>NC_090930.1:1002688673-1003383385 GCF_040938575.1 Ambystoma mexicanum
CCACTTGCACCAGCAGGGATGCCCCCACCAGGCCCCATGTGTGCCCCAGTGGCGGCCTCCTCCTCCTCTGTGCAAACCACCAACCTGGATGGCTCCTCACCGTCTCCCACCGTAGCAGGCCCCTGTGGGGGCTCACCCACCCCTTCCGCTGCAGCCGTGGGGGCATCCCCGCCGCCTTGCTCCACAGCGCCGTCTCCGCCCTCCTCTTCACTAGCCGCTGCGTAGAGGGAGACAAAGAACACAAGCATCAGGGCATGTACAATGGTCCCCTAGACAGGAAGCAATAGCAGATGAGCACCACTGTCAATCATGTCCCTCCACAACACATGGGTCAGTCCAGGCAATACACACACAGTAACAGGCATGGTGCATGCCATGGACATTTCCATGCATGTCCAATGGACTCTTGGAACATTCAATGATATGTAACTCACATGCATCATGGCTCATGCCTATCACATGCACACACTTCACCTCAGTCACATCCATCTGGCCCCAAACACACCAAACACAGCGGATACAAGGGTAATTTGGCTGCTTTACTGAATCTGTGCATTGTCACACACATGTGTCATGCATCCATGGCATGCACAAGTCACAGACACGCAGGTCAGGCACACAGACATGGCTACCATATATGTACCTGGCATCAGCACCCATCCCTCACCCCCACCCATGTCCAGGTACAGAGACTGGCATGCTCTCATGTTCAAAATTTGCATAGGGCTCCCCATGCGGCATTTCAACACATGCAACAACCATGTGGGTCACACATCACTGGTCGCACATGCATTACCATGATGTCCCTGCACACATACATGCATACATGGCCTATGGCACACATACAGGCAAGTATCATAGAACCAGCACACCGCAACATGCCCTGTCTCACACAGTAATGCATGGACACTTACCGCTCAACTCCAGACGGGCCTCCCTCTCAAGGATCTGGGCGTGGAGCGCTGGGCGTACGCGTTCCAGGACCCTCATCTGGATGGAACTCATGCGGCCCCGGCCCCCCTCCACGAGGCGCCGGGCCTTCACAAGGGTCCTGGACCTCAAGTCCTCCCAGCGCTTCTTGATCTTCAGGACGTCGCGGGTTGCCACCCCCTCCGCGTTGATGGCAACCACACAGTCGGCCCAGATCCTCTGCCGTCCTTCCTTGCTGGCGCGGGACGATCCAAAGAGGGCATCATACTGCCCCAGGACATGCTCCACCAGGACACCAACTTCGGTGACAGTGAAGCTGGTGCCCCTCTGCCCCTCTGGCCTGGGGCTGCCACTGGTGCCAGATGTGGAAGTGCCCGACATGGCAACCCCAGAGGCAGGTGTGGGTGGGCAACTGGGTCCTGGGGCTGGGCTGTGGAGCGATGTAATCCCAGTCGGGAGTCTTCAGTTCCAGCAGGGGTGGACACAGCAACTGGACCCCTGCAGATGGCTGATGTGCAGGCACCAAATGGCAGGGCACGGTGGCAGCAGGCAGGCAGGCAGGCAGGCAGCAGCAGATGGCACGTGGGAGGCTGCTCGGGGCACGGGGGCAGTAACTCGGCCTTCTGGGCAGGAGCGTGGTCTTTCCGTGTGTTTTCGCGTGGCCAGCTTGATACGGAGTGATTTGGCACGTGAAAATCCTGCACGTCAGCGTGAAATCCGAGGAAAGGCACTTAGCGCGTAAGCGCGTCAGCACGCATACGCGATTCTAGTCCCTCAGCGCGTAAGCGCGTCTGTGACGTGACCCGCACGGGTGTTCCCCACTCAGCACGTGATGACGGGGCACACGTGGAGATACTGCACGTCAGAGTGTCATCGCGTGTAATTGGACAAAAGTGCGCGTACACGCGATTGGCCTATGTACGTGTATTTAATGGGTGCGCGGGCACTTACACACGCAAGTACGTCAGCGAACCTGTATCCCGTGGTGCGTGTGAATTTCCACACGCTATTGGACTGGGAACTGGATTCCAGGGGTGCGCGGGTCACACGCTGTATCCCGTGGTGCGTGTGAATTTCCACACGCTATTGGACTGGGAACTGGATTCCAGGGGTGCGCGGGTCACACGCTGTATCCCGTGGTGCGTGTGAATTTCCACACGCTATTGGACTGGGAACTGGATTCCAGGGGTGCGCGGGTCACACGCTGTATCCCGTGGTGCGTGTGAATTTCCACACGCTATTGGACTGGGAACTGGATTCCAGGGGTGCGCGGGTCACACGCTGTATCCCGTGGTGCGTGTGAATTTCCACACGCTATTGGACTGGGAACTGGATTCCAGGGGTGCGCGGGTCACACGCTCGCCTAGAACACGCGCAAAGCATAAATTTGCGCACTATAACAATAACAAGCTCAGACGCCAGGATGAACATACCGTTCCTAGCAGCAGTGGCAGTGGACTACCAAAGGAGGAGGAGGAGGATAGTCAGGGCCAGAATATTCACACCCAGAACCAGCCTTTTCGGGATGCCTGATGACCAGGTGTATGGGAGGTACAGGTTTCCACCACACATTATACTGGACCTGGTGAGTGAGTGGGAGGATGACCTCACATCACCCACCCTGTGCTCCCAAGCACTCAGCCCCCTGGAGAAGGTCCTCAATGTACTGCACTTCTTAGCCACTGGATCATTTCAGCGAACAAGTGCCATAGTGGGTGGGGTGTCACAGGCCACCCAGTCACGCTGCCTACACCAGGTCTTGAACATCATCACTGCACGGCCATCAGTCCGCAGGCACATATACCTGCCCAGAACACCTGCAGAAAGGCATGCTGCCGCCCTGGATTTTTACGCTGTGGCACGATTCCCCAAATTGCTAGGTGCCATCGACTGCACCCATGTGGCTCTACGTCCCCCCAGGGCATCTGAGCACATCTATAGGAACCGCAAGCACTGGCATTCCATCAACGTGCAGGTAGCATGTAATGCCAAGGGAATCATCACCTCAGTATATGCCAACTATCCCGGCTCCACCCACGACAGCTTCATTTACCGAATGTCCACCCTAAGCCGGGACCTAGAAGCTGGGCGGCATGGCGATACATGGCTGCTTGGTGAGTATGTATGCCACTGCACATGCATGCATGTTGGATACTGAGCAAGGTCACAACCTCACCAATGATACCAATCCCCACCTCCACAGGGGACAGTGCCTACCCTCTCAGCCCCCACATGATGACGCCAATTCGGAACCCCACCACGCCACCCCAGGTAAGATATAACACAGCCCACATTACAACCAGGGGCATAGTGGAGCGCACATTCGGAGTGCTAAAGTCACGCTTTCGCTCCCTTGACCGTTCTGGCGGGCAGCTGTTATACGCTCCCCCAGTAGTGTGCAGGATCATAGTGGCAGCATGTGTCCTGCACAACGTTGCAACACGCCGGGGCCTGGCCGTGGACATGGTGGTGGCCCCACATCCCCAACCACATGCACAGCCGCTGCGCATGGGAGGGGAAAGGGCACGGGGGGAGGCAACCCGTACACAGCTAGTGGCTAATTACTTCACATAGAAATCACACCCCTGTGGAGTGCACACTGCCCTGGCACATTCCATCTGACAATCAATGATGACTCAACCTGACACTGATCATGAATGTCTGGAGAATGAACCGGGAATACCATGTCAGCCTGAGATTGTTCACCTGGAAGTGTCACAATGTGTGCATCCCTACCCACACAGACACCACCAATGCAGTTTTGTGAAGTTACACATTGAAGCAGCTAAAATGAATACCCACTTGCAAAATGCAACAAGAGGACAGTGCCATGTCAGCCAGCCCAACCCCAGCACTGCCACACGACACACCGTGCCATGTCATGCTAATTGCAGGGAAACAAAGTAATCCCCACAACATGACATCACTCTCACTATGTACAGTGGTACTATTAGAAACCTGCAACACCTGATATGCTCACAGCAATGCCGGACCAACAACATACTTGAGCACGTAGTACCATTAACATGACATCACAAATGTTACATATTAGTAGTCTCACCACCTGGAAATGCCTGCACTCCCACCACTACCAACTGTGCAGTGTTGGCGCCATGTAGAGTTGTAGGTGCACTGCTGCCAACATGGTCCCCATCTCCAGACTAGAGGTCCTTGTGTGGACTTGAGGAAGGGACCTGCAAATTGGGAGGTAGACACAGAAGAAGAGTTACACATCAATGCAACATGCAGTGTACAACACAACAGCAATATGCACTATGAATGTATACACAGTATTGACTACAGACTGGCCACACAGCTCATGGGAGTCCAACGTCACTGTGTAATTCACTGTCACTTGGGCACACCCTTTGCAAGCCCATGGAAACGGGAAGCAGGAGGGGTGTGTGTGACTCAAACCCAAGCATCTGAACCAAATACATTACAAGCCTGCATGTGCCCAGCCACAATGCAGCGTATGCCCACAGGAACCACGGAAGCCAACAGATCGGAGCCAACAGATCGGAGCCAACACATCGAAGCCAACACATCGAAGCCAACACATCGAAGCCAACAGATCGGAGCCAACAGATCGGAGCCAACAGATCGAAGCCAACAGATCGAAGCCAACACATCGAAGCCAACACATCGGAGCCAACACATCGGAGCCAACACATCGAAGCCAACAGATCGGAGCCAACAGATCGGAGCCAACAGATCGAAGCCAACAGATCGATGCCAACAGATCGAAGCCAACAGATCGTCTCAAAAAAATTGGGAATAAAAGAAATCAAAATAAAAATAAAAATAAGAAACAATCAAAAATGGCCATTGATGGGCCCGGGGGGGATTGGGGAGGCCACCCAGGAGGTCCGAGGACAGGATGCACACCAGAACCCACCTGTGTGGATCCTGGGAAGATAAAACACCTCCATGGGCTCATGGCCCACACGGCTACCCTATTGTGGGAGTATCACTGCTGTCGCTATTATCACCCTGTGCAGCTGCATCCGGAGGTGGTTGCACTATGGGAGGCAGCCCACGCAAGGCCCTAGTCTGCTCCTCCATGGCTGCAAGCATGCGGGTGTGGTAGGTCTGGTTCTGGAGGATGAGTGTGCGGAGGTCCCCATGCAACAACTCACGGGATGCCCGGACCTCCGCCCTCGTTGCCTGCATCTCAGCTGAGAGCGTACGGGTGAGACGCTCCAGCTGCTGTTCTGTCCTTTGGTGTGTTGAAGCCTCAAGCTCAACAAGAGTCGTCCTGAGGTGTAGGAGCTCCTGCCTCAGGGCTTCCCTGTGGCCCTGGGACTCAATGGAGATGGCCTCCTGCAGAGTCGCCAGTGCCGCCCACCTGTCCCTGTTGGACCCCAACATGTCCTCCCTGTGTGACTGGCAGATGGAGTCGGTTGCCTGCTCTAGTCGCTCCATCAGCCTTTCTGGGGGGACAATGGAAGTGGCCACCCTATCCATGGCCTGAGCCATCATCTCGGATGATGCAGCCTGTTGGGTAGCCATACCGTAAATGGATTGCTCCCATGCGGTATTGCCGGGTGGCGTACGGCCACCACGTCGGCGGGCACCACACCTGTCTGGGGCAAGGCGAACTGCGCCTTGCTGTGCCGGCACTGCCTGAGGCTGCAGGACTGCATTCCCCCTCTGATCTGCTGGCCCAGGAACAGGATCAGATGTCGCGGAGTGTGACCCTGCATCCGTAACCACCGAAGGCGTAGCTGCCAACACTGACATCCCCATGGAGGGTACTGACCCTGGTGCAGGTGGGTGAGACAGAACAGAATCCCTCCCTGGAACACTCACCTGCGACGGCACGTAGGTCTCATCCGAATCAACACCTGAGTACAGCTCGGGGGAGGTGCAGCCAGAGACACCCCTTGAGAGCATGACCTGCAGCACTTGTGGGTTCTCCCCCACCACCACACCACGTCCCTCACTGGTGGTTGGTCGGCCCTGGGACACCTCCTGGGTCTGCACCATCTCCACAACCCCAGCAGTATCAGGTGCGTCTTCCCCTGCAAAGACATGAAAACAAAGAAATGGAAACAGGCATTAGCACCATGGCACACATTGAGGGCTGAGAAGCAAGAGAACCAGTACTTGATTGACACATGTCCCACATGACTAAAACCCTCCCATGCATGCACCCTCACTGCGTATGAAGTGCAGGCAAATGGCACACACTGATGACACCAAGATGGAAGATGAACACATTTTCTGCATGCTGCCTGGCAGTGGCATCACACATTGGCCTGTGATTGGCAGGTGAGACACACATGCCATCACACAGATGGCATGTACCATTGCTATTGAGTGAAGATGGAGAGGAGGGCAGCACCTATTCATTCAGTCCAGTTCCCGCATGTAATAGCTTTTCTAATTCTAACAGGTCAGATTTTTCACCTGGAGCTGCCAGTCTGAAATGGTCAAATTGCACAGGGACATGTGTGTACAAATGATATCCAGGTAACAAAGTCACTCCACTTTACCATACCCATGTCAGACATGTGACTAGTGGACAGCGACATGCCTAGTGAAAGTGGTGGAATGCAAACAAACAGACTGAATGAACAGTGAAAAATAAGCAAATATGTTGTGTCAAGGTGACACTTCAAGGGCAACTGGCGTGCAGTTGTGCTAGATGTCTACTGTTGGCAGAAGGGATACTGCTATGGCCAAATGCAGCTGCGCAGGAAGGATTGCATGAAGCACATGGCTGACCCATACGACTCAGGCGCACACACTCTCACCTGGCACCCGAACAGAAGCCCTCACACACACACCATGCACATGGATGACACACACATGCATGTGCACTCACCGGACAATGCCTCGTAATCAGCCAGATCTCCCACGCCTTGGATCTGTTCCTCCGTGACGTAGGTCCCAGCGACTGACTCATGTGGAGTGAGTTCCATGTCTACTACTGGAGACCCACCTCCAGTCACTAGAGTTGCGGCATGACTTGAGGCCAGCTTACTCTTTGCCCTGCGCTTTAGGTCATTCCAGCGCTTATAGCAATCATTGGCTGTGCGCCTCACGATTCCAAGGGCACTTACGATGTCCGCAACGGTCTGCCAGTGTGCCTGGCGTTGTGCAGGTGTGGTCTTGGATCCTGCAACAATGACCATCTCGTTGTCATGTCCGGACACATACTCGACAAGTGCATTCAGTTCGTCATCCGTGAAGCTGGGCTTCCTGGACGGGCCGGACTGTGTAGCCGTGTCTGGGGCATCAGCCTGTGCGGGACGAGCACTCTTCCTCTTCCGCTTGGAAGGTGGTGGTGATCCTGAGTGTCCTGCGCCGCTCTGGACACTAGGGGCAGGAGCCCTGGTGGACTCTGTATCAGGAGTGTGGGATTGCACACTCAGCATGGGAGTTGGTGCAGGCATTGGCTCTAGTGTGATGGTGTCAGGGGGAATGTCAGCAGCATGGACTAGGACCGACACTGTCCTGGCTGGGTGTGTGAGGGCTGGGGTGGATGGAGCCGCAGCTGCCCCTGCAGCCTCTCCGCCCTGCCTCCTTGGTGCAGCAGATGACCTTGCTGCCCCAGATCCACGTGGCATGATGGCATCAACGTGCACCAGCGCACGTGTCGTAGCCCTGCTGACCTGGAAGTCAGCCATGGAGTCAGCCAGGTCTGGTGCCACAATGGGCTGGTCCAACAAGGGCTGAGCATGGATGGTGTCAGCCACTTCAGCCTCAACGGGAGGGGGGGGGATGATGGGTGCCCTTGACTGGTCCTCCACACATGGGGGGACAGGCTCACCCTGCAAGTTACGACCACGTCCCCTACCGGATCCACCACGGCCACCACTTCCACCTTTGCCACCCTTACGGAATCCTCGCCTCCCAGCCATGGCACTGATGTTAATGTGCGTATGGGAGTGGATGTAGACTATTGTCCTGGGCAATTGGGGGTCAAAGGGGTTGGGTACCAGATGGTAATTGTACCCTAGTGCTCTAGCAAGGCTGAATGTAACCCCTAGGGAAAGATGACGGGTCACGCAACGCACAGGAGGCCCAAAAAAGGGAGATGACGTGCACGCAACCCCTCCTAGACCACGTGTGCAGAAAGAAAAACCTGCACTACGCTGTGGCACCCAGAAACACAAGAATGAACGTATGCGTGTCACACGCAGCCTAGAATGACCTCTGAAGGGGTAGGCTACACACGGGGCAAGCACAGATGTTAGATACGTGCGTGACTCACCGTCTGCCTGGTAAACGAGCGTGTAAAAGGAGCACGTTTGGTTGGCAACACCCCCGCCAAAAGAAGATTTGTACGCTGTCTGAGGAGACAGGACAACAGTAGAAGGGAACACTGTTTGAGGGAACAGGCCCAGGTAAACCAGTAAAAGATAAAAAAGAGAAAAAGCTGTCAGAGGTAACAGGGAATACGAACTTGAAACGCCGTGAAGTAAATCGCGTGTGAAACGACAAGAAGTACAGAATTCACCCACTCGCTCTCCACGAAAAGCACGTACAAGGAAAACGTGTTCTACACGTACCTTTTATACAGGCCCACACGTCCAGCGTCACTTACGCGGCGTGTACGCGCTAGGGCCATTTCCACCTATTACATGCTTTGTCACTTCTGCGTGTAGGGCCATTTCCACCAATTACACGCTTTGTCACTTCTGCGTGTAGGGCCATTTCCACCAATCACACGCGATTACACTCTGACGTGCACTCTTTCCACGTGTGCTCTGTCATCACGTGCTGTGTGGGAAACACCTGTGCGGGTCACGTCACAGAAGCGCTTACGCGCTGAGGGCCTTTCCTCAGTTTTCACGCTGACGTGCAGGATTTTCACGTGCAAAATCACTCCGTACCAAGCTGGCCACGCGTACGCACACGGAATACCACGCTCCTGCCCGGAAGGCCGAACTACTGCCCCCCAGAGCCCGAGCACGCTCCCACCTGCTGCTGCCTGACTGCCTGCTGCCCCTGCACTGCTGGGGGGTGGGGGTGATAGGGGACATGAGTGGGGGCCTGGTGGAGGGTGCCCCTGGTGGCTGGGGTGTGGGGGTGGTGGGAGACATGAGTGGGGGCCTGGTGGAGGCTGCCCCTGGTGGCTGGGGGGTGGGGGTGGTGGTAGACATGGGTGGGGGCCTGGTGGAGGCTGCCCCTGGTGGCTGGGGGGTGGGGGTGCAGGGGGACATGAGCAGGTGTGCAGGGTAGTCCCCTGTTTTGTGGGCTGCCTGCAGGGGAGCGTGGAGGGTGTACAGGGAACACCTGTGAGGACCCACCCAGCCTAATCGCGTGTGTAACTTCCCACGCACCCCTGTAATACACGTACCAAGCCAAATCGCGTGTGAGAATTCCCGCGCATACCTGAAATACACGTACCCTGCTGAAGTCGCGTGTAAAACTTCCCGCGCACCCCTGAAATGCATGCGCCCAGACTATTCGCGTGTGGAACTTCCCGCGCACCCCTGAAATACACGCGCCCAGGCTATTCGCGAGTGGGACTTCCCGCGCACCCCTGAAATACACGTAGCACGCTGGGAGACATGAGTGGGGGCCTGGTGGAGGGTGCCCCTGCACTGCTGGGGGGTGAGAAGGGTGGTAGACATGGGTGGGGGCCTGGTGGAGGCTTCCCCTGGTGGCTGGGGGGTGGGGGTGCAGGGGGACATGGGTGGGCGCCTGGTGGAGGCTTCCCCTGGTGGCTGGGGGGTGGGGGTGGGGTGGTAGACATGAGTGGGGGCCTGGTGGAGGCTGCCCCTGGTGGCTGGGGGTGGGGGTGATAGGGGACATGAGTGGGGGCCTGGTGGAGGGTGCCCCTGCACTGCTGGGGGGTGGGGGTGGGGTGGTAGACATGGGTGGGGGCCTGGTGGAGGCTGCCCCTGGTGGCTGGGGGGTGGGGGTGGTGGTAGACATGGGTGGGGGCCTGGTGGAGGCTGCCCCTGGTGGCTGGGGGGTGGGGGTGGTGGTAGACATGAGCAGGTGTGCAGGGTAGTCCCCTGTTTTGTGGGCTGCCTGCAGGGGCCGTGGAGGGTGTACAGGGAACACCTGTGAGGACCCACCCAGCCTAATCGCGTGTGTAACTTCCCACGCACCCCTGTAATACACGTACCCAGCCAAATCGCGTGTGATAATTCCCGCGTACCCCTGTAATACACGTACCTGGCCAAATCGCGTGTGATAATTCCAGCGCACCCCTGTAATACACGTACCCAGCCAAATCGCGTGTAAAACTTCCTGTGTACCCCTGTAATACACCTACCCAGCCAAATCGCGTGTGATCATTCCCGCGTACCCCTGTAATACACGTGCCCTGGCTAATCGCGTGTTAAACTTCCCGCGTACCCCTGTAATACACGTACCCTGGCTAATCGCGTGTAAAACTTCACGCGTACCCCTCTAATACACGTACCCTGGCCAATCGCGTGTTAAACTTCCCGCGTACCCCTGTAATACACGTACCCTGGCTAATCGCGTGTCAAACTTCCCGCGTACCCCTGATATGAACGTTACCCGCTTTGCGTTCCTTGTTTGGCAGCCCTGTAAACTGGTCCAGGGTTAGCGCAGCCCTTTGCGATGATTTAGCGATTTTGATGGCTTTTCCTTGCGCGAGGGCGTTCTTGGGGGCGTTACTGGCGCTGCTGCAGGGTCGCTGCGATACTCTGCGCCACGGCTGGTTTGGGAGCCTAAAATCCATGAATACGCTGTGTGCGGAAATCGGTTTTAGCGCACGTGCCTGGCGCAGACAATCGCACGCGGACACTCTGCGCCAGCCGCTTGCGACACTTTTCTGCGAAATTCTATGAATTACCCTGACAGTGTTTCTGGAATAAGGCAGGAATTGGACTACTGTGCTGGAATGGTCAAATTCACTATAAACACAAAAGAAGATCCACAAGAATGTCTAATGTACTTACTACACGTACTGGAAAACAAAAACATACCTATAAATGAAATCTTGCAGATTTCATACATGTGGAAACATACATGCACTCTTTGCAGCCATGTGGCACAAGAACAAGTCCCTAATGAACACTTTGTGTATGTATGTATACCTAACTTTGAATCCATTCCATTTCAGCAACTTGTACAAAATGCAAACCATGGCAGATTATGTACTACCTGCAATTCAGATAATCACTCCACCTTACAAATACAGACACATAGTATATACGTAATATTAATGCTTTTACGTTACAATGCAGATGGTGCCAAAAACAACTGCAAGCTGACTAGATTCACACATGGACAAGTATCACTTGGTAAGAAAACCTTCACAACAATAGGTGTAATCTACAACCCAGGAGCCACAACCAGTGCAGGTCACTACACTGCATATATTAAAAACAATTGTGGATGGTTCTAATGTAATGATACTACCATTACTCTAAAACAGAGATTACCAGCAAATCTTGTAAACGCTAACTTCATATACTTAAAACCAAAATGTAATAACTAATCTGTGTATGAACATCAACAAAACGTCAACTTCAAAACTATGAACAGTTAGAATCCGCCAACAGGTATCTAACTGCCCCAAAATTCTGCAACAAGCAAACAGATAGATGAATACCACTAAAATGGAACAAGAAATAAACAATTAGAATACACCAACTGGTATCTAATTGCAACAATACTACCACCACTTCCAAATCAAAAACCATACAACTATTCAATTTCTCCTATTGAAATCAACCAAAGAAATATATTGTACCATAATGTAGAAAGTTTTTTTTTTAATCCAGTATGGATTTTCTTTTCCCACAGACCCAATAATTTAATGAACAAACACAGGAACTGAGTAAATTACACAGTGCACTGGTTTGAACTATAGTACTTCTAAAGTACTAACTATGAGGGTCGACACAATACAGAAATGTCTACTATGCAAAGCAATAATTATAAACAGAAACGGAGGCTGGCTTTAGTAAGAGCTGGTCAAGCGGCAACTCCTCTATATGCCTATTTCTTTTAGTTGACTGTTGCTTAATTGCAAGCTAACTCTTAGGTTATTTACTGATAATTTTGTCGTGTCTTGTTAAGAGAGCGTGTATAGCCAGAAACTGCTGGTAATTGCAGTAGTACTGTGACTTCTCAAGACTGCGTGAAAATAAGAAATTAACAGGACAACTTGGTTAGTTGGCATTGTTTCATTTTTTTTTAGGTGTTTTCTGATTGTTATTTTATAGTGCCCTTGAGTTAACAATAGCAGGTGGCCTGGTGGCACCCAGGACACTTTCGAAGTGTATTGTTGACACATAAATTAAAACAAATACACAGCATAAATTCACTGAAAAGACTTTGGTTAAAGGGATGTTATGGTTGCGTAAAACAACACAAATTCACAAATCCATGGGCTATAGTTGCTAAAGAAAGCATGATCGCCATGCACTGGTCTTGATGTCATACATGGCATCGCTAACGACATGTATATGCCAACAGTTGCTACAGCAGGAAGAAAAAAAAGGCTAAGGAAAACGAATAGCAGTTCAGACTGGTTATGCTCTCTTTTAAATCGATTTGAGAAGTAGCATAAAACAAAGCCCAATAGCCATGCAAAGATGGTTTTCAAGAGCCAGGGTTCAATGTCAATGTGAATAATGAGAGACATTATTAGCAGTGCATCGTGGTGATCAGGTAATGGCTGCTTTAGGAATCCTAACTGGTGAATGTGTGGGGTTTTGTACTACTAAACATTATAGTTATATGTTCTATTACCATTAGAAGCCATTTCTGAGATGTCAATGGAGGTTCCGCTAGCATGAGCTACTGGCAGGTAACATAGAACCACTTGTGATATTCCACCAATTATATAGCTGTCGGGACTTACTCGTGTGAAATCCCCAACACAGATGGCAGGAGCTTTAGGAACAGTTGGTCTGTTGAGAAGCGTTGTTACGCTGGAGAAGGCGCCTTTGATAGTTTTTCTGAAACTGGTATTGAACTCATATGTGGAGAGTAGTGTTCCTAGCGCTAAGCATGCTTTCCCCCCCCCTCATGGTAGAAGTTGCTCTGGCACATGCTTCAGGCTAGTACACTACGGAAAGGACGGAAACCTCATCTGGCGCCCACAGACATTTTTCATAGGGGTGGCCTGAAGAGATCACTGGAAATCTTGGGGTGACACATGAAGTTACATTCATCAGGGGTAGGTGGGCCAGCATTTTTATAAGGGTGGCTGTGGCCCCCTTTGGCCACCCCTTAGTGGTGTGGCGCCTCTGCCTGGGCTACACATCCCCCATAGTCCTTGAGTGTGCAAGGCCTCAGCCCTGGCTTCTGCTTTCTCAGGTTTTTAATGTGAAGGCATTGATCCCTGGTGAACATAACAGTTCAACTTTTCCAAATTTTTTTCCCGAATCTAGTTGCTGCCAAATGGCTTTTATTCATCTCTTGAAACACTATGTAGAACATTTTGTTGTTGATTTGCTCCCCTCCCTGTGCACTGCATTAACCTCTCTCCCTGCAGACAGCACAATGTGCGGTCTGCCTATCCCTCTTCGCTCTTCTTCCTCTTCGCTCCTCATCGCGCCTCTTGCCCTCAATCCTTGTCACTCTGCTTGTTCTTGCTCCACGGTGTCCCTCTTTCCCTCACTCCTCGTCACCCCTCTTGCCCTCCCTCCACATAAACACACTTTCCATTCTCTAATCCAAAGATAAGAAAAGAGTGCTTTGTGAGTATTGTTTTCATTTGTATTGTCCTTTCCTCACCTTATAGCTTCGCAGCTATACGGTAATAGTGTGTTCTCGTCTAAAGAGGCAGCCTGGGATGCAATACTCTCACATGGAGGTAAATCGCAGTGCTGGTTTAAACATTTGAAAACCAACTTAGAAGCAATAGGACTCGATGGCTTTGTCAGAATGAGGAGTTTGTGCTGGATCTTGAAACCCAAGTTGTTAAAAATAGATTAAAACTGTTGTGTGTTGAGAAGTTACTGAATAAGCTAGGACAGTTATCAAGACTGGCGGGTTACTTAATCCATAAACCAGAGCTTGGGGCAGAAGCTTATTCGGATATCATAACCCCAGTTAATTATAAAAAGGTGATTTTCAATGGGACATTCCCATGTTAAACATTTTTTGTAAATCAGGCCTAATATATTTCCTGAAGCCAGTTTCACTACTAACTGGACGAGGCAAGTGATCCAATGTACTTGTGTCCTTTCTGCCTCCGGGAACCGGAACCGGAAGCTCACTTTCTTTTAAACTGTCCTGGCTATTGTACTGGGAGGAATAAATGACTGCAACCATTTATTTTAAATATGGCGTTAAGTCTGCGGTACAAGGTCTGGCACTTTGTAAGTCGACCGTGTTTACTGAAGTTGTGTTTCCCGTCTCAAGCGTCATCTTTTCAGCTTGGTTCTGCAGAAGCAAACTATTGAAACTTAACGAATAACCAACCCGTTTTTTTTTTAAATGTATTGTACGTAGTTTTCTTCCTGAACTGTTGTTTTTATATTTTGATGTCATGTTATAATCAATGTATTTATGCACTGCTGTTATCGTGTTAGTTTTGCTTTTATGGAAAGTGTTCCTAAATAAAGCGTACTTTGACTTTGTGTGTTCTTCCATCTTAGGTCTTACAGGAATAAATGCTGACTATATGGGCATGCCTATAACACATCAAGCCATTGCCTATGATCTTAAAGCTCCTTTGACATGTGACTTACGAGTGATTTCTTCTATCTGTAAGAAAAAAGGACCACATTTTAGTTCCCCCTGATGCTAACTGATGAATGGATAACTGAGGGAGTTTGAAATAAAAAGAAGGGGCGTCACTCCTTTGGCTGGCATTCACCAACAGCCCGGAGAAGTGGGTGAGGAGAAGAAACACATGAAATATGTAAAGAAATGTAAGACACAGACTGTAAAAAATAAATTACCCCTTGCTATCTTTAGCTCTTCGTAAATGTTGCTAACATCTGCTTAATCAGATTTTTTCCCTTTTCCCAATTCCTAAATGAATCAATTTTGCGCAAATGGCAATTCTACATCATCCACGCGACAGCCAATGCTTCTCTCTGTACATTCGAATCGTCTGCGCCGCTTTCACTGTTTAGCTTTCCTTCAAGAGGCAGCCATTTGAGGACTGGGCAAAGAGGAAGGACTGTCTCTTCTTGAATACTAATAGGCAAATCAAGGGGGACAGTGGCACTTCACGTTTCATCTTGCTATTTCCTAGAGGCGCAAACTCTGCGAGTTGTCACCTCGGTGTATTCAGTGCCTCTTGAAGCACTAGACTCCTCCAGAGAGAATGTCAGCCCCGGCCCTGGGCAGTTTTGACAAACCGAGTATATATTGATACATGATAAAGTATGCTAGAAATCACCCCGCCGCTGAGGGCTACTCTACTTTTAATATCATCATTTGAATTAACAAGCATTCTGGGGAGAAATAATGAGCTTTCATTATTCAGAACATCATCCTTTCCTGGGGAACTCGGAAACCATTAGCTCTTGAGAACTTAATGAAAAGATGATAAAAGAATGTTTTAGATAAAAGTTTGAACGGGGGCACTTGGTAGCTGAGGTGAAATATTAATGTCGGTCGGTCCGGATGAGAAATTGGTTATGCTGAATAGCTGGCTGCCAAGTGGCGCGCGTTGTACGCGGTTGAACTGGTTGGCACATATATTCATTTGGACTTGATAGGTGGTCTAGAGTAGGGGTCTCCAGCCTGTGACTCTGCAGGTGTTTTTAACTACTGTGCCCATCAGGCATACCCAGGAGAATCAGTGGTTGGGGGTGGGGGGTGTCAAGGGAATTGCAGTCCAAAACAGCCGGAGAGCCACAGGCTGCAGACCCCTCTTCTAGTGCCTGATCAGTCCAGTCAGTAGTGTCTTATGAAAACCAAGGAAAACGAGTCACAAAACATTTTGACAGATGTAGTGGGAGGCTTTTTGGCCCATTTGCTCAGTGGTTGAAGGTGGATCCAAGGGACCTGAGATCGACTGGCAGATTTCCTAACATCACCAAATTGTGTGATTTCGGCAAATTCCTTTATTTTATGGTAGCTTTGTTTCCCCGGTCTACAATTATTAGCCGTAGTAAGTGCTATATATATATTTTTTTTTTTTAAAACCACCTGCCGCCTTCCTTTGGGTATTTTGGATAACCAAATGAAGTACCCTCCTGCTTGTATAACATACTTTGGCCACCTCTTTATTAGCATGTACACTATAACAAACTAAGTATAAAATAACATTGTGACATCCACTAGGGATTGGGCCTGTAGCCTTTGGCTCACCATAGGTTTTGAAAAGCAACTCCCACCATCCATAGCCATCATAGTCAATGGTGAAGGATCATGGGACCTGTAGTGTAAAAACTGCACTACCGAATGGCCTAGTTCAAATTGAACAAACCTAAGACAAATGCATTTGTAAACAAATATGGTAAACCCTACTCCACTCAGTGCTTAATGACAAGTTCATTTAGTCACTTGGCCAAACCTCATTGTAATTATTGCTTTTGGAGAATTGGTGAAACTACACACACAATTAACAAAAACTAGCTGGCGATGTAATTTTGGGCCTCATCACAAGTTGGGCGGAATGTGGGACTTTTACCTCGAGCTTTTTGCTGGAGGTAAAAATGTCCCCTTTCTGCCCGTTTTCGCACTATTAGCGCTGGTGATGATAGAGCCACCCTAAACCCATTTGGTACAACCGACCCAATGGGAATGGATCCAGCACGAATTGTGCCAGACTGAGTTGCGGTAATACAAATAGCGTGGGTGGTATCTGTTGGAATGTGTATCTGAGGTGAGGTGGTGACATCACTGTTACATTGAATGTTGTGAGGACAAAGTGAGTGTAGTGTTGGAATGTTATGCTCTGAAGCTGGGTTCTATGTTTTACAGTTGAGAGTTATGCTGGCTTGAGGGGACATGCCAATGTTGTTCCTGGCAACTGTACTACAATAAACCTACTTATATCTTACCTGCTGGTCCGGGTGTTGCTTCAGGTACCAAGATATAACACTGGCGACGAGGATGGGATCCTGTCAAGGAGGGGACAGTCCAGAACCAGGAAACATTGCCCTCCAGTGAATTCATGTCCATGTGTCAAGCTGTCAGCAGGTTGGAGCCCAGAGTAGTTTTATTTGGGCTGCCTTTTACTCTTCAGCAGGCCGGGTGGTGCTGAATGGTGGAGCTGGGTTGGCACACACGTTTGGTGTGCAGTGCTGGGTCAAGTACTCCAGCTCTAGGGCCATCTGATCCCCAGAGCCAGCTGGTGGCTTGGGGAGCCGAGCAGCACACAGGTCGGTGTGCAGTGATTTAAAGAGCATCTGCTGTGAGGACCCAACTTGCCGGGTGGTGCTTGCGGCTGGCAGATGGTCGGCTGGTGCCTTGAGGAGCCGAGCGGCACACAGGTCGGTGTGCGGTGATTTAAGGAGAATCTGCCGCGAGGGCCAGGTTGCCGGGTGGCGCTTTGGCTGGCAGCGAGTGTTTAGGAACAGCTGTTCCCCCACGCGCACATTTCCGTGTGCTGAGGAGCTCTGGGTGTTGGAGCGTGGTACGTGTCTTGGCGGGCGTGGCGATCATGGAGGATCAGACGCCACGTTGATAGTGCTGGGGGAAAGTTCTGCCGTAGCTGTTGCCAGGAGGAAGATGAAAGGGCGTCGGGGGGGTGAGTGAGTGCCCCGGTGCTGTAGACTCCGGAGAGCCCGAGGCCGTCATGGAGCTGCATAGATGTGGCTCTGGTGGTGACTCGGGCCAAGTGATGACGTTGCATCTTGTGGGTCATGCGTTCCAGCGCGAGAAGCTGGAGCGCACAGTTATTATTAAGGGAACGGCCGAACATGGTGCCGTAATGACGTTGCCGTCGTCGGAGCATGCGTCCCAGCGTGAGCAGCTGGAACGCAAAAGACAATCACATTCTGTTGCATGTGCCGTGTGCAAAGGACGTGCCGAAGTACTGTTTTTCATCACAGATAAGCAGCCGTGTAGTGTTTTCGAACATGGCTGTGAGCCATCTTATGTGGGTGAAGTCGTGGGGGTTTTCACAAATGCCTGGGAGGGAACAAACTTTTGTGTGTGCGCATCGGAGGAGCCCAGGCATTTCTTGACATGGTTTGTGGACGGTCATTTCCCCATTTGGAATTTGGACTGTCATCTAATGGTGTCATGGACCGCACACCCGTCGATCTGCCTTAGGGTAAGGGAGTTGCTGGCAAAGTTCACTAGTGTCGTTGCTGCAATTTCAGGACCCTGGAGGAATTGTGATCCAAGCATTGCAGCTCGAAGAGGAAAGGAGGACTTTGGGCGTTTGCCCAACTATCAGTGAGCCTATTTGTGCTTTGAGGCTAGTGAGTATGGTGTCTTGTTCTTTGTGACGATCTTGCTTGTGTTGGTTGTTTGGTTGTGTGACATGGGCCCTTGTGAGTGAGTGTGGGTGCTCATTGGTACTTGTGTATGTATGTATCTGGTTGTGTGTTTTTGAGACGTGATTTGGTATTTAATTGCAATCAAATGTGCGAGTGAGATTTTGTTGAGTATGTTACTTTAAATGCCTATAATTGCACTGTGTTTTCATCTGTAACCTATTTCTCTTGCAGGTGAGAGTGAACTTTTGGGAATTTGGAATTGTTAATGGGGGTACTCGCCCGTAGAGACCAGTGGTTTATGGTCTTAACATTGTGTGTGTACTAAAGGAAAAGTGTGAAATGTTACCAGTGTTTTCTTGCAGGTCGAGTTTCCCACTATTGGGTTTGGACGGACTCGTGGGTGGGGTACTTGCGGGTTGAAATACTGTATTAAGGACACCATTTTTATTCTGTGCCCAAAGGATTTTTGATGTAATTAATTGCTGCACTGACAGTTATCTTTCAGTAGTATTGCTGCAGTCATTTTTGATTGCTTGCATGTGTGCATACGGTGTGTGGTGTGAACATTGCAGTGTGTAGGACGGGTGGGTCCTTAATTATATTGTGGCGTCCTGCGTTGGTGTAGGTGGCGGGGACTGGGTGTCCTCAGTGGTGGTGTGAGTGTGCTGCGGTGGCGCAGTTGGCTGGACTTGGGGTCCATGGTGTTACTGAGAGTGTGCTGTGGTAGTGCCGTTGGCTGGACCTGGGGACCAAGGTGTGTGTGTGTGAGCGTGCTGTGGTGGCGCAGTTGGCTGGACTAGGGGTCCATGGTGTTAGTGAGTGTGCTGCGGTCATGCAGTTGGCTGGACCTGGGGTCTCTGGTGTTAGTGAGTGTGCTGCGGTCGTGCAGTTGGCTTGCCTTGGGGTCCATGGTGTTAGTGAGTGTGCTGCGGTGGTGCAGTTGGCTGGACTTGGGGTCCATGGTGTTAGTGAGTGTGCTGCGGTGGTGCAGTTGGCTGGACCAGGGGTCCAAGGTGTGTGTGTGAGTGTGCCACAGTGTCGCAGTTGTCTGGACTAGGGGTCCTAGGTTTGTGGTGAACTCGTATTGTGATGTTTTAAGGTGGATGTTCTTCTCTAGTCCTTAGGATTGGGTTTCCTTAAGTGTTCTTGTGGTGTTGGGGTGCCCTGGTTGGGTGCTGTTGTGGACTGATCTAGGGATGGTGTGCTTGTTGTTGCTCTTGTTGAGCTGGGTTCGTGCCCGGGGGTGGCAGCCCTGGTGTCCTAGGGGGCAGACTAGGGCGGAAGGATGTTTGTGCATGGAGTGTTTGGTGCGTTAGGTAGTTTATCTGTGTGAACGCTGGGTCGTGGCAGGTCCTAGATTCCAAGGGGCAGCTTGGAACAGGTGTTAGTGCTTAGTTTATTGTTTTTGTTTCTCGAGGGTTTTTCCTGTTCTGTTTCATGGGAGGAGTTAGCCCTTATTAGATTGCGTTGGGTTCCTCAATGTTGTGTTTTAGAGGGAGGTGTAGAATTGGATTTGAATTTGAGTTTGTTCTGAAGTTGGATTTGGGTGTCTTTGTTGACACTGGTTGCTAATGTTGTAAAAATGGATGGTGGCACAGTTAGATTGTGTATTTCTTGGGGTGCCATGTAGGTATTGTTGTCCCATGGCTTCGTGGTTATAGCACATTTTCCTTGTGTCTTAAATTTTTGAGTGTCGTGAGTCTTAGCTGAGCTCCGGGTGGCAGTTTTCTTGTCGCCAATGGAGTCTGGTGAATAGGTGCATTACGTGCTGGCCACACGTGTATGTAGGGGTTTTGTGTTAGTGGTGGTTTAGTGGAATTTCTCCTTGTTCAAGAAATTAAAGGAGGGAGAGGTGTTGTAATATGTATCTGAGGTGAGGCGTTGACATCACTGTTACATGGAATGTTGTGAGGTCAGAGTGAGTGGAGTGTTGGGATGTTATGCTCTGAAGCTGGGTTCTATGTTTTACAGTTGAGAGTTATGCTGGCTTGAAGGGACATGCCAATGTTGTTCCTGGCAACTATACTACAATAAACCTACTTATATCTTACCTGCTGGTCCGGGTGTTGCTTCAGGTACCAAGATGTTACAGTATCCCGGCATAGTTAGCGCCAGTATTCCATCCAACTTCTGATGAGGGCAATGTCAGATTACTGATAAAGAAAACAGTGACGTCATGGAAAGTACATGAGTGGGGAAAAGCCAAAGAAATTCTATGAAGAGTCATAATCATAATAACAATCTGGTTTTATATAGCATTTAATTCCATACTCCTCCAGCTTCCAAGCGCTGTAATAACAGGTGTTATCTCACTCCCATTTTTAATGATGCTTGATGTATAGACCTTGAAAGGATGAAAAAGTAAGTCAGCACTACAACATCATGTGAACTTGCAAACTGTAGGCTTCTCTCACGGCTGCGAAACGCGCTTTCACAGTGTAGCTATCAACCCTTGGCAAATAAATCCTGCTCAACTGTTATTGGGGTTCAACTTTTAATGGTTGTTCCCTTAGCAAAGAATTGATAATGAAAAGCAGAGCATTAACAAAATAATTCAACAACAGGCACAAACATCGCTCTCTCTTCATTTGGAACTTTAGCTCCCTGCCACTTTCCACCTTACACTACCCCCAGCAGCAAGTCTAGTACATATGGCAGCCCCCCAGCCTCTACTGCTTTAGCAACCCTCCCATACAAAACTCTACACCTCGTTCACACATATAGCCTACTCTCCACTCGCTCTGGCCCATTCAGGCCCACATTGGGGGATTCTTCAGAAAACCACTGAGCGTGCCTACAGCATCTGGGGTTACGCAGACCCCAAGTAGCCCAACCTAATTCACTGAGAATCGTATTAGCCCAGAGAATGGGTGATTCCATATACAAATGAGAGGTTTCACATCTAGCGGCTAATTCACAGAAGTGTTTTATACTGGCAAAACCATTGGAAAACGCTCCGTGGACAAGGGCACTTGTTTCTTCCTCTTCTCTGTACTCGTTCCCACTCTTCGGTCTCTCTTACAGCGCCAGGAATCCAGCAAAGCTGCGTAGATCGCGCTCTGCAAGATGCAGTTACATTACAGTACTCCAAAGCACCATGGTCTGGCACATAATCACTAGCAGTATTAGGGACAGGTTTTAAAACAATAATATGTGCAGGGATAAACATAAGTACAGTGAGATGTATGCAGTAAAACTAGGATCAACGTGTATCCTGGATGGCAGGATTTGAATACCAAAACATTATATTGGTCTGTGAAAATCACTTAAACTTCATGTTTATTAAATTATAGATGCCTACAAATAAATGAAATATAAATATGCACAAAAAATCTATGTGATGTACTGTCACAATTAATTGGCTTACCTTTGCCGCATTAATATATAAATGCATACAAATATATGAAATATAAATATGTAAAAAATACATTAAAATCTATACAGTGTACTTTCCCAAATACTTGTCTTTCTCTTCCCAATCACATCCTGTTACTGATGTGGATCCCGCACACTATTCTGTTGAGGGAATGCGCAAAGTAGACACCCATAGGTTAACTGTTTTGATAAAAGGTTGCATTTCCTGGAGTTTGTCTAAAGCTTATGAATCCACATCCTTGGCCTCAGTAATGTACAATTTACAATCTTCCATGCTCAAGTACATTAATAACCCTCCCCAACTGTGTTTTCTGACACTCCTCCTTGACCATCCAACAGTACTGTTTCTATTTCTCATCTGGACCTGCTAGCTTCCTCCATAGCCTATTTCCGGTCATTGCCGCGCCAACCTGTTTGCCGTTTTGTCCTAAACAGTCATCGTTTCTTCTCAATCCTGTAAGAAGTCCTGCCCACGCAAAGTAGACCTTCTTCCCCTTGTACATTGAAACCATTTAACTTTAAACTTTAACATTATAAATGTTTGAAACGCTCTCCCAAAATGTGTTGATATTTCTGGGATGCCCTCCTAGAATGTGGCAATTCAACCATGTATGTCTTTTATGCCTAGTGCTCTTCTACAGAACTGATCTTACCGACCAATGTATAGTATATAGTCCCCTCTGTCTTTCCAAGGGATGTGTGGATGGATCTTATGCTCCGAGTGCAGCCTAGACTGTATTGAACCTGGGCAGGGCTGCTCCTCCCTTTGGCACACCGACTGTGGATCTCCCAAGACGCCAATCAATTAATGGCTGAGGGGATGCCGGCACCCGCTGGGAGGATGGCTGGGAAGGTTATTGGTCTCTCCCCCTCAAGAAAATGTGCCTCTGAGAAGATTAATCACGAACACCTGGAAAATAGCCTGGTTTCCTATGATGTTATAAGCAAAGTATGAAAGTTGCCCAACGTTTAAACCTAAAAAACTGTACTTAAATATTTCCTCTACAGTGTAATCTTAACAGGGGATTTCACAGGGATCCCTGTCAGAGTCTCGAGGGGCCATCTGGGTGTCTCGTCCCTGATCCTAACCCCTGGTGTTGAATACCGCCATCAAAATATGGGCAGATGTTTTTTCGCAGATCTGGGAAGATATGGTTAAATGCCATCACTCGGAATGAACAAGAAACGCAAACCTGCATTGGCACTGCGAGAACCGCTCTGCTCCCACCAGCTCCCCAGCTATGTAAAGCACCCTATGTCTGAGAAGTGACTGATGAAATAAATGTTCTCTGTGCTCAGCTGCTCTTTTCAGCTTGATCTGGTTATACCAAGAACCTAAAATAGTCTGAAAAAAGCATGCCATTTAAAAAATGTGAAACTGCAGAAGAAATAGAAGGTAAGTTATTTTTCTTCAAAAATTATAGGTTTTTATTCAAATTTTGATGCATTTTCAGGAAACTGTGAATGAAATAGGAAAGCAGCGCAGGTTCGATATCTGATTCATTGTGCCTGTCACCCATGTGTAAATATTAGAACCACAGGTGGACATTGTGGAATATTTTTATCCACACCAATGCACCACACTGCACCCCGTTGCCAATGGGGAAAGAAAACTGTAAAAAATGGAGGAAATAACCCCATGCGCACCAAATCTGCAAAACTGTGCATGGTTCACAAACCACAAAAGAGCTCCATACCCTGCCACACACAGGAAAAGTTGGTGTAAAAACAGGAATCACTGCTGTCACCTGTCATCTGTCATCTGTCAACTGTCACATGAATCAATGACACGGAAGTGGGCTAAAATCCGAAAATGCCCTTAAATACATCTTCCTAATCAATGGCAACCTTCAAAGTGCTGTTTTGGCACTAAATACAGTCATTTTCCCCAGTGAATTATTGAAAGGAAAGTGTGCTGAAATCATGGATTCTCAAGGCAGTCGGAGGAATCCAGGCCTCCCTGACTGACAGCTGCATCCGAAAATTAGCTCTCAAACCCAGTTTAAAAATGTTTCTGTTTCCTGATTAAAATAGCAAATATCGCCTATGTTTGTGAAGGGCTAATTCTTTAAAACTGTGCTTTTATATTGTATGCAAACTGAAAATACTTTAATGCATAGGAACCCAGTCTGGAGCTAATCAACTATTTAATTCTGATCTGACAGCCCAGCCTGGGAAGATTAACATTTCAGCTTGACAGGAAGGCTTAATGGCTGCTTAATGGTTCCCGTATTATAATGTTGATGATTGGTAGAGGAAAAATTTGATTTTCTGTCACTAACCTGAATTGATGGCAATCCTCCACAGCAGAAATGGACGACTGTAAGGATCTCCCTGAGACCCCTGCTCCCCCTACTCCGAAGATTGTAGAAAAACCAAAAAGAGAGAGACAGGAACCCCAGGGAAACCCTCGGGGGGAAGAAAACCCTGGGAGTTCTCGAGAGTGCTTCTGGAGGATTGGCTCGTCTCTGGATGGCTGGTGTTGCAGGATTCACAGTGCCTATATAACAACGAATGGACAGATAAGGAAGAGATAGACTGACTCAGAGAAAGAATTCAGTTGAAGAAGAATTACACTTATAATTCTTCTAGTCACTACGGGAATCTGTGTTTAGGGAATGCCGGTCTTGTTAGCCGACAAGAAGGATTTACCCAGTGGATTCGATAAAGATTCCTAAATAAGTACAAGGATATCACAAGGATGAGAGAGAGAAGGCTAAAGAGGAATAGGGAAGATTGGTACAAGAAACAGGACTTACTCGGTCAAAAAGGATGGGTGGCTCAAAGAGGGACTTGGGTCGGAGAGGGGGCAACCGCAAAGGCAGAGACCTGAAGACCGCTGCGTCCGGTAGAAAAAACGCCGCTCGAGGGGAAATTTCCATAGGATTGCTAAGTAGGAAGGAAGACAGCAAGAAGGATTAAAGTGGAGTTCCATGTATTCGAACAAAGTCTGAGGCAGAGATTGAAGTAGCGAATTTATGAAGCGTCTTGGAAAACAGAAGCGACGCACAAGAGAGAGGAGTTTCGGTCCTTAAATTCAGTCATGTGACCCTCTGATCGCGTAACAAGAGGACGTGCAAAGACTCGACCGTCACTTCTCCTGTGTCCGGAGCACGTCGCCATCTTGAAGTATCCGTGAAAGGCGAAACTGCATAAAGACCATTGTCATCTCAATTGCCATAGCTGAAAAGGTGTAACATCCTGCATAATGAAAACAAAGAGAGCCTCAGAAATTTGTCTGCTGGCTGACCCAAGGACAAAGGAAGGCTTGCACACCCATCATCCTAAAGGAGGGGCGGGATGTGGAGGAGGTTTCTCAGTGAACTTCAAAGGACTGGCCATTTGCTCACTTGGGAAACAAGAAAAAAAAAAAAACCTGGCCTGGATTTTGAATGGAAATTACTTATTTTTGCCCCAGAACTTTACGACATTTAACATGACAACCAAAATAAGTAGACAAGTGTAAAATACAAATTTATAAATCTGAACTCATGCTAGACAGTTGAAGATGTGGTAGGAGTTCTTACTACATAAGGAACCAAAGATACACTAAAACACTGATTGTGGCAAAACTATTAATGTTGCAAGCTTAAAATTGTATGTACATGATCCACTGATCAGTGCCCAGAGATGTATTGAATTAGAAATTATTAATCCAAACCGTTATGGTGAAAATAAGATGGGGATTGAATGTGCATGTAGACAATCAAATATGAAATATATGTGTCCAATCTTATTAGAGTACATAACGTTAGAAATGTACATGTGTGCAAGAGTTATGTTTTGGTTAACATCAAGGTGGGAGTTCCTAAATCCTGTCATAATGATGACAGCTGTGTTCAGACTGCCAACCAGGACAAAGCACATGCCTGTAGCCACTCACAGACATGGGGGTGTGTTTTCAAAGTTCTGCCCCCGCCATAAACTTTGTAGCGTATAAATATAGGAGTTTCACTACACATGACACACACTGCATCCAGAACCCATCCAGATGTCCGCGCAGCACCCTATTACAGAACTCTGCATCTTGTAGCTGATTGCAGAATTCTTGAATATCCAGATTTCTTTCCAGAATCCAGATTTAGCATTGCAGAACTCTTGCTAGCTTGATCCAATTGCAAACATACAGAACTTAAAAGAACAATTCAGATTCAGCTTGGCTTGCTACCATTAAGGCTTGCCCGCTGAAACTTGCATCCTGCTATCTACCGTGTCCAGTAACCAGAAGGGGCCCTTCCAAATCCAGTCTGAGGTGCAGTTCAAAATTGACCAGAACTGCGCCGCTGATCTGATCCCTCCGGAGGTGCCTTGCTGCTGGTAGACCTGATCCGATCCTATGAACAGAACCAGACAGTCCAATTTAATTATAAAGGACTGTAAGTATAATAGGAAGAACAGTGACCCATAATATATTTGCATTGTATTATCCCTATCTCATCCCATCCCATCCCATCTTTAATTCAGAACCATAGCAATTTCAGAATCCTTCTTGCTCTGATTTTCTCATCTGTGTTAAAAAAATATAACTCCTTAGTGATTTCAAGTAACTAAAGTAAATCCCAGAAGAAATTCAGGATCCCTCACGAAAATGGTTGCGCTGGCCATGTAGCCGTGAAGATTCGTGTATGGTCTCTTCTTTTTCATAGCCATTAATCTAGTATAAGAAAACCTATCTGTCATTTTTAAATTGAATGTCTGTTTTCATTTTCGCGCCTATTTTGCAAAAACCTCTATAACTTCTTCAATTTATTTTAAAGATAGAAACGTAATTTCAACTCTCACTGATACCTAAGACCCTTAGCTACATTCACAACTAAAAACTGCATTGCGGAACAGTGTATTTGACCCGTTTTTTTTCCAATATCACATAGTAAAAGTTTGCTGCAAATTTGATATTTTAGCCTGTTACATGTGTCTTTTGCCCATTTCAAGTGCTTCTTCCATCCCATCCTGATCTGAAGTGTGTATTGTTGTTTATATTATAGCTCATGTGTGTTAGGACTTGTTTAGAGTTGCTTTCCTTAGAATTGTTCTCCATTTCAGCATTTTTGACTTATATTTTACAAAGCAATTTTTATCTGTCAGTTTAAAAGTGTCATTTGCCCAACACAGGTTTCTCTCTTGTTTGGGGAGGGAAGATTGCCTATAAACTCTAGAACTTGTCTTTCATTCCAAAATTTGCAGGGGGACTCTTAACCTAAACGCTATCTGTGCACAAAACAAAACTGTCGTTTTTCCTGTGTTTTCTATTTTTCATCATTATAAGTGAATTCAATTGCTTTGCTTAGTTTCTGAATTGTGTTGTCACCCTTTGGGTGATTGCTGCCCCATATCTAGATATATTAAACTTATGTGTGATTTGAATATTAAATAGATAACATAAATATTTACCTTTACAAACTAGCCTGATTCCTGGTTCAGTGTGACCTGGGGGGTATTATGAGCCGGGTGTGATATGAGTGGTATATCATTCAGAATATTGAACTTATAGACAAAAATAAATAAGGGTTTCATCGCGTGCTACATGCTAGGCGAGACCTGGGTGAGTGCCTGATTGAAATCCCTTACAACATGTGAAAGCCTAATGGCACACACATAGCTGCAACTTAATGGGCACATAAGGTGAGCATTCATGCTTGTTCCCAGAACCCAGCTCAACAAATATTTCAGAAACATCTGGATGCTGCAGGCTGGATCTGTCTTAAGTTGCACAGAAAGACATCACAGACATGACTCTATGTCCTTGCCCCAAATTCCTGCTCACTTTTTTCCTGTCCCTCAGGCCCACACCTGTCAAATGGCTCCCTCTCCTGTATTTCCCCGAATCGTTCTTTCCCCCTCCTCCTTTCCTCCCACTTTCTCTTACCTTTTTCTGAGAATTGGGGTCTTCACCTCCCATATACCACCAACCAGTCGGTTGTAAATACAGATTACAGACCCCTACTGCAAAAGCAATCCCTATTATAGTGTAGTATAAAGGTTGTACCCGTATCTCACTAACTTCTTAAGGGACTATTTAATGGAACTAGCAGGGTAGCCACTTTGCCCTGACGCCCTTCCTCCAGATGCCTCTCAACCTTTTATTTACTATAGGCTGTCTCCTCTCTTTCCAGACTCCATCTCCTTGCCTTATTAATCCCTTTCAATGTCTCTCACCTCCTGGCAATACTCTCTCAGCACCCTCCGAATCTCCTTCAGAAATGATCTTAAAACTCTCTCACTCACACAATAACAACCAAAGTGGTACCAAGCTCTGAGTCCCAACAACTTACCTCCAGTCTCTCCAAGCAATTCAAATGCCCCCTCCACCTACTGCATGCTCCTCTCTGGTATGCTGGTCCTCCTCCAGCTCCAATGACCCCATCCATACACCTCTTCCTGGCTAATGATTCTACTGAGCAATCTCTAGATTCTCTAATCCCAACTCCTCCAATCTCCTCCCCCTTCTGGGCCTGGATTTCACTAGGAAGTCTTCATAAGGCCCTTTAGCCCTGTCAATTTTCTATCTCAATTTCCACCCAGACAGTCATGCGATCTCATGCATCATTTGCTCCCTGATTCTCCTCGGCCCCCAGTAGGTCAATGTCCACAAAAACCTTTGCGAGGATTCCCTGGTCTCCCCTATACATGTGTCATGCTCTGCTTGCTCCAACTCCACCGCTGCTGCTCCCTGGCTCCTCAGGTGCCCTGTAGCATTCCTTTGAAGTATTCAGTAAATGTTTGGTCTCCCATTCAGCTGCTGATTACAGGAGCCTAGTACATTTTCATTTGGATAGCCAGCCGATTCCCTCCTATTCCATGGAGGGTCTTGTTGATTAGTAAATGTGCTTTGTGGTACTTGTAGATTTTTCATAATCCTGCCAATCAGAATTCACCTGAAAGGGAATGGACAGAGACCTGGCAAGGACAGAGGTTCATAGTCATTGGGACAGAGAAAGGAGTACCAATATCCATATGTGGCTTCATGCAGACTGGGGAGCTGGGGCCCCAGGTTCCACTCACCACCCCCACACCACCTAGGGGGTCCTTGGTCCTACTGGACAGGGTCAAATCCATGGCACAGGTCTGCTCATATGGTTTGTCAAGTTAGAGCTGTGAAGTGGCTCATGAGATGGCCCTTAGTTTGGTCCCAATGCCCCTCCTCAGACCTTGTCACAGTACATGCTGATCTACAATCTGCATAGATTTCTGTGTAGCCAAAATGCTCCCTCTGGCTCCAGATGGTCATTAAAATTGAAAAAATACCATGAAGAGTGTTGGTGACTCATTGAAATGGAAATGGGTCAATCACAGACTAATGGCCTCAACGGTGGGAGGAATTATGTGAAAGAGATGTGTCCAGAACATGACAGTGATGTTGGAATCTTTGTACAGTGTCAAAGCTCATAGAAAGGCGCATGAGCAGAAGGATGACTATTGCCAAAGGCCCAATCTATCTTACTCCTGCCTTACCCAACTTGTCTGTGCCTGAAGTCTGCACTGGCATAGAGAATTAAAGAGAGTGTCCTGTGAGCTGGCTGAAAGTAACTAGGTCTGTGAGAATAATAAGAGATCTATGAATGACTAACTGTGTGAATGTTTGAACTGGCAGAGCAGTCCTCCAAGTTGCTAATTACCTACCCCGTTGCACTCTTCTCATCTTGCTCATCTCCCCATCTCCCAGTCCAAAAATATGCATAAGTCCCACACGTTTCTGACCCCCTTTTCGTGCAGGCGGTCTGCGCTGGGCAGAGAACACTGGACCTAGTGAATAAAGGAGAGAGGTCTCCCAGGAAAGGTGAACATGAGGTGAACTGTGGGAATAATAAAAGATCTGTGAAAAACGGAATATTTCAAACTCCACTAAATTGTCTAAGTGGCTGAGCAGATAACGGGAGCTGAAACAGCTGGACAGTTCAAGTTCACGGAGAAGTGTACCAGGAGAGGAAGGGTATAGTGGGGCTCCTTACGAATATATTTCAATGATTATTTAAATGCAATTAACAATGACATAATTCACTCTTGAGAAAGCTCCTTGTAGGAGCGAAACAGGTTCATTGGGTACCCCTAGCTTCTGGGCGATCCCCCTGGTGTCTCTTTTTTATTAAATATGCTTACAATAAATATATATATATGCACATATATATATTTTTTGTTGTTGATATTTTCAGACCCATGTGTGCTGAAGCACTTCTTATGTAAGGCCGCTGTTTCTTTTACCTTTGAAAAAGGCCTGAAGCCTGGCATGGCATTACACGCACAGCCTCACACTAATTTGTGCACCATCCTGTGGAACTCTGCGATATCATCACTTCCTACAGATGTACGGGTACCTCCCCTAACGCCTGGTAAAACCATAGGGCCCCCATAGGGCTCAATGGGAATAGGGAAGGAGCTAATAACGGTACTGCAATTTGGTAACCGTTATTAGCTCTGAAGTCCCTTAGCGGGTCCCTCCCCTAACGCCTGGTAAAACCAGGCGTTAGGGGAGGGACCCGCTAAGCGACCTCGTAGTAGGGCGGTAAGGGATTACCGGCACCGGTGCCCTTCCCGGTAATCCCTTACCGCCTACCGTGTAATGAGGCCCATTGTCTTGAGTAATACCCCCAGGTGCTGTTTCTTAAAAAGCAAGTTCCAGGCTTTTTTAGGATTAATTTCATGTGAGTTTATTCCAGCTTAATAGTTACAATCCACGTTGAGGACATAAAGGACATAGATAGTGGACAGACACCGGTCCCCATCACCCAGGGCCAGCCAGCTGTAACTGTCACTGAATAGAACACTCACTAAGAAGATTCTATCATCCACACACAAACATTCCACACGACATCACCAGCTACATCACCAGAGACAGGCATAATACAACACACCTCCCTCCTTTACAAACCTAACCTGCACAAAACAAGTCACACACCACAACAAAACTAACACCTTCCAAGGACAGACACACCTGACACTCAACTGAAAACGAACACTTCCCAACCAACAAAAACATCACACCCTGACAAACCGCAAACCAAATACCCTCGCAAAAATACTATCATGCATCCGCCTGTTCCTGCCACAAACAAGCAACTGGGCTCTCACCCCAGGACCAACCAACCCTGAACTGGGCTACATCACCTACATTACTAGAGAGGGACGGCATGAGTGATTGTTTGAGACGCTAATGACATTAATGGTAACATTCACATTTCAGTCATTTGGGGTTTGTGACCTTTTGGGTATGCAACAGTACTACTTTATAATCATGTGTATGATATGTACGTAGGTGTCGGAGTCACTCATCCTGGCCTGGTACTGTGCAGTCTGACTCGCACACTGGCCACCCAGCTGCACAGTGTGCATCATGGAATGTGCCAGTCTGTGCACTGTGTGAGATGTGCGTTATGACCTTGCACTTGGGCCTAGCTTGGGTGGCAGTTAGTTCAGCATGATTTGGATGGGGGGGTGGGCACCATGACAAGGTGCCTTGGACGGCCCTTGGCAGTGTATATATCATGTAATTGGCATTGGCAGTGTTGACTTTGGCCACTCACCTCCATCAGCGGACGACGGTGCCCCACACTCCATTTTGCTGATGCCCCCTATGGATTCCGTTCCAATCAGTCCAGCACATGTCTCCTCCCATGCCATCAGTTTCATGGGGGAACTTGGGCCCCCTCCGGTCTGCATTTCCTGACTGCGGTTGGCAGGGAGGATGTATCATGTTTTATGTCACTTGTGCAGTGCACGTTCATCTTACACATTCAAATATTATCAATGAGTCGCATTCCAGAAGTACTGTGCATGGTGTTTTCAAAGTTGCATGTGCTGTGCCTGAGCATCCTTTGATGTTAAATAGACCCTACTGTACCATTCAAGCATGTCTTAGGCCACAAAGTAGACATAGGTCCACTGACCAACCAAAATATTTTGAGTATGACTTTATGAAGAGTCTTTACACAATGCTGGCAAAGAATAATGAGGAGGTATAACTCATGCATCTCAAATGGGTCAGGACAGTGCCTCCTACATGAGAGTTCCCATGAGCCCTTTCTGCTCAGACTTGGTAACTGTCTGACCCCTAGACTCTAAATGTGACCCACAGTCTCTTGCACCGGAAGGAAACCACTTCTGGGATTTCCATTAGGGGTAGAAATAGAACATGAGAACTCAATAATAAAGATGACTTGTAAATATCCATGTTCTATGGTGCCAAAATCTCTCTCGTATGGTTCTCAGGGCCCTACCCATTTTGCTCACTGCCTAAAGTGTGTAGATCCCTTTCATAATCTTCCTGCTTTCTTGGAGAGTTCCTTTATAGTTTGAGTATGGTGGAGAAGACCATCTTCCACGTCATAGTCCAAAGTAGCCATCCCCTCCTTGAAAGAAGGTGGCTGTTAGAGCAGAGCTGGACTCTCACAAAGGTCCACAGACCACAATTGAAAACAGCTGGAAGGGTTGTATTAAAAGTCCACTCTAGCCACGTAACAACACATATCAAGCTTGGTTTATCAAAGATTCCCAGAAAGAAAAAGTCATGCCACAGTCAGAAAGGACTAGACTGGCTACCCCAAAATGCCAATCTATCCAAGTAATAATACATACCATGCTTGATTTATCATAGATGGTCAGACAAAGTCATGCCACCATAAGAAAGGGCTGGACTTGATACCCCAAAATGTCAGTCTTGCCACATAATAACACATAACAAGCTTGCTTCACCATTTCATGGCTGCTCATTAGAAAAATGGCACTGCCATTATGGCAGCCTTCCTGTAAAATAATCAGCTCCTCCTGAGCTTTTGCCCTTGGAAACGTGCTTCTGTTACTGGATGGGATTACACCAGAATAGTTCTGAGCCCAAATAACCGGACAAACTCAAGAAGATGGCAAGTTGCTGTTTTATTAGCAATTATCTAAAACAGGGAGGTTACAATGAACATCAACGGATGTACACTCATTCTCTCAGTGTTTTCTGCAAAATATACAATGATATACTCTTTCCGTGCGTTATAATGACCTCATCCTACTTGGCAACAGTAAAATCCTATCAAGAGTCGGGATTGGTTAAGGGACACTACATATACAATCATATAGGACCTAGGATTGTTATTGGCAGCCTGATATCAGATGGACAACTTAACTTATCTTCAAACATGTCATTTAAGAAAAATCAGTTACACAGTGTTTAATTTGTTTCTCAAGCTATAAGGTCCTTCGTTATATGGTCTAATACAATTGGTTTGGTACGCTGTGCCATGTCTGGAACATTCGGTTCAATTAGCAGCATGTAGGCCAAGACCCAGGTGCATGTAGATAAAACATGAAACTGCCCTACCACCCAATTAGCTGAACATCTCTCATCACCCATGTCTTCTGCCATGAAATTCTCTTTGTACTTGGCCTTGCACAGTATTCTTGACCTCGGAATGCAATGGGAGTGAGGGCACTCGCTATCGTGTCTGGAACTCCAAGTTCAAGCCCTATTTTCAGCCTCATCTCACATGACAAGAGACCATGATTCTGCTCATTCTGCAAGCTTTTAAATGTATTTAATGAATGAAGACTTAGCATCCTTTGTGGTCTTTCTTGCACCTTAACATGAGAAGATTCATCCTCCGAAAACATGTTCCTCTTCAGCGTAGATAGCTGACCTCGAGTTGTAAGATCTTGACTTCAGGCCAGACAGCCTCACAACGCAGCTCCAACAACCTGCTATTCTACTGCGACACAGAATTTCATTTTCTCTCCATGGTTATTCGGCTTACTTATTTCATGATACCAATGTCCATTGTGCACAAAGGTGGCATCACCTGCATTCTATTCACTACTTGTAGCTAGCTTGTACGATGAGATGACTTAATCTATCTCGCGTTTCAGCATCTGTACATTCATTATACTTCTGATTTTGCCAGTACTTCTAAAGTATAATCTTCTTTTTTTACAATTTTAAGGTTCACTTGTTTCTTTACTGCATCATATCTCCTCTAGGATCTATACATTGTCTTCATTTAGTATTTCAATACTTTATGTACACTTTATTATGACATCATCAATCCATCTTCTTATCTCTTTTTCATATTCCTTCAAGGATTTACTCCTGTAGGCCATCATCAAATCGAGGTTACATTCGATATGGTTGTCTTAATGCATACTGTCTTCCAAATACTCACTATAGTATCAGTACAATAGCTGGTTTTAGACAGGGTACGGTTCATGTCTCCAATACAGGTGAGGTGGGGGGTAGGATCTCCTGTGGATGTGTACATCTTCTCCTCTACATTCTCCCTCTCGTCGAGTCCTCGGCCATGTCCTCAAGTTTTCCTGCTTCTTTGAATCTTCTCTTGAAGAAGGATTTCTTTGGTATCCATAGCTTCATCACCCCCCCTCAGGGTGCCTGCATTTTTGATGTGTTCATCCACACTCCAGGTCATGTAATGGCATTCTTCACTTGGGGTACAGAAGATCCAATGTCCCACATAATTCTTATGATCTCTTGGGTACACACATTTTGTTCCTTCTGGTGCCACAATACTTGCTTTTATGCGGTCTCTAATGGTTTTGTCAGTCTGCATGTTGTCTTCTGTTTCATCCTTCACATCAATCATGACCTTTATTCCCACTGCTTTCTTTGCTCTTTTCTGTCATTGTCCAATTAATATCCTTATAAGACAGACTCCAAACATTATCATCACCAATATTGCTCCAAGGAACTTGAATATATTTGCCATCCAGTTGGAAATCCATGCAAACAGGAATGAAAACCAATCGTCATCTCCAATAGCCTCTGTCTCTCCCTCCATTTTCGTGTGCAATTCTGTCAACATGGTTATAGCATCCGTCAGAGTTCTGTTCTCACCATCACGAGATGGTGGGAAGGTACAGCAAGATCGGCTGACCTTGGAGCAAACTCCTCCTTCCATTGCTGCAATCATGTCAAGAACATACCTGTTCTGGATGGTCATTAACCTTATGGCCATCAACTCTTCCTTTATGGCGTTGAATCCTTTTATAGCAGCATTGATTGTCTGTAACAGCTCCCATCTCGTAATTTGTAACCATTTGGCATTCACTGCTGCTTGGAGTTCAGGCATGAATATAGATGTCACTATTAAAGGAGTCTTGCTGAAAAACCTGTGTTCATCAGGAATGTCTTCATAAGTGTGCTCCAAGATCCCAGACCGGCCCATAGAGTCAGGGTTTGCTCAGAAGCACTTTAGGACAAGATAGCAGCACCCATGAGATGGATGGGGATGCAGATATATACTTCAACACCAATCAATAAGGACAACTCAACGGTTTGGCAAAGGGAGTCTGTTTAATGACAAGTACAAAAAACTGGGAGTCATAAACATCAGCAAAAGGTGCAACCTTCCTTCTCGCTTCAACTCCAATGAACTTCATAAAAATCGGGACATTTATATTAAAACTCGTCATCATTTGTCATGTAACACTCAAAAGTTGACATGCATTTCTATTGGTTCAGGAAAGGTAACTTTAATATAGGTACTTGATCTGTATATGGTAACGGAGTGAGGGGATAGGGTAAACACTGTCAGGTGGGCATCCAAGCCCTACCTTCAAAACTGACTACTGCACACGTCACTAAAAGTACAACGTCCCATTGGTCCTACTAACTACAGGACCGTAGATTATTTGGTCCACTGTGATTGGGTTGGCACCAACCCCATGCATACTTTTCCACTTTGCTTAGCAGCACGCACAATTGTCGGCCAGGTCTGGGGTGCTCCTTAGTGACCCGGCCTTCGTCCAATTATTGTTACAATCAATCATCACTTTAGTAGCTCTGTGTCAATTATTTCACTGTGGCTGGCCTCAAACCTGTATCTTCTGTCTGGAAAAGTTCTGATATCTTCGTCTGGCCTTGTGCCATGCGTAGGTGTGAGTCTCTGCTTCTTCTTTCTCGTCTGGTCACATGATTCAGACACCGTGAATTTGCCTCTTTTCCCTCAATTTGTGTATTTGATTCTCGTTTCACCCACCACCTGCCTTCACCTTCTTATCTCGGCCTTTCAGAGGCAGGCTATTCTGTTCTTAGTTTCAATTAAGTGTAGCTACTGTTCATTTATTCTATTGGTACAACCTTGGCTCTCCTGTCAGGAGTTGCCTCTGCTGAGTTTCGTTTCTGCCCCTTGTTCCAGATTTTGCTAAACATGAAGCTTTCCTCGTGTGGCCTTTAGTAACCCTCGGATTTATTCTGCTTTTCATGAAAACGTGGAAATACACTTATATAATGTGCTTCATTTGAGGTAGATTATGTATAGTGGTGCTTGCCGCACTATCTTTCTACTAAGCATAGCAAGCCGCATGATCTTCTTAGCTTTCTTGCGGTTCCAAGCATATGTACAGGTGTAAACTGGTCAAATATATTTGCCATGCTTACAGTTTAAGCTTCTTACATTTGACATCACCTTTACACTCTAAGTTCATGATATCCTTGTGCATGACATTTTGTCTCTTTGCGTCATTCTCTGGTCATCATTTCTTCTTTGTGTGGGTCAGTCCGGGTTCTCGTGACATTACCATTCGTCTTCCATTAAAACCTTTTTGGTCTCTTCAGGGACTGTACTTAGACGATCCTCATTTCGTTTAATTTGTTGATAGGGTTTCCTCAATGGATACATTACTGTCCATGGTTTCCTTAGTACTGGTACTTCAAGAGGTGCTGTTCTTCTGATAGGTACTGGACAGGGCCCCACTGTGGCTCTCTGCTGGTTTATTTGCTCCTCATCAGTCAGATCTTTGGGCTTCCATCTGGTTTGACATCAATCATGATCTTCATACCTATGGCTTTTTTCACAGTTTTCTGGCACTGAGAGATTATTATCTTGATAACAAAAAATCCTAGCAAAATCATCACTAGCAAGGCTCACAGGAACTTGAATACATCTGCCATCCACTGTGGAGCCCATGGGAATAGTGATCCAAACCAACTGTCATCATCAACTTCGTCCGTCTCGTCAATCATCTGGTTCTCCAGTTTGTCAGCATACATATGGCTTCTGTTAGAGTTCCATTTTCCTCATCGTGAGAAGGTATAAATGTGCAACATGATTCTCCGATTTTTGCACAAACTCCTCCATCCATGGCTGTGATCATGTCAAGTATATATCTATTCTGAAGAGTCATCAGTCGGACTGTTCTTAACTCCTCCTTGATTGCGTTGAATCATTTTATGGTTGTGTTGATGGTCTGCAGTAACTCCCATCTGGTTATCTGCAAACATTTAGTATTTGCTCCAACTTGAAATCTTGGTATAAAAATTGTTGTGAACACTGGTGAGGTGAGGCTAAATAGCCTATGTTCATACGGGATTGCATGCAAAGCTTCTTCAGATTTGGCAGAAAAGTAATTCTCTCTTTTAATTCAGGGCAACAGTTCCACAGATCTCTTCTTCCTTAGGTGCGCATCTGCTTTTGGGAAACTGTCAATATTCAATTCACTCTTCGGGATCACCAACGCCGGGCTGTGGACATTCACTATTGTGCATATACCTCCCCGGTTTCTTGGCAGTCTGATGTATGCTTTGGATCCACATGCCCAATAATGATCCATAATTACTGCAGTTCCATGCATTATTCCTGGAGCATCAAAGATTCGTCCAAAGCTCTGATTCTCTCCCACCTTCCTTGTGCCATTATTCCTGAAACCCTATTTTGAGCTCTCTAGTGGTACTATCTGCAAGGTTCCTCCTCTGTCGTCGACCCATGTCAGCAGTTTAGCAAGCCTTGGCCATAATGGCTTGCATATCCTTTGTAAATTTTCAATGGCTTCCTTGCAGGCTCCGAGGACCATCCATGCCCTGCAAATCACTACCCCTTTTTCCCATCCATCTGGTGAAAGCACTGTTGCCCATACTTGCATTTGGCCTCTGTTCCTCCATCCACAAGCCTCTTCTTGAGTTTTCTCTTGGAAATGTAGCTTCTTGCTCACTTCCCATCTGATTTCAGCTCCTTTTACTCCATGTTTCTGGTACCTGATAACATGATTTCTAGTATGAGCTCATTTTCTTGTCTTTATGTCTTGAACATAATCATCTCCATCAGGATCAGTTGTTTCAGTTGCCCATTTTAGTGAGCCATCACTACCCATGAACTGGCCTCTGGTCTTGCACATTGCTACATGTGAAAGACAGTGTGCTGTCTGGACATCAATTTCTACAGCTACGAAGATCTTGGACTTCCCCAGGCTGTATGGTAGGAGTGCACAAACAAAGCATTCCCCATCTGAACTTCGTCTTCCAACTTCTTTCATGTGCTGGTACCAAATGTTGTTTCCCAGATGTGCTATACTGTCCAAGTAATCGTTTAGTTTGTTGTCATATCCGTGCATGCTTCTCTTGAGTCTTAATGTTTTCATGTAGTTCGCTATAACTACATCCCTGAATGCATCTGTATGGCTCCTTCTTGCTGGAGGATTCTCAAGTATCCCGGTCCGTGGTGCAGGCCTCCTCATCTGTGCCATTCGAGTAGACAAAAGTCTGGCAATTCTTTCTTTGTCCTCTTGCATCTTTTTTCTTCTGGTTAGAAGTGCCCATATCATCCACTCTGACATTGATCCAGTGTATGTCTGTATTGCAGAACTTGTACTTGTCCCTTTCACTGGAACATATATGCTCGGCAATGTTGTCTCTGTGGGTTTATTCTTCTGCTCCTCTAGTCTTTTCCTTCTCTGGCTATGAATGGCCATAATGTGTCTGCTATCAGTTGTGCTCGTGCAGAGATTTCCTCTGAGTTTTCTTTTGCCTTTCTTGGTGTTGGATCAAGAGTTTCTGATACAGCTGTCTCTGTTGGCTTTCTTTCGAACTCTTCTTGTCGTTTCATGACGTCTGCTTTCTTCATTTGGTTCTTTACTTTATTTGTAGTGAGATTTCTCATATTAGGCAGTCTTTTCTTCTCCCATGCTTTGGATTGTGGTTCTGCTTTCATTAACACTAGGCCTGGTGTATGTTCATTCAATGTTTGCATGCGTGTGGTTGTCAGTAACCTTTTTTCATTCATACTCTGCCGACCCTGTCTCCAGCTTTTTCATTTGCTTGTTACCACAAGTGTGTGTGTGTCATTGCTAATCACATCCATCTCAAGTTCACTCTCTCCATTATCAGATCTTCTATTGATTGGAATGACTATGTAAGTTCTGAGTGCCTTTGTAGGCTTCATGCGTGCATCGTTAGGTGGGTGCCCTGCAATTGGACCGCTTTGTGCACCAATAGAAAATGCAGTTCTGATTGTTAATGACAGTAAAATGATTATGAATATAATACACAAATACATTATGCACCTGTAGGACAGGTGGCAGCATTTACGTCCAGAGAACCATGGACGTCTTTCCTCCTGCGGGAGGACTAGAGTACTGTTCTGGACCCCATCTCGATCATCTGTCAAAATGTGCTAACTTTTAATACAAATTCTAAACCATATTGTCTCTGGACTCTGTTTGGTTCTGTTTGCGGGCTCCAGGTCTCTCTTTACTTGAACACTGAATTGTCTATTATTTCTGGATACAGTTCTCTTTTTCTATGTGTGTGTCACAACAGGCAATAATCCAACAAGTCTCTCTATTGTGCATGTTCAAAATGTACTAACTCCCAGTCTGTGCCCCTGATATGCTTAATTCCCGAAGACATGTTGTCCTTGTCCCTGTGAAAGATAATAAAAAAATAAAAAAATTGAGATCTCTGGCACTGCTTCCGCGATCTGTCACTCGGAAGAAAGTTTAAAATCTTCTCAAATAGTTCTGCTGGTGGTTAGAAAGTTCCACTTGCATCATGATGCCATGCAAGAGTATGCCCATCTGCGTAGAATTAGCTGGGTCTCTAATGAATGTGAGGACGTCAACATCGATCAGTCTCCCCACAAGCTCTGGAAAATCCTTGATTAGACGGAAGAACACATTGCTTGCCAATCTGCTGTCTTCTGGTGACAGGGACCTTTTTCCTGTTTTTGCTGGAATTTGGTACTGTTGCTTTTCACTTCACTGTGGACAGTGTCTGCACTTTCTGTTTGCGTGGAGAGCAACTTGTATTACTATGCTATTTAATATGATGCTCAGATGTTCTGTATTTGCTGGATCTCGAAGAAAAGTTAATACATCTGTCGTTCTCCCGACAAGTTCTGGACATTCTTCGATTAGGCAAAAAAACAATATCTTGATAAGCTCATTTGCTTCCTTCTCCGCTTGGGACACTTGTTTTTTCCTCGCTGTACTCAGGGAGTAGGAGGAACTGCTCGGCAATCATAGTAAGCAATCTCCTTGTTGTCTTTTCGTTTTCAGGATCTTGAAGAAAGTCAGTGACACTGGTGAGCCTCCCCACTAATGACGGGTACGATTTTAGCACTAGATGAAGTATGTCACCACATCTTTGGTGATGTCGCTACTGTGGGACACCATAAGTGATTCCGAACAAGGTCTCTGTGTGGAAGGAGTCTGGATATTGTATTTTCTTCCAATTTGTGTGTCCTCTATCAAAGTTTGGCATATTCTTTTCTAATAAAGACTTCAGTGTGTCTCAGTCCAACTTTCAAAGTCAACAGACTATGTTGTGGTTTATGAAATAAATGCAATGTTCTTCTTCACCCTGCAACTAGGATGCACAGAGTGTCCGTTTTTATGTCCTCATCCTCTTTTTTGCTCAGAGGAATGTCCAAAGTGAAGCCACAACTATTGCACAAAAGTTCTTTGTCTTTACTTTGTTGCTAATCATACATCATTCTTCCTCGTCATGGATCTCATCTGCATGTGCTGTGGTTCTTCTCCATCGTCTGTGGTCTCTTTGCGCTGGGGTGCAGGCAGGGGGCCTTCTCCGATGTATGGTTTGATGTCACCCAAAAAAGATCTAAGCTCTTCTTCCTTGTAGCTTTACTGCGGAAGGAGTGCAGTCTTCCACTGTAAAGGGACTGTTAAACCTTGGCTCGTCCCACCTTTTCCCCTTATGGTTATTTACCAAGACAGTGTCTCCAGGGAAACTGGATGGAACAAAAAGTCCTTGAGCTGTGTCTGTAGTAGTATGTCCTTCTGTCTTCCATGGTGCCCTGCACCCTTTTCGTCATCGTTGCAGCTGGCCTGAAATTACATTAAGGCAAGATGTCATGCAATTCAAGTAATTTTGCATTTCAGGCCCTAAGATTTTTCCTATTGACTGGGCATCACATCTAGCTCTGTCTCGGGGGATCAGGGGAGTGTGCATTCTTCTTCCTGTGGCTATTTTATGCGGCATGAGATGATGGTCGGAACCGGGTTGATTTCTGAGTGCATACAGTGCCAAAGGAAGGAAGTACAACCATCCCTTTCTTAGAGTAAGCTTCAAACCTGGCTATCCTCTCCTTTAATAGGCCGTTGAGCTTCTCACATATCCTTTTACCTTGTGGGTGATACACGGATGAGAACTTGTGCTTTATATCATGCAACAAGGTAACCTGCTCAAAAACTTTGTTTACCAAGTGAGTCGCGTTATCTGATCCCACCTGGGGAATACCTCTCTCACTAGAAATTTGGCAACACAGGTCAGAGTCTAGGTGTGTACATGGACCTGCCTCTATCCATCTAGAGAATGGACACACCACAGCAATTAGGTATCTGTACCCATTGCATACTTGAATCATTCCACGTAATCGACATGCAAGTGCTGAAAAGGCCCATTTGGACTTGGGATGACTCCTCTCATTACTTTTAATCTATGCCCAGCTGTGAATTGTTGGCAGATTATACAGTTCACTATAAAAAATGCAACGTGCTTGGTTAAGTTCGGTATGAAGCAGTCTTCCGCGAGCATTGCCGCTAGCTTCTCTTTTGTCATGTGTGCCGGATAGTGTAACTGCTCCAGCGCTAATTTCAACAGGGCTATCGGCATTACTGGTTTACCAGTGCTGTCTTGCTGCCACAAGCTTTCGGAGGGGTTTAAAGAACACCCTTGCCATTTCCATAAGTTTTTCTCCTCCTGCGGTGCCTTCCCTTGGAGTTCCATCAACTGTGTCTGCCCTAGATTATTATAGATTTCAGGTGCAATTCGTGCAACAATCATTTTCTCATTTGTGTGAGTGATTTCCACCTCCATGATCGTCTCACTCTTGGATGCCATACGCTTCGCTTCTGTGTCTTCTGCTTGACTTCCTCGTGAGATAAAATCTGTCCCCTTCGTGTGGGCGGCACATTTCACAACCACTATGCCCACTGGGAGCTGTAGTGCCTTAATCAGCCTGTCCAATAGGGCTGCGTGCTGCACTGGCATGCCGTCTGCTCGGAGGTAGCCCCTCCTTTTCCAGTGTGCTAAGCCTGCGTGCACTGTTGATGTCACATAGGTGGAGTCACTGTACACAGTTATTTCCTGGTTCGCCTGATTCTCAATCACGAGTATCAACGCCAATAATTCTGCAGCTTGTGCTGAATAATGAGATGGTATTCGTGCACTAAGGAGTACTTGAAATTGTCCATTTGCTTTATGCTTCAATACGGCGACGCATGTATATATTTCTACATCGGTTTGATCGAACCGTCAACAAAGACAATTTCTCCTTCTGCCAATGCATTTTCTTTTATTCTGGGGATTTCATCATAGAATTCTTCATAATTTGCACAGTCATGTATTGGCTCTCCATCAGTGACTGGCTCGGCTATGAACATAGCTGGGTTCACTATCTTGCATCAGACTATTTTAATTGAAGGATTCAATATGATCACTTCATAAGCAGAAGCTCTCTGAGATGTCAGTGTGCCCTTTGGTTTCTCTAGAATAGCAAATAGCGAGTGCTCGACGTACAACGTCATTGAGCATCCATTACATTGGTAGTAGCTTTCTCAATGAAGAACGCTGCGGCAGCTAAACTTTGTTCGGACAGGAAATGGCCTCTCATTACTGGGTCCAAATTTCCACTATAGCATGCCAGGGCCTTGTACCCCAATGTGGTTCTCTGTGTGAGAACTGCCAACATAACGCTGCCATTCGTGCGTGAGAACAGGTAAAATTCCTCTGCATAATTGGGGATTCCTAAAACTGGTACTGTGGAAATTGCTCTTTTGAGTTCAGAAAATCCTTCCTCCATGTTCTCAGACCATTCAATCTTTTCTTTCATCACTTGTGCTTTCTTTAGGGCCTGAAGCAAAGGCTTGGTGTAAGAGCTGTAGTTGAAGACCCATGCCCTGGCATAATTGCACAAGCCTAAGAAACTCTGCATCTGCTTTATAATTTGTGGCTTGGCTGTGTTTAGTATTGCTTCAGCTCTCTCTGGGTTAACTCTTTTCCTTTCATGAGAAATCAGCTGACATATGTAGAGTACTTCTCGTTGACAATACTGTAACTTCTCTTTGTCAACCTTATATCTTTTCTCAGCCAATATGGTCAATAGCTGAACAGAATCGTGCCTGCATTGCTCCTCTGTCATGCTGCAAATTAAGATGTCATCCACATATTGCAAGACAACACTTTCTAATGCGATATTGCTTGGGTCCATCTGCAGGACTCTGTTAAAGATAGAAGGAGATTCACAGTACCCCTTGGGTAGCCTCGTGCTTTTCAGACGCATCTGTCTGAACGTGAATGACATCAGATCTTGTGAGTCAGGGTGCAACAGGATTGAGAAAAATGCATTTTTCAAGTCAATTACTGTGAAATATTTTGCACCAACAGGTATATTACATAGGATTATAGCTGGGTTAGGGACTAAAGGGTGTTTGGCTTCAACAATATAATTTATGGGCCTCAGACCTTGAATTAGGCTCCAAGACCCTCCCTTTGATTTCTTGATAGGGTAAACTGCAGTATTTCATGACGACTCTGACGTCACTAAGATGCCCTGATCCATCATAGCTGAAATTGTCTTAAAAATTCCTTCATCTGCCTCCCTGGACATGGGATATTGTCCTGCTTTTGGTAGAATTGTGTCATGGTTACGGGCCTGGGGCCTACCTTCAGGCCATCTTTATGTTTGGTTCATAAGGATAGGTGGGGAAGGCAGGCAGGAGCGGCATGGGTTAAGGCCTTGAGAACCAGGAGCGTGTCATCAGGGAACCATCATCATCCAATCACATTCAAGAGAACTTCCTGCTTCCTCCAACATGGACAATGGTTTCTAGCTCAAAGCAAGCAGCGTGGTCTAGTCTCTGGGCGTGGCTGCCTATATAAGCCACGCCAAGAGGCCAACACGCACTTCGTGTGAATTCTGTATCACACACTTACTCGGACTCCTCCCGCTTACCTGTTATCTCTGTGTGGATTCCGCGATCATCGGCTTCGAGGCAGAAAGAAGAGTTTGACAGCAGGTTCCTTCTCTGGAGTCGCTTGCCTGCGTTCTGCAGCTCCCAGAGCATACCAGTGCCTAAAAAGGAAGAGAAGAACAGGTGATTAACAACAGACTTTTCCGCTCGCAAAGGTACCGCTCTGAGACCACCAACAGCAACTCACCTGTGGTGTGCAGTCTTCATCTGGAACTGCTTCTGGTCCTTCCTCTTACTCCTTCAGCCGCCCAGTAACTTAGTGACTCCTGGAGTGGTCCTGTGTAAGGGAAAGACAAAGGTTAGAATCAGAAACTTTCATTCTCTGCATGCTCTCCACATTCAGACTTTAAATCACGCAATGCAAGCAACCCAGTGAGGCAACTGGGATATTGAACTTACCTGGTACCAGAACCTGCAAGGCCAACCCCGAATCCAGTGAGTGAACTGGTTTCTTGAACTTACCCTTGGCACAAGAAAACCGACTAGGGCGGCAACTGGTACCAGACTTTATCTGAACTGAAAACGTACCTGAACCTTAGCCGTTACTAGCGGCCATCTCCAATGACGCCCACCAGGCCCAAGACACTGCACCCCTGCAAGAGCAGGATGGAGAGCTCACCAAATAAAACAGAAAGGTGAGTCATACCCTAGTTAGGGGGTACTAAAACTTCTAGATTTAGAAGGGACAGGGAAGAGGGGTGGGGGTTGGGCTATTCACCTCTCATTATAAACCTGTCACTTTTTTTGGCAGATAGTCCTTCCAGCAGTATTGGGAAAGCAGGAAGTGAGGGAAGAGCCAGAGGACTCCATCGCTCCCGTGGAGACTCAGGTAAGCGTGCCAAATTGTTCTTGGCTTCAGTATAATCTTCACTTCTCTGACTCCTTTCAATAAACCTACATCATAGGGGCCTGTAGTACATACTGAGACAGGCACAAGGGCCATGTCGCTAACAAAATATTCAGGACAGTTCTGTGCCAACATCATTCGCTGAGGCAGTTCTCTCTTGGTCATTCTCACTCAGAAAGTGAGGTTCACCTCAGCTGTTGTTTCTCCCATATCTGCTTGCTCGTCAAACAGATTGTCATCAATGACGTCAGTCAATCGGTATCCCTCTTCAATGGCGATTACTGTGCACCATTGTCTGCCTTCATCATCATAACCATCGATCAGAGCCATTTTCCCTTGTACTGCAGCGGTGTGTATCACCAGGGGAAATACTTGTCCCCTTTCCTCGTGCATAGGTATTCTTGGGCTGAACAAAAATGTGTCTGAGATCCTCATATTTTTTTCAGCAAGGCCTGGCAGCCCCGCCATCAGGACACGTGCTACATATGCGAATATTTTGGGCTCCAATGGTACCGTCCTCATAGCTGTGTGCCTGCGTATGCTTTAATCATTTTGCATATGTTCGAATAGTGCATTCCTGGAGTTGAGCATACAATGCCCTCCTCCGTGAACGAGATTGTCATATTTATTTTCGTCATTAGATCTCGACCCAAAATGTTTACTGGGGTTTGTCATGAATATAATAGTGGCACATTCATTTCACATTCTCCTATAGAGACTGGAAGTGTGTTTGTAAAGGGAACATGACTTATAGCGCCTGTGAAACTCTGAGTATTTAAAGCATCACCAGACAAGGAAAACTTGCCTTCACGTATTCACAAATGTGTAGCACCCCTGTCAACAAGGAAGGAATATTCTTTATCCCCTATAACGACATTCACCATTGGTTCCCGGTGAGGGTCTGGTGTCACTGATAGGATAGAACACATCAGGGTTCCCAGTGAGCTGTCCTAGTCCATATATAATTTTGTCCCACCTCATGCGAATGGACTTCTCTCATCACCAGTATTTTTCTTCATTCCAGGATTCTCAGCCTGCCCTGTACTTACTGGCTGTGACAGGTGCATAGGTGACTGTTCAGACTGTCCTTGTGGAAAACTCATCAAATTCTGAGGTTGCGAGTTTTGCTGTGCTCCTGGCATTTTCTGTTGCACTGTGTGATTCTGTGCACCTCCCTGCTGTAGAAACGCAGGTGGATTAACCCTGCCTGCTCCTATTCCTTGGCATTCTGCATCATGCCTTGGTTTCTGCATGTGCGCGCTAAATGCCCTGTCATCCCACACAACCAACATACTGGTGGTTGTATGATTATTTGCCCATTTGACATGTCTTAGTTGCCATTTTGCACATTTTGAAAACCTCCTTGATTATTCTGGAATCCTCCCTGATTACTCTGCCACCCTCTCCCTCTAAATCCTCCCCCCCTGGGGTAAAACCCAGTATTGCCCTGATTAGTCTGCTGTGGATTATTGACTTGCTGCATGCTTGATTTAGCTGTGCTAGTTATCATGGCTCCTTCAAGAGCATATTTTGACAATTTCTTCTGCACTAATTTCGCCTCTTCACCCTTTCGTGCAGCTCCCTTTTTATGATTCATCTCCTGGAGCAGCCTGCAATAGTGTGTGATGGTCAACTGTATTTCTCATCATGGCTTGGCCTTGATTCCCACCAATTTCTTGAGCTGTTTCTGCACTGGCTCTGGCAGCCCTTGACATAATATATGGTAGAATACAGTTATAGATTTCCCCCAAGATTCCTGAGTCTCGAGTACCCATGCGTCTTGAAAATTCTGTATGTAAATCAGCGGATCTTGTGACTCCTTCATTTTACGTGTCATGATAGCTCCCATGTCGGAAGTATCTGGGTATAGCACACGTAGTGCTATCCATACCACGGCTCTGCAATTGTTAAATGGAGCTCTGTCATGCGCTGTATTGACTGTGGTCACACCAGGGTAACCTGCCCGTGTACACACATCATCTTCTCTATCACAAAGTATGGCGATTAAGAGACCTTTGATATCCCTGATAGCTAACGTGTTCCCTCCGGTCATTTTTTCAAGCTCGTGTATCCTTTTTCCGGCTCCCGATGTCAGCATTGGAAGTTTGTTTTTCAGGTTTTCCCAATCCATGTGTGGCCATGGAATATATTGTGGTCTCGCCCCTCCTTTCTCGAGCAACGGAAATTGGGAAGCATAGCCCTCTCTCTCTTCTCTCATTGCACTCCTGTCTATTGCAGGGGTAATGTTCCCGCATCGCTGCCTACCTGGCAATGTCCTTAGCTGGCTCATATAGGGTGGTGGAGACACCTCCCTCTGGCCATGAGATACTTCTTTGTGTCGGTCTATCTGTGTGGCTAACTCTGATGCCCTCAGTGCAGACTCACTAGTGTCTGACCATCTTATCCCTTTTCCCTTTGAGAGTCGTCTTTCGCATCGCCTTCCTTCCTCCTTTTCCTCACGCTCTTCTCTTTCGGTGTCAGACATTGACTGCCCCCACTTGTGCAACTTCTTGCATCCTCTTTGCTCCTGCTTATTTCTAATCTATCTAGGGAAAGTTCTCTATTCCCGCTGCTTCAGGAGACATCCTCAGCATCGTACAGCTGAGTGCTCTCCAGGTGTTCGTTTTCCCCCCTCCCCTTGGGGTACTTGTTCTAGCCCCATTTCATCATATATCCTATCGATCGTTTCTCCGATGCTTCTGGTGTCAAAGTCATCCTCGATATTTGTTCTAGATTTGCTTGGTACCGAATCGTACTCAGGAAATAATTCTTCTATGTCCTCCGAGTCTCCTACTGGATCAGGTTTTTAACCTCTCTTTCCAGATATTCGAGATCACGTGCTCTCTGTCTTCACTTACGTTCTACATCGTCATCAAATTCTCTGCGCTTCCTTGCTTCTTCTCTGACCCTATCTTCTTCCTCTTTCTTTGTGTCTTTATGTTCATTTGCCCTTCGGATTTTCTCATCCCTTCGTCTCTTTATTCTTTTCTCTCATATCCTTTGCTCTTCCTCTAACCTTCGCTGCTCCTGTCTATCTTGCTCATTGGCTGTTCTCTGTTTATGATCATGTAGCCTTTTTTACTCTTCGCCCTATAACTGTTCTCGTCTCTGTCTATCTTTTTTCCTTATTCTTTCCTCTCTCAATCCTTTTTCTTTCTCCTTCTCCCTTGTCTGTACATCATCTAACTTCTCCTTTTGTTTTGTGTCATTAATGCCGTTGCCATCGAGTTTCAATAAAATCTGCCCTCCCATCCATTTGTTTTTTGCGAGTGCTATCTCATCAGTTCTATTCTCGCTTCTGTTCCATCTTTTGCCTTCTCTCTCTTTGTCAAGAGATGTACTTGTCTGCGTCTGGTCTCTTCTCTCGTCATCATGTCTCTCCTTGTCCCTCGGGACTTTGGAAGTAATATCTCTATCTCTATCTTTATCTTGATTTTCGTCACTACTTTGCGTAGGTGACTCATATGCTGGGTTGCTATACCTTGTGGCTGCTTTAAGTTCCCTGAGCGGGTATAACCCTTCCTCCTTATCATTTTCAATTTTCATTTCAGCCGGGGCGGGTGGTGCTGATGGCGTCTCACCCCCCTCTGTGCATACATTACGTATCCAGTCTGATGGCGGTTCCTCTTCGTTGTCTTGTTGATACATTTTCCACAACTCTAGACTAGCTAGGCATTTGTCTAATTTTTTGCCCGTGTATGTGGCGTGCAAGTATGTCGTCATGTGTTGCAAAACAGCTTTACATAATGACCTGCCCTGTGGCCAAGGCATAACCATTTTGTGGGCAGTTCCTGAAAGTAGGACATCCCATTGGTCCTACTAACTATAGGGCCCTAGATTATTTGGTCCACTGTGATTGGGTTGGCACCAACCCCATGCATACATTTCCACTTTGCTTCGCAGCATGCAGAATGGTCGGCCAGATGCGGGGTGCCCCTTAGTTACCCGGCCTTCCTCCAACTATTGTTACAATCAATCATCACTTTAGTAGCTCTGTGTCAATTATTTCACTGTGGCTGGCATCGAACCTGTATCTTCTGTCTGGAAAAGTTCTGATATCTTCGTCTGGCCTTGTGCTATGTGTAGGTGTGAGTCCCTACTTCTTCTTTCTCGGCTGGTCACGTGATTCAGACACCGTGAATTTGCCTCTTTTCCCTCAATATGTGTATTTGATTTTCGTTTCACCCACACCTGCCTTTGCCTTCTTATCTCGGCCTTTCAGAGGTAGGATATTCTGTTCTTAGTTTCAATTAAGTGTAGCTACTGTTCACTTCTTCTATTGGTACGACCTTGGCTCTCCTGTCAGGAGTTGCCTCTGCTGAGTTTCGTTTCTGCCGCTTGTTCCAGATTTTGCTAAATATGAAGCTTTCCTCGTGTGGCCTTTAGTAACCCTCGGATTTATTCTGCTTTTCGTGCAAACATGGAAATACACTTATATAATGTGCTTCATTTGAGGTGGATTATGTATTATGGTGCTTGCTGCACAATCTTTCACTAAGCATAGCAAGCCGCACGATTTTCTTAGCTTTCTTGCGGTTCCAAGCATATCTACAGGTGTAAACTGGTCAAATATCTTTGCCAGGCTTAAAGCTTAAGCTTCTTACATTTGACATTGCCTTTACACTCTAAGTTCACGATATCCTTGTTCATGATTTTTGTCTCTTTGCGTCATTCTCTGGTTATTTCTTCTTTGTGTGGGTCAGTCTGGGTTCTCGTGACATCGCCATTCGTCTTCCATTAAGACCTTTTTGGTCTCTTCAGGGGCTGTACTTAGATTATCCTCATTTTGTTTCATTTGTTGATAGGATTTCCTCAATGGATACCTTACTGTCCATGGGTTCCTTGGTACTGGTAATTCAATAGGTGCTGTTCTCCTGATAGGTACTGGACAGAACCCCACTGCGGCTCTCTGCTGTTTATTTGCTCATCATACGTCACATATTTCGGTGTGAACGTTCCTGGTACTTCAAAATGGACGGTTGGAGTGCCGGCTTCCTTTGGGACCTCCTCTACAACAGCCTTTAATGATTTTGATGAGAAATAACTCTCTCTCTTCATCTACCGGAGTGCAGTGCACATACACTTTTGGAAACCCCTCGATATTCAGGTTGCCCTGGGGAATCACCAATGCTGGAACATGGATGAGTACAATGGAACACATTCATCCCAAGTCCCTGGGCAACTTCATATATGCTTGGGATCCATAGGTCCAATATCGATCCATTAGAACAGCAGTCCCTCTTCTCATTCCTGTGACTCAATTATGTTCTTGCACCATTTATTCTCTCCAACTCAGACTTACCATTGCTTCGAAAGCACATTGTCACATTAGTCAATGGGATTATAGCCAGTGGTTCTGCTTCATCATCCACTCATGTCAGCAGTTTAAAGTTCTTGGCCCTGACTTTAGGAACTCATCATTCACCTTCTGCACCTCATGCACAGCTTCCTTCCTCAGTAGATGAGCTGCACAGGACATCTTCCCAACCTTTGGTCGTAATCACTTGTCCATAGATCAGCAGCTGTGAACACTCCCATCATCCAGACATTCCAGCCTTTTCAGTTTTGTCAATAGAATTCATCCTCTTAATTTCTTCAATTATTACTTTGTCTTGTCACATGGAAGGATACACAAGCATCTTTACTGTACATCCAGGCTCTTTTTCCATTTGCTTTGTCTTGATATAATCATCCTGGTATGGCAATGTCTGTCTTGATCACCATCGCAGGGTTACCAAGCTGCCTTGGAACTGTCCTCTGGTAGTACATGCTGCTAGATGGCTGAGGCACTTCACATAATGTGCCGGCATCTCTTTTGAAATTAATGTTCTTACTGTACTCATGGTTTAGGGGATGAGAGAGCAGACCTAAAAGCTCTCATCAGATACTGTTTTTCCCAAATTTTTCATATGTTGGTACCATATATTATTCCCAAAGTGAGCCGAATTATCAAGATAGGCATTTATCCCCTGGGTACCCTCTTCTGCATCCCTCTTATGTCGTCTGACATGCCCAAATAGGTCAAAGAATTTATCATCATTTGTAAATCATGTGTCTTGTTTTCAATTGAACCATCAGAATGATAAAGACTTCAAAGTGTAAGATAAAGAAAGCAGAAAAGAAAACACATGCACATGTATATCATGGATAAAAGTCTATAAAAACATTTTGTGTGCTACGCCATTTCTCGTTGAATTGCTAATTTTCCTGCAACTGCATTTTCTTCTTCCTGAATCATTTTTAATACATGTGCTCAAATTACATTCCCAGCTGCACAATCTGCTCAATTATTGCAATCAAAAGGCTATCTTATAACTGGACCGTTCTTCAGATCACGGAGAAAGGTGTGAATATTAACCTCTCTCCTAACGAGAGTAGGGTATGACTGAAGGATGAACACAAGAATTGCAACCACAATCCTATGTGTTTCACTGTCGACTGGTATCATGTGTAATTCTTAAAATAGATATCTTCCCAAAAATAAATCTGGATATTGATCTTGCTTCCACTTTCTATAAGGAATTGGTGTGTAGACATGGTGCCAATATGATTTACTGTTTAAAAAATCTCTAAAAAGTACATTTAAGCTCTGGAATTCTCTGCAAGTCCATGCACTTCCTGATAATTATTAAGGAGTGTCCTATGAATTCCAGTCCCAATGAAATATTTTTAATCACACGCTTCTTTATCGTCCTTCTTCTTGGTCATCAATTGAGTCATGCACATGTGGCAATTCTTCTTCTTGTCTTGCTTCCAAGTCAGCGGGTGCTAGAGGGAAGGTCTCGACTTTGTAGATTTTTACATTGCCCAAATTTAACCAAGCTCTTCTTCCAGACAACCTAACTGCAGGAGGGGAAATATCCTTTACCTAGAAAGGTCCATTACATTTTGGATCATGCCATGAAATATTTAATAAGCACTTGATCTCCAACATACAACTGTACTTTAGTTGAGGCAATAATTTGCTTGGATCGGTGACTGGGCCGTCCTCTTCTGTGTTTCTCAACCCCTCCCTTTGATGCTTGACTTGATCTGAAATGAAAGAAACACTGGTAGTCATACGTGTCAAATAACAGTGTATTTCATCACCTAAAGACTTTGCTACACTCTGGGCATCACTCCTGACTCTAGATGGGGGCATAAGGGGCATCCCTTATGCAGTGCCCTGTTACTAATTCATGGGGCATAAGGTGGTGATCTGAACTTGGCTGATTTTGACGGGCATAAAAGGCTAGGGGTAGGCAATATAGCCATCCCTTTTTTAAAGTTAATCTTATCTTTGCTAACCTTTCATTAGGAGGCTTTTGAGCCTCTCACATATCCCGTTTGCTTGTGGGTGATAAGCAGAAGAAAACGTATGCTTTATACTTAACAAAGGCCATATTTGTTCATATAGCTCATTGACTAAGTGTCGCCCCTTTTCGGTACTTAATACTTTGCACACACCCCCTCGCGGAAAAACTTAGCGGACTAGGATCTTTGCTGCGCAGGTGGCATCAGGATGTGCACAAGAACCAACTGTGGTCCATCAAGAAAAGGGACATACCACCACTAATAGATACCTACATCCATTACATTTCTGCAGCATATCAATGTAATCAATATGCAAATGCTGTAATGGGCGCTTTGGACAAGGTATTACTCCCCTGATTGTTCTTAGTGTATGCCCAGCTGTAAACTTCTGACACACAATGCAATTCACGATGAACTGTGCAACATGTTCCAATAGATTGAGAACACACCTGTCTTCTGCAATAGTGGCAGCAAGGCTTTCTCGGGTTATATGTGTGGGGTAATGCAGCTGCTCAAGTGCAACCTTTAGTAATACTGTTGGCATCACTGGCTTTCCAGTGCTTTCCTGTCTCCATAAAGCTTCCGTGGGGGATAAAGAACACGCCCTACATCTCCATAGCTCCTGCTCTTCTTGTGGGGTGCTACCCTGTATCTCTATTAGTTGCGTAATTGACAGCATATTAAATCCCTCTGATACAAGCATACTTTTACTTAACATTTCTTTAACATTTTCAGTTTCAAAACTCGGAATTTCTGAGGAATACGCAAACCCTTTTGGCTTTCAAATCCATGGCTTTGTTTCCACAATAGATAAGTCTGTTCATTTAGTATGTGTGCCACATTTTGCGACCGCTATGGCCACTGGGAGTTGTAGTGCCTTAATATGCCTGTCCAATAAAGACACATGTTGCACTGGAGTGCCGACTGCGTGGAGATAACCCCTCCTTTTCCAACGTGACAGCCCTGCGTATAGGGTTGATGTCACATAGGCAGAGTTACTGTACACTGTCACTTCCTGATATTCGTGTTTCTCAAGCGCAACAATAAGTGTTACCAATTCTGATGCCTGTGCTGAAAAATGAGACGGTAGTCTTGCACTCGTCACTACCTCAAATTCACCATTTAATCTGTGTCTTACAACTGCAGATCCTGTATGCCTTTCCCCACTCGTTTCATTGATTTTCGATGAACCATCAATAAAAACAATCTCCCCTCCCGTCAAAGCATTTTCTTTCACACAGGGTATATCATCATTGAATTCAACATAATTAGTGCAATTGTGTACATGATAACCTTATTCTATAGGTTCAGCTACAAATGTGCCTTGGTTTACTATTTTACATCTTACAATTTTAATCGCTGGATTAAAAATCATTACTTCATATGCAGATGCTCTTTGTGATGTCAATGTACTTTTGGGTTTCTCTAAAATGGCAAATAAGGCATGCTCCACATAGAGCGTTATTGCAGAGCCCATGATAATGCTTGTGGAATTCTCAATTGCAAATGCGGAAGCAGCCAAAGAGTGTTCGAATGGAAAATGTCCTCTCATAACTGGATCTAAAATCCCATTGTAATATGCCAATGGTTTATACCCTAGTGTTGTTCTTTGTATGAGCACTGTTGTCATCACTGATCCATTGGTGTGTGAAAACAAATACAATTCTTCACTATAATTGCAAATTTCCAAAACTGGAGCGGTACAAATTGCTCTTTTTAATTCCTCAAATCCTTCTTCCATTTGTTCAGTCCATTCTAAACTTGTCCTTGCCAACACATGCTTTCTTAAGTGCTTGCAAAAGTGTTTTTGTGTCTGTGCTATAGTTGAACACCCAGGTCCCACAATAATTGCATAGGCCCAGAAATTGCTGCATTTGCCTCACTGTATTTGGCTTTGGTGTTTTCATGATAGCCTCAGCTATCTCAGGTGTCACTTTCTTTCCTTCATGTGAAATTAACTGGCCTTTGCACAACACCTCTTCCTAGCAATACTATAATTTATCCTTATATACCTTAAATACCTTGTCTGCCCATACAGTCATCGCCTGAACATTCATCCTCTGTTTCGCTACAGATTAATATGCCATCTACGTATTGAATGACTATGCTTTTAAGTTCAATGTTACCTAAATCCATCTGTAGGACCCTATTAAAAATTGAAGGAGACTCACTGTACCTTTGAGGTAAACAAGTATGTTTTACTCTCTTTTGTCGGAATGTAAAGATGTAAAAGTATATTTTGCATGAACACCGTCTGATAGTAAACATTGGCCTAAGTACATTTGCATCGCACTGTAAATCGCATTGGAATGAACCTGAAATAGGCTGACTACGCCGCCATTTTAAGTTATCTGCCATTTTGATTAACTCCTGCTTTCTGTCCAATGTTAGAATTTGTGTTTTCGGCTCCAGCAGAGCAAAATTAACTTTGTACTGTGTCAACGTAGATAAACATGCTGAAGCTTCTAAGGTGGATTGTTTGTCCTGCACTAAGGCAACCCTGGAGTTAAACAAGAGCCGTGCTAATCAGTAATTTAGATTGATTGATTGATTGATATTTTATTTCTATCGCGCTCATACACAAGTGTTTCAGAGCACGACCAGGCAGGGAAAGGGAACAGGGGAGAACAAAAACAACGATCTTACTAGGCCTAGTGACATTGAGAACGTGCAAGTGCAGGGTAGAGGGAGAAGGGGGAGAAGTGCATGAAAGGGGGAACAAAAGGAGAGTGTGGAGCGAGAGGGAAACAACAAAAATAATAATAAAATAATAAATAAAAAGGCAACAAACAATGGGAATGCAGCCAGCAAGTGGCAAGTGCTGGGTTTATGGCAGCAGGCCGTGTAGGTCTGAAAGTGCAGGAAGAAAAGGGGAGGGCTGTATGGGTACAGATACAGACCCCAGTGCAGGGGGTGGCCCGGAGGTAGTGCGTGAGGGTGGCAAGATGAGCAGGTACCTGGGCCCAGAGGACAGTGGGTGGCCCGGTGCATGGTGCCGAGGGAAAGCAGAATCAACAGGGGAGAGGGGAGGAGAAGGCAGAAGCAAAGACGAAGGTTTTGAGGTGCTTCCGGAACCAGAGATGGTTCTCCTCAAGTTTTAGAGTGGCAGGGAGGCTGTTCCAGAGGGAGGCCCCAGCCGAAGACAGAGATCTACCCCCAGCTCGTTTCTTTGAGAAACGACTGACCCTGAGGGAGTTAGAGGTAGAGGAGCGGAGTGCTCGAGATGGGAGGTATTTGCGGAGGGATGACATCTTTACCAACAGTGCCTTCTACGTTCAAATAGCAGCAGACTCCACACTCTGCCTCCACAGGGAATGCAGCAAGCAAGTGGCAAGTGCTGGGTTTATGGCAGCAGGCCGTGTAGGTCTGAAAGTGCAGGAAGAAAAGGGGAGGGCTGTATGGGTACAGATACAGACCCCAGTGCAGGGGGTGGCCCGGAGGTAGTGCGTGAGGGTGGCAAGATGAGCAGGTACCTGGGCCCAGAGGACAGAGGGTGGCCTGGTGCATGGTGCCGAGGGAAAGCAGAATAAACAGGGGATAGGGGAGGAGAAGGCAGAAGCAAAGACGCAGGTTTTGAGGTGCTTCCTGAACCAGAGATGGTTCTCCTCAAGTTTTAGAGTGGCAGGGAGGCTGTTCCAGAGGGAGGCCCCAGCCGAAGACAGAGATCTACCCCCAGCTCGTGTCTTTGAGAAACGACTGACCCTGAGGGAGTTAGAGGTAGAGGAGCGGAGTGCTCGAGATGGGAGGTATTTGCAGAGGGATAGCGGAGGGATGACATCTTTACCAACAGTGCCTTCTCCGTTCAAATAGCAAAACAGACTGGTTGCACACTCGTGAAGAGAGATATCTGAACTAACAACCCAACAGAAACAACAGATGGTGAATCCTGATCCAGCATCCTGCAAAGCTGAAATCCGACAACCATCATCCTACATCAGTGAACAGTTGCAGGGAGAGAGCAGACCGAGAAGTGAAAAGGAAGCCTTTGCACCCAGGTTGGCCATTTTTTTAAGAATAGGAAACGTTGTAGTAATGCATTTGTAATGCGTGGAGTGTGGAGGCAGAGTGCGGAGTCTGCTGGAGTCAAGTCTGTCCACTGTGTCTACTGTTGGAGGTGTTGCTAAAGAACAGCATAACTGCCACTCTTGGCCGCAGAGCGGGCCGCGGGGTGTGGAGGCAGAGTGTGGAGTTGGCTGGAGTCAAGTCTGTCCACTGTGTCTACTGTTGGAGGTGTTGCCAAAGAACAACATAACTACCACTCCTGGCCGCGGAGTGGGCCGCGGAGTGTGGAGTCTGCTGGAGTCAAGACTGTCCACTATGTCTACTGTTGGAGGTGTTGCCAAAGAACAGCATAACTACAATTCCTGTACGCGGAGCGGGCCGCGGAGTGTGGAGGCAGAGTGTGGAGTCTGCTGGAGTCCGCGGGATCAGCGGATCTGAGGAAGCGACCTATCCAGGTAGGAAACCCTGATTGTGTGCAACCATCTAGAACACAAAAGAAACCTTGTAATCTTAAAAACCAAGCTGCAGTTAGATACCTTCCACATAACAGAAAAAGACTGTACTTGACAGAATTCGACAGACTTTCACCTTAACAAACTTGTCAACTAAAGCCCTTACAGACATTGAGAGTGAGCAGCGTGGGGGGACTGTGGGACTACGTCCTTTGACCCCCACGCAGTAAACTGAGAAGTTTTAATAAAGTACAGCGAAATATATAGAACGGTATAGAATTACCGTACATCATCTCAATATAATTGTCCAATACTCAAAGAAGCCGCTAAACAAAAGCGGGCGGCGTCGTAACATTCATCAAAGAAACCGCGCAGATCATTCTGATATCAGAAGGGGAACTGTGTGGGGAGACTGCGGGACAGGGTCCTTTGACCCCCACACACACTTAGGAAACTACCGAATATCTGCCCGCCATTACCTGGAGCCGAGGTTGTTTATGGCGCGGGCTTGCTCAAGGGGGCGGACAAGGAGCGGGGGCACCCGTACTGGAAAGGAGGCGGGGGACGCGAGCATTGCCTGTGGCGCACCGACGGTTGGTTGTGGGTCGTGAGACCGCCAGCTGACAAAAGGAGAACAGGGAAGGAAAGCAGAGAGGAACAGAGCAAGCGTTAGCTCCTCCCCCCAAATCCAAGAAACACTGATACAATGACTAAAGCTGCAGAAGACACCAAAACAACACTAATCAAAAAATTATCACGGAGAAACACAAGGTTAAGAACAATATAAATGTCGGAGAACCAGTTGAAGCACAATGACAGTAGCAGCAGTGTAATGGAGGAGGGGCACAGACGGTGTCAATCAGAAGTCCCTGGCTGTCCAACGCTTAAAGAGACAGGACTTGATATGAGGGGAAATAACAATATGAAGGAAAAAAATCATGACTCCGTGCTGCCCATAAAAGAAAAATCATGTGCAACACAGAAATGCGAAGTAACTCAAAATAATTTAGACCAGCATTGCAACAAGGGGCCAAGTCAAAACAAAATAAATACTGGAGAAAAAAATAATCCACAGCTTCAAAGGGGAAAGGAACAAGACACAAAGTCGGAACACATGCAAACTAGAGGGTTCCATGTAATAATGTGCCCACAAAATATCGCCATGCAAAAATATCGCCGAAAAATGGCCGTTTTTTGTGGAGACATTATTGCATGGAACATGCGGGGGACACCCCCGCAACCCACAAACCCTTTTTTTAAAACATTTTTTAATTTTTTTTTTGGCTGGCCCTAGCCCCATATATATGGTCACCCATATAATATCGCCTCGACCTTTTCCCGGCGATATTATGTACGGCAACCATATATATGGGGATAATATTACCTAATACCAACTAGTGAGCCTGAAATATATATTGAGCAAAATGACATTTTAAGAGAAATAACACAAGGAAGCGACACTAGTAAATGTGACAACACCTTACTATCAAAGAAAGAGAAAGCCATCAAGGCAAAAGAACAATGAAAATTATATTATCAAAGAGCAACCAAATCAGAGCGATTTGTAAAGGAAACTGCACCAATCAGCCAACGTCGATTGGAACGCCTATCGCTTGATTTAACGGAAATTGAAGACTTATGGAACTACAACAAACAAATAGGAAAAATAAACAACAAGCTAATTTATCAGGAATAAAGACGGAAACAAGTAACGTAACCAATAGCTCTTTATGCTATTCTGATTTAAGCAATGCAACAGTAAATAAGACTCAAACATCAAACATCGAAACAAATGCTAAAAAAACAGCCTATAAGACGGAAGAATCAGACTGTTAATGTGCACCTAAGCCAGTAAACCAACAGGAGTCAGTTGCCACATCAATGCTGGATCTACAGAATATGTTGATTGCCGTAACAATGCAAACAATGGTACCTTACATAAAACTACAAGAAGCAAACAATGAAACAACCAAAGAACATACCTCGATACTTGGCTCCATATTTACCAAACAGAAGAGCTTAGAACAGCTTATATATAAAATACAAGAACGTCGTAGCATAGAAGCAGAAAACAGTTATACCTGGCAACAACGTCTCGCCGACATAGCAAGACAGAATGGATAAAGCATCGCTAACGGAAGCCTTAATCTCTTTTACAAAGACTTCTCTAACGAAGAATAACACCCAAGAAAAAGCACAAAAGGAGAATGGTCATATAAATGGAGCACCAAAGGCTCGCCTTTCTGAGACAAGATTGGCTAGCGCACAGACCATGAATGAGAAGCATCACTCAGATGGTGCGAATATAGATGATGACATCCTCTTGATTGATTTGACACCTGAAGAGCTACAGAATAAAATAAGCAAAAAGCCCACAAATCGGAGTCTGGTTTCAACCTCACACAACATAGATCAACACAGCAAAATAGCGAAAGGGAATCCGAATTATAGCATATTTGAACAACAGGCCCAGAATAATTCAAACAAAGCGAAAACGACAGTGGCAAAAAAACTGACCAAAAAACAACATAGAGGCTCAAGAGCATTCCTCAGGAATCTGTCCCAGAGTGCCAAAGAAATCACCAGAAAATCCCATCCCCAAGAACCTAAAGAAATGAGAACAGCTAACCCTGAAATAAAAGAAAGGGGCACTGGAATCGGAGGAATAGAAGAGTCCACCCGAACTCAAGATAAGAGTAGGCTCGAAGACACAGTCCATAAATTTCACAATAACTGATCAGGGAAACATCAAATCCCTGATGAACCTTTCCACAAATTCAACACATGAATCAGAGAGTGCTCAAAATGAAGAAATTATAGGAATTGAGCAACAGGAATCACAAACAAATACTTCCTCAATGATTGTAATCGACTGTTATGAGGAAACTATTACAGGATCATATATATCGATAGAACTTTCCTGTGAAGAAATTTCAGATGAAGAATTATATTCCGGAAACAGCACCCTGAGCTCGACAAGGCTAGAGAGATCAGATCATGAACAACAGTCTGAAGAAACCTGTAACTCTAGCCACGAAAATACTAACTGGAACAAGAAACAAGACTTTAATGAAGAAAGCCTCCACTCTGAGTAACCTCAATTTGTAACCCTTACTATAAAGAAAAAGTAATCAGATTGAAGTTGGAAGGAAAATCAGAAAAAGAGGCCACAATTGTGATTAATAGAACTAATATACTACGCCTTTTCAAGGCAATTCCAAAATCGAAAACGTTGAAGTCAAAAAATCTGAAATTAATCGAGTTTATAGATGAACAAAGATTGGATAAAATCTGGATATACTGTTGTTCATGGGAATTGCAGAGTTTAATATCATCATGTGCCAAAGAACTCGAATACCATGGATTCATAGTGTCAAATGAAGACAGACTGGATAGTAGGTCCGAAGAAAACTCCAACATGAACCAGCAGGATAACAGCAGAATGTATTCCGATATTAGTAGTGCCACAAGCATTATGTGCAATGATAACGAAGGAAAGAAAGAAAAAGAGGAGGAAAGATGGCACAAGGACTATCAAAAAACAATGAATCCATGACAATATACAGACAAAATACCAACTGGATGGAATTATGAAAAATCCCCTTTCTGGACCGATCCATGTGGACAAAACTGGAGAGGATTTACTGGTGGAAAGTATTGGGCCTACCTCAAAATATGCCGATGGCCCGTATACGTTACGAGCTGGGCCTCCAATCGCTAGAATCAATAATAGAATGGAAAATATTAGATCTATTCAGAAAATTGAACAGCGAAGAAAAGATACCGGCTTTGGAAATATTATGAACTTCACACTTACAGGTTAATGATACAGTTCTAAACAAATGGAACGAAGTGACAATGAGCATATGTAATAAAAAGGGAATTGCATTGGAGACATTGACGAAGATGCCACAAAACGCAAAAAAGAAGCTGAGTCGAATCGATTGGATTGCGACACAAGAGCAGAAAGACCGATACAAACTGAACTTAAAATGCAATGGAGAGGCACAAGCACTCAACCAACTACCACACTATCTCAATCTATATCCAGATCGAAGAATTAGAGATATGTTTGTAAGTCTAAGACTGAACCTACTCCCAACAAGAGAAGTCTTGGGGAAATGGAGTCAAAACAAAAGTGCAAACAGCGACTGTAGATTCTGTCTAATATCGGGAAAAACAGAAACTTTATACCATGTAATTATGGGATGTGAGGCACTCAATCAAAAAGACTGCTCTACAGCTACAAATATCAAAGTACCCTTGTAGAAATGGAAATAGAAGAACGATGGAGTCAAATCCTAATGGGAAACAACAGAAAGATGGTCGCTAACCATAGTCTACATCTGGGAAAACATCATCTTGGAAAAGAGTAGTAGCAAACAGGAATAATAAAGTTAAAGTATTTTAAAAGAGGACAATGTAAATTGATTTGAACCATAAATGTAAGTTTTAAGATGTAAACCAAATGCATTTTTAAAATATATATATATTTTTTTTTAAATAGCGAAACAGAATGATGAATAGCTGAACATGTGCTTTTGCAGAAATCTTTGTTTTCACTCCTTGAAACTAAGCTGACTTTAAACTTAAGAACAAATGGTAGACAAATATATGTAAATGAAATAAGGACTGTTACATTTGTGTCCATTGTTTGAAAAACATAAGAAGTGTTTAACAGAAAACAACCAGCTATTCAAGAATGTTTTAACATGTATTCGTTTTGTGGGAAGGCTATGTACCCTAGGTAAATGTGTTACACGAAGAGGGGCTGGACGATGTGTCTGGGATTGTAAGAAAAATGTATAAATACTCATGTTTTTGAAATGTCCAGCACTCTCTCATCTAACAGTATCTGCTTGCACACATTACAGGGTGTTGAGAGCCAGACAGATGTTCTGTTGAAATAAAATGTACTTGTACCTTAGTACTTGTGACTGGAGTATTTCTGTTGTGCGGTATTAAGCCTCGATATTCTTTTAATCTTTCAGATTGCGCCCGAATAAGGACCCCTCAGGATTGATGTCACATCGCTAGATGAAGACGAGGCTGCTAGACGTGGATCAGAGAGTGATGGGGGCCCCTGCAAAGTGAGACGCAATTCCTCTGCAGTACTGCACGCCCGATCCCTGGACGGTGAGCAGCATTTAGTAGGACATCATGACGAGGGTCCCCGTATCAAGGCCTGTTTTCAAAAACGGCAGCCACAAGGATTTGTAATATGATCGGACCCCTTTGAAATTTGAAATCAGGTGAGTCATGCCCTGATTCTTAAAAGTCCTGATATTGGTTGCAGTTTTGTTTTTGCAAATACAAACTACGCCAAGTAAAGACAGTGATTTGATATGCCTGGGAAATTGTCATCCTGTTTCAGGGTATTTTTCCGCAAAGAGAGACAAACTTTAAAACAAGGCCAACCGCCGCCATCCGATGGGTCGCCGGCTTATTTTATGTATTGTAAGTATGGCCTAGGAACTATAGTATTTAATGAAATTTGGCACAGAGAGACCAGACATTTTTCCAAACTTCAGTGGCCAGTCTATGGTTGTTTTGAAATTGCCCGCCTAGAGCATTTAGAATCTGTATTGTTGAGAAAAAAGGATAGGCCTGCAGCATTTGATGCAGTTAGAGATTGGAGGAAGGAAGCTATTCAGCAACTCAGAAGTAGAGAAAAGTATGCACGTAGACACATGACGAATGCTGAGAAAGCATTGTTGCATGATCAGCGGGTACAGTCGGAATCCATTATAAGTATGGTTATGGCTTTTCAACTAGATGTGCAAAAGATATATCCCTCTCAGGATTTTCATACATCAGACTAGTTACTTAATAAATTATTGAATGAATATAGAACTGTTTCAACTGCACCACCTCCTTATGTGCCTCCTCCCGTTGTTGTTCCTCCTCTTCCCATTGTTGTTCATCTTCCTCCCGTTGTTGTTCCCCCTCCTGCACCTCCACCCTTGCCGACAGTTGGCATCCCCATAGATCTGTCTGCACCACTAGCGGTATTGCCTCCGCTATCTATTGACTCTTTGCTGGGTGGTTCTGCTCCACCTGTAGTGGTTGAAGGGGTGGGAGCTGATCCAAGAATAGTGACTCGTGGCACAGTATCTAAAGGCAGAAAGAGAGAATTGTATACGTGGGCTAAATAGTACATTGAAGAGGGTGATGAATCACCTATTTTTGTTGCGATTCCTGACCAAGGGGGTATTCCTGAACAGAATATTTTGATAGAATGGATGGAAATGTATTTAGTTGATAGTTGATATATGGAGTGATTTAATGGACATGAATGTTCCACAGGGGTTGAGGGATTTGAATGTAATTTTCAGCTCAAGGTACACTGCAGAGAAAGTATATAAGCATGTAGAGAAGACCTTTTTTGAGTTTAAAAGGAAGCTAGATTAATTACAGGAAGATGAAATGGATGGTTATGAATGGCAAACTTGTGCAGAAGCGATTTCTTCCTCAATTTAAACCAATGAGTGAAGAAATGCGCATTTGTACAAGAGATGCTCTTAGATGGATTTCGGGTGTTTCAATTTCTCCCATTGAAGTGCATGACACGTTTAGTCAGTATGCTTCGGCAATACAAAGGAAAGTGTTACAGGTGATGGTAGAGTATCTACAAGATGAATTTATGTAGAGAAAGGAGTGTTGTCCCGCAGATTTGATGGTTATTTATAAAAGAGCATTTTTGCCCGATACTGCTTTGACTACTTTGTCACTTGATTTAGCCTTGTTGCTTAATAGACGTTCGGATCTGCCTACTTTACAATTGCCAATGAGGGAGGTTCCTCTGACATTTGTTCCAAAAGTAGAGATTCCAGCTAATGCTGCAGCAGGAACACCTACCACTACTATTGAAGCACCTCATGTCTCACAGTTTGTCCATGTTCCATTTTCTAGACAAGAAGTCAATACCATTAGGCAATCAATTCCAGATTTTAGGAAGAATCCAACAGGATTTTATCAAGAAATTGAATCTGTTTTGCATTCGTCAGTTTTCACGCTGGGTGATATAGATTTGTTGTTTCCCGTGATCCTTCCTGCTGATTTGTGGAAGCAGATTAGAACTGTAGACGATCAGGCAGGGATGGGTGATATATGGGATGCCTTAATACAAGTAAATGGGAAAAGGAATGGGGGTGAGAAACCGCCACAGGTGATACTGATTTTGCCAGATAGAATAGTTACTAAATTGAAAATAGTTTAGCCAGAGGTGGGAATACACAGTTTAGTGGTGCACAACTGGGTCCTGTACATATGAAACAGTGTGCATATTGTAGACAGGCGAGTCATTGGTGAGCACAATGCCCGATCCTTCAGCAGAGATCAAATAGCACGTATGGTGCCATGGGTAGACGATCCAGAGGCCATCCTGGGATGGGGGACCTGGTAGAAGTCAGTCAGCACAGAATCAACAGACACCATCACAACATAATCAGCAACAGAGTGTTACTAGTGGGAATATTTTTGATAATCTTTCGAATGTCTATTTTTCGGAGGATTTTGGATCCGACGATATACTGTTCCGCTAGGACAGCCCGAAGCACGGTCTGGAACCGATACCTATTCCCGTCGATCAGAAAAGGCCATACGTTAAAATGAAGGTGGAGAATAGGGAGCATCTCTTTTTGATAGATTCAGGAACACAGAAGTGTTCGATTGATCATTCATGGGTTCCAGATATTCCACTGTAAGGGCAGAACAACATTTCTGTAGGGTTCTCTGGTATGCCAGTGGTAAGTCCGGTCTCTCTGCCATTACCAATTTCACTGGGGCCATTCACTGATTCTTGTCCATTTCTATTGACGACAAATTGTGGGGAAAATTTGTTGGTATTGAATTTATTAATGGAATTGAATGCTGTGATTTACTGTTAGTGTACTTAACGATTTTGCCCCAACCAACTTCAGATCCACAATTTTTGTCTGTGCCTTTACCATTTGAATTGAATAAGGTTCCGACATGTTTATGGGCAGTTCATGATAATGACGTTGGAATTTTACAAATTGAACCTGTTAAAATTATGTTGAGACCAGGAGTTAAATTCCCACATATTCCACAGTATAAGATTTCTGTTGAAGGTGAACAGGCTTTGAAGAGTATTATTTCTGATTTCGTACACTGAGGTGTAATTGAGGAAATTTCAGGAAGTGTGTGTAATAGTCCAATTTTACCAGTTTACAAGAAAGGGGATAGTGCAATTCCTTTTCATTTTATTATTGATTTGCACGCCATTAATAAGGTTGTTGCGCCACAGTTTCCGATTGTACTCGATGTTACCACAATTCTGACTATGATTCCAGCCACTGCTACACATTTTAGTGTCATGGATTTGAAAAACACTTTCTTTAGTATCCCTGTGCATGTTGATGGCAGATATTTGTTTGTGTTCACCCTAGGGGAACGCTCATTCACATTCACTTGTGTGATGCAAGGGTACACTGAGAGTCCAATCATCTATAGTAGAGCGTTGAAAGAACAGCCTCAGACACTTGAGTTACCTTCCACTTGCACATTGTTGCAATATGTTGATGATGTACTTTGAGCTGCTGATTCGGAAGCTGCTTGAAAAGAAGGCACTGTGTTGCTGCTTATTCATTTAGCAGAGCATGGGCATAAGGCATTGTTGAAGAAGTTTCAGTATTGTCGACAGGAGGCCACCTATTTGGGCTATCTCCTGTCGAAGGAGGGAAGAAGACTGTCACCTTAACGGATACAAAGCATCTCTGATATGTCTGTTCCAATACACAGAAAGAGGTGAGAGCTTTAATAGGCATGGCCTCATATTGTAGACAGTGGATCCCAAATTTTTCTTTGTTGATAAAACCTATGTTGGCACTGACAAAGAAGGACATTTCTTTGCCTTTACCGTGGAACATGGATTGCCAGAACGCTTTTGATCTTCTTAAGGCTGCGATGTGTTCAGCACCAGTTTTGGGCACACCAAATTACGAGAAAGGCTTTGTTTTGTATGTGAATGGACGTGATGGATGTGCTTTGGCTGTTTTGACACAGGAACATGGGGGCAAGAATAGGCTGTGCGGCTATTTTTCCTCCATGTTAGACCCTGTTGCACGCACTTTGCCAAGATGTTTGAGAGCTGTAGCTGCTTCTGCTGCATCCGTAAAACAAAGTGAGGATATGGTTTTAGGTCATTCTTTAACCGTGATGGTACCCCACTCCGTAGATGTTCTATTAAACAGAACGCAGACGCAACATCTCACATCAGCCCGATATCGCAACCGCATATCCAAATTAAGAGATGTAGTTCATTGAATCCAGCTGAATTATTGCCTTCTCCACAAGAGAAGGATTGCAGTGACGAAATGTCACATGATTGCCTCTTTATTACAGAACAAGAAACTAAGGGCAGAATTGATTTAATTGATACACCCTTAAAGAATCCACAAGGGGAGCTATTCTGTGGCTCCTGTTTTAATCTTCCGGATGGTACATCTACCGTTGCTTATGCAATAACCACGTTAAGCACTATTGTGGAGACTAAATGAATTCTGCATAATTCTGTGCAGGCCACAGAGATTATTGTGCTAACCAGAGCTTGTGAAATTTCTGAAGGGCTTAGTGTAAATATATGTACAGATAGTCAGTATGCATTTGGGGTGGTTCATAATTTTGGTCTACTGTGGGCTGAGAGGATTCTTCACCTCACATGGAACAAAAATTCAACACGGCACTCTGATCATCTGGTTGCTGTCAGCACTTGCGCTTCCTATGCAACTAGCAATAATGAAGTGTGCCGCACACCAGAAAGTGTTGGACGATGTAGGAAAAGGAAATGCTTTTGCTGACAGAATAGCCAAACAGACTGCTATTGATTTGCACTCAAAGATGTTCGTGCTCGATCCAACAAGATGGGTTACTGATACTTGTATGATGGACGAAGGGATTAGCTGTATAAAAGAAATTCAGGTTGAAGCTACCCCAGAAGAAATTAAACAGTGGGCTGAGGGTCCAGCGGGTCTAGATGATGAGGGTGATTGGGTGGATAATGAGAAGCAAAGATGGATGCTACCCAATGCCTATGTCACTGCTATGGTCAATATGGCTCATGGCCCAACACACATGTGCCAAAAAGATTTGACAACAGTTAGATCCCGTCTGGTGTAACATTAATATCCAGAAAACTGCTGAACGTTTGGTCCAGAGTTGCATGATATGTTTGCAACATAACATTGGGAAGGGAACACCAACACCGAAGGGCAGTTTTGGTCCCCCCTCCATGCCTTTTGAGGTGATCCACTTTGATTTCATTGAGATGGAACGTTGTCAAAACTATAAATAAGTCCTAGTTGTGACCTGTGCCTTTAGCACATGTGTTGAGGCTTTCCCACTGAAAGATGCCACGGCACTGTCAATGGCAAAGACCATGCTTAAGGAATATTTTCCTAGGTTTGGCTTGCCGAGATTAATTTGGTACGATAATGGTCCACATTTTATCGCTGCTGTCATCCTGCAAGTATGTGTGGGATTACAGATTGATAAACAGTTCCACTCGGCCAGACATGCTCAGAGTGCTGGAATTGTGGAACGCCCTTACGGAATTCTAAAGAACAAAATTGCCAAGGTGTGTGCGCACAGCAATTTGAAATGGCCTGATGCTTTGCCAATATCCTTACTATCAATGTGGACGACCGCACAATCAAAGACAGGGCTCTCCCCCTATGGGATTGTCATGGGGAGACCAGCCAATGTATGGAATGCACCGAGGCCCAAGCAGTTGAAAGAAATTGAGTACCTGTTTATGTCTGACTATTACTCCCTGTAAAATACAAGGGTCCAGGTCATCAACTCCGACCTAGTCAGTGGATCCTGGTGAAGATCTTCTAGAGGGGAACCTGCCTTGCACCTCATTGGAAAGGACCACGCCAGATCCTTTGGCTACGCAAACCGCATTAAGAGTGACTGGAAAGAAACACTGGAACCACGTGACACATGTGAAGAGGATTCCTTTTCCTCTGCCATATGAAGAAGGGGAGAAGAAGGGAATTGATGATCCAAATGCTCACAACGAGCCTGCTTTGATCGACAGCGAGGTTGTCACAAAAGTCCTTCCTGAGTCCGGGGGGCCTGGGGAGATTGCTGCTTCTTCATTTTTTTTTTCTTCACCGTCGAGCGATCTTGTTTCATCTTCTTCAGGAAACAACAACACTTGGTTCACTGATCATTCAGTACCTGGAGTCGTAAGGTACAATCTGCGATCGCAGAACAGGATTTCGATTTAGGGCCTGTTGACGTACATTAATGTAATAGAATAGGAAAGTACAGCTAGGATTCTGTGCCCACAAGAAACCCACAAGAAACCACAATTGAGCCTGTCCCTCGTCATTCCTTTGCTGCATACAATAAAAGGCAGGGACCGGCAAAGTTACCTTCAATCAAGATAGGTCACGTGGTCAAGTGTCACACACGGATGAACTAAAAGAGCTTAACAGTGAGACTTCTTAACTGACACTGAGAAACTATGCCTATTTTAGAGGCCACTCGTGCTAAAAAAGATCTTGATCATTTTGCTGATAATGATTCTGGCCATCGAGGGTCATGGTCCCCGAGGACCAAATGGATACTGATCACACTAACAGCTTATGTTATAATTGCATTGACATTTGGGTTTTGGTATATGGAAAGTACACATCCGCTTGATGTTTTATTGCCAACTGCAAGTGTCTCCACTGTGTCTGCACCTTATCTGAATTTGCACACGCTTCGTCCTCGAGACCTCCAACATAGAGGCGGTTACCATAACAACACCCTCTTGTTGATCATGAATGCAACCCATGCCATTCTGAATAAGACCAATTGTTGGATATGTTCACATCTGCCACAACATGGGTAAAAGGGATTGGGTTGGTATATACATCCTCTCCCTCTAACTACTGCATGTTATGCTTCACTTAGGGCATTATTATTTGGCCGATGGAACAATAGTGTCACTGTGAATTTTGATGGGACTACGCTCAATGAGTTTGAAAAATGAAATTTAGCACCTTTAGGATGTTCTCTGTTTGTGAATAGGAGCAAGCTAAATGTTGCTTCTTTTAGGCCTTCTGATAGACTTTCCAGACCTTTCCAATCAATGATTTCTTTTAAATTGGTTCCCATAAGTAATAGGGATGCCATGCCTCCTTCCTATACTGTTAACCAAAGTCCAAACTCTGTTCCATTTTGCATATGAAGAGAGGGTTCCCAACCAGTGGGTACATTTGAGGGATGTACAAATGTTGCTTTGCTAACCATTGAAGATAGACCTCTATATGTACGAGATCCCATTTACTTTGTTTGCGGTAATGAGGCATATCCTTGGTTGCCAAAAAATTGGGAGGGTACTTGTTATTTAGGTATGATATTACAAGATGTATATGTTGCCAGCACTGCTGAAGTTTCTAGAACTCGTCCCAGGTGGAATGAGGATGGTGACACTCCCTCACAGATTCTGGATGATGTTGCCAAATCCTTTGTGCCATTTTGGGGACAGATAATAAACTGCCAAGATATTAGAAAATTGGCAAGGTTTTTTTGAGAAAACCATCAATGAAACCACTGACATCCTATACAGCATGACACTAGAGCAAACGGCTATTAGATTAATGGCTCTTCAAAATAGGATGATGCTAGACATCATTCTAGCTGAGTATGGTGGGGTGTGCAAAATGGTGGGATCTGCGTGTTGTGTTTTTGCTCCCGATTCCTCCCCCTCCATATTTAAGGCAATTAAGAAATTGCACACCTTAAGTAGCGAATTATACGTTGCAGAGGGAAACTGGGATATTGGCACATGGTTCTGGGACTTGTTACGATCTTGGGACTGGAAAATCTTTGCAGTTCTAATGGTGATCCTTGGCATTGTACTCTTTTACTGCTGTTGCATACAGTGTCTTCCTGTCATTTGTTCTATGATAGGGGAAGTTGTGCACAAGCGGTTGGTAAACTAGAACCTAAAACACATATGCCATGAAAGATTACTAATGCCTTGGTAATGCAGGAAGTCACTATAAAGGAGTTAATGGCGATCAATGTTTTTGAGAATAGCGATTCAGGATCTTCTGATGATGATACATGGTTTTTGGATGATGCTAACGTTTGAGTAATGCTCTTGGCTTAGGCCGAAATCGGGGTTTGTAAAAGCATATTTTGCATGAATACCATCTGATAGTAAACATTGGCCTAAGCACATTCGTATCGCACTGTAAATCGCATTGGAATGAACCTAAAATAGGCTGACTACGCTGCCATTTTAAGTTATCCACCATTTTGATTAACTCCTGCTTTCTGTCCCATGTTAGAATTGTGTTTTTGGCTCCAGCAGAGCAAAATGAACTTTGTACTGTGTCAACATAGATAAACATGCTGAAGCTGCTAAGGTGGATTGTTTGTCCTGCACTAAGGAAACCTTGGAGTTAAACAAGAGCTGTGCTATTTAGTAATTTAGATGCCATCTGTACCAACAGTGTGTCTTCCCCATTCAAATAGTGAAACACAATGATGAATATCTGAACATGTGCTTTTGCAGAAATCTTTGTTTTCGCTCCTTGAAACTAAGCTGATTTTAAACTTAAGAACAAACGGTAGACAACTATAAGTAAATGAAATAAGGACTGTTACCTTTGTGTCCAATGTTTGAAAAACATACAACGTTTTTAACAGAAAACAAATAGCTATTCAACAATGTTTTAACATGTATTAGTTTTGTGGAAAGGCTATATACCCTAGGTAAATGTGTTACACGAAGAGGGGCAGGCCGATGTACCCAGGATTGTGAGAAAAATGTATAAATACTCATGTTTTTGAAATGTCCAGAACTCTCTCATCTCACAGTGTCTGCTTGCACACATTGCGGGGTGTTGAGAGCCAGACAGCTGTTCTGTTAAAATGAAGTGTACTTGTACCTTAGTACCCGTGACTGGCGCATTTCTATTATGTGATATTAAGCCTTGGTATTCTTTTAATCTTTCAAAGGAAGTAAGATCTTGTGAGTCTTTGTGCAACAGGATTGAGAAAAACCCATTTTCCAAATCGATCACTGTGTAATACTTAGCTTCAACTTGGATGCTACACAATATTGTCGCAGGATTCTTTCCAAATGGGAATTCTGCTTTTATAATCTGAGTAAGAGGGCACAAGTCCTGGATGAATTTCATGGATCCTACTTTAGATTTTTCAATTGGGTACACTGCAGTATTGCACAGGGACTCCGATAGCACTAGGATTCCCCGTTTCATCAACACTGAGATAGTCTTAAATATGCCTTCATCAGCTTCTCAATACATGGGGTACTGTTTTTCTCAGGGTAAAATTGCTCCTGGCTTGAGTTTTATTTTAACCTCCCCTATTCCTTTCAACAGGCCAACATCATATGTGTCCATCATCCAAAGGTCACTTGACACTTTTTCTACATCTTCCTGAAAGAATGCTGGTCTTTGCTGAATCAGTGCAATTCTCTGTGGGACTTCCCTTTTCTCAGTCTTTACCCAATGTATAATGATTATGAAAAACACTAACTCTTCATATATACCTTCCTCTCTGAACATATTTTCATCTGTTATATCAGTCAATCTGTATCCCTCCTTAAGAGCAATCACTGTTCCCCATGATTTGCCTTTGTCATCTACTCCTTCAAGCATTGCTATTTCCACTCGTACTATAGCTGCTTCCAATTCTATGAGAAAAATCTGTCCTCCTTCTTGATCCATAGGTACGTTTGCTCTAAATAAAAATTCATCAGGTATCCTCACAGTTTTCCCTACTAAACCAGGTAGCCTTGTTAATAAACTGTTCACCCCATACATGAAGACTTCCAGATCTACCGGGACTTCTAGAGAGCCACTTGCTGTGAAAATAACAGTATAAATTCTACTATGTTTAAATAGTGCATTCCTGGAGTGGAGCACACTATTCCTTGATCCGTAAATGAAATTGCCATGTTAAGTTTTATCATCAAGTCTCTAACTAGAATGTCAACTGGCGTTTGTCGCGAATATAACAAAGAGACAGATATGTCACATTCCCCAATAGAAACAGGTAATTTATCAGTAGAATGAACTTAATTTGTAGCTGTAGACAACCCTTGAGCATTCATGGCAATACCTGAAATTGGGTCTTTTCCCTCCCTTATACAAAGAGCGAGTCGCCCCAGTGTCCACAATAAAATAAAAAGATTTGCCTCCTATCATGACATCAACCTTTGGTTCCTCCTCGGGGTCTGGTGTTACCGATAGTACTGAACACATCAAGTCACCCTTTAAGCTGTCCTATTGAGGGTACACATTCATCCCTGTCCCCATAAAAGGGCTCCCTCCTACCACAGTCACACTCCCAATTCTTGGTGTTTGTGCTTGTCATGTGTTCACATTCCATTGCATCAGCATAGGTGCTTGTTGCGACTGCCCTTGAGGTGGGTGCACAGGCACTGACACCTGCTGATGTGCCTGCTGTGCTTGTGGCATATGTGTCTGATAGGAAGTGTGATTCTTGGTGCAGCCCTCTCATGTGAGTGTGCTGTATTGTGGTGGATGACCTGTCCCCCCTCTTGAGTTGTGTCCATTTTTGTTTGCATGTTTCCTCAGCTTCTACATACATGCACAGTATGCCCTATTATCCCACAATTCCAAGATGATGGGGTGGCCCTCTGCCAAACCCTCCATTATATCCTCCCTGACTGTTGTGATTTCCACCCTGGGCATTTTGAAATCCACTTTTGGTGTTCTGAAATCCACCTCCTCTTCCTCTAAATCCTCCACCTCTACCTCATGGCCAAAACCCACACCCACTTTATTCCACTGGGTGCACATTATTCGCCTGTGATGCACCCCGTTATTTCTTGCATTCCTCCTCCTTCTCTGTTTGTCAATACTGCCCCTTCTACAGCAAGTTTTGACAATTTAATCTGAACTTACTTGGCTTCCTCAATGTTCCTGTTCTCATCTTTCTTCTAATTCTTCTCTTGTAACAATCAACAATGATGCATAATAGTCAACTGTATCTCAGCCCATGGCTTCGCTGACATTCCTACTTGTTTTTTCATTTGTCTCTGTACTTTTTCTGGCAATCCCTAACACAAAATATGATAGAATTATGTCACTGTTTTTTCCCATGGCTCATGCCCCTCAAGCTGCCATCTCTCTAAACAATAGGGTCTTCATCTTCCTTCATCTTATGTGTCATAATTGCACTCATATCTGACGTATCGAGATACTGTACCCTATGAGCCCTTCAAACATTAAATGATGCTCCATCATGCGTTGTGTTTTGTGCTGTCGCACTCGCATATCCCGGTGGTTTCCAAATGTCATCAGCTCTCTGTCCAAGAATAGCTGCCAGTAAACCTGTTATGTCCCCTATGGCCAATGTATTTCTCCCTGTCCTTTTCTCTAAATCGTATATCCATTTTCCAGCCCCAGAAGTCAAAATGGGGAACTTACATTTTAAGTTATCCTTATCCTTCTTGGGCCAGGGGCATATTGCGGTTCTGTCCTTCCTTTTTTCTTACAATGGATACTGTGTACCTCATCACATAACTGGACCTCATTATTTGTTTATACAATACAGGGGTGATCACCCCTGTTTGTCTTAATGCTGGTAACTACCGTTACCTACTCACGTATGGTTGAGGATTCTCCTCTAATACTACTCGATAGTCTTCGGAAAAATTTGGGATATGATATAGTATCTGGTGTCCTTTCTCTAGGGTGTTCCAGATCTGACCATTGTACCTTTTTATCCAGATTTTGACTTCCCAAGGGGACGCATGTCCCTTCCCCAATCTTACAACCTGTCTCTCTTTCTTCGTCTGACATTGCTGCACCCCAAATGGTGTGACAATCATCCTCCTCTTCCCTATCTATATCTAAACTTCTCAAATGCAATGCTCTGCGTTCATCACTGAACATGCTTTCTTCCTCATCCCGTGGTTTTGGTATCAGGGATTGTCTGCCGCTCCCCAGAGGTTCATACTCACTGTTATGTCTCATTTTCTGATATATCTTATCAATCCTCTCTCCAATATTTTCTGCATCATATATTTCCTCTTCTTGTGCTACTCTAGGTATTTCTTGAGTCACTGCTCCCATCGGGAAAACCTCTCTTTTCATTTCCCATTCATCCTGTATTTTTGGCGCTCCGCCTTACTCATTCTCTAAGAACAAGACTGGCATCAAGATCTCATGGCCTTCTATTCTGTTTTATTCCTTCTTCCACTTCACAGCGCTCTCTCGTGTCGCTTCCTACCCTCTCTTCTCCTTGCTTTTGTGCTTCCCTTCTTGTTTCTTCTCTTCGTTCTTCTTCTCTGTAATCTTTTTTCCTTCACCCGTGTCTCATCTTCCTCCCTCTTTCTTTCTCTTCTATCGCTTTCTTCTGTCTGCCTTTCACACTTTGTTTGTTCCTCTGCCCGTTTTTCATCTTTCCCTTGTTATTCTCTATATATTGTTTCCCATTGTTCCCTGCTTTTCCTTCCTTGCTCATCCTCCCTGTAACTGCTTTTCTCGTTATTTTTTCCCTCTTTACTTGCTCGTCTTTGTCTTCACTTTGCCTAACTTCCGCGATGCTTTTCCCATCTAACTTGAGTAATATCTGTCCTCCCATCCATTCATTCTGCACAAGCACCATATTGGCACCATCCTTCTCTCCTTTCCATCTCTTAATTTCCTTGTGTATATCTGTTGATATATTTCATCTCTCACCTTGTTCCTCTTTATCTCGTATGAATCTACACCCTTCTTCGTTCTTTTTCCTCTCTTCTCGATTGTCATCACTACTATAAACAGCAGGTTCATACACTGGGTTGCTATGCCCCACCGCTGCTTTAAATTCATTTAAAGGATAAAATCCTGTCTCCTCTGTATCTACATTCTTAGGGTCAGGCAGAGTAAGAGGATCTGAGGACTTGATGTCCTCCCCTTTATCCTGTGGCAGGTCCTCTTTCTCCTCTTCTAAAACTGTCAATCTTTTCTCTAATTTCTTTCCTGTGTATGCAGCATGCACATATGTGGTCATGCGTTTTAATACTGCCTTTGACATCGATCCCCCTTGCGGCCATGGCATGAACATTTTATCAGCTGTGCCCTTTACCCATTCCACACTGTACTGTTTGAGCTTGGGCGCATGTTGTGGTAATGTTTTATGAAGGTGTATAAAAGGAGTGTCCTCCATAATGACAAGTCACAACTAACTGTCAATACTTACCAGATAGTTACCTTGTTATATTTAATAAATCTCTACTTATCTCAAAGTTTATGGCTCACCACTTTTAATCCTAAAACAATAAATATGAGCAAGCACCATCAATCGCTGCTCAATCCTCTTTTATTTCAACAACCTATCTGTCTTCTAACTGGCCCTATCTATCTTCTGACTGGCATCAATTGTTTACTACACTTAACTCAAAACAACCTTACTTCCAAATTTCACAATGTATCACTTTTTCAGAAAGTCATACATCAGATAATTATCAAGATAATAATAAAATACACATTAAAACCCCACGTGATCACTGTCACTATTCCCTATAATCAATTTATAGTAAGAGGTATACTTCCTTCTCCTCCAATTATACTACCCCTTATGGAGTTTAAGACGCCACCTTCCACGGTCCTGACCATGTGTGAATTTAAGATGTCTTCTTCTATCTCCCTTGAATAAGGATTACTTAGGAGTTAATTTATCCACACAAAATTCCTGTTACGCAACTTATTTTCATAAAATATCACAATCCTGCTCCTTTATATAGCCATTTTGCTTAGTCTACTTACATCCGTTTAATCGAATTGAGGCCTTCGGTATTGACTCCTCCCCTAATCCGACCACTTGGCCTTCTATCCTTGGAGCGCCGGTGGAAACCGAGCACGGATTTCTTCTAAGAGGGACCTGCCCACCCTCTCGATTTCTCTTGCAAGTTTATTTCTATCAGCCACTCTTCACAGGAAACTCCACAATCTTCCAGCTAATGGCGGAGGATGCCCAATCGTCTGAAACTCTGAAGCTAAACTAGTTTGGATCTGAAACCATCGCCACCGCTACCACATGAGCTTTTGTCCTTGGAAACATGCCTCTGTTACCGGATCAGATTTTACTAGAATAATTCTGAGTCCAAATAACTGGACAAACTCAAGAAGATGGCAAGTTGCTGTTTTATTAGCAATTATCTAAAACAGGGAGGTACAACAAACATCAATGGTCATAACCTCATTCTCTAAGTGATTTCTGCCAAAAATACAATGTCATCCTATGCGGCATCCTAAAAAAACCTATCAAAGATTGGGATTGGTTAAGTGACACATCTACATATACAATCATATATAGGAGCTGGGATTGTTATTATCTGTCCGATATCAGGTGGACAACTTGTGCCTATCGCTTCAAACGTGTCATTTAAGAAAAATCTGTTACACAGTGTTTCATTGGTTTCTCAAGCTATAAGGTTCTCCATTATACGGACTAATACAATTGATTTGGCACGCTTGTGCCATGTCTGGAACATTCAGTTCAATTAGCAGCATGTAAGCCAAGACCCAGGTGCAAGTAGATAGGGCATGAAACTGCCATACCACCCAATTAGCCCAACATCGCTCATCACCCATGCATTCTGCCATGAAATTCTCTTTGTACTTGGCCTTGCAGAGTATTCTTGTCCTCAGAATGTAACAGGAGTGATGGCACTCACTACCGTGTTTGGAAATCCAAGTTCAAGCCCTATTTCCAGCCTCAACTCATGTGACAAGAGACCAGGATTCTGCTCATTCTGCAAGCTCTTAAATGTCTTTAGTGACTTAAGACTTGACATCCTTTGTGTTCTTTCTTGCACCTTAACCTGGGAAGATTCATCCTCCACACACATGTTCTCTTCAGCGTAGAAAGCTGACCTCGACTTCTGAGATCTTGACTTCAGGCCAGACATCCCCACAACGCAGCTCCAACAACCTAATATTCTACTGCAACACAGCCTTTCATTTTCTCTCCATGGTTCTTTGGCTTACTTATTTCATGATACCAATGTCCATTCTGTACAATGACGGCTTTGCCTGCATCATATTTACTACTTGTACCTAGCTTGTACGATGACTTGATTTGTCTTGTGTTTCAGCATCTGTACATTCATTATACTTGTGATTTTGCAGCTCTTCTAAAGTTTAATCACTTTTAAAGATCACTTGTTTCTTTACTGTGTCATTTCACCTCTAGCATCCATACATTGGGCCTCATTACAACCTGCCAGTCCGGGACCGTGCAAAATCCGTGATGGCGGTAAAAACGTTTCCGTGTCCGCAAGGGTGCGGAAAAACCGCACGATTACACGCTGTCGGTCGCGTGCACCACACGGACTCGGAAACGTTGTTACCGCCGTCACGGAATACCCCACGGAAATGGAAATAACGAAGCCACAAGTGGCGCAAAACCCGTTTCCGCCTCCGCCGCCACGGACACGGAACCGGAAATACCATGATCGCCAAAACAGGAAACAGAGAGGCGGCCATCATATAAAAGCACAATCCATTGCCATCCAGAGCCAGCACAAGCACAATCCTGACTCTGAGAAGCCAAAAGGGACCACCAGCATGTCTGCCAGGATTCCTGCTCAGAGGCAGCGCAAACAGCGCTTCAGCGAGGCGGAGCTAACCGTCTTGGTGGAGCACATTGTGGACAATGCTGAGATGCTGTTCAGCGCCGACCAACGGCGTGCCACACAGCAGCGGAGGAAGGAGGTGTGGGCCGAAGCTGCACGCAAGTGCACCGCTGTGGGCGTGGCAGTGAGGAGCGTGAAGGACTGCCACAAGCGTTGGGACGACCTGAGGCTGAGGGTACGCAACCTCATTTCCACGCACCGCCAACGCAGCAGTGGGACAGGCGGAGGACCCCCTTCCCCACTGAGGCTGCAAGCATGGGAGGAGCGTTGCAGCAGCGTCCTCCACCTAGAGGGAATCCATGGGATTGGGCAGGCTGAGGCAGGAGTGAGCCCACCTGCAGATGCCGGTAAGTGCCCAAGCATGAATGCCACATGTAAATATGCAATTGTGAGTACTGGGCCAAAGGACCCATTAACAACCCCCCCCCCCCCAGGCAGTGCATGTGTGGGCCAAAGGACCCATTGACAATCCCCCCCCAGGCAGTGCATGTGTGGGCCAAAGGACCCATTAACAATCCCCCCCCAGGCAGTGCATGTGTGGGCCAAAGGACCCATTAACAATCCCCCCCCAGGCAGTGCATGTGTGGGCCAAAGGACCCATTATGATCCGTATGGCAACCAATATCACTGAATGCAGACACCAGCAATCAGATGCATGTGACTAACACTATTCAATGTACAATCTTAATGACGCATGTGATGCACCCATCTGCCACCACAACAACACTAATTGCATGCCCTTTGTGTCCCCACAGCCGTTTCAAGTGACAGTGATACTGCACAACAGGCCAGCCAATCAGCATCGGCAAGTACACTAGCCACCGCCACCACACAGGAGGATGCTGCCGGCAGTTCTGCACCACTGGCCACATTACCAGCCACAACAGATGTGCAGCACACCACCACCAACATCCCCACCATCTCCACACTGGCTGAGTCCAGACAGGTGCCACAGGAACCTATCATGGCCACCCAACACAACACCGAAGGCAGCAGCACTGCAGAGGGGGCGGCCTGCAGTGATAACAGTGCCCCGCAAGAGCACTCGGAAACGGGGCCACAGGGGGAGATGCCCACATTGGAAGACCTGGGCTCCTTCCATGAGCTGGGGTTCAGCCCCACTTCACTGGGGAGTCCCATGAGGTCGCCCACCCCATCCATGGCCGAACTGAATGCCCGCATGCAGCGGATGGAGGACCAGCAGGCTACCCTCACCCAGCTGGTGGAGAGGCAGCTAGAGGAATCCAGGCTGCAGAGGGAGAGCTACAGCGCCTCAGTGCGTCGCCTGTCGAGGTCCATAGGACGCTTTGCGAGCACCATAGTGACCCTTGCACGCCATGTGCGGGAGGGCAATGACCACACCTCCAGGCTTGTGGAGGCCATGTTGGTTGGCCAACAGGCAAATCTGGCACGGATGCCCTCAATCCCTGATTCTGGCCAATCAAACACTACCACCCCATCCAGCTCCACTACTGCCAGTCCAAGGAGGCGCTCGAGTAGGCTAACGGGTCCCTTGGGCAAGGTTGCACAGAAGCGCACACGGAAGTGATGGCATGTGTGTGGGGCAGTGCAGGACACATGTGGACTACAAGGGTGTGAGAGGGGTGGACACGTTTGGGTGGTGGGGTAGGTAGTTATGGGGGTTTGGACAATGGGCTCTGGGTGGGGGTGGGCACGTTTGGGTGGTGGGTGGCCCCGGGTGTACAGCTTCCCTAACCAATGCACCTTCTTCCCTGTTGTGATTACATCAATACATCACCATTTCAAATCAAGACATACATGTGTGGACATTGCTCATTTATTTTGCAGTGCAACTATTAATTCATTGTCGTCACCATGTTTGTGCATTACTGTGAATGTGCTGTGACTCAAAAGTAAATGCGAATCAGGGCATCCCGTGCTCTCTGGCCATCATGTGCACCCCCAGGGGGAGGCGGTGCCATGCCATCCCCATCTCCATCTCCATCCCCATCTCCATCTCCATCCCCATCCCCATCTCCATCCCCATCCCCATCCCCATCTTCCTCATCTGCGTCTGGTGGCATTGGGATGTTCCTGCGCAGGCATATGTTGTGCAGCATGGCACATACCAGCGTGATTTTGCCCGTCTTCACTGGGCTGTACAGCAGTGATCCGCCAGATCTGCTCAGACAGCGGAAACGGGCCTTCAGCAGTCCAAATGTCCTCTCAATCATTCCACGTGTGCGGATATGTGCCCTATTGTATGCCTCTTCATGCCTGTTCCTTGGTCTCCGTACAGGTGTCATCAACCATGGCGTGAGTGCATATCCCGCATCACCTACATGGGATGTAGATGGGGGAACATGTCAGTGTTTGTGGCATCATGTCCTCATCTGCTGCTGTGCATTCTTGTATCATCATTCATTCATGCATATGAACCATGCAGTGTCTGGAGGTATGTTTTGGCCATCACGGGGAATGTCGCTGACTGCATATGGGCCTACACATTAACTTGAATGTTTGCTGTGCCCTGCGGGTGACATTTGATTGTGTGCATGTCATGGTGCGGTGCTGTCCACACATGGCAGAGTGACTCCACTGTACGGAAGTAGTGAATACTCATCGTATCATTTGCACGCCTCTCGTGCTTTTTGGGGCAGTGTTTCAATTGAGGGTGGGTGTCTGCAGTGGCACAGGGTTCATGGGACAGTGACGGGATTGGCTGTGGCAGCGTGTGCACGGGCACATTGTGGTGCCCTGTCATGTCTTCCTTCATGATGTTTGGCATCCGCTGTGTATTTGGTAGATGGAAGGGGGGTGATGCATGTGCGGTCACAGCGGCACACTCACAATGCTCATTGCCTGGACACACACACACCACTCCGACAGGGTTGTAGCATCGTCAGCTGTACTCACCCAATAGCCATGTGCTTTGTCCGGCATAGCGTTCCATGTACCGTGGCAACGTGGAATTCCGCAGTACCATTGAGTCATGTGATGAGCCTGGGAAACGTGCGCAGCAGTGTGTAATCAGTTGCATGGCATCACAAACCATCTGGACATTCAAAGAGTGATACTGTTTCCTATTGCGGAACACCGCCTCAATTGCATGTGGTACTGTCAGCTCGACGTGGGTGCAGTCAACTGCGCCTATGCAATTTGGCATGCCTGCCATGGCATGGAAGGCCAACTTGGTGGCAATGACCACGGGGAGGGTGCGGGGTAGGGCTATGTGTTCCGACACATGGCGCAACAGGGCATCCAGTACCTGTACCAGGACTTTTGAGAAACACGGTTGTGATATGCCGTGCAGCTCACCAACCGTGTGTTGATAGGTGCCAGTGCCAAGGAAATGCAGAACTGAGACAACCTTCAAGAGGGGGGGGATGGCGGTGGGGGTGTCAATTAGGCTGCTGATGTTGTCCTCAATCATGGCGGTGATGTGCATGATTGTTGCACGGTCCAGCCGGTATAGGGTGTGGATCTGTCCTGGGGTGAGGTTCCAGGGTGAGGCCCTGATGCGTGGTATTGGTGGCTGGCGGCGGGGTCGGGCTGGCTGGGCAATGGGGTTTGCCATAGCTGCAGGGTTGGCTGGTTGCCGCCTGCGCCTCCTCCGCCTACGCCTTCTCCTCTGCGCCATTGCTGCCACCATGTGCAGTACTGCCTGTTGGTTGAGTAGGCCCAGTCCCAGTGCTACTAGCCCTGCTGCCTGCATGGTTCTGTGTTGTGTTGGGCTGGGTGTGGCCCTTTTGTAGGCTCCCAGTGGCCTGCTAGGTCCAGCTGGGCTGATTTGGTGCACCTGTGCCCTGATTCAGTTCAGCCGGCAGTGTATAACGCCATGTTCGCGGTGGCGGCGGTTCCGCCACCGTGATCACGGTATTTCCGCCATTTATTTCACGGTATTTCCGTGTCCGCGCTAGTTGTGATGCTCACGGTGTTTCGTGTTGCCGGTAACGGAGGGGTTTCCGTGCAGGCGGAATTAAGGGGAACCCTATTTCCGCGGTGGCGGTTTGGGGTGGTGCTATTACCGGGGCCGCGGGTCATGATTGCGCGGACATGCAAACGGTGCCGGTATGGTTTTAACGGGAGTGTTAAGTCCGGACCGGAGTACTTGTAATGAGGCCCATTGTATTCATTCAGTATTTCAGGACTTTATGGACACTTTATTATGACATCATCAGTCCATCTTCTTAGCTCTTTCTCATATTCCTCCAGATATCTCCTCCTGTAGGCGATCATCAACTTGAAGGCACATTCAAAATGGTTGTCTTAATGGATGCTATCTTCCAAATGCTCACTGCTGTATTGTTACAAAAACTGGTGTTAGACAGGGCACAGACTCATGTCTCCATTACAGGTGAGTTAGGTGGGTAGGATCTCCTGCAGATATATATGTCTGCTCCTCTACTCTCTGATTTCTGCCCAGCATGTTTACAAATGCACATACATTCACACAATGTTCATTTGCTCAAACCATTCATTCTTGCACCCGTACACCATTCACTTGCTCATTCAAACATGCACCCAGCCGCCTATACATCATACAGTCACGCATTCACACACACACATTACATCTATATATATAAAAGTCAAACTGTGTCTGTGTGTTTGTGGTGGGATTCGTGGGTTTGTAGTTTGGTGAAGCATTGTTCCCTATATAATTCCACACTGTTTCACCAATCTGCACGAAATTTTGCATAGTTACCTCTTAGGACCCTTTGGATATTACTGGCTACATGACATTTGGACACCCCACCCCTTTCCCCGGATTTCAGCAAAAGTTAAAATGTGTTCATGGGTTTGTGGCTTGTCGAAGCGTTGTTCCTTATTTAATTCCACGCTGTTTCCCCAATCTGCACCAAATATTGCATAGTTGCCTGTTAGATAAAAATGTGTTGGGTGGTTTGTGGCCTCCTGTCGAAGCTATAAATCATGTTCACCGGGAAGGGAAACAAGAAATGTATGAGAGGTGAATGGAACTGAGAGGCGAAGGTGACGGCAGGTAGAATTCCATACATTTCCAAGTCGTTACTGTATCAGGTGAAATTATTTTTTCCAGAGGATCTTTGCGAGATGGTGCCTGCCGATTAAGCCATAAACCATGTTCACCAGGAAAGGAACCAAAAAATGTTGTTTCTCAACCGGTCCGGACATGAGTAAAAAAACAGGTTTGAAGGCCTAGGATGCATGGTTTCCAAGAAATGTGCATAATAATGCACCACAGCAAAATGCACCATGCCAGGGTTATGCGAAACAGCGAGCTACAGGATCATTGATTTTCAACAATTGATGAGAGTTATCATGTCTGTCTACAGAACCTGGAAAATGGGTACTTCTGCTAGTACTATATAAAGCACCCTTGAGAATATACATCATAAAAATGCAGCACTAATGCACACACACACAAAAAAAGTCTTACCTGCTCCGGTCCCAAAACTGTCTTATCCAGGAAGGCCTCTGCTCCAACTGACTCCTGTGCTCCAGGCTTCAGCCTCCATTACGCAGACAGGAAAAACCAGGAAGAGGGTTTCCTGTCATATGCAGTGAGGCCAGAAAGAAAGTAATGTTATAGGCGCTGCAACTAGAAGGTTTGGGTCTGTTTGATGTGAAACATTTGACCTAATCACAATCAAATTTATTTGACCAATTATTTTGGTCTAAAATGGAGACCCCCATAATCCCCACCATGTCCCCTCATCATAATCTATACCCTTACCAAACCCCATATATATATTTAATTAAATTTGACCAAAAAAGGTCAAACAAATTCGATCAAATGTTTTAGGTCAAATGTTTTTAGGTCAATTATGCTAACACCAACTAGAACAGTACTTTCTGAAGTTGGAGCTCATGCACTTCAACTTTGGAAAGAAATCAGAATGGATCTGACTTCATTCCGAAGTCACAGTGCATACGTTTCGACTTCAGAAAGCTTGGTAGGGCCAGCTTGAGGGGGCGATATGGTGCGTTCTTAATTTTGTGCACCCCTGTGCGGTTGCACTGCTTGATCGATCCTGAAGCTCGCTCAGCTGATGACACCCAACACGGCAGAGAAACACATGTCTGAGGTTGCAGTTATTACACTTATTCGGAGGAGAATTGCCTGGTACTTAACCATCCTTGTTGACAGATCCAAACCGCTATGCCAATGGATATTTCGCCACTGCTGGTAAAACGCACCAGGCAAAACAATTACTGAAGACCGTCCTGCATAGGCACCTACCCACGGAATGGGCTATTCCAGCCATGATTGTTCTCAGTAGAGGGGCTCTGCACCGTTTGCTTAATGTATGGAGAAAGCATATTTTACTAACTTTGGCTGCCATTATGCAATTGCCTGCATTCTCACAGCATTATATATATTGCTATTTGCTGAGTCATGGCCTACTGACTTTTGTCATCAAGGCTTCTGGCTACAGTGCTTTGTTGATAATCTCTAACATTATGATGGATTTTTTATATTCTTCCTTTGGTTGTCAGGGATGTCATTTGGGGGTCGCTAAAGGTCACCGCTGTGGTCCCTGGCAACCCCTCACACTGCCTCTGTGGCCCCTGTTAAAGGGTTTCAGAGGCAGAGAAAAACCAAAACTATTAATTTCTTTTTGAAGTCACTCTGATTTCAGAAAGAAATTATTTCCATAACGGCAATTATTTATTTTTGAAGTCAGAATTACTTCAAATGAAATAATTACTTAAATCCGTGGCCTCCACCCCACAGGACATGGAAGTGTCTGGCTCCTATGCTCTGCTCATCACAGGAACTGAAGTTGGTTCCTTGTGTGTGTCGAGCATGGGAGCCAGGGCTTGCCACCAGAGGTGTTCCTCGGAGCAGCAACCATTTTGGGAAAAGGTGCGCACATGTATGTGTGTGTGTTTCTGTGTATATGTGTATATGTTGTATGATGTAATATGTGTGAGTGAGTCCATGATGAATGGGTGACTGGGTGTGCGTGTGTGAGTGAATTGTGAATAGGTGCATGTGTAAATGAGCACATGAATGGTGTGTGACTGCGTGTGCTTGTGTTAAATGCTTGTGTTAAATGCCGTAGTCATTTACCAGCAATCTTCATTGCTCCTAGTCCTACTCGTCCTCGTCCAAGTACTTGCATATGAGGCGCTTTGTCACATACGTATGTGCTGGGATGAAGAATATGGACAAAAAGGTAATGCTTGGGCAATGAGCAGATTATGGGGGTTGTAGGAGGAGAATGGTAGGGAGAGGGGCAATGTGGGGAAGGTGAGGCAGGAGGGGGGTACGCTGAAACACAATGATAACGCAGGCATGATATGTGTTATCAGTGGCTAAACTGGCATTTTGGTACAGCCAGTCTAGCCATTTCTTACTGTGACTTGACATTTTGTGCTGGCATCTTTGATAAAGCAATCATGATAAGTGTAATTACCTTATCAGACTGACATATGGGTGCAGCCAGTCCTTAGTTTGGCAGGTTGTATTTTTCTGGGCATCTATGCTAAAGTAAGCATGATAAGTGTTATTTAGTGGTTAGATTGGCATTCTGGTGCAACTCGTCTAAGTATGCCTTACTGTGGTATGGCATGTTTTATTGTGCATCATTAAGGCTACACAAAACATGATAAGTGTTATTACAAGCCTGGCCTACATTGTACAAGCAAATCGACATGTTTTCTTATGAAGTAATTGCATTTTTAATAGCAAAGTGGTAAGATAGCTCAGTGTGTTGAGCGCTTGCTGCCGTTATCTATGTGTGATCTGTGCATTGCAGGTTCTAATTCTGGCAAGGGCAACTCAGCGTTTCATTCTTCCGAGTTTGATAAATGTGTACCAACTTCGGTTGGGATGATAATTGTATGTAAATATGTGCTATGTACAGTGCTTTGGCGAAAGCGCTATATAAATAACAAATCGTCATTAATTAAATTGTTAATGCCCCCATGCACTGTAGCATTGTAGTGACTTGCAGCTATTGGATTTTTGGATACTGTATTGTCGCAGAAACTGGCAATGCAGGGGCTCTACTTTTCATATAATGACAACACCTGATATGCAGCTATCATTGGCATAATATGGCGAAGTAACTGGCCATGCAATGCTGAAGTGACATATCTCTAGCAGTGCTTTGCCCTATGTTGTTCTATTGGGTCTAACGCTTTTTTTTTTACACCTGCAAGCACTTCCGGTGATATCACCAGGCCAGTGACGTCACTTCTGCTCCCGCTGGCATTTGGTGAATTGATGTCCCTGTTGGTTGTATTGTTTATATATCGAGACACATATGGGTGAAAGAAACAGTAAAGCCTGCCTCGGCTTAGAGAAAAAGAAAGAAAGCACAAGAAGTCAGCAGTTTATCGCGCAAATTGAATGGGTTTAAAAAGCTAAGGCTAACTTATTTGTTGCCCTCTTCCGAAATTCAATATGGGTGGCTTGTTACAAGTGTGCAATAAAACCCCTGCCCTATAACTGTAAGGCAGCAAAAAACATAACATTTTATTGGGTGTAAAGCTCTTAAAAATCTGATGTGCACAGAGAGCTGCCACGCTGCAATGTATGAATGCCGTGTTCCGCTTTCGAAAATGTGCTCGCCCTGCTGTTTTCCCTCCATGTTAACTGAAGCAATTTGTTTTCTCTGTAAACCGGGTCCTTCCCAGCGCGCGCGGGATCGCAGCCAACTCCCACCTACGGACATGGTGCAACCGGGGCAGGTGCTATGCCCTTCACATACTGAAAGGCATGCTCGGGAGGCAGCTTTATAGGGCCGCTTGCATAGATATCTATTTCCGGCTGAATGATTTACTCTAAAAAGAAACGAAATGCGCCACAAACAGGAACAGGACCAAAACACGAGCAGGAGCATTGCATGAGCAGGTTTCCTTCCCGTACTGTGCCTGCCACTAGCAGATGTACTCAGTTAAGTGGTGCTACCCCCAAGAGGTGTTTTCTTCTGGGGAACCTTTTTAAAACACTAGCTTTAAATCTGAGCAGATGTTGTTTAAGTACCGCAGACCCCGATTTGTCAATAGCTTACGGCCATAAAGGCCCCTTCCCTGCAATATATTCCTTTGTTTCTGTTTGGTTTCATCGCAGCAATTGCATTTCTCACACCAAAAACAAAGGTAAACAACATTTCCATATCACGATGTGAGCTCTGAAAAGCGCGTGCCTTTTTTTTTTGTTTTACGTGCAACTGGAAAACAAATCGTCGATGTTTAAATTGACAAATATACGATAAGCTCACGCGCATGTAAAGCAAACCATTTGTACATGATGGCTCTCCCAAGAGGAGAAGAAGTGTGTTTTCTTAGGGTCGTTCTTTTATATCCTGCAAAATGAGCAGGATGTTGTTGTTAGTTGTGTATTTAATCTAAATGAGCACTGGGGCTTCCTGTAGAACTGAAGTAAAATGTCTGTCAAGCCCCCCAGTAATTCCGACAGGAGCTATGGCATTGGCAAATAAATGGCATGGTGTTGTCAGAAGTACAGTGATCCAAAAATAATTGCAAACGATGTCGGGATGTCGGGCAGTGGAGTCGGCGGAGAATGGTTGCTAAGAGGTCAAAATGTAAATTGTTTTCAGTCAGCCAATCGGAGTTCAGCTTCTAAATTAACCAATTCTCGACCTCCTCTTCTTTGGTTTCCGTCCCAAGTTCAATCAAGAAAACATCCAAACACACTAAAGATTCCCACAACAACAATCTAGAGGGGGAAAATCACGCCAAAAGAAATGTAGCAGGAACGATGTACTGATAAGCACGCATCTTTGGTAATACATCACGCTTCAACTTCATCGATTAGTTGTGAGACCTAAAAACGGATTCATGATTTTAAGGAACAGAAGGGGAAATGTGCATTACTGAGACCACTTGTGGTGGAGGAAAATGAAAAGACAACAGGCAGCAATGGGCCCTGTAGGGTGTTGCATGTGGTATCTCAGTGGATTGCTGGCTATCAGTTCTGGATTTCCAGAGGCCATGTCCAATTAGATCAGTTCACGTCATTTCCCACGGCCGGATCCAGATACCGAGTTGGAATTATAGAATTATCAGAAATGATAGAAAATGACCTCAGGATAAATCCACCATTATTCTGGTATTGGACTGAGTTTTTTCTGTAGATTTTTCTCGACCCCTGCCACCCATGGGAAGGAGTCTGCAAAGGCTGACCACCCAAAGGATACAAACCATGCCCCTTCGCTCATCGGAGATGGGTGGACCTTTTTGGTTTGGCTCTGAAATGGATCAGTGGGCCTTTGTACTGCTCAGCTGAGCAGAGTGGGATTTCCTTCCATATTCTTGCACTGCAAAGGGATTGCTGCCCGGAAGAAATATGTTCCTTCCGGCTTGGTGGATGCTATGTGATATGGTCCGATGAGAAATAAAATCATGAAACATGTGTTATTGTCTACTTGGTGGCATAGGCCAACCGTCAGTGCATGGATGCAGAATGCAGGAGCATTTTGAGTGCACCACAGTAGTTACTTTATGCCGAAGTTACAAGTCAATCAATGAGATCAACACAACACTGCACACAATAAATTATATATCATATTGGTACAGTCACAGCCACCTTGTAGTTACATCTGTAAACAAATTGCATGTTAAACCACAATGTTTCAGACAGGGTTGTGGAGTACAGACGGGCTATCTTCTGGAAAGAAACATCAAATCTATTTCATTGAGTGGATTACAATCAGGAATTAAAATTTCGATCGAGTAGAAGACATATTGTCAACCTTTCCCAACGACAAGTGGTGGGCACCTGAAAATAAAGGACACGTGTTGGGCACCTGAAAATAAAAGACACGGTGGCAAGTGCATTGTTAAGTGCACTCCCAGTCTATCAGGCTGTTTTCTACTCGTTTCTTTGCCTGAAGGAGCTGCAAACCACGTGTGGTTTTACTCTGCATTTCTGGGATCTACGAGCAGTGCCTGATTTTCGTCGGTGGCTTGGCGTTCACAATATCGCCTGCTGCTGCATTTTAAAACTGGGCAGACGCGTGCCAGCAAGTGCATTGTTAAGTGTACTCACAGTCTAGTAGTCTTGCAGTGGTGCGGTTGACTAACAGGGGTGAGTCCTTCATATTTTGTATATGCTGGCTGCATTCTGCTTTGTAAATGATACCCTCCAAAACTCACGCCTATGCACTGCACTAAATCAATGCACTCTGGCAAGAGAACGCACAGTCCTCCTTCAGTTTTTTGCTTGAATAATGACACTGTGCAGTCAAAAAAAGACATGAGAGACATTGTACCTGATACTCAAGTAAAAAGTATGTTTTCGAGGGGGAATCGCTCCTCCTGTGGTGGAAGTGAGCGGAATGTCAATTGGCCAGGTGCACCATTCTCCTACAATCCATGCTCTAACTACGCCAGTGACAAATATATCACCTTCCGTTGACAACAATAACTCTTTGTTAAACATTTGCTTAAATTGGAAAAGAGATTCTTTGGGAGCGCCTGCATTGGTCTATATTTTCAGAGAATGTATCTGAGGAGGTGGGGTTGGAAGCACCATCCTTGAATGCGATACCAGTCGTGGTTGATGTTCTCTTTCACCTTTGGACTAATATGGCAAAGGAGCAGTCCAACATGAGAATTCTGGCTAGAGCTATTGATGTCATCTTAGAGAGTTATGATGGCTCTGCGCAACCTAACGTGAGTGTCTTCAGCTTGATCTGCCAACACACACCTTCTTCTATATTATGCAGACCATCTAGTCCTTCTGATAGGATGGTCTTACAGGGCGTCTCGATCACCCAATTTCCCTCCTAAATTATCTGGGTCAAACCAAGATAGTAACATGCTTCGCTCTGGCGGCTTTCGTACTATCTCTGCTTACCTTGGCAGAGAAGGTATCTATAAGTGACTCTCCTAATTTTCAATTCGCTCTGAAAAAACGGCAATGGAAATGCAAGCCCCCAAATTCTCACAGAATGCAGACTTTAGTAAAGAGGTTCCTTCTGTGTATGGCACTAAACCATGTGATGCCAACCAATGTACTAAAAAAAAGATCATCTTCTAAAACAGTTGTGGGTAAAACCTCTTTGGATGGCACGGTCCGTTAAGTTCAGCTATTTGGCCCCATGGATACATGGCTCCAAACAGGTGATGATGTAATGGATGATAATAGTCTTTCTGTGGGTTTAACTCCTGCTCTTTGTGCTACGGGACCTGTTGCTTTTGTAGAACATGCTAGACCTCTCCTACTGCATGGAATGTCGGAATCTATGACCTTGGTTCTGATTCCTTGTTTGCCGCCTCTTGATTCTATTTCTGGGCTGCGCCTTCTATCCCTCATTTAGATAGTTGCCATCTTTCCTTGTTGCCATTGATAGGATCTGATTGTAATTCGACTCGCACCTTGTGTCCGCAGGAGCTGTCATCTACTCTTGCTGTCCCTCCCTTAGGGAAATGGGTGAAACTGGAAGAGCTACAGCCTACTGCAGATAGTCCTTTTCTGAATCGCATCTGATTGTTATGGTTGTTACTGTGGTCAGTCAAGACAGATAATTTTCTGCCCCACAAGAATGTTTTAAACATTGTAACTGCCCAAACTACTGACAATGCTTGTTTTTCTATGACAGAGTATCTGAACGCAGCATCTTTGAGGGCTCTCAAGGCAAATGCCACAATGTGATTACCCCTCTTATCTTTTTGGATAAGAACTATACACAGTCCAGTGCCACTGGTGTCTGTCATTACCATAGTTTCTTTGGAAGTGTCAAAAGGCTTCAGTATTGGTGCATTGCATATTGTCTGCTTGATGGCTTGAAATTCATGTTCACACTCATCCAATCATGCAAATGTAGTTCCCGTCTTTCAGTATAACCTAATCTTGAGACAGTTGTCAGAAAAACTCTTCATACGCTTGGAATAGTATTGTGCAACCCTTAGAAATGACATAACCTCATGTTTGTCTTTGGGAGGCATGGTTTGTACTATTACATTGACTAAGCCTTCTCTGGGTGATATACCTTCAGAGGACAAGCAGTGTGTAAAGAATCCTACAGATCCCTTACTGAAACCCTGCCTAAAGTCTCCTCCCAGTTGGCCAGGGAAAGGCAGACGCTTCTTGATCCTGACCTTGGGGTGGTGTATTGCGGGAGGATCACCTGGGAGGAGACAGGGCCCAGGGTGGCGATGAGGTGCAGTATTTGTCCTCTAAAACAAAGTGGCTTTCTGGGTTGTCAAAATGGGTAATGGCATATTGTCATTGTAATGTCCCTGACCCACACATACGATCTGTAACCAGGGCTACAAGTTCTGTTAATTCGAGCAAGCCTTATTAACAGAAATATCTTTCAAAGTATCACACGATAAACACCCTCCGTACTCCCAAAGGTATAATGCAAAAGGATCTAGAGAAAATGCCTAAAATCCAATATCTTCCTCTGTAACAACCAATTGTAACAGTGCATCTTTTAATGAGTTTAAGGGAAATACATCTATCCTTAAAAGTAACTCATTTGTTAAAAGAGATAACTTTGCTGAAGGGAAGTGGGACAACAAGAGGGACGCCGGAACGTGAAGACAGCAAATTTCACATGCTTGTTCTGAGAGGGTCCTGTTTCCCCAAAATTCTGAAGTACAGAGGATGCGCTGCAGAAGGTGTGCAGGAGAGCTGTCTTTCCTCATGTGAGACTGATTGTAGTAGTTGCCATTCATTGCATGTGCTGGAGACTGAGGTGAGGGGCAGTGGTCAATCCGCGAGGCTCAGGAGCGAGAGGGGCCCCATAAACGTGTGGCTGAACCGGTTACACCTTCACTGAGGAAGGGTATGGGACCCTAAGAAGCCAGAAGCAGTATAATTTGTAGCAGAAGTCATGGAAGCAGTGTGACCGGATGAGCATGTGTTAAAGAAGCCAGTGAGTGAAGCACAGCGTTCTAATACCCGGCGCAAGCATTGGCGGCAACATTATCTAGTTCCCTATTCACTCGCATATGATTTAAAGTCAGTAGAAGTTGTTTGTCGAAGCTATGATACCTGAACAATGGATATGTAGCACTCAATTATAATATGAACGTCCTTTTATTAATGTTAAAAGCAAACACTGCTTAAATCCATTGTTCAACTCTTAAAAGACTGTTACTGTTTAATGGAGTGGTCGCGTAATACTAATTTGTAAGAGTGAACGTTGTAAATATTATCATTGAAAACTTAACCTTGATAATAAAATTGTTGAAACCTTTAACTTCAGAAAACTACACCAAAGAGTGGTTGTGTATGCCTAATTGGGATTCCCAAAGGAGGACTGACCTCTATCCTACACTTTCATACGGGAATACAATTAAATTCCAATCTTTCAACTTTGAAAACTACATCAAAGAGTGGTTGTGTGTGCCTAATTGTGATTCCTAATGAAAGACTGAACTCTATTCTTTACTTTAACGCAGCATAACTTTCATATATAATGAAGTTAAAGTGTATATATTGTTCAAAGTGAGAACAAGCATTGCCCAAGCCAAGATCCTCTGCATATTAAAAGTGAATCCAGCCTTTCTTAGAGTTAAGAAGCAATATAACTGTTACTGTGAAGTTAATAACAGTTCACCTGGCCTAAGATACATGTGTCCAAGCATTACCTGAAGCTAATAGAGTGGCACCAAGGGTTCAGGGTAATTATTTGGCCTGAGAAAGTTGGGGAAGGGGAACTGGCTGCTTGTAAAGCCTATTTTGAAGTTCACACAACATGTAGTGCCAGAGACTGTGAAAGAGAGAAATAAGTGAGCCTTCAAAGCAAACCCAGGTTGTTATTGTGGCAGACAGACAATAGAGGTAAATAGGTTGCCCTTTTTCACGAGAGATATTCAGAGGAAGAGTGCCTTGCCTACTTGAAGGTGTTGAAGTTCTTTAAAGTGAATCTTTGTTGAAGCCTGTCTAGATGTACAAATCACTGAAGCTGTGGTAGTAGTCCAAAGTACTGAAGCTCTGATGGTATATCTGGTTGTCAGTAGATGCAACATTGTAGTAGTCTAAACAAAGTGGAATACTGTGAGACAAAGGTGTTCTTATAGTGAAGCAAGTAAAAGTGAAGATGTTAAAGTGCAAGCAGGTGCACTGAGAATTCATCCTGACAAATATACCATTGTGAAGTCTAAAATGGACTAAAGAAATACTAGCTGTTAATCAAGAACTATTTATTACTGAAAGTTGTGGATATTGCATTTCTTTTGAACTGCAGAAATCTTCTTGAAGAGGCGACAAATCATCGTGGCTGGATTACCAATGGTGCTATTTGGTGGAAGTGGAAAGTGGAAATTTCACCAAGAAGCAGAGATTTGCTATCATGCTATCATTGGGACTTTGCTTAACAAACCTTACTTTGACTTTGAAACATTAAGAACTCATTTAAGACATGTCTTTCTTTGGTTAAACCTTAGCAGGGTTGACCTTGAATCCTGGGGAAGGGAATTCACCCAGGACATCTGAAGGTTATTCAGAAACTGTTAATGTAGTTCTTGTCATGTTGTATTGCCATATCTTGTCTTTGTGTATATTGCTTAGTGTGAGTGCAATTTATCCTGTATTAGAGTGTATTCCTTTAGCTTTGGTTAGGCTGGGAAATCCTTAGCAGAGATGGGATAGTGACGCGGTTTTGATCATATTTCTTTTGAGAAAAAAAATAGCATGTTTTGATAAATCATCAAACGGTTGTCCGCCTTGCATTACTGACTCCTCACAGGTGTCCCAGATAATCAATCTCAGAAGTTCGAAAGCAGCATTTGGACTTTTATAAAGTTAATCCTGCCCCATTGATCCTGTTCAATACCTTTCTCAATTTGAAGTCATGATCCTCCATGGAGGATCCCATAACCATCATGTCATCCTGGTAATAAAATACACCATTGATGTCACATAGAATATCAATCATCACTCTCGGAAAAAAGCAGACGCTGATATGAAGCCGAATGGCAACCTCTTGAATTTGAAAGTACCTTCATGAGTGTTAAATGTGCTGAGATCTCTGGATTCTGGGTGAAGCTTTATTTGGTGATTTGCAAGTGCTAAATCAAGTGTAGAGAAGACTTTAGCACCAAATGTGAGACTAATAATTTGTCCTATGTTGGGTAATGAGAAATGATAAACCACCACACCCCTGTTTAATGCTCTCAGGTCCACACACAAGCAAGCATTGCCATTTGGTTTTCGGACTACCACCATGGGGAACACCATTCAGTAGCCTCAACACTCAATAATATCTTCTTCAAATAACCTCTTAATTTCTTTTGATACCTCAGGGCAAGTGGAACACATCTTAATTTTGCATTAAGAGCAATGGCATATTTTCTTAATTACATTTTGTGACACCTCCCTTTTAAGTAGCTTAGCTTCTTACGAAAAACATTGGAGGTGTTTGTCTCAGAGCAGATGTAATGGAGGCAACATTTCCCAGGATTGTGGGATTAATTGTTAACCCCACGTCTCTCTGTTGGTACCACCCAAGAAAACAACCTCCTTTGTCAGCCACATATGCTCTGGCCTTCGTGGATTTGCCCTTACAAACTAGTGTAGCCAGAAAACACTCTATCATTGAAACTCTGGAACCACTGTATCCACTGGCATTAATATGTGAGCTGATTTTTGAAAACGTGCATTGCCAAGTGTCCCTGTTAATAATAGTGTAATCAGAACCTGAATCAAACAGCATTTTAACCGCAGTGCCATCAGTAAGCACCACAGAGTGTGGATTTTCATCTATCCTCTTAAAGGGACCCACCTCACACACAGACCATGCTGCACATGAGGCCTCATTATCAGACATGCTATCTTCAGGACATTCATAAGCAGAGTCATCGTGAATTTCTCTAACACCTTTTGGAGAAGTGATCTGACATTTGGTAAAATGGAAATTTCTGCCATTTTACATTGCGCTTTATGACCAGGGCAAATGGGATTGTTGGCAAGATGTGATGAGCTCACACATCTAAAAAACACTTCCTGTGAGTTGTGGATGGTGTTACTCAACAAGCAGACCTCTTCTGATCTGCCTTAAACAAGCCTCCATCACCCTTAGGGCGATTGTTTGTGAATGAATGCACATTTTTCTTTTTTGTTGATTTCTTATGATTTTGTGTTGTAACAGTGTTGATACTGACAGATTCTTAATCCTCTTAAGCATCAAATTCCTTTACGCATGCCAACATGTGTTCAACCCTTTTTGCTATGTTTAATGCCTCTTCCAAACTAGGGTCACCCTTTGTCCATATTTCTTCTCTGGATCTGGCTTCCCTTACCTTCAGCATGAACTGGCCGCGAAGACGCTCGTCATAAGAGGAACCAAAACTACAATTGTTGGCAAGTTCACGCAAGGCAGTAATAAAACATTCGACAGATTCATCTTTTGCATGTTACCTGCTAGACAAATGATACAGTTGAAGTATGAAGTTAAATTTCTTTTCATAATGTTTCACTTACTTTTTAAGAATAATATCATAGGAAGAGGAAGGGTCCTTTTCCTCACCGGAGGCCTGAGACATTATAGCAAGGTCAGGAAGGCTTTTTAGTATGCGCCTACCTTCATAACGCAAACAATGCATCAGGAGAGCTCTGCGCCTCTCCAAGTTGAGGTTTGGCCCATGAATGGCCGTAACATAATCAATAGAATCATCTCTCCATGTCTCCCATGGGACAATTAGGACACCAGGAGCTTGGAGGAAGTGAGCTGGCAAGTTAGACATGTTAAAACCACACTTCAGGCAGAAATGCAGGAATTGAGTGAGCAGTGTGCAATGGAGTCCTATGACAAATAAACATGAGCAATAAATTAAGCAATAAAGTCAGCAGTTTTGAGAGAAGACCTAAGAGAAATATTTTACACTCTTACTCTCTTACGACAAATAATGTGCACACCCAAAGATGTGAACTATGAGAGGGAGGGGAGGAAATGTTGCTAAACAATGCAAACTAAGCAAACAGAAGACAAATCTGTCAAGTTGCCTGGCATGTAAACACGAAACAGCAGTGTTTACAGATGCAGCATTGCTGCAGCAAAGGTCAGTGACCCACTGTGTAAAGAGTGGCAGGAAAGCAGAGTGGTGGAGCTGTTTGGAAAAGTGTTGGAGCCTTCCAGTGCTGCTATAGTCTTACCAGAAAGTCGGGAGGTCCTCTGAACAGCTGACAGGACCTGTAGCTTGATGCAGCACTCGAGAAGGGAGGCGAGGGGGTGGCTCTGTATTGGGAGGTGTCTACGTAGAACTCCGGTGGCTCAGACAAGAAAGCCTGACAGGTTTAGGAAGGCCGCCAGAATACCTTGAGACTTGCTAGGGTGGTTGGCAAAAGCGCAATGCTTGGTAAAAAGCACCAGAGATACTGTGAGGCACAGACTGACAGACTCATGAAGGCTTTTCAGGAGGCAGGCAACATGAAGTAAATGATGTGATCAGCCACAGGAAGAAGAAGGAGTCCTCTCCCTGGGAGGCTTGGGGGCCTGAACAAACCACGATGAAAAGGCAAAGTGCAGGAAAAAGCCTACTTTCCTTCAGCCCACAGGATTAAGGGGCAGCAGCACGATCTCAGGAACACTAACAAAAGAAAAAGGCAGAAGCAGTCCAACCCAGGGAGCAAAAGAAGAAGCAGCTGCCAGCAAGTATGGAGCAGGAGAAGAGCAGGCAGCTCGCCGCCATTCTGGAGTAAAGGACAGCCAGGAATCCAGGTAAGATTTTCCTAAGTGTTTATTTCCAATAATGAAGGCCCTCCTGTCTCAGATGAATCTCAGTCTGAACAGGTGACCAGCTAAATATATACACAATCCATTGTAATCTTATCACATTCCATGTATCTCTGGAAACTACATGCCAACTTGACTTGCATTTACCAACAGGTTGGCAACAGGCTAAACAAAACATGCACGGCCCTGGTAACATATATAACAAGTGTATGGATGTTGTTCTAACTGTCCGATAACATGTTTATTTACTACAGTTGATAAGCTTTATTTATTTATTACATTTGGGAAAACATGTTTCTTTGTGACAGTTTCCTACATGACCTTATATGGCTTTACATACATGTTTCTATATGCTTAACTAATTTACAGATATTATGTGCAATTGTTTTATAAACATTTGTACAGACCAAGTTTCACTATATAACACAGATGCATCAAATTACACTCTCTGAGCCATTTTGGAAACAGGTCCAGGGTGACTAACTAGTACATACCTTTGCATACTACTCAAGGAAACTGAGTGAGTCTGAGAGACATTACTCTGTTATAGAACTGTTATCCATGACGAGCCCTTGCAAGGAATAGAGGCAATACTTAATTGTAGCTCAATATCCATTTGAAACAAGATCTGATCATAGAAACCTACAAGTACTGCAGCATATCGAGTGCACCAACAGTAGACAAGCCAGACAGCCACATTTTTAGGCCCAATGTAATGTTGTTGTTACCTACATCACTGGTTCAGCTAACGTCACAGCAGACACCTTCTCTCGCAAACACAGACCTGAAGGTGATGACCCCCTATGACCACGCACAATATTGAAAGGTAAGCAGTTCATTTACATCGCTAGAGCCTTCTTTGATTACATTAAGGATGGCTATGTGCAGACCAAAACACTTCAATCTGGGAAGCTAATAAGGAACCATCAAAGCCTTTTTTAATGATAGGAGTCTGTTTGTTCCAAGAAAAAGGTTACAGGCCAAAGCCCTCTCCTCAAAAGCATGGCTTCAATACCATGTGGACACACACAGCACTGCTTTTGGTGGCCTGCCATGCGAGTAGATGTGCATGCTTAGATTGCCATTTGTTCTAGATGAGCACAACGTAGGACCCCTGGATGTTTACCAATTGGCAAACTCCTTCCTTTGGACATGCCTACACAACGGTATCCTCAGAAATGAGCGTCAATAACATTTCAAATGGAGAAAGGACTGCATCTTTTTTGCAAAATGTTGGGACATTTTTTTCAAATATAGAGGTGGGTGGGGCAAGGGTAATAGTTAGAGCAGGTGGGGTCTCCCTGCACATTTTTAACAAAAATGAACATACCCTACAACCGCTTGAAGGAATTTGTTCACAGACTTCATAGTCGATTTACCACCATCACAGCTGTACACAACGATCATAGTAATGGTAGAACACTCATTATTCTATTTTGCTGAAACTACTGTGGCCTTGTCTTCTCCAAGGTGGCCAGGGGAAGGCAGACACTTCCTGATCCACACCTTGTGGGTGGTGTACTGTGGGAGGATACAAGGCGGAGACAAGGTGGAGACAAGGCCCAGGGAAGTGGGGAGCTTCTGTGGGATGAGACGCAGTATTTTTCCTATAACATTGAGACGCTTACCACTGTACCAGAGATTATGGCTTACTGTTATTTTAATTTCTCTCAACCTCCTTTGGAATCTAAGGTGGTAAACCATAAGGTTGTAACACCAAAGCATGTTATAGCAAAGGAAATAATTATTTGGTTCCTAAATACCAAAGGTATATAAGGAATTGTGGAAATATTGTCTTCCCTAAATTGTTGGCCTCTAGCAAAGTTAAAACCTACAGAGGGGCTGTTATAATTACTAAGGTAATTAAATCTACCCATACAAAAACTCAAGAAGTAGAAAAAACTGACATTAATGAAGTAAACTACATGTCCAATAATCCTGTAGGGACTGAGGTCAAGAAGAGTGGTAAAGAAGCATGTAGCTGTAGAAGTCAGACAATTAGGCCTAACAGCTTTTGCAAGGGTCAGGCAATTGAAAACAATGGCTCACACCTGAAGCCAATTGCCAAACCTATGAGGCATAAAAGGCTGCAGCAGGAGAGGGGAGAAGGAAGGAGCTGTAGCAGGAGTTGGAAGTCTGGCAGTAGTAGCAGTAGAAGAGCATGAGGTTGGCAATTCACAAGGAAGTGTGATGACAGAAAGGATTCTGGAGCATGGAGACAGCAGATTTCACCTACAAGTTCTGAGAGCGTCCTGTGGTTGCAAACCCTGCATTGCCATTGCCACACTGAGCAAGACCTGTTGAGAATTGATCTTTTCCCAGGTGTGCCATGTGGCTGTGATTGCAGAGACGTAACCCTGCTGAAGCCCGAGGCCCGAAGCAGAAGGCAAGCTGAGGGACTGAGAAGTAAAGGAGACTCCCAATTGGCGTGGCCGGAACCAGATACACCCATACTGCAGAAGGGTGTGGGTCCCAAGAGTGCCTGAAGTAGGGTTAGCAGTTGAAGAAGTCGGGAAAGTGAAGCAGCCAACAACCACAGTGTTCCTGGAGCCGGTGATTGAAGCTCTGCATTCGGGTTCACTCAGCAAACCTTGCCGGTAACTGTTACTAGCTCAGAAGTAACTTGTGTAAGTTCAAAGGCGAGTATAAACTGTTTATCATTGTGGAAATTCCTTTTTATAATGGAAATGTAACACAGGCTCTATTGGTGAGAGCAACAGTGTTTGCGTGAGAAGAAAAGCCTTTAATTTCCATTGTTGAACAATTTATTGTTGCCGGTTTGTCGCATGTCTCTCATAAAAAGGGAACGCCTGTTAAATACCATTCTGAAAAACTAAGGTTGGCTTTCACAAGAGTAACTAGTGAATGCAGCATCAAAGGAAGGTTCCATGTGGCCAATTGTATTTCCCTAAAAGAGTCTGAAACCATTGCTGCAAAATTGAGTAAGAAATACAATTACTGGCATCTCTTTAAGCTCAAAGATCTATCCTAAAGAGTGGCCACATGTGCTTAAATCTATGTTTCCTTTGAAGACTGTACCTTGTAGTATTTGGAACACTTATTCTTTGAATCCAGAAATTGTTGTACTAACTAGAAGGACAAGCATTGCCCAAGCCAAGAGGCAAACACTTTCAATAGTGAAACCAGTCCTATTAAGATCTATACACATGATCTGCGAGGTTATTAAAGGTCCAGTATCCTCTGATACAAGTGTGGCAGTGTTACTTGAAGTTGGAAGAGTGGCAATACAGCTTCAGGTTTGTTACTGGAACCAAGAAGGTGTGATCAAAGCTGTAAAGCTGAAGCTTGCTAAAGTTGAGAGAAAGTCAGTCTTGGAGCAGAGGCTAGCTATTCTTGTGGCAGTGAGGCAGATAGAAGATGTAAAGAGTCTGCCCTTTTCTTGGAGTACAGGAAAGAAGAGTGCCTTGCCTGTCTATAGATGGTGAAGTGTCGTGTCATTATATGCCTTAGAATTATGAAGTGTAAAATTGTAAACGAAGCAGTGGAAGTGAGGCAAACAAAAGAGGCAAAAAGGCTGCCCTTTTCTTGTAGTATAAGAAAGAAGAGTGCATTGCCTACCTGAAGAGGTCAAAGTGTCTAGCCTTTATATGTCTAATTATTCTGAAGTATAAAAATGTAGAAGAAGCAGAAGTCCCTGAACTGTGGTGGTGTGGTGTACTGTCAGTGGATGTCACATTCAAGTTGGTTAAAGTAGCAGCATACTGTGGAACAAAGGAGACTGTTCCCACAGTAACAGTAGTAGAAGGGTGGTTGTCAAGAGTAAATAACTCAAATAGAAGCATACTGGCAATTATACCAAATGTACTGAAGTGGTCTTAATCAATTGTAAAGTCATAGAAGAAGAAGTTGTTAACCTAATCTTTGAACTGTGGCAATTCATCTTGGAAAGAAGACATCCAGGATTACCATTTGTGCTATTTTCTTGGCTGACATTGGAAGTGGATCGTTTCAACTGATAGCTGAAGAAGTGTTACCAATGATTATTATTTAATGATTATTGTTTGATGATTTATTATTTAATGATATTTGATATTGACTTGGAACTCATAAGAACTGGTTCAAGACTTTTCTTTTCCTTTGAATATTTAGAGAATTGACCTTGGAAAATCCTGGCAAATGGATTTACCCAGAACAGGCGAAGGTCATCTTTTGAACATTAAATATTGTTCTTTCTGTTTAATGATTTCCTTTGAATGTTCTGTTTAGTGCGAGGGCCCGTTTGTTTATGTCAGTAGTTATTCCCTTAGCCTTCAAACCAGGTAGGACATTCCCTGATAGAGTAGGAATAGCGAGGATTTATTTGCCAAATATTCTTTAATACATGTACATGAGAAAAATACATGTAGTTGTGCGCCTTGCATTACTGACCCCTTACACTACCCTCAGCTAATGAGATGGCTCAGGTCTTTCTCCAAGGCATATTTTGATTGGATGAGATCCCTGATTTCTTAATTTCTTACATGGTATTCAAGTCACCTCCTGTTTCTGGAGAACACTATGTAAGACTCTGGGAATCAAACCGTTATTTTCTTCTGTGTGTCAACTCCAGATGAATGGATAAAAAGAGTGTCTTTCCCAAATTTTGAAGCAATACCTGTCAGGACATGTTTTTTTACTGTGTGTTAGGGTTCGCCCTGCCCAGGGCCGCAGGACAAATAAAGAGCAAATCCCTTCTAGTGGGCGTACTGCAGACCCTAGTGGATCAAGGATTGGCGTACTAGCAGTGCTTGGACTCATTGATGCGGGGACCTGCATCACACCCATGGCAAAGCAATCATGGGGTACAACGCACAGAATCTGACCACACATGAAGGGCCTTCCCTCTAACCCATGTGATCTCTCTCCAGCATTCTCACAATGGTCAAACATCTTGATTCAGTCTACACATTTTTCTCCGTCAGAAAATCAGGTAATTTCAGGGAACCAGGTATTTAGGCAAGGTTAGTATTAGGAATTACCTACAAATCTTCTGAATAGGTGTAAAGGAGGGCAGCAGCATCATTATAGGTAAGAGTGGGATTGAGATCATTGTATTAAGCACTGTGTTTTTTCCAACCTTTTGGATACACCTATGTACTAAAAGATGTGTGCTTGTACCCTTACTGCTGCTCCTGCCCTGATCACAGAGAACAAGGGGGCGGATCAAGTAGCACTTTTGCCTAGGGCTGCCCCACTTCCAGTATAGTCCATATAGTTTATCTGGAGGGGGGAATCCCCCTGGGTGAGGTGGTGTATTGTCTTCCTGACTCACAAGGACTTCTAGAAGGAAAACTTTGGATCTTCTCAAGTTCTGACACTGTGGCATTGTATTTTTGTACTGGGCATCAATGGCGATGGTAGCATAATGAGTGTTCCTACGTGGTACTGACCTACATTGGTAGGTCCAGTCTGGGCATATTTCTTTAGGTTGCGCTGCACTGACCGTTCCCTTAAATAGCAGGCCCATTTTTAGGGGGGGTTGTATTGCATTTGGGAGGGGGTGTGGTGATGGGGTTTGAGGGGAGCAGGGGCAGTCTTCCTATGAGGTACTGGCCCACATTGGTGAATAGAGTCTAGACAAATCTTCACTGTGGCATGGCATGTTTCAAAGGGCATCAAGGGCGAAGGCTCTTTGGTGAGTGTTCCTATGTGATACAGGATCAAAATTGGTGTGTCCAGACGGGACATGCTTCTTTACTGTGGTGTGGCATTGGTTTCTAGGCATACAGGATGAAGGCAGCATGATGAGTGTTTCTATGTGGCATTGGTCCACATTGGTGGGTCCAATCTGGACATGTTTCTCTACTGTGGCATGGTATTTTTACTGGACATCTAGGATTAAGCAGCATTATGAGTGTTAGTATGTGGTATTGACCCACATTGGTGGATTCAATCTATACAAAGCTTAACTCTGGCATGGCATTTTCTTACTTTGCATCAAGGGTGAAGGCAGCATGATGATTGTTCCTTTGTTATACTGGCCCACATTGGCAGGTCCAGTCTTTACAAATCATAACTCTGGCATGGCTTTTTTACTGGCTATCAATGGTGAAGGCAGAATGATTAATGTTCCAACATGGTATGGGCCCACTTTGGACGGTCTAGTCTGGACATATTTTCCTCCTCTGGCATGGTATTTGGTACTGTTAAAGCCAACAGGATTATGTTCTAATATGGTAATGCTGGTCTATATTGTTGCATGCTCCGTTGACAGGTATTGGCATAGAAAAAAGGAAAAAGAAATTATACTCGCATATATTGTAAGCAAAGGAATCGTGATAATGAGGTGGAAATGCGACTGTGCAATGTTGATAACTTACATCTATTGGATTTTTCTTGTGTTAACCTACAGAACCAAGTGTAAACTGTGGCTTTTTACCCAATGTCTTCAAAGACATTGGGCCTTATTACAAGTCCTATGGGACTCCATGGGAATGGGGATTTACCGATTTCCGCCTCCAGAGTTATCGGATCACCGGGGTTGTAATGTCCCAGTGATTCCGGCAATCACGGAGGCGGAATGGTAAGAACTCGCAATGAGGCCAATTGTGCTAAAAATGCATGAAGTAAAGCTAATATTTAAAAAAAATCACAAATGACCTAACCCCCACCCAATCCCTCTGAACCTCACTTGCTGGATTGGGTCTCCCACATATTCTGTGGAAACATTTACGCCCCCCTCCAATCCACTGCATAGATGAGATGAGAAGCAATTTCTTCTTGTATCATGTAATCCCACTTATTGGAGCGAAATGATAGCTCTGGGAGGCTCAATGACAACTAAATTAAATGACACTGGACGTTTTCGGTATCCTTCTCCCTTAAGCCTCCTTCCCAGCTTCAAGCTATCTGATGGCGGAGGAAGGGGAAGGCTAGGTGGGAAAACCATAGACATTTAAGAATGACTAAAGTCAGGCTTATGCCTTTGAATGAAAAAATGAAACCAATACGAATATTCTTTTGACAGGGAATGACTGAGACATCCACAAATGGCTAGCAATCCACATGTATACCCAGTGAACTATGGCTTAGGGCAACAACATTCACTGCCAAATGAGTGCGACTTGCCCAGCTAGCTCAAGAAAAATATGTTGTAAACAAAAAGATATGTATGAAACGAATGGCATGACTATATTCTACACCCACATCTTTATGATAAAGAAAGAACTTTAACAACCATGCTAATCCTCTACCAAAGTCGACAGCATGTGAAGTTTTGATGCAAACAGAAGCTAATGAACCATCCTAAAATAAAAGCAGGCTATCCACCAAAGTTCTATAACTGTCTCGAAAGGTATGGGCTAAACCTTCACAGGGAGCTAACTATAAAGAACACATGATTACTAAATGGGTATAACATTGAAGTTAAAAAGACTCAAATTGCATAATATGACCCACTCCTGTACCTATAGTGCAGTCATAGAAGTTCCTTGTATCCATGGTATCTTCATGGATGGTGAATTTGGCTGACAGTCAGTCGCCAGCGAGATATAACTCCCAGATATGGCCTTTACATACTTGGGCCTCCTTATGAGTTGGGTGGCATCCTGGTGGTAATACTGCTGGCATACCGTCCAATGCTTATAGTGCTACCGCAACTCGGTCTGGTGCAGTTTCCGCTGGATCACAAGTTGTGGGGTGAGGGGGGCGGTAAATCCCCATTCCCCATTGGGTCCTTAGGACCCAATAGGGTTGGGTAGTGCTATTACTTCCAGTAAAGCTGGAGGTAAAAATTCAATTCACGATTTGGCCAGCCCTTAAATGCAGTGGTAATACATTTACCACCGCATTTAAGTGCTCAGGCCAAGCTCTTGATGAGGGCTTTTAACTTCAAAATACCTACAAAGCATGATCTGTTTTCTAATAGGCCTGCTCCTGTATAGGAGAGCAGCAGATTCCAGGCGCATCACTTGAGCAAAAGTATGTGCCTGTCGGATTGAACTGTCCAAAGTGTCATGATTCCTTTGTCCATGAAACAATGAGCAACCATGTCACCCCTATGTTGAAATTAGAGCTATGCAGATAGGCTCATGGTTGAGACCCCTCTTTGGGGGAACATTCTGTTATGGACACAAAAGCAGAGGTGGGGAGCAGGCATGAGGATCAGACTGCAGTGATTAGTCAAGCACGGGGCATGCACAAATAGTATTGGTGATACTCACAGCAGCAAGGAAAAAGCGAGAGGATCAGAAAAGTCTTCCTTCTGTGCAGCCGGCTCTTAATAAAGCGAAAAGGCCATGCGATTGGAGGGTAGCCCGCCACCATTATATTGGGTGGCAAAGTTTCAGGCATGAACCTGAAAGGACATGAAGATTAGATAAACCAGCAGGCATCTTAGAATGGTATAAGCTACCATGCAAAGGTCCACTGCCATGCACTTAGATTTTCGTGACAGAGGACAATTGTGAAAATAAATATACGTTTCTTGTGCAGCTGAACTGTATGCGACACCGTTGATTGTGTGGCAAGCCAGAAGAAGGACTCAAGCCAGATGACATGTTTTATTTAAATTAAAAGAAACTGCTTCACTGTCTCTATTACTAAAAGGAAGTTGCATTTCTAACAAAACTAAACTAAGGTGCTCATCAATTGTCCAAAATAAAACAGTCCTCGTTCCAAACCTATACACTACCACTTAGCAAAAACGTAAAAGAAAATAGGTTCTATGCCCTGCACTCTTGGTTCTGCACAAAGGTATCTCTGCTTGCTGCAGGAATCCTTGCTGGATCTGATCCAATGGTTAGAAGTAAATAACAATTCTACTCCAAGAAAATAGTTTTCGTTAGTCTATCAAATGTTCCCCAAAGTTCAAACAAAAACTCTCAAGTTCCTGGAAGAACATAATGTCCACATTTCTTTAGGTTGAAGGATATTAACATGATCCCTTTCCACCAACTTGGTCGATTTCTCCCCACTTCAACCAACTATTGTGTGCCTCAGTGCTGCCGTGATATGTGGTTTTCACTCTGCTTATTGTGCCCTTGTGGCTCTTTCGGGTTCCCCTGTCCCAATATCTCACTTAGTTCTCTAGGGTATTTGTAACCCCTCTCTCCTTCTTGCTCTCTTAGTTGTTGTTTCTCTTCTTCCATTCAATTGTGTTTTTGGCCCCTTATGCTTGCTCCGATATTCAAAACGGGCGTATTGTTCACCACAGATTGTCAAGCATCTGGAATGTTCTGTTACCTTGAGCAAAACACATAGAGATATTGTCAGTATTTCTTACTTTCACGTAAGCAGATAATCCCTTAGGTATAGGGAGTTCTCAAAGGAAATGGGAGTATTTGTCCCCTGAAGGGGAGTCACTTCCAGTGTGGTCCCACTTTCCTAAACTCCTAGGGTTTTGCTGAGCTAGCTCACCTCCCTATCCTCAAACGGGGAGGCTCCTCATAGGTAATAAGGGATGAAGTCTCCAGATTCATCACAGCTGCCAGACTGGGCCAGACTTCTGCGATCACAATCTTTGCCCAAAACACTAAGCATCGGGAGGATAGATCATGTGCAACGTGCCTGCCTTGAAAGCAAGACGACACGGACCAACACAGGTTCGATCCCTGGGTCCACGCTTAGAAATCTCTGGGTATTAAGCGCGTTATAAATAATCTATCATATCATATCATATCATATCATAAGTATCCCTAAATACCTCATGCCACCATAATGAAAGGGATGTTTAACAATCTCCATGCTCCAAATGAACATGTTGGCAAGGGCAAGAACAGGTATTTCTTTGTGTCTGAGTCGAAAAAGCGAATATATCACATGGCCACAAAATCTACATAGGTTTTCCTTTAGTTCCAGTTCTTCATTGAGCAACTTTAATGCCAACCAAACAATCCCCCAGATGTGTGCCACAGCTCCCTCTCTTTATTTGCAGCCACAAACATGCTTCCACTCAGTGGCAGGTGGTGATTTTTTTCATTGGAGAGGTTTAAATATTTGCAAAAAATATATGGCAGTGATTAAGCGTAGTGAGGGAGGCTGAACCAACCAAACATAGTTCTCCCCCAAGAAACATTTTTGAATAATGGGTTAAAATTGTGCATTAAATAGCACACTTTCTGTGAAATATTGGGCAAAGAGCAAGACAGATTTCACTCAGTTCTGTAGGGTAAATCATGAAAAAATCCAATAGGTACAAGTCACTAACAGTGCACAGGAGCATTTCCCAATGTATGTTCATGATGCCGTTCCCCACAATATATGCCAGTAAAAAATATATTTTCATGCTGGCCCTGCCCATACATTTTTATGCTTACTGCTCCTATATATTCCAGTATTCCTTCATAAGAACATACTCCTGGTTGTTTTGCACATAATCCCAGTAACAATACTGTAAGAAAACATGTCCGATCAGGCTCTACAAATATATAGAGTCCCCCCACATAAGAACATATTCCTGTTAGCTTTGCCATTAAAAATGCCATGTCACACTAAAAAAAAACATGTTCAAACTAGCTGCACCAACATAAACCAGTCTAGACACGTAATAACACTAATTATAATTATGTTTGTTTTATCATAGATGGCCAATAAAAAATACCATGCCACAGAAAGAAATATAATGCCAGTCTAGCCACGTGATACCACTTTTCATGCTCCTTCTCTTGAAGGTGCTCAGTTAAAAATGATATGCCTCCAGTCCCCTTCTCCCCTAAATAGGCTTCCCAGAAATGCACAAACTAAACACAAGCACACACACATTCACTTGCTCATTCATTTACTCGTTCAAACACACATTCGCACAGCATTCACTTGCTCATTCATACTCCGTTCTTACCCCGAGAAAATATTTAAAATAATGGGTTACAATGGTGAATTTTTCAGCATACTGTCTGTGAACAATTGTGTCAAAAGCCAGACAATGTACATTTGGTTTGTAGAGTAACACATGAACAAATCCAATAGATGCAAGTCACCAACAGCACACAGAGCATTTTCCAACTCATTTCAATGATGAGGTTGACCACAATATATGCCACTCTAAAAAACATTTTAATGCGAGCTGGGCCCATGCATGTCAATGCATGCTGCACTAATACATGCCAGAATGATCATATAAGAATGTGTTCCTGTTGGCTTTGGCAGTAGAAAATGCCATGCTGCAGTTAGAAAATATATTTAGACAAGCTGCACCAACATAGGCCTGTCTAGCTACGTAATTACACTCACCTTGTTTAGTTTGCCCTTGATGTCCAGTAATACATCCATGCCAGTGCCACAGTAAGAAAATGTAACCAGTTTGGATGCAGCAATGTAGGCCAGTCTAGCCACGTTATACCCTGCCACTGTACACATTATTTGTCCGATTGTTAGCGTCAAATGTTTACTTGTGGCTATGCCAGATCGATCTTCTGAACAGTGAATGCTGTAAGGAGGAGAGATGGTTCTCTGTTACCTAGTAGCCATGTTTATTGCTTGATCAACTGAGGGTTATATCAAGAGGGCGCTAGAGAGCTATCCAAGATGGCCGCTTGGGTCTGAGCTCCCGTACATGCCCCCTATTAATTCTGAATAATACTGCTGTTCCCGGTGGATTTACAAAACTCCGTTCCTGATTTCTTGCCTGTGGTGCCACCAGCTACCATCCCCCGAAAACTAGGGCCGGGGAAACCCTCCCCTGCTCCTGGGCGTCTGGCACGGCCTCAAGGCCCTACCTCAGACGGCTCACCTAGCGAGTTGCAGGGCCGCTGGTGGCTGCCCCCCACCCCCAGACGATCCCCAAGCACCTGTGGTCCAGCGGAGGTGTCCTGGGACACAAGCGGCGGGGAGAGCGCGGTGAGAGAAACGGCGCTCCAAGGCCACCGAACCGGAGGAGGATCTATCCCTCCCCCCCTGATCCTGAGCTGGCCGAAGCGGCCCCGGGGGCCGAAGCGGCTCGGTGGAGGACGGGCGGTCTCCCACCCCCGCCATATCCGCATCACCGGCCGCGGAATCCTGTGGAAACTTGAGACCCGTCGGAGGAGCTAGAGGCGGAGGCTCATGGTGCGACCTCGCGGTGCCGCGGCAGCTGGAGCGGCCCCCGCCGACAGAGAACTACGGACGCCGGCAAGGAGGGAGACCGAAACCAGCTACGCATGGAGGTGAGGAGAGAAGGGGGGGGCGGCGTAGCTCAGAGACATCGGGCCGTCCTTGGTGCCCCCCCGCGCACACAGGCCCAATCAGCGAGGCCGCCCGGGGCTCCGGCGAAACAAGGTCTCCCCGCCCGTCCACACCGGGGCGGAGAGGACCACGGGGTGCGGAGCGCCAGCACTGTCACGACTGGCGCTGAAATAGCCACGGTCACTTTCGGCCCTGCACAACAGCCCATCTTACTGCCAGCGAGGTACATACCTTGCGAGCCACCTCTGCATCAAGAGATTTGTTCTTCCCTAGGGGCATTAACACAGCAATAACTAAGAACACAGGGAGCCGATCTCACCATAAAGAACACTCCCTCCCTCTGCCATCCCAAGACCGTTCTCCAACACATCTACCACGTGAGGACCCCATAGAAACACACAGTGCTCATCGCCGCAAATCGCTGCCATCAAGCAACTGCCTACTGCTCACCCACAGAGTCGCTCCCCCGTCTGGGAGAAAGGAGGTCTCGGAGCTGGCATCACCTTTAAGCAAACGAAGCTCAGGTATGAAAAAGAAGCCGCCACACTACTCGAGGCACCAATCCATAAGAAAGTCACCCTGCCATCCAGCAGCAGTAATACTTGCCATACAAATTGGAAGGCCCCCCCACCTCGCTGGTGGGTTTCCAGAACAATCCTGAAGGAGCAGACTGAACCACCGCACATCATCAAAAACCTCAATCGCAATGGGGAAAACTGATAAAACTCAAAAGAAATTGAACTTGGAAAGTGGCATGACTCCAAAAATACCCCAACAACAGGAGGACCAGATGTCCGTGTCAGGTTGTTCTCGCCAGATGGAGACAAGCGACAACCCGTCTGAAATCAAAGAAATCCTTCTTGATCTAAAGGCAGGCATCGGAAGCCTGAACAACAAAATGGATGGGCTAGCCTCCAAAGTTGATCTCCTCCAACATCGCATAGACACCCACTCAGAGCGCCTGAACGAGGTCGAGCAGAGAGTATCCAACACTGAGGATTCTACAACAACCCTATCAGGCAAAGTCTCTCAACTGGAAGCCCAAATGAAAGCAACCATGGCCAAGTGCAAGGATCTCAAAGGCCGCTCAAGAAAGAACAACATTCGCATAGTCGGAGTGAGAGAACATCAGATACAAGGGAAAATGGAGGACTACGTAGAGTCCCTCTGGATATCCCTCTTTGGCCGCAACGCCCTATCCCAACTCTTCACAATAGAAAGGGCATACAGGATACCAACGACCAGACCAGCTCCTGGCACGCCGCCCAGACCAATCATTGCAAGACTACTTCACTACAGGGATCGCAATGCCATTCTTAGACTGGCCAGGGAGAAGGGGGATCTCCTACATGACGGAGATAAAATTCACTTCTATCCTGACTTCTCCACCACGGTACAACTGCAGAGAAAATCATTCACCGCCATTAAACAGAGACTCAGAGCCAGCCAAATGGTCTACTCGATGCTCTTCCCAGCACGGCTTAGAGTGCAACATAACGAGAGAGTCCACTTCTTCCAATCTCCTGACGAGGCAGGCAGATTCCTTGACCAGATATGCTGCCCGGATGGGAACCCCAACCGCCCCAGGCCTCAAAGAGACAGAAATAACAGGAATCCACCATAGCCTACACAATCAGAATCATACAGCAGGATAATTCTCCTCAGAAAAGACACCGGAACAACTGCGAGTAGCATACCACGGGGCTGGGACACTTGGGAGGCCTCAGGCGCCCCTAGCACAGCATCTGTTTGTTCTATAAAGTTCTGTTAATGGGTGAATCTCACTCAACAGCATGGCTATGCCATGGACCACCATTTGTTCTTTTTTGTTGACAAGGGACCGTTCGGTGGGCCAGTTGGGGATAACCCACCCCAGGGAGGGAAGTTATACGGGCCAGTTGGGGGTTGCCCATCGACAATACTCACCAAGGGAGCCAGGCAGATTCCACGCCGCTCATTCCATGCCACCCTCCGCCCCTCCACCCCTCAGATCACCATCAACGCTACTACACCGTCAAGCTAATGAACCTCCAGGCAACGGTCATGCAACCAGGCCAAATCTAGCCACAACATCATCGATCATTGAAAACAAAAAACGGATCACTATAAACTCTAACCCGTTCCATTCAAAGTCATAACCTGGAACATAAGAGGAGGTAATATCCCATCTAAAACCAGAAAAGTCCTGCAATACCTAAGAAGGCATGAAGTGGACGTAGCCATGCTTCAAGAAACACACTTACTTCCTGGGAAAGATCACTAGTGGGCTAAGAGCTGGGGCTTGTCATAGATACTTCTCCTCATACTCATCCTACTCCAGAGGAGTCGCAATCCTTATACACAAGAGGACCAGCTTCAGGCTTGTTCACACAGCAAAAGATACCGAGGGGAGAGCTATCCTAGTAAGTGGCATCATAGCAGGCCAAAAAATAACCCTCGTCAACTCTTATGCGCCAAACGTAGACGGCCCTGACAACTTTGGCTGGGTATTAACACATCTTTCCTCCCAAGACCGCACAAACATAATTTGGGGGGGGCGATATGAACACAGTGCTAGACCCAGTGAGGGACAGATCACGATCCACTCCAGAGCCCCTATCCAAAGCCTGCCGTCAGATAAAAGAAATCTGCAGAGCATTCAACCTAAAAGACGCATGGAGGGCATCCAATGGGGAGCTGCGAGACTACACCTTTCACTCTGCGGTACACAATACAAGCTCCAGAATTGACTATTTTTTCACCTCAGCGAATGGCCCATTGACGAGTGGTCCGTGCCACATCCAGCCAAGAACTCTCTCCGACCACTCCCCTATAATCCTCAATCTCATCCCGTCCAACCCTAAATCCCCACTACGGCGGTGGCGCTTTAAAACCGGCTCTATGCGAGACGAGGTATTTGCTTCCGAACGAAGGGAGGAGAACACTGTATTCCTCGAAGCCAACATAGGGTCAGGTCCCTCCGCCAGCACAATTTGGGAATCACTAAAGTGCTTTATTAGAGGGGTCTGCCTTGTCAAAGAAAACGGTATCCTCAAACTCATAAACCGGGAGCTGGTAACCAGCGAAGAGAAGCTAAAACACCTAGAACTGCAAAACTCAACCACGGCCGACCCAAGAATATCAGCCGCTCTGAAAGAGGAGCTACAGAAATTCAGCACCGCAGCAGATTGCAAAATCAAATTCTTAAATCGTAGCAGTCAGGTCAGACGGTATGGTGAAGGCCAAAAACCTGGCGCCCTCCTAGCAAACCTAATCAGGGCCGACAATAAGCTATCTCCAATAGAAAGGATTCGGACCAAGCAAGGTGAGATAGATCACACCGACGAAGGCACAGCGGAAGAGTTCAGGCTCTTCTACCAAGATCTCTACAGCGCCAAACATAACGGTGCCTCAAACACTTTGCTGGAGTACCTCGAAGACACAGAGTTGTACTGGGTCGAAAACCACCTGCGTGAACCATTGAATGAACTGATCACACAAGAAGAGATCTTGGAGGCCATCAAGACCCTCCCTAGCTCCAAAGCTCTTGGCCCAGATGGCCTAACGGGAGAATTCTATAAAGCATTCGCAAACACCCTAACTCCCCTCCTGGCGCAAGTATACGACGAGGCACTGGAAAAAGGGATCCTCCCCCAATCCTCCCGTGAAGCCAACGTAGTTCTTTTACACAAGCCCAGCAAGCCCTACCGCCCCATCTCCCTGCTCAACCTCGATAACAAAATACTCGCAAAGGTGCTCACTAACAGGTTGAAGCCACTGATGCCCACCCTGGTGCTTGCAGACCAAGCAGGTTTCATACCAGGCCGTAACACGACCTCCGGAATCAGGAGACTGTTCGGCATCATCGAAGCACTGGATCCCTCACAACAGGCAATCGCAGTCCTTCTTGACACCGAAAAGGCATTTGACTCGGTGGAATGGCCGTTCCTGTTCGCGGTACTCACCAGGATGGGACTGGGTGCCCGCTTCATCAAACTCGTATCTCTATTATATACCAAGCCACAAGCCAATATTATTGTAGGTACAGCAAAATCGGCCCCCATAGAGCTCCAACGAGGTGCCAGACAAGGCTGCCCGCTATCGGCGTTGATCTTCGCCTTGGTTAGGGAACCACTAGCCTTCAACCTAAGAGAACAACGACAACAAAGGGGACTCATCATAGGTCCACACAAGCTCATCATATCCCTATACACTTACGACGTGGTGGTGTTCATTCGCGACCCCGAAGACAATCTGAATCTGGTCATGAGGGAAGTTATCAAATTCAGAGAGGCCTCCGGTTTAAAAATTAACCAATCAAAATCCATCATATTCCCGCTGACCCCGGCCACCAAGCCGTTTGCTGACGACTTCCAGCACACATGGAAAACATCTAAAGTCCGATATCTGGGGATACAAATGTCACTAAATTACCAAGAGGTGTTCCAAGACAACTACGAAGAGGTGGTCAAATCCCTACAGAACAAAAGTGACGCGCTGGAAGACCCTACCATTACCTCTCTGGGGAAGAACCTCCCTGGTCAAGATGGTGATCCTACCAAAACTACTATACATATTCACCAACATTCCTATATTGCTACCTCAAACCTTCTTTAACAGACTGAAAAGTATGGTCCTCGAGCTATTGTGGGCGGGCAAACCGGCTAGAGTGGCACACGCAACTCTGACACTCCCAGTAACGAGTGGAGGTCTAGCCCTTCCAGATCAGAGAAATACTTTTGGGTGGCGCAGGCACAGTTCCTCAGTCACTGGGACGCCACTCAAACAATCAGACCCCATGTGCAAGTGGAGCGAGCACTGGCAACACCTAACCTCTTAACAGCGGTCATATTTAGCCAGACCCCTGTCCCCAACACTACAATGGATGTGATGCTCTCGACGTACAAAATCTGGAAGAAGCTAGCCCAAAAGTACAGGGTACAAACACGATACTCTCCCCTTCTACCCGTCAAGTTCATTCCAGGGGTCCCACTGACGTCAGAAAAAGTATTTCACCAATGGGTCGACAAGCTGCACATATAGACCCTAGGAGACCTCTTCACTGAGGACGGCTTTATAACTCCTCAGCAAGCAAAATTAAAAGACGGCAACACTGCACTCGACATTTTCCTCTACTTCAGGACCCGATACACCCTGCAAGCACTCCTGCGTGACTTCCCATGTCAGCCACCAACCTGGCAACTGCTGCACAACATAATACAAGCACAAGGCGAGGGCAGGCTGGTATTGCAAATTTACAAATCTGATATTACCGCTACATCCCCCAATATCATCCGTGCAAAAGTCAAGTGGAAAAAGTCCCTACGCATAAACATACCAGAAGGAGATTGGACCTACATCCTGAAACAGACACAAAAAATTGCCCTCAACTCACGATACAAACTAATCCACTTCAATTTCCTCCACCAAACCTACTATACACCAGCAAAAGCAAACAAACACCACCCTAAAGCATCTGCAAAGTGCGTGAGATGTGGGATGCATTCAGCAGACTTTGTCCATCTCGCATGGGACTGCCCCGAACTAACCCCCTTCTGGAACCAAGTCCTAGAGACAACGGCTGCAATTGTGGGAGAAGCCATACAACCGATCCAAACAGCAGCCTTACTTGGAATGACGAACCTACTTTCCGCACCAATAAGGAAACTGGCAGGACTTCTGCCGAGGCTAGCCCGTAGGAGAGTAGCCATGGCCTGGGGCCGAGCCCCCCCCCCAACAATCGCTGCCTGGCGCAAAGATATCCTCTACTGCCAAGATGTAGAAACAGACTTCGTTAAACAACTGCCCCTACGTGCCCGTCCACCAGACATCTGGGACCCCTTGATACTATTCTTGATGAATGAAACAGAGGAGACTCCCTCCTCCCCGGCAGACGCGGCAGAAACGGAGGACGTGCCCCAGTGAAGACTCAGACCTAACACCTCTGCCTACATGAAACAACAAACTGGAATGGTGCAATACATGCAAGTATGGACATCGAACTAAAAGGGTGGATGGGGTGGGGGGAGGAGGGGAGCGTGGGGTACGGCGCAAGGTTTAAGTCCACCCTAATGTGGGTGTGAAGTTGTATTATGTTATAAAAACCAAAAATAAAGGTTTTTAAAAAAAACTGAGGGTTATATCAGCAGACGTTTCACGGTGAGTGATCAGACAAGTGCTCTCTGGTTGCTGGGCCTGACTCCTCAGCAGAGTGTGGGGGAGTCTTGTCCAACCTCTAAGTAGTCCGAGTTTATCAGTTCCTATTGTAACAGGGCCTATTTTCGTAACCTATCAAAAGGGGGGAGGGAGAGGGAGCCCTCCCAAAACCAATGCCCCGACTGGTGCCAGAATCCCCCCTCTAAACCCTTCTTACCTGAAGGATATCAGCGGCAGGGCCAAGGGTGGACTCTGCTGCAACCTGAGCAGCACTGTTGAGGAGGAACACTGGAGCCGGCAACGGCATCAAGAGAGAGGGTGGTGCACTAAAAGGGATATCGGGTTGCGCTCTGCCACCGGTTGCGGCGAGCACAGCAGCACAGGCCCCTGTAGGACATAGCCCGGTGAACCAATACTAAGGGGAGGTGCTGCAACTGGGGTAACACTAGTCACTGCAGAGGAGGAAAGTGCGGCTCCAGTTGACAGTGTCAGCAGGAGCCAACGCAATGGGAGAGGCCCACTAAACCGCCAGGGATGATTGTTATTGAATAAAGACCTGCATAAGGCCCTTACAAAATCCCCAATAAGCCACCAGAGATACATTATTAAACAGAGGCCTCCATGAAGACCAGGATGACCCACATGCCCACCCGGGATATTTTGGGGCCAGTTTCCGCAGAACTCCCAGGACCCCATCAGGGTCCATGTTTGAAGCTGAGTAAGACTGCCTGGGAGAAAGGGGGAGGGGGATTACAAGCCCTCTGTAAAACCTCTCTGAGCCTATCCCTTGTCACACCCCTTCAGCCAGGTAGTCATTGTTGGACAGGGAAAGTATCCAATCTGGGGAGGCGGTGGTGTATTTGGGTAAGTGTGTGTGCATGGTTTGTTGTGGGTTAGTTGGGTGGGTACAGGAGGTCTAGGAGGGCGTCCGAGAGACAAAGGAGGCAAGAGAAAAATGAGTGCAGAGGCTATTATTAAGAAGGGGTCTCTGGAGTGTTTGTGAGCGTGGAGTAAGTGTATAGAAATAGACTGGAAGTAGAGAGGTGAAAGTGGTAGTTGGGAGTAGAGGTAGAGGTAGTGGTAGTGGAAAGTAGAGATATCATGAGTAGTGTGCCCATGACCATGCTAATCCTATGGCCATTCCCATCCACTTACTGCCCTCCCTGCCAAAACACATCATCCTGGGATCTCTTTGAACTAACTTTGCGAAGTTTTACCATCAAAGGTTGTGCTCAAAGCAGTCTTCTGAGAGGTAATGAGTTAGTTGGAGCTGTATACATACTACTGGTGTGATACAAAATACGTGACCCAGTTCTGCATTGAGCCACTCGATGTGCCCATCACTGAAAGCCTGTTAAAAACAAGCATTGGCAAAGCCAACCGTTTTGGATTCTGTACATTTGCAAATGCATTCCCCATGCCTACACAAAAGCCCAAACTGTTAATGCCAGTGCGTGTTAGCACTTCTAATGGTCTGCACTTTATTGCTACTCTTTAGCGATAGCATGAAGCTTAATGGCCTGTTCCACCTGGTTACATGAACGTTATCTTTTAATGCCCTTCTGATATCACATTGAAAGATAAGTGGGGCAAGCTCCCTTACTCTAATCACTTAACTCTGCAGGATGTATAATGTTTTTGTTTTTGTCTAGCTGCATGTTACCTGAGAATGGTATCCTGATGCAGCATTGAAAGGTGACACTTCACTTTGACCAGTTATGTACAGGGGTAGCGGGGCGAGATTGGTCGTCACATAGGATATAATATAGAGCAAGTACTTGTTTTACATTATGATTATACTCAGGATCGAAGTGTAGATAGGCGTTTGAGGATCACCTCTAAGTACGGTCCATGGAAAAAGCAAACTAAATATGATAGGAATAGCGTTGTAATGCCAGAACCAATATATGATGTGGAAATTGCTGGGGCATAGCGCACATTATGACAGCATGTACGGACCTCACGTAGTGAGCTGGACAAAGTGTTTCTTATTAAAAAAGACCAAAATAATATCGTAATAGGCTAAAAAGATACACATACTCGATGCTAGATGTGATGCTCACTGGCTACCTGCCGAAGCACCCATCGACTTTAAAGTCCTCTCATCCATCGTTGTATACACCATGCCGCACCTACTTACCTTAATCACTGCATCTCCAGAAAGACCGCTCTGCGCCCGCTAAGATCCTCCTCTTCCTTCGCGCTCCTTACTACCAGAGTCAAAAGTAAGAGAGTGGGCAAATCCAGTTTCGTGGTTACTGCACCTACCCTCTGAAGCTAATTCCCCATTGGCATCAAAACTGAACCATCTTCCCGGATCTTCAGGACACTCCTAGAAACTTGGCTGTCCAACAAATATGGCTGAAGTGCCGGAAAGTGTTAGTCTGAGTAGGAGTGAAGACGCTGATGGTTCATTTTTTGAAATGCTCTGCAAAACATTTGGACAGCCCGTACTGCTCTGTGTGGGATCGGCTGCAGCTAACTATTCGGCAAAACAACGTGATTCACTAACTTTAAAGCAGAGGCATTGGCCTGCTTGGGGATGCTGTGTTGAGCATCAGGGAGCTTCACCCCCTACCTGCCCAACAAAATCTCACGGGACTGCGAAGCAGCCGCAAAGTGCCGGCAAGTATCAGTTTGCAGTCCGCAGTATCGCCGGAGAGTCGAGCCTGCTGGACTGTGACACTTCAACTGCTTCAATCTGTAAATTGGCGGATTACCTCTGGAACTCTCATGGTAAGGCCCTTTCAAATTCTGGGATTGGCTGTGATTCCTTAGTTCCAATAGTCGACTGTCTTGGTGATTTGCCCCCACAATGAACTAGGACCCAGTCCGCGCCACCCTTTAAATTAAATATTTGCAGGCTAGTCAGGCGGTTCGTCAACAATGTTGGCCCTCCCACTTATTCAGGGGGCAGAAGACAGGGATTCACTGGAGGTCGCCCAAGAGGGAGTGCACAATCTTGTGGGTGCCCAAGAACACGAGGGTGGATCTTTGGAAAGAAGGTTGTTCCCCAGGCTCCGCAGACTTTGTACCACCCCTAGACTCGGACTTCCAGAAAATGAATGCCCATCCAATAGAGGTCCAAGTCCAAGTGACGGCTAAAAAAGTTTTGCACTGAACATCCTTTAACATCCAGAGACCCGACACCATACTGTGGGTCGAGAGTTTTTTCCCAACAATTTGGAGGGAGGGGATTTTGGGGAAAGTACTACGCCTACCCGAGGCTATGGAAAGTAAGGACGATGCCCCAATTATGAACTTACCTTTAGACCTGGAGGTGTTTCCAACAGAGAACTGGGAGGGGAGACTTCCCCCCGATTGCAGAACATTGGCAGCATGTCTTTAAAAACTTAAGACGGTAAATAGAGCCGAGTTTAGGCCTCCTGTTGTGCCAGCAACGTCGAACACCTTAAAAATGCCAACAGCAATCCCCGACCTGGCCCCTCCAAGAACGTATAGACCTGCCAGGTTCCCAGTTCCTGCCTCAAGACAGACTTACATCCCCAAAGAAAGAAAGCTGGCAACCTAGAGGGTTGTTACCAGAAACAGTAGTCTCAACTCCTCCCAAAATTGGTGTAGTTACGCCCTGGGGCCCACCAGGGTTGGCCCAAGAGAGCACCCGCTCTATTAGTATGTTTCCCCAAGATCTTGAAGTGGGACAACTACAAGTGAGAGACTCTGAGGAGAGTGGGGGGGTGACATTGTGGAATAAATCCCCAACAGGTGCGGAGAGAGCGCCGAGCACTATCGAGGGAGGTAGAGAGACTACTTTGCACCTCAAAAGGAGAGCGGGAGCGCACAAGCTTGTCCCGCATTGTGGGTCTTAAATAACCAAGCTGAACTCTGAAGGAGTGAGCAGCCCATCTGTTAAACCACAGTTAGAGAAAAGAGGACCATTGGGCTTAGCACAACTACCTTCTCAAGAAACCCAGCGAGTTCAGTTGCAACTTCGGGACCCTCCCATCTCTGACGAAGATCTCTTGTTGGACCTGGCAGTGGCCCAGGCTGAAAACCAGGCTACACAACCTCCTGCCATTGATGCAGGTTTGATAGCGGCAATGACCTTAACCCAGGCCCCTTTCATGAAGCTTCATGAAACAATGAGCGACCAGATCAGAGATCAGTCTGCTCTGATTGCAATGCTTCTTAGTAAACTCATATTCTTAGAGGGCTTTGTGACTGGTATTCACGGTCACTTGGAAAAAATAAAGAAGAAACTTCAAGTATCCTTCACGCCCTAATCACCACCGCGACAAATGAAAAGAACAGAAGGAGAAGTGAAATTTTCCATAAGTCTCCGCCCAAACCGTTAAACATAATGCCATCATCAATTGGATCTCCACCAAGAGGATATGAAAATCTTATCGATGGGAAGAGGCACTCTCCAAATGTTCAAGTGGTAGCCTTCCTCAAGGGGCTGCCACCTCCAACCATACCAAAGGTGGGAATTGGTTTAGCCCTAACCTTTGTGATACCTCAGACTGCAGTTTTACAGCCGGTGGAGGGTGATCCCAAGGTGACAGCTAGGCAGCCCCCAGGTGGTGGTCCCAAAGGCCAGTGCCTGTCTGGGATTTTTGGGCCAAATGTCTGCCCAGGAAAAAAAAAGATACAACATTTTTTCAAAATTATTGACGGCAGACAGGGCGGCAAAACCATTCCTCCAGGCAAAGAGATTGGTACTTTAAAAAAATGTGGCCAAAGAAAAGACTGGGGTAAGGCCGGGGACACCTAAGAAACCTTTACAAGGAACACCAGCGCTGGGGGTAGGGCACGTGCAGCAGAAATTCATCAGGAACTTATTACCAGTTGATCCTGAATCAAATCTGGCTTTGGGGGCTAGAGTACTATGTGTGGCCCACGAGAAGAGGGCTTCTGTCCTGGACCCCGAGAGCCCCTCTCCAGGGGGGAGCAATTTGACAACTCAGAGGATGATGCATCGATAGATTTGATATATATTTCTACATATTCAATGGAAGAAGATCAACCCCTTACTTCTGGAAATGACATACAACCAAAGGTTATCCATCCAACTAAAGGGCCATGAGATCAAAATCCTGGATGGGTATCCTGTGGCCCGCAACAGGCCTCTGATGCCCAAAAAGGGCCCCAGGCCGAGGTGCAGCTTGGGGGAACCTTCCCAGCATTGCCTCTTTCTCTGTCAAGGGTCTAGAGGCCTGCAGCTATCTGGACTCCATTCCAGAGAGGCCCTCATCTCCAACATTTTAAATGCTGCCAAATAAATTGATGAAAGTTTCAAGGAGGCTCAAACAAACCAGGACCAAGAGCTTTCTCACTGTGTCAATTAAGCACAACCTGATCTTGAATAGATCTAATGTAATCTGTTTGTTGAATGCCATCCCAGTCCTTAGTCAGATAAAATCTAAGGACATACTTTGAGTGGGATTCCCAGAAGAGCACCGTTTGGATCGGATCTTGATTCATTTAGCATCAGAAAGCAAAAAAGAAACTTTGTTGAAGCATGGGGCAAAGTTGTTGCCACTAGGTTGTAGATTACTGGACTACGAAGATAGCCCCAGGGCTTCTACCCAGCGACCTGACGATGAACTGAGGAGGCTGTTCAACCCCAAAATGCTTTGGGATGTAATCAGGGAAAGATGAGTTCAGACACAAGTGCCCCCTTAAGAACTACCTCCTATGCACTCTTTCAACGTCCTCAAACCCAGTCCCAGGTGGATAAGGCAAGACCCAGGAGTACTCAGAGTCTTTCTGAACCGCACATACAAATTCAAGAGTCCAATGATTGGGGTTGGCTGGCAGGGGCTCTGGCTGGAGAAAGTCGTACCCCGTAGCTTGGCCTTTCTGGGAAGGTCTGCCAGCAGCCGACGAAGAGAAGTCAAGTGAAAATGTGCTGCTGGAACACACAAGGTCACCTCCACCACTTTGGGAAGGGTATTCCGAACCTTCAGGACTTTGATAGAATTTTCCTACAGGAGACCTGGTTGAGATCTCTCCGTCTCTTGGAGGGGTTTTCGATAGTCGGCAACCAGGCTGAAAAAGTCCTGAATGGTAGACCTAAGGATAGATTGCTCATAGCGCTTCGAGTGGATAGGGGGTGTGAAATGATCTTAGAACATAAACCATCTCTGTTGATTCTGGCAGTCTTAATCCAGATGGGATTGATAGTGGCTAAATCTTCACGAAAACAGTGTTTGATCTTATTGATGAAGCTAGGGCCATCCACTCAAACCTGGAGGTTTTGGTGTGTGGCGACCTGAATATCTATTGCTTCGACAGTTCATTTTCCCCTGTTGAAGACATTATACCTACTGCCACTCCTCAAATGGTGAGAGGTCTTTTATGGAGAAACCAATTGCAAAAGCGAAACATTCACTTGGTAAATGGCTATATTACCGGCAATCTGCCCCCAAGACCAACCTGGAAGAGGGGGTCAGATTCAAGTATTTTGGACTATGTTTTCGTGTGCGGAACACTCTTCCAAGATATTGTAGAAATGGCGGTTAGAGATTCTATCAACAGTGACCATAATATGGTGGTCTTAATAATGGACAAATGGCTGCTAAAAGAATGTACACGCCAACCTTTAAATCTCAAAATAGAGCCAGGAAGGAACAGGTTGAGAATGCGCCCCATCCAATTGGTGGGCCGACTGAACTATGAGGCTGCCCAAAATATTCAGCATCATCAATTTTTAGCCTATGATCAGACATGTGTAATATCTAAGAAAGTAGGATTTTATATACGTCATAATTATGATGCTGATGTAGCCAAGAAAAAGACCAAAATTAACAAAGAATTAAGAAAATACTTCAAGTGCACTTCGGCAGATGCAAGAGAATAGATGAGAAGGCTTAAGCAAGCATTAAAGAACTGGCTCAAACCACATAAGGCAGTGATGTTACAACGAGAGACTGTGTTTCTGCTAGCCCAGATTGCACAGAAAAACATGGCAGAAATGTGGAGAGCACTAAACCATCTGCCCGCATCTCAAGGGGCCCTTATGCCAAATCCAGTTCCTGAGCAAAAGCAGAGGAGCCACTTTGAACAGTTAATTGTTGGACCAAGGGAGATCTGGCAACATCAATATAAGGGGCAGGCTAACCAGTGGGCCTTTTTGATGTCAACTAGTGAAATACATGACCGTATACTAAGGTCCAGCAACTCAAGGGCGGCCGGCCCAGATGGGATGTCAAATGTTGACCTGAAAGAAGATCCAGGGTATTAGTCAGCTGACTTAGGTCTCTGCTTTGAGCAAATCAAGAAGGAAAAAACAATTCCATCATCATGGACATGCTCAACAATTGTTCCTATTTACAAAAAGGGTGAAAGGCAGGACCCTGGGAATTACAGGCCTATAGCCCTCATTGACCTGAGTAGAAAAATCTTTGGAACCTTGCTCCTCAAAAGACTCTCTTCCTCGGCCACCTCATCTGGCCACTACGATCCATGGCAATCAGGCTTCATAAAAGGAGTGGGGAGATCTGTAAACCTCTTTATCCTAAATATCCTCAAAACAAAGGTTAAAGCTATCAGGGGCCAAGACCTACATGTGGCCTCAATTGATTGTGCGCAAGCGTTTGATACTATGAATCGTTAAATCTTGTGGAAAAAAAAACTGGAAAAGTGGGGATGTCCCGTAGATGTACAATAAGCTTTATTTCTCTTGCATTTTGATACCACGCTAAGGGTAAGACTGGACCACAAGGTCCACGTGACTGAGCCAATTAAAACCTTCAATGGGCTAAACCAAGGTTGCCCTTTAGCCCCTGCAATCTTCAATTTGTTCATTTTGGATATAGAGTTATCCACCATCTTTGGTTGGGATCCGGATTGGAAGACTCCTCTTTGCTGATGATTTAAATTTGCTCGACCAGACCAAGGTAGGTTTGCAAAGGCAGATAGATGCCATTGACAAGTATGTCGAAGCAAATGGCTTGAAAATCAATGCCAAAAAATCTCGAATATTAACCTTTGACACAAGAGGAGGAATAAAAGAGAGGCTGACAAAGCTTGGTTCATCCAGGGGGAAAATTTTACTGAAGTGTTGGAACTTACTTACCTAGGTTTCTGTCTGAATGACAGTGCTGTGTATGCTCAAAGAGAATCCTCACAGATGACTGAAGCTAGGAATTTAGCTTCACAAGCAAGGATTATTGTGAACAGATACTGCAAGTTTTCGCTTATACCGTAAATTGACTTTCACCGGTTAAAGGTAACTCTGATTTTGACATATGGGGCGGAAACTTCCTTTGCATTATCAGCCTTAATATGGGGGACATTGGAAGGGGTATTTTGGAGGAAGGTGTTGCATCTAACAAATTGTATCCCAATTGAGGTAATCAGGGTGGAATTGGGGCTGACTTCACTCTATGCCAAAACGATATGGAAGATGTTGGCACTATATAAGAAATGCTCCACGACAGGTCTGGAAGGAGGTTTTGCTGCAATTTGATTAGCAATGACAAAACCCTCATAGTCCCTGTTGTATACCTGGAATTCATTATGTAAAGATATTCCGGCAGATTTAGGGGAATCACCCGATACGCTATGGCGCCACCAGGCTCGAGTTAAAAGGAAGTTGTATGACCTGGATTGGAGTCGAGCTCTGGATGCTCGAGGGTCCTCTAAGATATATGGTAACCACTTTAAAGACATAAGAGCGAGGGGCACATTACCACCATATATCTCCAAATTCCCATGTAAATATAAACGAGACAACTTCCTCTGGGTAAGAATTAATTTGTATCCAACCAAAGAAGTAATAGAGATAAGGAAGCCTTGGGATCAGCGGGATTTCTCTTGTAGGATGTGTGGTGTGGAATAAGAAACTTCAATTCATTTGGTTTTAAATTGTCCTGGAGCAAGAGTACTGCGATCTCAATGGTTGGCTAAATACTACAACACTTGCTCAACTCTCTTGGATGAAGGGGGAGGCAGATGGCGAGCGTGCAGACCTCACTAACTTTGGCGCTCCTGGCCTTCCTGAAAGAGCTTTTTGATTTAATGGCAGGAAAGTTGACCATAGAGGGGTTGGCTCCTGGACATAAAGGAGTCTAATTCTTTTTTTTATGAATAGAGACCTGGGTCCTGTTGGAAATTTGATTGATTTGTTGTTCGGTATCCAGGCCCTATGTGGGAACAATTTTATATTCATCTGGATCAATTTTGTCTTGGTTTTATCAAGTTTTTTTTTTATTTTTAAAGATGTACTAGATAAATAATTTTGTGTTCTCATGTGATGTAGCAAAGGTTTTTATGTAAACCAAAAGCTAATAAAAAAACAATATGAAAATATGGCTGAATTACCCTTAGCATGCCTGACATCATACATCTGTCTTCTTCTCCCGCACCTACTTCTTCCACTCACACCTAGTTGGTACAAGCGCTGTGATACCCTGGGCTTGGGCACTACATATACGCAATAAATAAATAAAATAAATAAATGCTAAACAAACAATGGAAGCTGATGCTGAATGTGGTGAAAGAAAACAATAATACAATATTTTGACAATGTTATAATTAATTTAGAGTCTCTTGTAAATGCTCCACACTAACCCCATCAATGAGGAAACATGGTGTACTTATATTGAAGAACATTTTGGTCATGAGCAAACACAAAAAGTACAATAAAGCCCTCTGGTTTCCTCTTCTTGGAATCTGAATATCTCAGTAGAAATGATCGAAGATATTATTAGCCTAAATAATCCCGTGCATCGTGGCCTGATGGCTTATCTAATGCTATATTTAAGAGGCAACCTAAAGCTTGGGGTTATCTTTTAAATCAATTGTTTGAAAAAGAAATTACGAATGAGGAAAATCCCTCAATCTTGGAAACATGCTTTTCTGATTCGGTTTTTAAAAAAAGGTGAGCATCTGAGCCCAGTGTTCTATAGTGTAAGTGACTTCAATCCAACAATCCAACTAAATCAATGCCTTGGATGGGATGCCCAATGGAAGCCCTTATTTATATATTTTTATGTTAAAGTTCGTTAAATCTGGATGATGAACCCTTATATAACGCCCCTCTCTTTGAATCCCCCTGACCTCACTGAGCAAACAAGTAGGTTTGTTTTGCAAATTAAAAGGTTTATTTGAATAATTAAACAATATATATATCACACTTTTATGAATAAAATAATATTTAAATAGAACACTTATGAATATGGACGGTAATCAACAATGGGTAATATTACAAAATTGACACTCTCTTTAATCACTTAGGAGTATGAATATGGAGGATACTGTAGCAGAGAATACTTTATGTAATTCAAGGAAATGCAATAATGGGAAAAAATGCAACACAGAAATAGACTTGATATGATTTCTATCAAAAGATAATATGGTCACTTTTTCCCCTGTGATTACTCACTCCCCCCCACCCCCTATACAATATGAAGAGATGGAAATGAGGGCACACAGGTTTCAGGAATAGAATCAAGAATGCAGTTCAATTCCAGTTTCCGCAGCAAGCTTAGAGAGACACAGGAATGATTTTAAAACACAGGTCAAAATGCTTTTAAATTTGATTGCAATGGATGGGAAAATATGCTAAATTGATTTTAATTCACTAAAGAGATTCAGGATGAGTGATAGTTTAGATTGGTTCAGGTCAACACTAGCAATGATTCATGGATGATTATCAAATTGGAAACGAAATTCAGCAGTGGAAAGCAAGAAGCAGCTATTTTTACAAGTGGTGATTACGGAATAACTATAATGGAATGTCGTTTTTTGGAAAGCTTAGGATCTTAGCTTTAAAATGACAGTTGAATTTTGCTTCTAGGACGTACGGTTAAAAATTACAGATGTTTTTGTGAAGGTAGATTTTCAGAAATAAAGTCAAGATTTCAGAATGACAGATGCGCCTTAGAGATTTGGAATCAACAGGACAAACACAGGATTCTATAATGCAGTTCTGGATAGGTTGAAATGAATGGAAGAGGATTACTTTAAACTAAGAGATTGGTTCTGTACAGTTCTAGACTAGATACTCACTCCTAGTTTTGGAATGGAATGTGCCTCGTCAAAGATCTGGTCAATGGTTTGGCTTCACTCTCGCCACCGGACAGGTCTCAGGCCCTCTGGGTTCTGCTTAAAACAAAAAGTGTCTAAACTTAAAGACACTCCCGTCCCCTGCACACCTTACAAGCTGAAATAAATCAGTCAAATTTCATAACATTTGCACTTTTATATATAGAAAGAATTGTCAATTTAGAACATAGGTAACAAAATATCTTCATAAAAGTACAGCAAAAAGGTATCAACTGACTTCCAATATGGCCAGCATGAAAAACAAATCAAATCAGACAAAAAAATAAGCTCCCAATTTTGAACTGCAGCTTCAAGCTCTACGCGTTTCGGGGACTATCCCCTTCTTCAGGAGCAAAAATATCTCACAGTGGGAATGTTGTCAGAGAAAATAGAGTCTCTGTCTGTGCATCTGTCTGTGCACGACGTACACAGAACCAGGATCCCTGCGAATACTCCTGCCGTCCTCAACAAGTGAAATGTGATTGCCGCACTCTAAGGCAAATCAATAGCCAATCCAATCCAAATTCAGGACTTGCAGTACCCCGAATCCAATGTAAAGCATCCTGCTGATTATAGAAATGTATAATGCAATTCCAGAAGCGCACCTCTTCACCTCAGATTCAACGGCTCCTCTCCAATTCACACGTAACAGATTCTGCTCTCAGCACTGCACAGCGGTCTGGGTCTCTTGAACTGGATCTGACGGGTCTGGATACAACACTGCTCTCTCTGGGTCTGGATCTGGGTTCTAGCACAGGGTTCTTAGCTAGAAGCAAACAGCACGGCCCGGCTGTTGAATGGTTTGGTTAGGCCCCGTGGAAGTTTAGGGGTTAGAATCTGGTTGCAAAATAAAAAAAGCCTGCTGAGAAGGATTCAGCTTGTGAATTAGGCCTTTGCTTCAGGTTCTAGAGCTTGGTTCTAGAGTCTGGATTCGAAGTTCTGGTCTCTGGATCTAGCTGGAGTCTCTGTCTGGATATTATCTGGATCTGGAGTCTTCCGGCAGGGTGCTTTGCAGGAATCGGTGATTAGTGGAAAAAATGATTTTTTTTATCTGGGTCTCAGCAGTTCCTATTTATGTGTTTCCAAAGTGTGTGGGAAGGCTAATTCTCTATGCCCAACCCCCTAAGGATTTGATAGGTCAGAGAATTTTCTGGGTTCTGACTGGAGAAAGGATCAGCGTGTCATGAGGTGTCATCATGATGCTACCATATACCCTCTAAGGAAGAAACTCCCCTTTGCTTTTACAGAGAAAACCAATTTTACCCAAAAACATATTTCCCAGATACACAAGTTGTTCATAATACATATACACATCACAGATTACTTAAGGTACATTCTTGTCCAACTCTGATCATCCTAGGAGCTTTGGTTCAGAAATGACAACTTATTCATGATTTTGGTGGGTTTTCCAATATTGGTTCTGCACCAAATTTGATACATGCATGCAGATCCTCTCTGGGCATGTTACTGTAAGTTCTTATGTTCATAGCATAAACACTGTATCTACAATATTAATAAATTCCGGGGTTTGGTCTCAGAACATCACCCGGCGTCCAGCTTAGTCTTAAATTGTTAGTGAATTTGTCATTTTAAGAATCCCAAAGTTTCATATTTTTGTCAGCTTGGTAAAATTTGTTATAAGCAATTTTATAAAACATACATTTGCTTTCAATTCAATACTCACCTCAGTCTGGTCTGCCCCCCAGAGCTGGGTGAGTCAGATGGTCACATGGCCTGCCTTCCTGATAGAGCAGTTGTTGACCAGGCACACCCAAATCAGCATATTCTATTCAGCTGAAAGAATCCATTGTCTTGTTTCCAGGCAGCAGAGCATCAGTCCAGGGTGCCACTCCCCAGTTCGTGTTCACACCAGCTTGTCAATCTCTTAGCCTGGGGCAGGGGAAAGCTTCTTTTTTTCCAGGGGGAAGGTGTGGAATCTTTTTTATCCCAGTGTGGGAAACTTTTTAACTCTGCAACCAATGTCTACAAATTATCTCTTCTTACAATATAACCCACATTTTTAATACATACATTAAACAATTGCTTCCTTCAAGTCATTTCAGAATATAGTTTTACATTGTCTCTACTCCTTAGGCTTCTGATAGACAGTATTTCTTTGGAATAGTTTGGGGTTCCATGTCTAACTTTACTAAACTTGTTTTAAAATGCTGGCTTCTTGGTAGAGGCGAGTAAAGGTACTGCACCCATTTTTGAAGCTGTCTTTCCATCAGTATCTTTAAAAGGGGATTTTACTTGATAGCATATGATTCTTGCTGACATTGGATTTATGTGGATTTTTGCAGTATAATGATGTGGAACACCCAACAAGGAGGTTGGATCTTTTTAGGTGGTTTGTGAGCCATGATTTTAGCACATTTCTGACAATCAAGAAAACAGATTTTTGAGACAGCTCTGTATTCCTTTTGCAGTCAGCATTGCTATTTCTAAGTGGTTTCAGGCTACTTTGTGGGTAGCCCAATGGTGGTTTTTGGCATTGATCTCCTGTGCTCACTAAGATAGGCAAAAGTGGATGGCAGCCTATTTTTAGGTTTTCACTGCACATTTTCTGGTGATTTCTAGCGAGCAGCATTCTTTCCAGTGGCCATTCTGATGTTTCTGCTGCCATCAATGCCTAGTGATGTTGCAGGGCTTGGATGTGTAGGTTAAGACATCCCACAAGCCCCCCTCTTGCGATGGCCGTTGAACTTTCATCGATGGAACTTCGCAACACTGGGATGTCTGCATCATCTCTCCGGATTCCACGAGTGGCACAGTTCAGCATCTTTTCCTCCATCAGGGGGTTCTCCTTGCCAGTCCTGATGGGAGTATTGAGCGATACCCCGGGCCCCTCGGATCTTTGCTGCCAGTCCTTGGGTCGTCCTCCTTGGTCAGTCTCCATAGTTTATCTCTCCTAGAATTACAAAGCAACAAGGCAACAACATATTCATAGACATTTCCCCACCCCTATTAATGTAGTGGGGTGGGCATATACCTTTTATAAATCAGGAGACATTTGCATTCTTATTATTGTATTTTATAGACTATGTGTGGAATGTTTTAGGTTTGGAATTTTATTGATCTGGAGCGGCCACCTCTGGGGTTCCAGAGGACTCCTCCAGTTGCTGCAGAGTGTGCCTGGGATGGCAACACTTTAGCTGATTAATATGGACCCACTTATCTTCCCCCTCTGCCAAACTGCCTTTGGGGATGCAGATCTTGTAGGCGACTGGTGAGATCTTGTCTACAATTTCAAAAGGTCCCTTCCAGGTAGGCAGACATTTCTGCTGTTTGGCCTGGTTCCTTTGGAAATTGTATAGATAAATCCGGTCTCCTACATTGTATTCTTTCCTAGTATTCTTCAAGTCATAGTGGGTTTTCATACTATTGACTGATCTTTCTAGATTTCACTCAGCATAGGCAAAAGCATGTTGAAGCTGTTTTCTTAAATTTTCAATATACTCATGAGTTGTGGAGGCATTGATCAATGTCTGCTCTTGGGTCCTGTAAAGCAGATGCTGGGGAAGCACCATCCTGCATCCAGTCATCAGCTCAAATTGTGACATTTTAGTTGCAGATGAAGGGGAAGATCAGATGGCCATTAGGACAAGAGGTAATCAGATATCCCAACTTGGCCCAGAATCTGCCACAAACTTTTTTAAGATGCTCACAATGGTTTTGTTGTAATGTTCTACTACCCCACTAAGGGCAAGCCGGTAAGCAATATGTAGCTTCCTTTTAACGCTAAGTATCTCCCACATCTTTGTCATTACTTTGCTGGTGAAATGGCTACCTCTGTCTGACTCAATCCTTTGGGGTAGTCCAAAACGCGAAAAGATGTGATTGATCATCAGGGCAGCTGCTGTTTCTGCCTTGCAGTTTGGGGCTGCAAGACATTCCACCCATTTAGTAAACAAGCATGTCACAGACAACATGTACTTATTCCCCCTGGAGGAGCGAATCACGGGCCCTATAAAGTCGGCTTGCAAATCTGACCATGGCAGTGTCATCCCCCTCTTTTGGAGAGGCGCACGGTGTGTGAGGGATGTTGGCTGAAATTGTGCACACACAAGACACCCCTTCAAGTATTGGTCGAGGTCCTGCCCCATGTGTGGCCAGTATGCAACCTCTCTTAAGATGTCAAGTGTTGTATGAAACCCACTATGACCGGCTGTGGACGCATCATGGACGTGACTTAACATCAGACTTCGGAATGAGGTAGGGACCACCCACTGATCATGGCCAGCTAGGGATTTCCTTACCAACAAGCCGTCTTGGATTCTTAACATTTTTGGACATTTCATCAACAACCTGAGGTCCTCTTTCCCAACGTAAATGGTATCCGTCAGGGGAAAGTTCTCAGGGTCCTCAATGTGTTGGTAAAACTTACCAATTATTGGATCCCCTTTTTGAGCTGTAATCAAATCAGCATCTGGGGTCTCCTTACTCCATTGTGCAGTTCAAAGCTCATTGTGAGCGTTTGTCTGGGACCTAGTGATAGCAGTGACCTGGATTTCCCCCAACAGGGACTTGATCTCTATTAGATCCCCTTGGATGGCCCCGGTTTTGGCCAGCTGATCAGCTAAGTCATTTCCAGTTTTGTCTGGTCCCTCTACTTTGGAATGACTCTTGATCTTTTTCCAGTAGATGGTCATCCCATTCGAGGTGACCAGATCATCAATATTTTGAATTAACATCCCATGTTTCAAGGGTTTGTTATTAGCACATAGCATGCCTCTGGTTTTCCAGTTAACCAGGTGCTCCATGAACCCGTTCCGTACATAATCTGAATCCGTGATTATGACCAGTTCGTGGAGTTGATGTTGGACAGCAGTGAGGATGGCTTGATGCACGGCCATCAACTCGGCCACTTGACTACTTCGGGGACCAATTTTGTACCCAGCGGAGGGTTCTAGGGACTCATTCACCCATGCATTCCCTACGCCGGCCACAAGTTCTTTTTCCCCGTTGTTGTCAACATGGTAAGAGCATCCATCCACATAGACAGTGGGCATTCCCTCACACTTGTCTTCTTCAAAGACTTTGTGTGGGGAATTGAGGTATGCCTCCATGTTGTCCTTGATTTTTAGACTTTCGTCCTCGAGACAATTTTCCCTGGCACAATCATGCAAGTCAGCCAGACCTTGCTCGAGGGGACTCTTCTTGTTTTGGCTATATCTGACCTCCACAGGAAAGCCTTGCATTGACAGAATCCAGGAAGTAATTCGGGAATTACTCACATTTCTGGCCCGGATTCTGTCACTTTGGAGATATTGCAGAGGCTGGTGTGGAGTCTCCACTATGATGTGTTCCCCCTGGATAAACGGGCGGTAATTCTTCTATGCCCACACCATTGCCAGGAGTGTCTTCTCACAATCGTTGAATTTTTCCTCCACAGAGGATAACATTTTACTTGCATAGGAGATTACTTTATTGACTTTGTCATGCTTTTGGTATAATACTGCAGTCAAGCCTGTATTAGAGAAACCTGGCTCCAGGAAGAACTCCTTGTTTCTGACAGGGTAAGCTAGGCAAGGCGCTGGTGAGAGGCTTCTTTTGAGCTGTCTTACTGCCTTGGATTGTTCTGGACCCCATTCCCACTTGACCCCCCCTTCAAAAGATGAATCAGGGGTCTGGTGATCTCTGCTTAGCCCTCAATGAACTTTCTGCTGTAATTAGTCAGTGCATGGAGGCTCCTTAGTTCCTGCAGAGTTGTGGGGTCTTTCAGTTTCTGAAGTGCTTCCACTTTCGTTTCCTGGGGACAGAGACCCCGAGGGGTAATCTCATGCCCCAAGAAATTAACACAGGTTCTACACCACTGTGCTTTCTGAAAGGAAAGTTTTGCTCTGGTGGCCCTCAACTGGGTCAGAACATAATGGATCTCCGCTATATGTTCCTCCACAGTTGAGCTTTTGATGAGGACATCACCTACATAAGCCAGGTTACCCCTTTCAGCCAGGTTGGGCAAGGCCTTATGCAGAAAAATGTTGAATTAATGGCCGGAGTTGATATATCCGAAGGGAGTCCGGGTCCATGTGTACTGCTGGACCCCAAAGGTAAAAGCCAGCTTGTATTGGTCCTCCCTCCTGACGGGCACAGTCCAGTATACTTTGGTCAGGTCTATTGCAGTGAATACCTGTGACCCCTGGATCTGGGCCAGCCCTTGGTCAATGTAGGGAAGAGGCCATCGGGAAGTATGGACCGGTTTGTTGAGCTCCCTAAGGTCGGCGCAGAGTCTCCACTGGCTGTTTGGCTTCAATATCCCCAGCACCGGATTATTGAAGGTGCTGTGGACTGGACAGATTATCCAGCGGGACTTAATTATTTCAGTAAGGGACTCCATTGATGCGAGAGGCAAGTGATATTGCTTCACAAACACTGGAGTCATGCCAGGGTCAGTGGGAATTGTTGTTGTGTGGATGTCGGGGCGACCAGTCATATGAGTCCACCGCAAAGAGATCTTGAAAATCCAGGAAAACTTGTTTCAGCTTTTGCTTCTGCTCCAGAGTCACACAGGCATCAGCTAGGTTGACTCTCTCTTCAACCATCTGCCTGAAGCCTGGAAAGACTTCTGGTTTCGCTATCTCAGTGGCCTCCTCCAACTGGGTGGAGAAGTCCCTGGTCAGAGTGTCGATTTGGACTGGAGGCTTCAGGTGGGAAAGGCAGCCCTCATGGACCTGGAAAATCACCTCATCCCTCCTGAAGTCACAAGTCACATCTTCCTTACCATAAGGGCAGGAAGTGTACACCAGGAAGTTCCCCCCATGCCAGGTAAAGATCCTGTCTGGTGTTGTATTGTCATCACTGTCACTATCAAAACAGTCCTTGGGGATTGGTCCTAACAGTTCATTACCTAAATGAATGGAAAAATGTCGGTCATCCACCGCCATTCCAATAATGGTGCCTGCGGCTAGAGTGATAATCTTTAACTCGCTGTTATCCACCTCTATTGGAATGGTGTCATGTTCTATATTGACTAATGGTGTTGGGTTTACCCCCAACCCTTGCTGTTGGAGAGAAGCATTTAGATGAATATAAGGATCATGGTTTTTCAATTTCTGTCCTCTTTTAACTTTCACGCCCAGAGAGAATTGTAAGGGTCCTTTCTGGGATGGTGACTTCCTCTCCAATCTGAATTCCAACTGAATAAGGTAGCAATTGAGCTGACTTAAATGCTTTTTCTGGATCATCAAAGCCCATGGGATTATCCGCTAATCGGGACCAAGCTTTGAAGTTTATTAGGTCCAAACTAATGGCAAAGCGATTGAGAATGTCACTGCCTAAGTAAAAGGCAGCAGTGATGTCTCGCACGACCCAACAATTATGGACTATGCTCTTGTTGCCAATGGAGATTTTGAACATACACCTGCTTGGCAGGTGATGTTTGGAATTGGGTGTTTTCAGATCCATTTCCCATTTGTCTATCAGTTTGAATGTGGGAATGGCTGGATCTTTTGTGAGTTGGCAGAACATGGCTTCGCTGATGAAGCTCTTACCGTTGTTCACACACACTTGGGCGAGAACGGAGTCCTTCCCTTCATTTAACTGAACAGGGATGAACAACTGCTCTCCAAATTGCTGAATATCAGCCAGTCTCTGAGCTGATTTCACATCTTTCTGAACTATTGGAGAGGGAATGTCTGATTGTGAATTGGTAAAGAATTTCAGAGTATTTCCTTCCAGTGTGGAATACCACCTTAAACTGGAAGGAAGGTTGATTTTCAGAAATAGAGAGGACCCCCCATCACCAGTCTGTTGTCCTACTGCTATTACTTTCACATCTGGAATTTGGTTGTTCTGGAAGTGAAATTCCACTTGGTCTGATTTTTTCTCAACCATGTGGCATGTGCCGTTTAAACTAACATGGTTGACACTCTGTTTCAATTTTATGGGTCGGCTAGTCTGGGTCCAGAGGACCTTGTTTACACAGTCTATTAGGGGTGACACCTTCTCAGGAGGTCATTCCCCAGTAAACAAGTGGTGCCCTCTGGAGTCACTACTATGACCGGGTGTTTCACCTTGTGTCGCCCAATTTTAATGTCCAAAACTGCAGTCCCCTCGACAGGACTTTCCTTCCCGTCAAAGTTCTGAAGTTGTCCAGGAAGAGAGGTGAGAGGAATTTGGTAATTCTCCCCCCTTCCTGAATTTAGTTTATCAAAGTCCTTTTTGGACAGAAGGGTAGCTTGGGACCCAGTGTCCACCAGTGCCAAAATTGCACCCTGCCCCTGTAATTGTACCGGGGCATAGTATCTTCCCTCCTTCTCTGCAAGGGGGCACAGATAATGCACATTTTTGGACATCTGGTGGGCTAATTTTCTGGTTTTGGACATTGAGAGAGAAGAGATTTGGGCAGAATTCTGTGGAGAGTCTTGGGAATCTGAAAGAAAAAGTTGGTAACTGGAGATAGGAGAAGTTTTGAGTTCCCCTGGTTCCGGTTCTGGGCCGCCCCCCCCTTTTTGGGGGCAGTCACCAGAATGGGTTTGAACCAGGGGATTGTGATGCTGTTGGTTCTGGGATGAGATGATGGGCGGTGCTAGCTCAGTCCTCACATCTACCCAGTCTGGATTTGAATCCCTTGGGACCCATTTTTCTGAGGGAGGGGTTCCCCCATCTCTGAAGGAGAAGATTCTTTTCCCATGATCCTCTGAGGAACCCTCTCCCTCAAATTGGAGGATCTGTATCTCCTCCACAAAATGGCTCTGTTTGGATCCTTTGTTTCTCCTACCCTCCCTCTGCTCCTTGGGTGGCAGACTTTCAGGGGTAGGAGATTTTGTTTCTGGTTCCTGGGTTTCCAGAGGCTGTTTACAAGTGGGGAAGGAAGCTTCCTCCTAGGCTTTACACCCCCCTTCCCCTTGTGCCTCCTCCCTGGGAACCGGTGGGTTGTCGGGGTGCTGCCCTGTCATTGTTCTGGAGCACCAGGTCCAGAGTTTGGGGCATTCTGTGCCAGCATGCTCATCTGAGGGTCCTGCTGAGCCCTCAGCATGCGACCCAGATCCTGTGCCATATTTTGGACCTGGCGCTCTAACTGTGAAACCCGCTCAGGCTGATACAGGGTTCTGTTTTCTCTCCTGGGCTGATCCCGGGAAGGGTAGCTATCCCTTCTCTGGTAGTACCCCGGGTTGGGAAGATTAGGGTACCCCTCCACCCTTGGCCTCCCCTCTCCCGGATTAGGTGGTCTGGGCTCAGGGAAGTGGGAAAATAAGGATGGATGATTTTGGGGTTGGAAATTTTGTGGATACCTGGGGATAAAGTTCTGCCCAGGATTTGGTGAATTTCTGCCCTCCTGGGGGAAGTGAGAAGGGAAGTTACCTGGGTTAGGTGCTTGGTTGGACCCCCCCCTTGGGCTGGAGGAGTCCACACATAACCCAGGATGGGTTGGTTTCCCTTGTAGCGGGGACTTACATAGTCAGGGGAGTGAGGGACCCTATTTGTGGGACTACCTCCTTGACTCCCTGTCTGTGACAGGCCTGAGGGCCTTCTGGGCTTGGAATTATTCTGTGCAGGCAAGTTTTTAGCCCCCCCCATCTCCAAATCCAAAATGGGGGCAACGTTTACCTCTGCCACCTTGGCAGAAGCAGGGGTGCTGGTCAGTTTGGGGTTCTTCTGAGCATTTTTTTTATTTTCTATGCGCTTCTGCACCTCATAGATTCGGGTGGCCTATTCAATGGCCCACTCTAGTGAGCTTTTCTCATGAAAATCTCTCACTAGCTGGGTCATGATAAATTTGGGTAAGGCTTGGAAAAAAGTGTTAACTTTGCTATCCGTGCGCACTCTTTTGGTAGTCTGCGCAAAGGCACGCTTCAACTCCTGCACAAATTCTTGTGGGGGCTGATCCTCCCCACATTGGAAATTGTAGGCTGCCTTGCGAGCCTCTTGGGGATTTCTATGAACAGAAAAGTGCTTTAAGATGGCCGCCCTATATGTGGACCATCTTGAATGGTTTTGGTCCTCCAGCCCCGCAAAGAAACTGGAGTATTCTGGGGAGAATGTCCATTTTACGTACTGAATGCAGCTACAGCTGTCTTTCAATTGGAAAGTCTCCATCATTTGCTCAAAGAGCTTCAAGTGTTCCCAAACAGAATACTTGGAGTTCTTGTGATAAGGAGTGATGATGCTCCTTATTGCTTTGATCTGTTTTAAGGGGTCCTTAAGCAAGGCCCTTTTTGCCTTATTGGCCTTCTTGGTTCGGGTAACCCTGGTCCATTCATCCTCTGACTCAGAAGCACTGCTCCCAGAGGTGCTCGTCTGATCTTCCAGGTTTTCCCAGATTCTGAGAGCCTGGGAATGGCTGGCAGAATGTGGGGACCTAGTCTCTTGTGTCCTGGGACGCTCAGAGGAGTCTTCAGATTCCTCTTTGCTCCCCGGATTTGATGGGTACCCCCCCACTGACCCCACTGACCTAACTGGACAGAGGTTTTCAGGATGCCCTTAGTGGGCCTACTCTCCCGGGGTTCCCACTAAACTTCACTGTACTTGGGTACCCATACCCGGAGGCGTGCCCATCCATTCCTGGGAGGTACTGGCCTATGAGCCCCATACTTCTGGCTGGATAGTAATACGCCATCACCGTGGCCCTGGGCTCATGTGCGCCCAGGGACATGGGGTTGGCAGAGTCCAGAGACTGGGAGAGGTGAAGGCCTCTGGTTCTAGGGCTCCTGACGTTATGCTCAGGTGTTTCCCTTTCCCAGCGAACCTCATCTCTATCAGCCCCTGCTCCCTGTTGCCATGCAAGAGCCTGTGCTTTAAGTTCCTCAATCAAGGTCTTACTAGACTCTATCAGTCTCTCCTGCATGGCTACCTGTTGCTGGAGCCTATCATTGTGCTGACAGAGAGACTCATTTTCCCTCTGTGCTTCCTGGTTGGTCCTGGAGTACTGGGCCAGGCTTGGCTGCAGGAGGGTTACCTCCTGGGTCCCGTCCCTACTGGCCTGCTTCTTTCTTGCCAGAGCATTTTCCACCCACCTGGTGTGCTCTAATAAGTTTTGATGCTCTTTTTGGAGGTCACCCAGTCCCTGCAGGACCAGGTGATTTTCTTCCAGCTTCCCTTTTAAGTGGCAGACTTCCTGGCCTAAGGTATCCCTTTCCTGAGTAAGAGCCTGCCTCTGTGCCGCCAGGTCGTCCCTCTGCCTTTGAATGGCACCAGCTTTCTGGCGCTCTTCATCAAACTCTGCCTGGGTGTCCAGGTCTTTCAAAATTAGCTTATTGCTCTCTGCCTTCACTCTATCTAGATGGTTTCCAGGGTGGCTACCTGCGCTGTGCATGCCCTATTGAAATCCAGTTAATGGTCCAGCTTTTTCTGGCTCTGCAGTAGGGAGTCCAAACCTTCTTGGTACTCGTCCTGCAAGGCCAGAATTCTGGTATCCTGGTCTGCCCTTTCCTGTTGCAGGATACCCATGTCCTCTTTGATTTTAATGATGTACTGCCTACTTTCGTTTTCTGACTCCTGGCTCCTCTGCAGCCTCTGCTCAGAAGAGTACAGGTCAGATTGGGCCTTCTCTAATGCCATCAGTTGCCTACTTGCCAGGTCTTGGCCTTCAGCACATTTGTCCTGTATGGCTCCCATATATAAATATAAATATGCCGCTATCCTAACAATCTTGTCGTGCTCATCATTGGCCTTCGGGGCAATATATAGTTCACTCAGGGACACTTGTAAGGGACCCTTTCCAGATAACTAACCCAGTTGCAGTGATCTGTTGGGTGATTGCCTGCAACCACACATTCTGGTCCTGCTCAGTCCTTTAACCTCTCACAAACAACTTATGCAAATGGTGCTCTCTAGCTATCTTTATGTCTACCAATGTCGCCATTCCGGAAATTGATTTCCTTCCTGACTTACAGAAGTTTGTTATTTTATTTTGCAAAACAGACCGTTTCCTGAGAGCTTTCCTTTTTGAGGGGTGCTTTTAAAGCGTAACACAGCGTGGTAGCCCAACAAGATTTATGTATCCTATTAGTTAGCACACTGTATTAAGCTGCACAAGTGGTATATCTAATCCAGAATCCCCGGCTACTGAGCCCCCCAATCTGTAAGTGACTTCAATCCAGCAATCCAACTAAGTCAATGCCTAGGATGGGATGCCCAATGGAAGCCCTTATTTATATATTTTTATGTCAAAGTTTGTTAATCTGGATGATGAACCCTTATATAACGCCCCTCTCTTTGAATACCCCTGACCTCACTGAGCCAAGAAGTAGGTTTGTTTTGCAAATTAATAGGTTTATTTGTATAATTATTATCAATATATATATATATCACACTTTTAGGAATAAAATAATATTTGAATAGCACACTTATGAATATGGACGGTAATCAACAATGGGTAATATTACAAAATTGACACTCTCTTTAATCACTTAGGAGTATGAATATGGAGGATACTGTAGCAGAGAATACTTTATGTAATTCAAGGAAATGCAATAATGGGAAAGAATGCAACACAGAAATAGACTTGATATGATTTAAATCAAAAGATAATATGGTCACTTTTTCCCCTGTGACTACTCACTCCCCCCCCCTGTGCAATATGAAGGGATGGAAATGAGGGCACACAGGTTTCAGGAATACAATCAAGAATGCAGTTCAATTCCAGTTTCCCCAGCAAGTTTAGAGAGAAGCAGGAATGATTTTAAAACACAGGTCAAAATGCTTTTGAATGTGATTGCAATGGATGGGAAAATATGCTAAATGTATTTTAATTCACTAAAGAGATTCAGGATGAGTGATAGTTAGTTTAGATTGGTTCAGGTCAACACTAGCAATGATTCATGAATGATTATCAAATTGGAAATGAATTTGAGCAGTGGAAAGCAAGAAGCAGCTATTTTTACAAGTGGTGTAATGGAGCTAAATTGCAATTTGTGGTAATTTTTCCGTGTGCGTAAATCGCGATTACAGAAAAACTATAATGAATATCGTTTTGGGTTTGTTGGAAAGCTTAGGATCTTAGCTTTAAAATGACAGCTAAATTTAGACGTGCGGTTCAAAGGTTACGGATGTTTTTGTGAAGGTAGATTTTCAGAAATAAAGTCAAGATTTCAGAATGACAGATGCCCCTTAGAGATTTGGAATCAACAGGATGAACACAGGATTCTCTAATGCAGTTCTGGATAGGTTGAAATGAATGGAAGAGGATTAATTTAAACTAAGAGATTGGTTCTGTACAGTTCTATACTAGATACTCACTACTAGTTTTGGAATGGAATGCGCTTCGTCAAAGATCTGGTCAATGGTTTGGCATCACTCTTGCCACCGGACAGGTCTCAAGCCCTCTGGGTTCTGCTCTCAGCACTGCACAGCGGTCTGCGTCTCTTGAACTGGATCTGACGGGTCTGGATAAAGCACTGCTCTCTCTGGGTCTGTATCTGGGTTCTAGCACAGGGTTCTTAGCTAGAAGCAAACAGCACAGCCCGGCTGTTGAATGGTTTGGTTAGGCCCCGTGGAAGTTTTGGGGTTAGAATCAGGTTGCAAAAGATTCTTAAGGCCTGCTGAGAAGGATTCAGCTTGTGAATTAGGCCTTTGCTTCAGGGTTCTAGAGCTTGGTTCTAGAGTCTGGATTCTAGGTTCTGGTCTCTGGATCTAGCTGGAGTCTCTGTCTGGTTATTAACTGGATCTGGAGACTTTCGGCAGGCTGCTTCGTAGGAATCGGTGAGTAGTGGAAAAAATGAGTGTTTTATCTGGGTCTCAGCAGTTCCTATTTATGTGTTTCCAAAGTGGGTGGGTAGGCTGATTCTCTGTGCCCAACCCCCTAAGGATTTGATAGGTCAGAGAATTTTCTGGGTTCTGACTGGAGAAAGGATCAGCGTGTCATGAGGTGTCATCATGATGCTACCATTTACCCTCTAGGGAAGAAACTCCCCTTTGCTTTTACAGAGAAAATCCATTTTACCCAAAAAACATATTTCCCAGATACACAAGTTGTTAATATTACATATACACATAACAGATTACTTAAGGTACATTCTTGTCCAACTCTGATCATCCTAGGAGCTTTGGTTCAGAAATGTCAACTTATTCGCAATTTTGGTGGGTTTTCCAATATTGGGTCTGCACCAAATTTGATACATGCATACAGATCCTCTCTGGGCATGTCACTGTAAGTTCTTATGTTCATAGCATAAACACTGTATCTACAATACTAATAGATTCCGGGGTTGGTCTCAGAACATCACCCGGCGTCCAGCTTAGTCTTAAATTGTCAGTGAATTTGTCATTTTAAGAATCCCAAAGGTTCATATTTTTGTCAGCTTGGTAAAATTTGTTATAAGCAATTTTATAAAACATACATTTGCTTTCAATTCAATACACACCTCAGTCTGGTCCGCCCCCCAGAGCTGGGTGAGTCAGATGGTCACATGGCCTGCCTTCCTGCTAGAGCAGTTGTTGACCAGGCACACCCAAATCAGCATATTCTATTCAGCTGAAATAATCCATTGTCTTGTTTCCAGGCAGCAGAGCATCAGTCCACGGTGCCACTTCCCAGTTCCTGTTCACACCATCTTGTCAATCTCTTAGCCTGGGGCAGGGGAAAGCTTCTTTTGTCCAGGGGGAAGGTGTGGAATCTGTTTGATTCCAGTGTGGGAAACTTTTTAATTCTGCAACCCAATGTCTACAAATTATCTCTTCTTACAATATAACCAACATTTTTAATACATACATTAAACAATTGCTTCCTTCAAGTCATTTCTGAATATAGTTTTACATTGTCTCTACCCCTTAGGCTTCTGATAGCCAGTATTTCTTTGGCATAGTTTGGGGTTCCATGTTTAACTTTACAAAACTGGTTTTAAAACGCTGGCTGCTTGGTAGAGGCGAGTAACGGTACTGCACCCATTTTTGACAGCTGTCTTTCCATCAGTATCTTTAAAAGGGGATTTTACTTGATAGCATATGATTCTTGCTGATATTGGATTTATGTGGATTCTTGCAGTATAATGATATGGAACACCCAACAAGGAGGTTGGATCTTTTTAGGTGGTTTGTGAGCCATGATTTTAGCACATATTTGACAATCAAGAAAACTGATTTTTGAGACAGCTCTCTATTCCTTTTGCAATCAGCATTGCTATTTCCAAGTGGTTCCAGGCTGCTTTGTGGGTAGCCCAATGGTGGTTTTGGCATTGATCTCCTGTGCTCACTAAAATAGGCAAAAGTGGATGGCAGCCTATTTTTCGGGTTTTCACTGGGCATTTTCTGGTGATTTCTGGCGAGCAGCATGCTTTCCAGTGGCCATTCTGATGTTTCTGCTGCCAGCAATGCTTAGTGATGTTGCAGGGCTTGAATGAGTGGGTTAAGACATCCCACAATAGTGTTTTTAGATGTGATCAATAAGATGTTGGCAATTATTATTTTGGGAACCTTACAAAGACTAGATGGTAAGAATGTATTAAACCCTTCAGAGGCAGGCTTTCGTAAGGGATCCGTAACCATCCATAACATACTGCATTAAATATGTGAACAAAGAGGTCCCAGAAGAAAGGTAAACCACCCATATATGTCCTGTTCATTGACTTCACAGCAGCTTTCGATTCTATAGTGAAAGCTCTGCTACATTTATTGTGTATTCTAAGTTAACTATACATCAAAACCACTGTCCAGGTTCACCTGGACTGCAGGGGGCGCTAGTCAGATATATATAGAACACGTTGGGAAACAGGACTGCTTTCTGGCGCTCTGATTATTTAACTTATACACGGCTGATTTAGCAGATTTCTCCCTAAATTGGGGTGCAAGCATGTATCATGGCTAGCACATGCGGATGGTACAGTTATATTAGAGCGCATTGGCATGCCCAGGAGGACTGTAGAACTCCATGAGTATGCTGTAAAAGATCGCCTGCAGGTAAATATAAGCAAAACCAAGATCTTATGGTTTGGCAATAAAATGGTGAAATCTGTACTGTGGAAATATCACTCAGTAATTGAGCAGATGCCAAGGTACTGTTATTTAGGTTTCAGTATAATCAATAAGCGTATCAAAAGGAGACGCAAATTGCTCCCATGTTAACTGTGAATATGAATATTTTGCAGTTAAAACTGTTAGCTACAGTTTGCAGGGTTTTATTGTAATTTACAAACAAATGTGTATCCTAGTGATAGTGTATGGTTTAGAAACTGACATTAGGTTCAATGAAATTCATTTGAATTTGTTGGAAGGGAGAATGAGGTGCTCAGTATTGGGACAATCCCAATGTACTCAAACTAGAATTAGGTTTGCCCGCTTTGGTTACGTGTGTCAACATTTAATGTGAAATACTATACTTAATGGCCTGTAAAGCCCCATAATGGGCTCTATTAGCCATAGTTGGAAAAGCCATGGAGAATGGCAGACCATCCGCAGTGAACGAGTTTTAAAGATAGAACACATGCTTCTATGATTCTTTAGCATGGAAGGTGGATTGGGGCCTAGATGTCGGGTTTTTAAAGCAAGAGCTGATTTTTAAAGCAAAATGATGGCATTGGGCTAATAACCATAAGTATGTTATGGAGCTGGAATCACTAGCAGTTTTCGCGAATTGTCTTTTTAGGTATTTAATTTCCCAAAAACATATTAACCTGCTTCAGTCAGTGAGACACTGGAGCATTTATATGTTAATCAGGTTGGACCTGGTTACATCCTTAATGACAAAATGTGTATATGGGGATTTTAAAACCATGAATATTCATTTTTTTAAATACGTGGATTAACAAACAAACACATGCTGTTACGTCACCTTTTAACTATGGGGAAATAACTTATTCCTGTACACATTAAGTTTCTGGGCATCTTTGTCTATAGAATCGACACAGATGTTGTTTGGTTATTTGTCTTCCCCATCAACGCCCATGGCCAGGCTGAGGCCTCTGTGCATCCACTGCCACTCTCCACCTAAACCATGCCTGTTGTAGACTCATTTAGGTGTTGTCAATTAGCTCCATGTCTCGCAGGATCATCAGCAAGCCTGTGGCATGCACTGATTGACACTATGTGAAATTGACAACTCAAATATGTCCTCAGAGGGCTCAATTGTTGACTCAACTTCCTTTGACTTTGCATTGGGTTACTTGGATACCATATGGATGCTCCTCCAGAGCTTGAAACCTACAAACCATATGTTTGACATGATGCCTTCATGTGTCACCTAGACCCTTGCCACTCACCTGAAATTTCTTTTGACATTTTGTCAACCTATCCCTAGTTCAAGGGACAGTGCCTGCAGCCTTAACTCCACTGTTATGCAAAGTTGTACTTGGAGCAGAACGCCTCACAGACCTACCATTCTGTGGCAGGTTTACCTTCGGCCATCCAAAGGACTGGAAAAGGTGGTGACTTCTCAGCTACAAGCACATGTTGAGACATGTTACATATTATAGACCTTTCAATGTGGTTTCCATCCATTTGCAATGGAAACTCCACTGGACGCTGTCTAGGACATTTTTAAAAACGCAGATGAAGGTGCTGTGACTCTGCTGATTATGCTGGACCTGTCTGCGGTTGTTTGATACAGTGGACCCCGACACCCTACCCTCCAGTTTATCAATGTGATTGGATTAGTAGATTTAGCGCTCAAGTGGAATTCGTCTTTTCTAACAGACCATTTCAATGTATCAAAGTAGGGTGTCACACCTCCGAGTCCATTCCTATGTACATTTGAGTGCTACAGGGCTTGTATTTGTCCTCTCTGTTATTTAACATTTACATTTAACCTCTCATGGGCCCCTTTACCAAACATAACCTTTACTACCACTCGTATGCATATGATACACAGAAATACATGAGGGTGAACACATTGGCAGACTCTCTTTATAGCATAGTCCTGTGCACTACTGGCCTATGTCAGTGGATGACGATGAACACACTTATCTAATCCAACCAAAACAGAGCTATTTTTTCCTTGGGCCCAAACATCTGATCAGGGACTCTACTTGCATGCCTCACCCCCATTGCCTAGCATGTGCCTATGTCCTTTCCTACTAAGGTTAAGAATTCATGCTGCTATTGATAGATCAGCAAGGAATATTGAGGCTAAGTACCACCAAAAATTGAATCCGGCAGTCACAAAGTCAAAGTTATGAATATAACTTTATTCGGTACATATTCAAATATCAAAGCAGATAAGCTATCTGGCTACCAAGCACCTCGCAGTGTGTACCAGCAGACACTGTGAGGGGAGTGAGTACTGGTCATCACAAAGCATGCAGTATTTATACACAGTCCTGGTCATGCTGTCCTATCCTTGAAGATTCAATGGTGATGTTGGTTCTCCAGCTTAGGTTGATCCTAGTTTCAAGAAACAAATTCAATAGTTTATTGCTAAAGCACATAGTTTTAGTTTGTCTACCATTCAGTTCTGATGTTTGTATGTGGCTGATGCTATTGATGCAGACAACACTTTGCATTGAGGTTCACTGTGGCTCCAATGCTCCTTAAAGATACAGGCAAACTGTTGTATTCAGCTGTGTAGATCTTTCTGTTACGCTCACCTGGTTCCCACAGGGGCGTAGATCGAACCCGGACAGCTGCGGCCTCCACCAGAGTGAAGCGTAGGGCAAATATGACCGTCTGCATGGACCCCCTCAGTCTTGTAAGCTTGACTCGTAGAAATATTCTCCTGTAGATGGAGAAAGGTATTTAGCCCCATGGGTGTGAATGCAGACCCCCCTCCCTGCTCCCGTTCTCCCCACTTGCCACCTCTGATATTCCCGGTCAGTGTTCTCACCTTATGTTTTTGATTGGTGAGCTCTCCATCCTGCGTGGCATGCAGGGGCGCGTAGATACCAGTTACTTCACTGGTTTTAGGTGTTGGGGTTCTGGACGATTATTGAGTCCGGAGTTTGCCAAGTTTTTAAAGAGTTCAAAATGTCCAAAGTTCACTCTTTCACTACCCTGTTGATTTGCGGTGGCAAATTCTGTCTGGAGGTTGCTGGCGGCGTTCAGGTAAGAGTCTGTACCACCCAAACTGTCCTGTAAAGGTGCGTGAGATTAGCTCACTGTCTTTTCCTTTTTTCCTAGATGCGGCGTATTGACGGATAAAGCCTCCGATGATAATCAGGTAAGTCTTGTAATATAAGTGATTGTCTTTTTAGTCTCTTTAGGCTCACCTTGCTTTTTCTTGTCTTTTCCCCAGGTGTTGAAAATCACCGAAAAAGTGACGGAGGCAGCGCCGAGTCGGAGATGCTGTAGGCTGGTGAAAATGGAGCGGCGCTGCAGCTGGGATGCGACGCGTGCCGGAAGAATGTCCCTTCAGGCTCGGAGTGATGCAGGATCCGAAATCAGGTGAGGAATCAGATTAAAGTCTGTAATCCAACCTCTTCTTCTATTTTCCTTTCTCTCCTAGGGGCTCCGTGTTCGAGGCGGGCGTGGAGAAGGCTGGATGCAGGTTTGCTGACACGGTGAGCGTTACGCTGCTAAATGCAGAATAACGCGAAGCGTGTGTTGAAGATCGGGCGTGGTTTAAATAGCTTTGAAAGTAGTCCCAGGTAAGAAGTCCCTAGAACCACACCCGAGTGAAAAGTAGTCCTTGTGGAAAAATAGTCCCTCCAGGTCTCACGTTGGCCTGGATGCATGTGCAGCATGGTCTGCCTGAGGTAAGTGATGACTATGAGCCTGGTGCCTTAGGCGCCAGGACTGATTTCTACTGTGAGCCTGGCGCCTGAGACGCCAGGACTGAACCCAGATAGCCCCTAGCCGGGGCTTCTGAGGTTTAAACAGATGTCCGGATGCCTGCTTCCGGGGCGGATGGGCTTGGTCCAGCTGCCCGGGGGTAGGCATCATGACACTTTCCTTGTTTCTTGAGCTTTAGGATAAGTCCTGTTCCAAGAAATGCACAAAGGATTTCTTCCAAAACTCACAGCATTAGTTACTTTGCATTGTATGTCACTGTTTGAGGGAGGATGAGTCTGTAGACATAGATAACACTTTGAATGAGAGTTCATTCTGACTACAACGTCTCTTTGCACAGAAGAAATAGTCTGCTCTTGGCAGCTCTAGTGTCGACATAGGCTCAAAGATCAGTCTGCTCTGGCAGCTGAAAACATGGTTAATCATTTCTGAACAGAGAGCAACAGTCAGAATCAAAATGGCATATGTTTTCCAAAATGGTGGCAAAGTCAATTCTCTCTAGATCTAGTTAAGCATAGGTTTTTAATACAAATGCGAAATGGCTTAGGCCAATGTTTATAATCAGGCAGTATTTATGCGAACATGGTTTAACAAACCCTCCTTTGCCCTAAGCCAAGAGTATAATTCAAACATTCTAACAATACGATGACCATGTATCATAATCAGAACACTCTGAGTTGCTGGATTAAAAAACATTAATTGCCATTAACACTTTAATAGTTATTTTCTGCATTACTAAAGCATTGGTTGCTTTTTCAGGCATTTGTATCTTAGGTCCTAGTGTTCCTACTGCTTGTGCACAACATCCTCCTTTCATGGAACATATGACAGGGAGGCATTGTACACAACAACAACAGAACAGGAAAATACCAAGAATCACCATTAACACTGCAAAGATCTTCCAACCCCATGATCGTAACAAGTCCCAGAACCAAGTACTAAGATTCCAGTTTCCCTCTGGGACATGTACTTCAGTACTCAAGGTATGTAGATTTTAAATTGCCTTGAATATGGTAGGGGAGGAGTCGGGTACAAAAACACAGCATGCGGATCCTACCATTTTGCATACCCCAACACGCTGAGCTAGAATGATGTCTAACACCATTCTATTTTGAAGGGCTACTAACCTAATCGCCTTTTGCTCTAGCGTCATGTTGTACAAAACATTGATGGTCCTATTGATGGTCTTTTCCAGTACTCTTGCTAGTCTTTGATATCCTCAGAATTCATAATTTGACCCCAGAATGGCACGATGGATTTTGCTACGTCACCCAAGAGTTGTGAAGGTGTATCACCATTCTCATCCAGCCTTGGACGAGCTCTAGAAACTTCAAAGGTGGTAGCAACATATACTCCTGCCAATAAAATACCCAAGTAACAAGTACCCTGCCAATCTCTAGGTAACCATGGGTAAGCCTCATTGCCACAAACAAAATAAACAGGATCTCCTACATACAAGGGTCTATCCTCACTGGTTAAATTTGCAATGGTAGTACAACCTTCAAATGTACCCATTTGCTGGGAACCCTTTCTCTGTATGCAGAATGGGACAGTTTCTGGACTATGGTTGATAGTATAGGAGGGAGGCGTGGCACCCCGGTTGCCTACGGCAGCCATTTTGAAAGATATAAATGATTGAAAAGGTCTAAAAAGTCTATCAGAAGGCCTAATAGAAGCAATATTGAACTTACTCCTATTCACAAAGAGAGAACATGCTAAAGGTTTTAAGACTCGCTTTTCAATTTCATTGAGATTATTTCCATCAAAATTACCAGTTATACTATCTTTCCAATAACCAAAGAATAGTGGTCTAAGTGAGGCATAGCAGGCAGTGGTTAAAGGAAGTGGATGAATATACCAGCCCAACCCCTTTTCCCTGTGTTGTGCCAAGTGTGACCACACCCAGCAATTTGTTCTGTTCAGAATCGCATGAGTCGCATTCATGATCATTAGGAGAGTATTATTATGATACCCCTATCTATGTTGGGAGTCTCGAGAAGGGAGAGTGTGCAGATGCATGAGGGTGTAGACACAGTAGAGAGATTTGTAATTTGTAATAAATTATCTAGCGGACGCACTTCTTCAAGATACCAGAACACAAATGAAGACACAATGACTAAACTAATTGATATTGCGATGATCAAACATTTGGTCCTCGGGGACCAGGACCCTTGATGGGTAGATTTGTTCTGAAAGGAGTGACCACGATTCATATTTGCACAAATGATTCTTAAAAATGTGGATTGTTTCTCAGAGTCCATTAAGAAGCCTCTCTGTTAGGCTCGTTTAGTTCATCCGACGGTTGCCCCTGACCACGTGGCCTATTTTGATTGAAGGTAACATTGCCGGTCCCCGCCTCCTATTTATTTTTCAGCAGAAGAGTGACGAGGGACTGGCTCAACGATGGTCTCTCGTAGGCACAGCCAATGCCGTGCTGTAAGTCCGGTGTCTCGGATGCAGATCGTACTTCAAGACTCCAGGTATGGTGTGATCTGCGAACAGAGTGTTGTCGCTTCCTGAAGACAATGAAGACAATGGAGGAGCAGAAGCAAGATTGCTCGATGGTGAAAAAGAACTTGCAGAAGGAGCAACAATCTCTCCAGGCCCCACGGGCTCAGGAAGGGTTTCCGTTGACAAAACAGCAGTTTCCTCAGGCCCCAAAGGCTCAGGAAGAGTTTCCAGGACACCTTCGGTGTCGGTTAGAGAAAGCTTATTGTGAGCATGAAGGTCACCAGTTCCCCTCTCCTCTGTTGTAGGCCAAAGGAAAAGGAATTCTCTTCACATGAGTCGCGTGGATCCAGTTCTTCTTGTCAGTGACTCGGATGGCAGTTTTTGTGTGGCCAAGAGGACTTGATGTGGTCCTCTCCAGCGAGGTGCGAGACAGGAGGATGTTTTGAATGCTTTCACAAGCCCCCAGTCTCCAGGTCAGAGACAATGACCTGGACCCTCATATTTTACTGGGAGGGCTTCTCGTACCAGTTGATGAATCAAATACAAGTTCTGAGTTAACTGGTCACAATAGTCAGAAAGAAGTACATTTTCGACATCTTTCAGTAAATTGGGCTCTGGTATCCTAAAAAGGGCATAGTAGGGAGGCCAAAACTACCCCTTGGTGTCGGAGTTCCTCTGCCACTATTGTGCTGTAGGCATACTATGCAACTTTGAACAAGATGCTGAGCAGTCTTTGGAATATTTACATTAACCCAGACGGGTTCTAACAATTTACAAATCTTTTTATATATGAGTTAGACCATGAGCCATTGTCACCATAGCGGTAACATAAGCATTGGGCAACATCCATTTATATTGTTCAGTGTCTACCCAACAACCCTCATCATCTAAACTTGCTGGACCCTCAGCCTACTGTTTAATTTCATCTGGAGTAGCGTCAGCCTGAATTTCTTTTATGCAACCAATCCCTTCATCTATCACACAAGTGTTAGTGACCCCTTTTGTAGGGTCCAGTACATACATTTTAGAATTTAAATCAATGGCAGTTTGTTTGGCTATTCTGTCAGCAAAAGTGTTTCCTTTCCCCACATCATCTGTTATTTTCTGGTGTGCTGCACACTTCATTATTGCTAACTGGGTAGGAAGCACAAGTGCTGAAAGTAGCCAAACTATCAAAGTACCATGTTGTATCTTAGTTCCATGTGAGGTCAAGAAACCTCTCTCTTCCCATAATCGACCGAAGTTGTGAACCACCCCAAAGACATACTGACTGTCTTTAAATATATTCACACTAAGCCCTTCGGAAATTTCACAAGCTCAAGTCAATGCAATAATCTCTGCGGCCTGCGCAGAGTTATGTTGCACTCTTTTGGTTTCCGCGTTAGTGCTTAATGTAGTAATTGCGTAAGCAACAGTGGATGTACCATCTGGAAGTTTGAAGCAGGAGCCATCGCAAAACAGCTCCCCTGGGGGATCTTTTAATGGTGTATCATTTACATCAATTCTGCCTTTAGTCTCTTGTTCTGTGGTATAGAGGCAGTCGTGTGACATCTCGTCACTGGAAGCAATTTCTCGCGTAAGAGGCAATAGTTTGGCCGGATTTAATGAGCAACATCTCTTAATTTGAATATGCTGTGCAAATACAATCAGCTCGTATCTTGTTAATAATGCTGATGTGAGATGTTGCATTTGCATTCTGTTTATTAGAATGTCTACAAAGTGAGGCACCATGATGGTTAGGGGGTGAGCCAGAACCATACCCTCACTTTGGTTAACAGATGCAGCAGCAACAGCTCTCAAACATATCGGCAAAGTGCATGCAACAGGATCAAGCATGGAGGAAAAATAACCACACAGTTGATTCTTCCCCCCATGTTCCTGCATTAAAACAGCCAAAGCGCATCCATCTCATTCATGCACATACAACACAAAGGCCTTTTCATAATTTGGTGTGCCCAAAACTGGTGCTGAACACAACGCAACCTTGAGCAGATCAAAAGCTTTCTTGCAATCCATGTTCCACGGTAAAGGCAAAGAAATGCCCTTCTTTGTCAGTGCCAACATTGGTTTTATCATTAATGAGAAATTAGGGATCCACTGTCTACAGTACAAAGCCATACCTATTAAGGCTCTGACCTCTTTCTGTGTATTTGGGACAGACATGCTAGAGATGCTTTTTATCCATTGAGGTGTCAGTCTTCTTCCCTCCTTCGACAGGAGGTCGCCTAAATAGGCGGCCTCCTGTTGACAATATTGAAACTTTTTTAGTGAAGTCTTATGCCCATGTTCTGCTAGATGAGTAAGCAGCAACACAGTGTCCTCCATGCAAGCAACTTCAGTATCCGCAGCTAAAAGTAGCTCGTCCACATACTGTAACAATGTGCAAGTAGAAGGTAACTCAAGTGTATCAAGCTGTTCCTTCAGTGCTCTACTATAGATGCTTGGACTCTCTGTGTACCCTTGTGGCACACAAGTAAATGTAAATGAGCGTCCTCCTAAGGTGAACGCTAACAAATATCTACTGTCAACATGTACAGGAATACTGAAAAAAGCATTCTTTAAATCCACAACACTAAAATGGGCAGCTGAATCTGGAATCATTGTCAATATTGTAGTCACATCAGGTACAATCGGAAACTGTGGGGCAACAACCTTGTTGATTGAAAACAAGTCAATAATAAAACAAAAAGTAATCACATTATCCCCTTTCTTATAGACAGGCAAAATAGGACTATTACACACAGTCCCTGCAATTTCCTCAATCGCACCAATGTGTACTAGACCAGAGACAATACTCTTCAAAGCCTGCTCACCTTCAACCGAAATCTTATACTGCGCAATACGTGGTAGTTTAACACCTGGTTTCAACACAATTTTAACTGGTTCAATTTGTAAAATGCCAACGGCATTGTCATTAACTGCCCATAGACATGTCGGAACCTTATCTAATTCAGATGGTAAACGTCTAGACAAAAACTGTGAGACAGAAGTTTGTTGAGGCAAAATCGTTAAATGCATTCCATCCGGAGAACAGTAAATTACGGCATTCAATTCTTTCAACAAATTTAACCCCAACAAATTTTCACCACAATCTGTCGTCAAAAGAAATGGACACAAATCAGTAAATGGCCCCAGTGCAATAGGTGCCAACTGAGAGACCGGACTAACCACTGGTGTACCAGAAAACCCTACAGAAATGTTATTCTGCCTTGAAATAGGAACCTGTGGATGATCTATGGACCACTTGTGTGCTTCTGTATCTATCAAAAATAGATGCTTCCTATTCCCCACCTGCATCTCAACGTAGGGCCCTTTCTGATCATCGGGAATAAGTACTGGTTCCCGACTCTGCTTCAGGCTGTCCTAACAGAACAGTATGTCATCAAATGCAAGCTCCTCAGAGAAATAAACAGTCGAAGGATTATCAAAAATGTTCCCACTATTGATTGATATTTTATTTCTATCGTGCTCGTACACAAGTGTTTCAGACAAGGCAAGGGAGGGGAACAGGGGAGAACAAAACAGCGATCTTACTAGGCCCAGTGACATTGAGAACGCGCAAGTGCTCGGGAGAGGGGGGAGGGTAAAAGTGCATGGGAGGGGGTAGAGGTGGAAAGTGCGAAGCAGAGGAGAAACAGATAAATAACAATAAATAAATAATAAAGGCAACAAACAGTGGTAATGCAGCCAGCAATTTGCAACTGCTAGGTTTAAGGCAGCAGACACGGTAGGTCTGATAAGTGCAGGAAGAAAAAGGGGGGGCTGTATGGGTACTGATACAGACCCCGGTGCAAGGGGTTGCCCAGAGGCAGTGTGGGAGGGTGGCAGGATGAGCAGGTACCTGGGCCCAAAGGACAGAGGGTGGCCAGGTGCACGGTGCCAAGAGAGAACAGATCAGTACGGGAGAGGAGGAGCAAAGGCAGAATAAAAGAGGAAGGTCTTGAGGTGCTTCCGGAACCGGAGATGGTTCTCCTCAAGTTTTAGAGTGGCAGGGAGGCTGTTCCAGAGGGAGGCCCCAGCCGAAGACAGAGATCTACCACCAGCTCGTTTCTTAGAAAAACGACTGACCCTGAGGGAGTTGGAGGTAGAGGAGCTAAGAGCTCGAGAGGGGAGGTATTTGCAGAGGGATAGCTGAAGGTATTTTTGGACCCAGGCCCCAGAAAGCCTTGTGGACAATGCAGAGGGTTTTGAATTTAATCCTTGCATCCACTGGGAGCCAGAGGAGAGATTTCAGAGCTGGAGAGATACGATCCCAGGGCTTGAGGCCAAGGACAAGTCTCGCAGTCCTGTTCTGGATTAGTTGCAGAGGGCGGAGAGTAGATGCAGGTAGATTTAGAAAGAGGCTGTTACAATAGTCCAAGCTAGAGAGAGCCAGAGCCTGGGATACCATGAGCTTCTGGGAGAAGGAGAGGAAAGGCACAGTACCTCTGAGGAGGTTCAGTCAGAAATCTGACTTTTTAGAGACCTCAGAGATGTGGGCAGAGAAGGAAAGGATGGAGTCAAAGATGACCCCGAGGTTCTTAGCCTCGCAGGTGGGGGTAGGAGGAGGGCCAAGGGAGGTCGGCCAGAGAGTGAGGGAAAGGATGTTGAAGGTGTACCGATGAGGAGGATCTCCGACTTGCTGGCATTCAGACAAAGATCATTGGCGGCACACCAATCTTGAATGGCATTTAGGCAATCAGAGATGAGAGAGAGAGAGGAGATGGCAGAGGGCAGCCTGAAAATGAGTTGAGTGTCGTCAGCGTAGCACTGGAAATTTGAGCAGAAAATGGCAATGCAGTGGGCGAGAGTTGCCAGGTATTGGTTGAAAAGCCAGGGCGAGAGGTTATACCCCTGGTGAACACCACGGGTAGAGAGGAAGATAGATGAAAGGAAGGACCCAAGTTGGATATGGGAGGGTCGATCTGAGAGGAAAGAGGTCAGCCAGAGCCTGATCAGTGATACCCAGGTTTTCACTGAGACAGTTGAGCAGGATGGTATGGTTGACTGTGTCGAAGGCAGAAGAGAGATAGAGGAGGATGAGGACAGAGGGAATGTTAGAGTCAAGGTTGGAGAGCAGATCTTCACGGATGTTCAGGAGAGCAGTTTCCATAATTCTGTCAGCTCTGAAGCCAGACTGGTGGTCATGGAGACAGCCAACAGTATTGGAATGAAGGTTAAGCTGAGAGATGGCCAACTTTTCCAGGAGTTTTCCAAGAAAGGGAGCAATTGAAATTGGGCGATAGTTAGCTGGACAAGAAGGATCAGCTGTGGGTTTCTTGAGAAGAGGATGCACAAACCATGTTGCTGAATATCCTGTGAAAATGACTGTTGGTTCTGAGTGAACTGACGTCTGCCAGGAGCCCCTATGCCAGGACGGCTCCTGGATCGTCTACCCATGGCACCATATGTGCTATTTGACCTGTGCTGAAGGATGGGGCATTGTGCTCACCAATGGCCTTCCTGTCTATAATATGCACATTGGTTCATGTGTACAGAACCCAGTTGCGCATTACTCTGTGGTGTAAATTGACCTCTAAACTGTGTATTCCCACCTCTAGCCCCTCTACCAATCTGTTGAAGTAGTACTTTAGTTTTCAAGTCTCCCTTATTCTTCTCTATCCTCTTTTTTTCAGTATTGACCCTATTTTCATAATACTGAGTCATGTGCAATACTTCGGACTGCGATTTAGCTTGTCAGGTGCTTTCAGAAGTCATAATTTGTGATTGGATATCAGACAACAATCCACGCACAAATTTGTCTACAAACAGCCTTTTTTCCTGACTCAGTACTTAAATCCAGAATGCTAAAATCTGAAAACACTTGTTTGAATCGATTACAAAAATTCAGTAGCGCCCTCAGATGTCCCCCGGATGCAAGATGTAAGCTTGTCCCAAACTATTATTTTCTCTGGAACTAAAGTTTTCAATTTAGTTACTATTCTGTCTGGCAGTGTCAATATCACCTGGGGTAGTTTCTCACCAGCCTTCCTTTTTCCATCTATCTGTACCAAGTTAACCCATGCATCACCCATCCTTGCCTGATCATCTACAGCTCTAATCTGATTCCATAAATCAGCAGGTAGGATCACAAGGAACATCAAATCTATATCACCCAGTGTGAAAACTGATGAATGCAAGACAGATTCAATTTCTTTATAAACTCTTGTTGGATTCCTCCTAATATCTGGAATTGTTTGTCTAATGGTATTCACTTCCTGTCTAGAAAATGCACATGCACAAACTGTGAGACATAGTGTGATTCAATAGTAGTGGCTGGTGTGCCTGCCATGGCATCAGCTGGAATTTGTACTTTGGGAACAAATGCCGGAGGAACCTCCCTCATCAGCAATTGTAAAGTAGGCAATTCTGAATGTTTATTAAGCAGTAAAGCTAAATCTAGCGATAACGTATTCAAAGCAGTATTGTGCGAAAATGCTTTCCTATAAATGACCATCAAATCAGCGGGACAACAAACCTTCCTCTTCATAAACTCATCTTGTAGATACTCTACCATCACCTGTAACACTTTCCTTTGCATAGCCGAAGAATACTGACTAAATGTATCATGCACTTCAATGGGAGAAATTGAAACATCCAAAATCCATCTAAGAGCGTCTATTGTGCAAATGCGCATTTCTTCACTCACTGGTTTCAATGAAGGAAGAAACTGCTTCTTCACATATGAGGCTTCCAATATATTACTATTGAATTCATCTTTCTGTATCCAATCTAGATCCCTTTTAAACTCAAATACCTTCTCAACGTGCTCATGTACTTTCTCTGCAGTGTCTCTCGTGTGGGCAAGGACATTCAAATCCTGCAACCCCTGTGGGACATTCCTGTCCATCAAATCACTCCAAATATCAGCTAAATGCATTCCCATCACTTCTTTCAAAATAGCCTATTGGGAATACTTTCTTGAACAGAAATCGCAACTAAAACATCATGGAGTTGCAGGGGCTAGAAGACCACCAGGGGAACAATAGGCAGTGGAGAGGAGGAGGATTGGGAGGAGGAGACGCCACGCAAGACATGCGCCCATACCCAGTTTAAAGGCCACACAATGAAACCTCATTGACACGCAAATCCTCGCGCTGTACCGCCTTGACAGGGAGAGCATTGCAGATCTCCTCAACCTGATCAGGGAAGACATAGAGAGCAGCCATGAATTTCATGCATGTAGAGCTGGTGGCACCGCAGGCCTCAGAGAAAGTCTACAGGAACCGGATGAAGTTCCATTCACTTCATGTCTAGGTCACCTGTAATGCTGACCTCACGATCACCTCTGCTGTGCCTGGTTCCCCGTATCAACTCATGATGCAATGGTCCTGTGAACACTGCCAGCATACATGGAGGGGCATAGAGGTGAACAGACCTGGATATGGGGTGAGTACATGCACCATCACACAAAACTTGCTGTGCAGGTGACATGCAATGGGGTACACACACACATAGAGATTACATGCCCTAACAATACCCCATACATGCAGGACCCATACGCACACCCAATACACGACAAGCAGCAACCCACAGAAGTAGGGCATGACCCACAATTCATCACTGAATTGCCAAGACATGCTTCCCAACAGGCCAGCACCACACAATGGATTGCAGGCAACCGAATGCAACATCACACATCCCACTACATGCATTGACTTCAATTGAGATGCTGCTGTTACATGCAATGCTTCCACAGATCACCCTAATGAGCTCTTATGTCTAACCTCCTTGCAGATGACTCTGGATACCAACAGCTTCTGTGGTTTATGACTCTTATGAGGGCTCCGCTGATGGCACAGGAGGTGGAATACAGCTGGGTCCATATCCGCACTAGGGTGTCAATTGAGTGCCACTTTGGCCCCTGGAAGGCCCACTTATGTTGTCTACAATGGACAGGCAGTGCGCGCATGTACAGGCTGGACATGATGGGCCAGATAGTGTTGGCATGTGCTATGTTGCTCAACATATGCATCCAGCAAAACTTTCCCTCGCCCCTGAATGTGGTCATGCCACACCCTGAGGAGGATGATGTGATGGCTGTAGATGCCACACATGCACGCACTGAGTGGGCAACTGGCTCACCAGGAGCTCATTGTCAACTTCTTTGGATGAGGCCACTAAATTTCACTCCCCTTGCACCTTCGGAAAGTGAAACATATTTGCGTCTATTAAACACTTGCACTCAATAAGGAATGTCCCGTCATTGCTTCAAGTGATTTTTTTCTTGCAATGTGCATCATGTAACCAACATACCCACAACAGCATTGCCCCTCCCCAAACACCTTCCCTCAGAACACCCTTGGGTCTCTGCTCCACCCTCTGCACTTCCTATCCCCTCAATGCCCTCCATGTGCCGGATATTGCTGTCTGTCTCCTGCCAGGGCATGCGGCAAAGGGGGTCCAGGAGGTCCTCTGTGCTTCCTCTGGTGTCAGTACACCCCCTTCTGTGCTTGGCGATGAGGCTATGGACTCTTGCCTTCATGTAGTCCCACCTTTTATGGCAATCTCTGGTACTGCCAGGGACAGTACCCACGGCTGTCACCCTTTCCATGACCTCCACACATAGGGCATACTTTCTCTGCACTCTGGTCATCCTCTGCCTGCTCCCAAACAGTTCCTCTACATGTTGTACCACCGCAGCTGACAATGCTGTGAGCTCCGGCTCTTAGAATTTAGGCTTGCTAAGCCCCGGATCTGGTGCATGTGACCTTTTTCCTGTGATATCTTTGGGCAGCACTTCTGGGCCTGGATGGCAGCAAGAACAGGGGAACTCAGGGTGGATTGTGTTTTTAAAAGGCCTTCCTGTTACGGAAGTGATGCAACTTAAAGCGCCGGTAATACCTTTGATAGTATTACCGGCACCAGTGTTACCGGCAGTTTGGTAGCATCAGTATTACCAGCACTAATCTGCCAGTAATACCGGTAAATAGCTGTTGGTGCATTTCCCGCAGGGGCCAGGGGGGTGTACACGCACCCACGGACTCGGGACACGCCAGTAATCCCAGCGATTGCCCCGCCAGTAACGGTAATACTTCCACGTCGGTAAAACCCCCGTTTTACCAGTGAACTCGGAATGAGCCCCAATGTTGTGAGTACCCTGGCATTTCAGTGACATTCATGCCAATGGTTTGTTTATCTGGACCCTTGAAGTCAAGTCCTGCTACTGATGCACAAGGGTGGACATATGTGGCCATTAGCTGCCAAAAGGTGCGAGTATGCAATACCTAGGGTGACCAGACTTCCTGGTTTTGCCGGGACTGTCCCAAAATTTGGAGCTCTCTCCACCTTTGTCAAGATTATGTTTCCATTGGAAACTGCAGTGGTCCCGGTTTTTGGTAGTAGGTCTTCATAGCTGGCAGGCAGGAACGCACAATCTCTCACAGAAGAAATGCTGCATTTTACAACTTAAGGTAGTGTTAGTTTGTGATAAATTAGTGATACATTAATTATTATATGTCTTTATTTGAACAGTAACACTTAAACCCCCTTCTCCTGCAACCGCTACTGAAGTGTAGTGCCTTGACAGACTCTTTCAAGAGTTAGTCCTACTTTTATGTTAGCTGCCCTGCCCCTTTTTTTTACTTTTTCAATCTGGTCACCATAGTAATGTCTGACAAATGCTTACACATCGCATTTTCAAAGGCCAAAACTATTGCTGTTGCCAAGGCTTGGTCTATGTACACGTGTAGAGCACAGCATACAGTGGACCTGGGTTAAACGTCAGGACTCTGTAGAGTATACTGCGCACACATTCTTTCAAGTTGTTTGCACTGCAATGCAGCACTTTGTAAAACGTAACACATAAATAAGTGTAGTCAAATTACATTGTACAGCAAGTCAGGAGAAACATGCTGCAAGTGTTGCGTATCTCCAGATGCTGTATCCCGATTCCTGCATGCAAAGGGTTGTGGAGTATGTGTCAAATAACATTTACGCCTGGACCGCGTCTTGATTCCGCTTTTAAAGGGCGATTACTTACGGGAAACAACTGCCACAGTTCAACAGAAGTGTGATTCATAATCCGATCAAATGGACAAAATAATAAGCAGGCAATGGGGCGCTTTGCTGGGTGTTTTCCTTATGAGTCAAAATAATAAGAAAAAAACGGAAGTGATGGATTGCACGCGGGAGGTCTGACAAAAGCACTGCGGCAACGCGCTGGCAGTTGGAGAGCTTGGCCGGCATTCTAGACACTGTCCGGCTGCCTGGCTGCAGTGGAAGGGCTCCCATCGGGACGGGTACATTCCCTGGAATGGAGATGCACTAGGGATGACATACCTGCTCAGTTGCTTGCTGATTTTTTTCTTATCATTTATGCATCCAATGAGATATTATCAGAGGAGGAAAAAGTTCATGCAGGGGCGTTGCTAGGGGGGTCTAAGGGGGCTATAGCCCCTGATCTTTTGGTTGTAGCCCTGGATAGAATCTCAGGAGCTACAGCCAAAAGACTAGCTAGCCCCCAGTCCCAACAGTTCCGACATCAGTTTAGCCCCGGGTCTTTTCCAGACCTAGCAACTCCCCTGAGTTCATGCCTGGTTTCAGGGAGCAACACTGATCGCCACGCCGCACAAAATGGTTTCCAAGCAAATAATTGGCTTGGCTCGAGGGCCTGTCATCCTGCGCCCTGCAGGCCCACACAGAGAACTCCCAAAGCCCTGAGGGCTCGGGGGCTCAGATACCACTATATCAGCGGCCCCACCGTGGTCAGCTAACAGTAACAGTTGTGACGTATGTAGATTGGGAAGGTCTGCGACGTTGCGGCAGAAGACAATGGCGCGTCTCCTTTGGCCAGTTAATACCTGGAGTAAAATGCGAAGAGGGCGGAGATATTGAAGTACTGGGCTTAATTCATTGTGAGGCTGCTGGCTGAGCCCGAGGGGACCCAGAACAGGGAAAGCCAAGGAGCTCTCACTGCTGCTACTTGAGGACATAAGACAGAACAGGGAGCACAAAATAAACCAGCATGATCAATGCGTTTTTTAAGCGTTGCATTTTCTTTCCGTGTGTTCCGCAACCTGAACATTGGCCAGGCCTGCCTCTATCCGAGCACGCACGAATTTCATTATACGTCACCCCCAGCTCGCTGCAGCCACTGCTCCCTGCACCGGTATCCTGTGGTATGAATACGCGTAATTGCTTAATGTATTTACCAATCATCGCTGGAAACACACAGGGCAGCACACGCTTTGTCACCCCCGCCCCCCACCTCTACCCGGCTCAAATCTATTTGAACTCCGAAGTGTTAACGTAATCCTGATGTAGTCACAGTTGCGGCGCGCAGCCCTTCACGACCGGAATGGGGAAAGGCACTCAGCCGAGAAGTCATTTTCCCCAGTTGCTGTGCTATAGAATATATCCTACTGACAGACCCATTTACAGCCCAACTGTCCTCTCCCCCTCCAGCACTCTCTTCCTCGTTTCTCCTCCTCTCTCTTTCTCCTTCCTACCTTGGTAAATATCTCCGTTCCTCTCTCCTGCCTCTTTGCCTCTCCTCTTTCCGTCTCTCTTGAGCACTGTCCTTTCTCACCAGTCCATGTGCCACCTCTCTATTGCCCCCCCCTTCCTCCCCTATATCCTACACACACACACACTATATTTCCTCCCGCTCCTGCCTCTGCATACTGCTGCGTTTTGGCCCATGATGGCCGCCACCACGGAATGCCCAGGAAAACGCCCCCAACTCCTCTTTTTCTGCTCCGGTCCCGGCCCTCCAGGGTGAAGCCCGCAGGACAAAGGCGCGGGTGTTGGGCTGGTTGTCTCCCACTTCCTCCCCGCTACATCGCCACAAAGCTTCCCGATGTTTAACAAACTCAAGAGAAAAATATTAACTGTAAAAAGAAAAATCTTGGTGCCGCCTCTTGTACCAGGTGCTGACCCCAAGGCGCAAGCCCCGCAGCCCTATCAAGCTCTCGGGTGATGCCTACCAGCTAATAAAAGACATTAATCACTTTTTGGGGCGCACCGAGGACGGTATGGGGTGTAAGGCCATGGTATAGGGTGTAAGGCCACTGATCTACATGAATAAGTCAAATACTGCACCATATTGGAGGAACTAGCGAGTAAAGGAGAGCCCGACATTTGTAAGGTTAACGCAGGGGAATATGAGCCAGCTATTTTTACTATTATAACCACATAATCTGATATTGATATAGCTCGAAACCCGCCTACTTCCTCTAACCCTGAGGGAGGTGCTGCCCCAAATTGGATAACATTTGGCTTTGATGGTGGAAACTATTGTGTACCCAAGAATGAAGTGCCTGGTTCCCAGGGGTGGACTGGGAACTAAAAGAAACCCTGGAAATAATTTTTAAAAGTGGCCCCATATTACCCATTTTCAGCAAGCCCAAACCTTTCCCGATGAGAACATTTCAAATTAAAATAGGTTACCACACAAAAAAGGCCCAGCGTGCAGAGGTCTAGTAGGGAAATCACCAGAGTTCACTTTAGGCCAGTAAATAAAAGTGATAGATTTCCACAGATAAGTAGGGCAAAGGATCTGTTGCCAACATTACAGCGGGTTAGCATCAAGGAGGCTAAGTCTGAAATGAGACATGATTTTGTGCCCATGCTCAGATGCTTTCGTGGCACTGCCTGATGCAAAGGGCAAACACCTTTATGTGCCACTGGGAAGCAGGGGGTAGAGCTTGGTCCCCTACTCCTAAACACTGGTACAGCTGAAGTATTTTCAGGAGTAATTGTGTGGACTTGTGCAGCTATGTTGCTTGTTTGGTGCTATGTGATGCCATGTACTTTGGCTCTTTTGGCTACTTCCTATATCTGTGCATGGTGACACTGCATAGATGTGGTACCCAAGGTGATCCCTAGTACCTTTGGGACACTATTTTGCAGTAGAATGTTCAAGTGCCCAGATTCAGTTCCTCTTCATTCTCTGTGAAATATTGTCACACTTTTGCACTTTTGACTTATGTAAAAGGCTATCAGCAAACAGGCTTTGTTGATGTGGCAATGATGGGGTTCTGGATTATATGTAATGATGTGACATGCTTTCTGACCTGCTATAGGAAGGCTGTTTTTCAAGACACTATGTATAGGTGGTGGTGGTGCACTTCTTTAATGCTACAGCCTCTGCATCTGTGGTGTCATTTTACACTACCTCCACAATATCTTTCCAACATCTTTCGCTTGATCATTATCCATATACTCATCATTACTAGTCTAGTGCATTTGGGGGGCAGTGATAGACACTTAGGAAAACAAATCACACTTCTAGCAATAATGGGAATTACATTCTCAGCAGGGGCACCTCTTGTCACACAATATTCCTGGGCTATTAGGTGGCGCTTGTGCCACCTATAAGCTAAATATTGCATAGATGGGAAGAAATAGCATATGAGGAGATATACACGGCTTGTATTCGTTGTTTCGTTATTTGGCCACCTATTGACTGCCCCTAGCCATATCCATGCCATGCTAATCTATTTGCCCATTCCCACCCAGTTCCTGCCCGTTCTCACACAAAACACCTCCTCATAGGAACTCTGAGCTGGCTTTAATCAAGCCTTACCATCAAACGCTGTACTCAAAGTGCCAGCCAGTGTTTTTTCAAAGCAGTCCCCTGAGAGTTAATGGCTTCATTGAAGCTGTATACCTGCTACTGGTGTAATAAAAATGGCTTTTCCAGGTCTTCCTTCTGCCACTCGATTTAGAAGCACTCTGTGTGTCCTCCTGTTAAAAACAAACATTGGCAAAGCCACTCGTTTTGGCTTGTGTATACATATTAGAAATGTGCCTGGCACTAGTATTAGATGCCCAGGTATTTGCACAATTTTGCACCTGCTACCATCAATGGCCAGGTAATACCACAAAGGCAGTGCCTGCCAAGTGATTTTGCCATGTCTACAGAAAAGACCAAACTGTTGTCATTGCAAATGCTTGTTTTTTACAGGTACAGGTACCGTCCATCGCTAATTCAGAACATTGTCAAATTTCAGAGCATCTGAACATGAGTATTTGCATTTTACACTAATCTATAAGCAACAGTGTTCTCTATGTTGATGATAAATTACATGTTCTTTGCTTTATTAGAGCGAGGAACATCAACATACCCAAAGATTTGAGAGATTAAACTGGGCATAACCAAACAATCGTTTAGAAGATTACAACATATTGTGGTCCAAGTGCCTCAATTAGACCATGTGCCTTAAATTAACAGACGTTATCTTTGATGACAATTCACAACGCCCACTGAAAAATACACGTTTAACAAAGAAGCTGCTGAAGCCAGTTGTGAATGCAAGAATTTCTTAAACCAAGATAGCACAATTACAGAAATATGACTATTTTTGGAAAAGGGTGATTAACGATTAAAACAAATGAAATCTAAATGCCAAAAAATATTATATAGCAGTAATATAACTTCTTTGAACAACTATAAATTAAAGTAACATATTCGATGCTGGCTACACTTGGAAAAACATCTTCCCCAAGTAAGATAATAAAAGAAAACTAGTCCATTGATACTGGTGTGAATCAAAATTAAATCAGAAGAATGACATATGATTCATGGTCACGTGTTAGCTTACCATGGATATATGAGGTTACGGAATTAAAATATATATATACTTTTTTTAAATTTATTTATTTATTTTTTTAATTGATTTGGCTGAATAATTCAACCTTTCAAACAGTGTAGTTTACATCATCAACAAAAGTTTCATACATTTTAGATCTGAATAAAATTAATTTGATACAAAAGAAAGGGTAAAATTGAATATGTACAAATGTGTAGTTTTACAAAATCTTGCATTCTTAGCTTGATTGCTCAGGGATCACATGATTAACAAATTGAACTACCGCAATTTGAACAGAGGAATTCGTGCTGGTCAATAAGTAATTCCAAATTTTTTCAATAGGATACTCTATATAAAAATTACATTTTGCATGAAAAAATTTGTACCTCACATATTTCAGAGCCGGGCACTCAACCACTAAGTGGCATAAAGTCTTGATTGTTTGACAGTTAAGGCAGGATCTACAAAAGGTTTGATCTTGAGACACCAGATGTGACCTTCCCAAGATCTGTCTTGTTAAACACAAATTTAGCCGAATGCGCATCAACTGGGTTCTCACATAACTTGAAGGACATTTAATTAAATATGACTCTGGACAACGCATTTTTTTGTGCGAATACTTTACCAAGTCGCAATCTACATATTCTAGGCATTGTTGGCGCGTGTTTATCCAGTCATAGTGGTGCAGTTTTAATTTTGCCCTAGTTGGATTCATCAACAATAATTCTATTGAGATGTCAGCCTTAACTAGTGTACACACTCAGACCATTTCCCCAGAAATATCAAATTGGAGGTTATCAAATGATTAGCCAACACACCCAAAATATTGTGAGAGGGCGCACCAATTAAGCATTTCCGATAAAATGAGCAAAATTTCCATAATACTTGACAATATACGGAGATTAGTCCCAGTTCATAACGAATCATTGGGATTGGGGTTGATTGCAGCAATCTCAACACACCCTTCCAAAATTGAGTTTCAAGACGATCCCAAAAGGTTCTTGGCTTTGGTGCTACAGTCTCGGCTCCATAGATTAGAATGGGAGTCACTTTTTGCTGGAAAAAGGCAATTACATGAGTTAGTGTGAACTTGCCGTATTTAAACAGTAAGATTTTGGCTTGCGATGTTAACGAGTGATTTTTTGCATCAAGTGTTACACGATATATATCATTGTTCAATACTTCTGAAAATGGGAGACCCAGGTACTTGTAATGTTGCACTACGAGTAACTCTTGATTATGCAAAGACCAGGTAAATCTACAAGTTTTTTTGATTGCTGTTTTGTGACACACAACAATTTGAGTTTTTTCGAGGGTAATAATTAAATTGTTCTCAAGAACATACTCCTGTAATTTGTTTAGAAGGTTTTGAAGGCCATAAGGTGAACATGACAATAATACCAAGTCATCGGCGTAGAGCAGCCATGTAACTTTCTGATTACCTAGCTTGGGTGAATCAGAGATTGTGTTCTCAAATTTCATACCAATGTCTAACAGAAAAAAATGGAATAGTGTAGCTGCAAGGATACACCCTTGCTTTAAGCCTCGCTCAGTTGGAATAATAGCTTTAAGGAGCCCCTCTAAAGATAATCTCACCTGCAAGGAGGTGTGGGAATGCAAGAGTTTTATTAATGTGAGAATTGAAGAGGGACACCCATGTTGATGGAGTTTTTGGAATAGTAGATGCCGATCAATTGAATCGAATGCAATACTGAAGTCAACAAAAGCAACATAGAGATTGCGATTTTCATTAACATATTTTTGTTTGATCAGATTAAGTGCGAGCATGTTTGGAGCAGTGCCAATTCCTTTAATAAACCCAGACTGGAATGGGTCCCTTTTGAGTTCCCGCTGCGTCCATTCGTTAAACTCTCGCAAAATGATCCGACAAAACAATTTGCCTGGAGCATCTAGTATAGCAATCGGACGGTAACTTTGAGGCTCCTGACAATCGCCTTTCTTAAACAATGGTATAAATATAGAATGTCTCCAGGTAGGAGGAATAGTTTGAGTAACAATAATATTTTGAAAGATCTGAAATTAGGCCTCTGCCCATAGATTTGGATTACTCTTGAATGTTTTATTCGAAAGCCCATCTAGTCGTGGAGCCTTGGATTCACTCAGTGTTGAAATAATGTGCAGTATGTCACCTTTAGTGAAATTAAGGTGGAATGGCATAATTTCACCAAAGTGAGGCCCCACAAGGGATGCCATAGGTCTCGCATAAATTCTGGTGAAATGTTCAATCCAACTTTTTTCAGATACATTATGCGACTGTATCAGAGTTTGAGGGTTGGATGAAACTAAATTTAGTGTGGTCCACATCTGAGCTGTATTTTGATTGCGAGTCATAGATAACATGTTCTCTCCATCTTTTTGATAGAGGGTTGCTCGATAAGAGCGCATCCAGTTTCGATATTTTGTTTTAATACGAGTCAAGGCTGGATTTCTATATTTGAGAGATAGAAGATTAGCTTTTCGCTTTTGTGCACGATACTCAGTTTTTTTCTTTTTTACCAATATATCAAATACGTGATTTCTCAAAGTTGTTTGTCGTTTGGAATTTTGACCCCTTGGGACAAAGTCCTGCATGAGGTCATAATAACAAATGTTTGGATGAGATCTGCTTAGTCACGAGTGGGTAAATGCTGCCACTAGTGAACTAGTGTAACGTTGTATTGTTGTGTCATACCACTTAATTCGATTTAGCTGAGAGTTTGCACTAAGCACTTCAGAGTAAGTAGCTGCATGCTTTAATAATGGTGTTACCAAAGAAGTTGTCCAGTGACTAGTTAAAAGCAGGTGATCACTGTCACTTCGAGGCAAGACCTTAAAAGTTACTCCACTCATGAACAAATTTGAGTCGACATATATATAATCAATAGTAGCTCTTCGCACACCACTTTGCCACGTGTGACTTGGTGGAACATCTCCTTCACAAGCTCCATTTAACATACACAAGCCCTGTGAAAACATCAAGTCTTCCCATTGGATTAGTCTAGAATTTTCCGATGGGACTCGTACAGAGAAAAGATGCACATTGAGGTCTCCAGCAATTATAGTATGTGCAATTTCTGGAGACATCACAATAAAGTCCAACATACAAATCATTTCCTTAAAAAAGAGTTCATCAGTAATGCTGAGATGGTTCCAATAAATATTAATTAAAGCATACGACATTGAGCAAACAGAAATTATGGTTAATTGCATAAATGCATTAGGAGAATGGGTTGACATAAGTTCAGTGGTAGGACTAATTTTGATGGCAGTTAAAAGACCAGACATTGGGCGACCTTTTTCGCCCCGTACTTCAGGAGTAAAGTGTATAGTATGTCCTTGCCAAATTGGGGAGTTGGTAAGCATGGTTCCCTGCAACATGATTATGTCAAACTGATTAAGGTCTGTACTATAGTTGTTAAACAAATGGGAGTGACCACAAGAGTTCCAGGAGGCAAGTAGTATTGACTTGGTTGGTAATTGTTGGCTTAGTTAACTATTTGATACACAGTTGCATTTACAATTACATTGAGATGCACACTCTCCATTTCCCGAGGTAACCACTGCAACAACCTCCTGTGAAAGGTCCCTGGGTGGTTCATTAGTCAATGACGAGCCGGGGATAATCAAAAAACCCATGTCAAAAAGTTGATTTTTAGCAGACCATATAATATTGCGAAATAAACGAGATCGCAACTTCATGCAACTGATTGTTAGAATGTTTTTTTCAATGAATTCTACTTGTTCAATATCGGCTGAACTCACATCCTCTAGCTCATCTATATCAGAAAAAATCTCAAGAATACTTTTCCTGTTTAAGAGGAATTGTGGGTGAGGAGCTGGACGACATCCAATGATCAGTGAATTCAAGTTGTTATCCCTTGCCAGAGGTTTAGATTGCTTTTTCTCAGGGGCAGGTACTTGCTGGGGTTCGGCTATTGGTTGCACTATAATCTTCGGTTGAGTTTTTGGTAATAGTGCTCGCACCATTTCGGCTATTTCTAGCCCATGACTCTCCAATGGATCGTTCTCAATTTTATTTTTCTGAATTGGATTGCCACCTCTTTTAACTTCCTCTCCAGAGTGAATTGCTTTAAGGACATTAGCGCCAACCTTATAGCAATCATTCAGTGGTGGTGGATTGTGATCCTTAGGGATAGTTTCAGAGGTCACATGTGGTACAGGGACTATTTGCTTGGCTCCCAATATGGGAACTTGCACAAAATTAGCCATGTAGGCTTCAACCGCCCTTTTGATTTCTGCTTGTCTAGAGGCTTGCTCATTAGGGTCAGTTAAATTGGTTGACTCACTGGAAGAGACAATAGCGGTCATAGGGGGAATCACCGGTTCAATAGGTATCGAAGGGTGATGACTCTCAACGGCTTCGACTAGGCCATCTAAAGGCGAGTGAGGTAAAGGGTTAGACAGCGATTTTACATTTCCTCCTCTCGCTCTCCGCTTTTGGTTCAAAAGTACATAATGGAAACAGACGTCTTGTTTTTTTGACTTGGGGTGGTAAGTGCATTAATAAACTGTTTTGCAGAGTTTGAAACATCCCCTTTTCTAGTCTTTATGTTTTTGGATTTCTTTTTTTTCCAGAGCTACAATTATTTTTTGATTTGGTTTACCTAGATCTTGATTTATAGGTTTTGCAGCGGGCGTTCCGCTCTTGGCAGGTTTAACAAAAATTGTATAAATTGGCTTACTGCTTGGCTCTACACAAGGTGGCGAAGGGTTCAATTCTCCATTCACAGAAGCCATTGGGTCAAAAATAATTTTTGGGAAAAAGGCCACTGCAAAAGAAACATCATGAACTTCCAAATTGGAGAGAGACCCTTCTCGGTGTTGACTAGCATTAAAAGGAGATGAAGCCTTGTCATAGTGCTTGATTCTAATGGGGGAAGTGGATTTAGATTCAACCGAGTGAATGTCTTTTAGATTAGGCAATTGGAAAGCGGCTTGCCATGCCATAATCAAAGCAATCTGTACACTTTGTGTGTTTAGCTTTTCATTGAGTGATTCGAACAATTTCACTAGTGTGTTCATAGTTGTGTTCATAGCTTCTAGTGCTAGGCCCACAATTCTGTTACCCATCTGAGGGGACTGCGAGTCTCTAGGAGTTATTTCCCTAATTTGAGATTCTCTGTTTAGTGTGTGCCTTGGGGTGGGGTCAAGAAATGATGAGGAGGAGTTAGACCCTTCGATGCTAACATTAGAAAACATTTTTGGGGAAAATGATAGTTTTTCTGAAATGGTTTGTGCCGAGTAGCTAGTATGCATGGAGTCTAAATCAATAACCACTATGTCTGTTTGATCTTTGTTAGGGTTTTTATGTTCAAGAGTCTGACCACTTATTGGTATTGTAATTATATCATTTGAAGTTATATTATTTGAAGTGGCCAAATACAGCATTTCACACTCAGGCAATTGTGAAGACAGGTCAGTTAACACTACTGTATTTGGGCAAGCAGCTCCTTCATCAACATGACATTTTCCCACCTGATTAACAGGGCACAACAGGTTCATACCTCTTGTTGACTGGCCCAAGTAACAGTTGCGAGTGTCCGCTGTAGTTGAGTCCTTTAGTGGTTTCGCTGGAGGCGGACACGAGGCCAACTGTTTTGGAGTGGAACAATTGCGAGAAAAAAAGCTCTTTAAAGATTTAGTCTGTTCCTTCGATTGTAAGGGGTTGAATTCATCTGTTGCAGATTTTACTGGCATTCCAGTCCCTAGTGAATAAAGTGGCTGAGTCATTTTTCAACCAAAGTAACAGCTAACAACTCAGTAGTTACGAAATAGCTGGGTGAGTAAACACAGCAACAATAGTAATCAAGACAATGAGTTCTACGGCGAGCCCCGAGCGGCACCGCGGCGAAGCGGCAAAGCGGGACTCACCAGGACTCCTTTGGTGCGCGCGCGTCTGGTAATTTATACACGCACCCACTAAAAGTGGCAGGGAGCCCAAACAAAGAGAAGGAATATTGGTGAGATGAATGCTCGTCTTAGTTTAAATGTCTTAGTTTAAACGAGCAGGTAGTTATTTTGATGTGCCTTCACCTTATGGGAGGTGCAGTCCAAAATCACAGCGTAATCCAGCCGGCAGTAGGCTCCAACAGGCGATACTGTGCGGCAAAGCGGGACTCACCGGGACTCCTTCGGTGCGCGCGCACGGTGCGCGCGCGTCTGGTAATTTATACACACACCCACTAAAAGTGCCAGGGTGCCTAATGGGAGGTGCAGTCCAAAATCACAGCGTAATCCAGCAGACAGTAGGCTCCAACAGGCGATACTGTGTGGCAAAGCGCGACTCACCGGGACCCTATACTTGAATTCTTAAACACTGACAAGATCTTACCTTGTAATCACTCTACAATGTGACATTACATGACTGTTCCCCTGATATCTCCCTCTCTTTCCTTCTCCCTCTAATTAAGTCCCAAGGAAGAAACCTTCCCTTCTATCAATGCGAGTGCAGCCCTCAGTCAGCTCGAGTCGAGATAGTACATAGACAGTTATGATGCAGCAAGACTTTAACTGGTAAGGTTGACTGTGTACAAGCAGCAGCTCTCTCTCACTTTCCGCTGTTCTCTCTACCAGAGGCGCACTGTCCTATATGAACATCGGCCGAGCTGCGGACAGACAGACAGAGGCAATCGTCAATCGTACGTTAGGCTCTCACACACGCTTATTCTGTCTCAAAAAAACTGTACTTCACCTGCAAACCAACATACGGCATACACTTGCATGTGTACACATCTACACGTGTTCTCTAAACCTCAAGCGCACACGAGCACTCCTTACATAGACGGTATTTGCACATTACCCTTTTTTACACATTACAAGCATGCGAACATGGTATGTGTCATAGAAACCTAAACATTCTACCTAACTCAGCTAGACCTGTTTAATCTAACACACGCGCACACTCTGTCTCTTTCCCCTTCACAGGTTCTGGAGACAAAGTGTGAGCTCTGGCAAGCGTTCTAGTGGAAAAAAACAAAAAATGACTATGGACAGAGACAAGCCCATTCTCTTTTTGGGCTCATGGAACGACGGTGCTCCAGCCCCTCACCCACCTTCTCTTGTTAGAAGGTTCCGGTAACCTGTTTGGAAAAATAATTCTTGCCAAGAGTAGGGACAGCCGCGTGGGCTGGGTAACACAGTAATGACAGTACAATAAAAGCTTACGTGCCAGCAGAAGGCCTCAGCAGTGTCACTGCACACTTAACACGTTGCCCGCATTTAGCTGCCTGGGCCCGGCTGCTGGCTGCTGCAACATGCCCTGCGCAATGTGTGTTCCCAGACTCCCAGGCACTCATGCGCAGGCGCGCACCCGCCAGCATCGTGTCAGGTGAGGTCAGCCCAACTGCCAATGCCCAGCTCTGGAACATTCTCAGGGAGGCAGTGCAACGGGGGAGCGACAACTAAGCCTGGAGGACACGAGTCAGTTTCTGTGCAACCTCATAGCATCCAGCGAACTGATCCAAACCCAAAGGAAATTATTGGTGCCAGCATTTCTCTGCCAGAGAAGAGGCCCCTGTTGCAAGCCGAGCCCTCCATTCGCCCTGAGATCTCCAACCAGCAGCACAGGTTTGTTCATACTCTACCACGGGCCGTGCATGGGCAGGGAGTTTGGGGTTTGAGAAGCACGGCTTGGGGTGGCAATCAAGGAGGGACATCCCATGCATCACCCATATTGGCCTCTATCAATATCAGTTATGGGGGTTTCAGACCTCAAAAAGCCCAGCCCAGACGTGCAAACATCCAAGAGGCCAGCGATATTCCTGCATGGAGCCCCTAAAGGTGTCTATGACCAGCCCGAATCTCAACAAATGCACCCACTCTCTACGAACAGTTTGTGAATGCTGCTCCTTAACCCGAGAGGATGTTTGAAGCTGCACAGGATCTCATTATAATGGGGGGTGCCCCTCCGACACCATCTGTGTTTATCTAAGGGACGAAAGGGCGGCCATTGGAATACTGGGAATGGTCACAAGACAATGTCTGTCATCAGGTAGTTTTATTTCAATCAGTTCCCTGCCTACTGCAACAATGCTTTTCCCATTGAAACAAGGTCCAAGCAACCTTTGCTCCATGGAGCTAATATAGTTCCACTCCGGAAAAGATCTGGGAAGGATTCCAACGGAAGTGCAATGGCAGCTTAAATGGCCAACTGACTGGTCTCTCACGGTCACATGGGTCGCTGATAACAGACTAGGCCTGGAGTCTGCTTTCACAAGACATTTCTTTCTCACAGCTCGGAAATGGGATGGAAGTTTAAGTTAACGTGAATGTATTTGAGTAATATTATGTATATGTTGCACTTTGATGACCCTACGGCCAAATAAAGTTAATACTGAAATGTCCTAATGTGTATTCGACTCACCAATTCCATTACCTATTATCTTTTATTCTTCTTTCTTTACTGGGCTTGTCCTTCCTCTTTTCGCAACCCAATCTGCATCTTCATCCTCTACCCTCGGTTCCCTCACCCTCCCTTTACATATAAAACTTCACAATACCATAATGCAAAATGAGTATATTTGTCATAGCTCTGTGACATGTATCGTCTTTTTCCTAAGAATGAACGCTTTAAGTGCTGCTTAGTGTAGGCTTGGGCTCTATGGTGTCTTATTCTATCACATGCTGATGCCAAGCTTTTTGCACCCCTTTCTTGATGTCCAACAGTGGGATTTGCATCTCCTTGTGCATAGTTGTAGAGAGCGTGGCATTTTCACTGCAATGCCAGCAAAGCAGCTCTGGGCTGCCCTTTCTAAGCCATTTTATTGTTCAGAAAGTAAACTGAAGTTTATACCTCTAACTGTATAGTTCTCCCTTTCAATGCTTTGTTTGTTAGTTTGTTTATTCACTTATAATGCGCACCAGACCTGAGGGTATCCGGGCGCAGCAGAAAAGACAGTGCAAGGCTTAAATTACAATGTTACAGATAATGTGCGGTATATACATGAATGTACAATTATATACAGGTTACATGCAGGTTATATACAGGCAAGATATACATTGCTCCAGAGGATCAAATACCGACTGATTACATATATACAGGTGCTAGTCGGTATCCAACACTATTCAGAAGAACATAGGTTCTATGTTTGCCTCGAAATAGATGCAGCAAGCAATCACAAAGTCAACAGGTGGTGTTTTTTCATAGTGAAAACGTTTTGTTTCTAGGTTTTGGACACCATATACTGAGGCCAAAGTGACAGATACTATTTGTGTATTGATCTCTCAGGGTGTGACTAAAGGCCATGTGTGCTGAATTGGTAGTCGTATAAATTAGAATGTTCCAGGAAAGCCAGTAAACCGGGGCAGGTGAAATAGCTATCAATAGTTCAAAGGGAACCTGTTTATTCTGCTCTCACTCGTGTTGTTGAAGTATCCATGTGAAAAATGTGCAATTATGATTAAGGTAAAGGGTTCATGCCAAATGTTGCTTCTAATGAATTATGTTTATATATGAATGTGTAACCATGTCATGATGTCACAACCTACTATGGATGAATCCCTAGAAGGGGTGTGCTATGAATACAGTCGGAAGTTGGTAGTTACGATAATCGACGACCAATGAGACTGAAGAATTGGAGAAAGATGGGATTTCATTTTATAATTTTGTCAAATCACATGCGGGGACCAGTCTTCCGTGCACAGTAAAAAAGAGTTGGTTAAAGAACTGTCTGTTCACCGGAGGAATGGTACTATGGTGCAGCTGTGCAGGGCAACTTGGCGGCCACCATATCAGAGCGCTTCCGGTTCACCTGAGTGCACTTTTGGGGGGTAAAGCAAGAGGGGAAATAGGGGGGGGGAAACAGGTTGTTTCTTTGATTTAAGGGATTTGGTAGGGGTAGAATCAGAGTGCGTGCGTGGAGTTAGACGATGTTACAGGGATTGAAAGGATGAATGCTTAGAAGGAATGAGCGAACTGTTTTACGTTGTAAGTTCTTGGTTTATATTTTTACATAGTTTGGTATTTTAGAGGAGTGAGATTGTATCCTACCCAGCACGTTCATTGTGAGGTTTGTCCTGATACCCTTCAGTTTGCTTGTCTGGTTGGCTGGAGCCCTCACCTAGAGGTGAGGAGGCCTACCAGGAAGAAACCCAGTACTACCCCTGAAGAACACACTGGTGGTTGAGAGGGCCCCAATTCCTGCCCCCCGTGCCAGTTTGTTACTGAGCAGTGCAATTTGGTGTCACGCCAAACCTCCTAGGCAAGTAGCACACAAAGTGTCTTTGTGTTTTTTCCAGTAACGAAAAACCAGACTGGGGCAGCAGCGAGAAGCATCAGAGCAAGAGCTATCCTCAAGCACCGCCATCAGCACTGAGACAGGGAGACAACCGTAAGAAAACAACTCTCCAGTTTTCCTTACTCCACCATGGGAAGAAAATAACCAGCAGAGCGAGGGGGATTTATGTGCATCAACACTACACAAGAGTCGAAAAAGCTGCATTATGCTTCCCAGAGGTAGCAGTGAACACTCACAACTGCCAGTCAGCACCCTAGAACACCAGAGACAAAAATGTGAAAACACCACACCCATTGAGCTTACCTTAGGGGCATCAGGACAACGGCCCCCTAACACAAACAGGGACATCCGACTTCCCAGGCCATCATTGCCATTTTGCAGCAGGCCTGCATGTTGAAAGTGGGCAGAGCTTTAACTGCAATTTGTAACCATTACTGCTTCCAACTGTTCCTTGTCTGTGTGAGGGAGGGGGTAGTAGTACATAGAATGGAGTATTAGCAAGGAGGGGGGAGGAGTAATAACAAAGGGTGGAAGCGAGGCCTAGAAAGTATGAGAGATGTCGGAGAGACAGAGGAGAAGAAGGGAGAGAGTAATGGTGGGTGGACGTGGAGGAAAGAAAGTTTAAAGAGAGAGGTAAGGAAGAGGGAAAGAAAAGAGTGAGCATGATAGGAGAAAGACTGGACCAAGCAGGGTGTCTGAAAGGCACAACCCTATACTCCATTAGAATTCTAACAACTTGTTAAGGTAGGAAAAGCTAGTAAGTTCCTGAGTGAGTTTAGTGAGATAAGACCATGTGCCTTTAGATTGACATTGGAGCTTATTTAGGTTTTTGTGTACTGAGTGTGAACACACCGCTATCTACTAACTGGGTGTTAAGGAATCATGTGTAAAGTTGCTTTCAGGTGAGATAGAGAGGGACAGCCACAGGGCTCAATGAAAGTTAAATAAAAACCATTGAACTGCCTTTGAGCATTAGCATGCTTCTTGAGGCATCTATAACATGTTATAAACACCACTTTTCGAGACAAACAGTGCCAGTAACAACAGTCACAGATGGCTTAAGAAGTACTCAGAGGCTCACACATGGTTCAAGGGTTTTATATTAAGATTTCTCATCGCCCAAAGGCTGTCGCCCTCTCTCTCATCTAGAAAAGCACCCTCTGCCTATCCCAGGTGTCCCTAAAACCAGGTTAGTAGATATGGATTATTGACCCCTACTATTTAGTATGTAATCGTCTACTAAAGGTTAAGGCTCGAAGGCAGAATGTCTTATCTATCTTTCCACAGCAACTTCATAGGCATTCCCTACTATATCCAGTGGTTAGTTGTCTAAGGGATACTGGATCGTGTCTTTAAGACACTCTGTCTTAGTTGGTTTCCTTTGAGTCACGCCCACATACTTCTCTGCCTCTCTTACTCTCCTCTCCCTCTACCCTCTACTATTCTCCTCTCTACAACTCCACCCTTCTGCACTTCAACTACTTTCACATCGTCTGTTCCTCCATTGCCTTCCACTTTTCTAAGCCTTGCCTCTACCCATACCTCTGATGTTACTACTCTCTCTCTTCGACCCGTCTTCATTCTCCTCATAATACTACTCTCACTTTCACACTACTACTCCACCCTCTATACCAATACTCCCTCCTCTGTACTACTGCTTCCTCTTCCTCTATAGTTTTACTACTACTACTCCACCCACTTTCTACTCAAGCCTCCTCCTTTCATTCACACAAGCACTTCACTCCCTGCACTCACTCTCCTAAGTAAACTCACCACACTTTCACACAAAAGCACAATATAGTACCACTTGCACTCACTAATCAATGCCTCACCTCCTACAAACCTCACAGCCACATCTGCTCCACCTTCCTCTATCCATCTAGAAGTAAACTCACCACACTTTCACACAAAAACACAATATAGTACCACTTGCACTCACTAACCAATGCCTCACGTCCTACAAACCTCACAGCCACATCTGCTCCACCTTCTTCCATCCATCTGGTCTCTTGGTCCATCACCTCCACCTCTTCCTATGACCTCAAGCAAACAACCCTAAACATCCTTCTTTCCAGGGTTCTCTTTTAACCCCTCCATATCTTCTGGTTGGTCTGTTGTCCCTGGACAATCTGCCTGTTTCTTCTTTGAGAAGCCTGAAGGCACACTCATAACCACTCCCCTCTTTTAAGGTGGCTAGGGAAGGGCCATCACGCTTGGATCACGACTCTGGGGGCGGACAAGCAAGGGAGTATCAACTGGGTTGAAGGTCCTTGGGGATTGGGGAGAGAGGGACAGAAGGCGAGGCAAGGCATCACCCCATCCCTAACACTGACTTACCCTCCCTTCCCTCAGCTTTCATAGGCTACTTCAATTCATGCCTTAAATTCCCCTGTAAGTACCCACCAAGTAATGAGAAGAGGAAGAAGCAACTAGGAATAATTCACACTCCCTATTCCTAAGAGCACTCTAGTACTGGGACGAAGAAGAAGGGTATGAAGGCATCCATTAATGAAAGTCAGACATGTCCCTTTGATTGGGTTCATTATGGTCAGACAAGACAAGCCAACAGCTTACACCTGAGGCCCTTAATAGGGCTCAGGTGTATAAAGGGCGGAGACCCAAGCAAGCATGTGAGGGAGAACCGCTGTGTTGGAATGAGACCAGGAGGTCTGAATGCCGGCAATGATCCCGGAGGACCTGCAGGACCTGGAGCGAGCAAGTCGCGTAGTGGTTGCAGGAGATGGAGCCCTGGAATCAGAAGGCAGGAAGCTGGAGCTGCCAAACAGATGAGAAGCAGAAGGAACCCGGTCCGCATCCATTTAGGATGCTGGCGTGTGCAGAGAAGTGCCCGACAAGTAAATGAAGCCCAGGCAGTCTGCTTCCCAGCTACAGAAAAGGTGAACAGGTGCAGCAAGAGCCACCAGATGTGAAGAACCTATGAGTGTCAGAGGACACGTGAAAATCAAAGTGCTCCTATGGGACCACAGGGAAGAAACAGTGCATGAACCTAAATGAATCTGAACTATATTAAATACCAAACTAAATGAAAATTGCGATTTGAATGAAACCGCATTACATTGAATATCACACTGAGTGGAAATTGTGGTTTGAATGAAACCACGTTATCTTGAATACCAAACTGAATGGAAAGTCCTTTTTGAGTAGGAGCACAGCATATTGAATACTGAACGAACATTTAAAGTTAAACCGACATATTGAATGTCAGACTGTATGTAAGTGGCACTGTGAACAGAACTAAGCATATGGAAAACTTAACAGTCACTTGAGTATTCTAACAACCAATCTGAGAAAGAACCATAAGTCTAAGTAAAAGCAAAAGACCAATTCAGAAGTGTTCCACTAACCAAAGAGAAAACAAGTGTGAAACAACAGAAACCTGAGGAAGAAGAGCCTGTGAAGGGGCCAAACAAAGCAAAGGGAATTTGTGGTTGCATGACCTGTAAAGGGTGGACTGCGTGGTCTAGAACAGGGAGTTCCCCACTGTGAAGATCACAGACATCACAAATCAAATCAAGAAGAAGCATAGGGTTTCTGGTTGCGTAACCTGTGATGGGTGGACCGTGTAGTCTGGCAATTGTGCCTAGACCAGAGAGCCCTGAATGGTGACAAGTAAAATACCTTATGAATAAACTGCAGAGAACTGTGAGCAAGTGAAAGCAGAATAAGTGCTACAGTGAAATCTTGGGGAAAGGGAACCCTGAGAACTGAAAGAACTGAGAAATGCTGTCTTGGAGAAGGGAACCTCAAGACCTCCTTTTTATGTGAACTGTGCTATATTGAACTTAGTGAAGGGAACTTCAAGACATGGTAGGACATTATTGAGACAAGCAGCTATTGGAACTGTATTGAACTTGGAAAAGGGAACCCAAGAAGAACTTTAAGCTGAGAATAGTTGAAACTTTACTTTTGAACACGTTTTTGTTGACTAAAAAAAGAACCCCACACCATGTTTATTTCAAGATGTGAGGGCAAGCATTTGTTTTGACACAGGCAGAGTTTTGATTTGGACTTACGACATGGACTTTCTTTAGTTTCCTTAGGTAGGGAAATTCCCAACATAGTTATAGGGCAAGTTAGGCATTACACCATCCTGATACTTAATAAAGATCCTACTATTGAATTTGAAATCTGTTGTCTGTGTCATCTCTTGATACCATGCCTGCGTCACATGTCCCACCTGTGAGGTATTCCACATGGAAAAGGTTTGATATAGTAAATTAAGCCCAGCCTCTTTCCACCACAGAACAACAATGTTGGAGCAATGTTCCAGTTCATGTTAGAGAGGTTATGCCCTTGCTTTCCTGAAGGTAAGCCTGGTCCTTTTTGGTTTTGTGTCCTTGGTGGTCCACGGGAAACACGTGGGTTTCCAGATTGAGCTGCTCCTCGTTTTGGTGCTTTGCTTTACACTGCGATCGGTGTACACCGATCGCATAAGATCTTTGCTGGGTTAGCGGGTTCACAGGATCCCTTCTCACTCATTTCTCCTTCTCCTGGACTCTTCCAACGGATTCCCATGGGGGATTTCATGATTCTTGGTATCTGTGGTGTTTTTCTCCTGGGTAGGATATTTCTCTAAAACGAGAAGAGAAAACCTTGCCAGTATTTGTATTCCAAGTCATGGAGTGAGGCATTTTGGTACTGCTCATAAACAAACTGGCACGGGGGGGCGATAGGAATTGTGGTCCTCCCAGCTGCCACCATCCCTCTCTGTGGTAGGCCTCCCACCCTAAACTGAGAGGGGTGCCCATCCCCTCTTGGCAAATGCTGACCTTGTCACACAGCCGTGTCCTCCCCAGTAAGCAGTGTTTATCACTAATAGCACCCAGAGATTTTGCCCACAGTGCTAATAGGGGTATTAAGGAGAATTGTGCCTGCAACGTTTACACATGCCAAAATTCTCTTTAGAAACTTAAATGGCTGCTGCCGGAAATAGTAAAGGTAGCACGTTTCATCTCAGGAGTGGAAGACGCCTGTGACAGGAGACCTGCACAGATAAGTGGGTCTGAGAGAGGGGAAGGTGGGGCAGAGGTTGGCAATGGGTGAGCACATAATGACAGTCCTGGGGAGAGGCACACAAGGGTGGAAATGAATGTGAACATTTACTGGAGAATCCATCCCCCATTCCTGGCCTCTTGATTGGACAGCAGTTCTCCCTGGGTGCTAATAACATCTTCAAAAGTATTTAGCAAGCACCATTCACACTTATCAGGGACAGATTTCACATTGTAATGTTCCTTTTCCCATATTTCATTATGTTGTAACTGGTCAAAACATGGTATTAAAAATGTGAAAGCACAAGAACAGTCTGTTTCCCAGCCAATAATATTACAGAACAGTTAGTTTAATTCAACATCAGTGGCTCTGCAGCATCTTTCAAGAACATAGTTCACTTGCCGATAATCACCTGACCGTTTCTCGCTCAGTAAGCAAGTTTTCTTTTCATTAAACATGAACATGAATCATACAAGTTAATGACATCAATAAAAAGACACCATTCTTACATCTCACATTTGTTACAGTACTCAGCAGAGTCAACTATGACCACTTCTGTAGTCCAATAGCGAGGCATACATGAAGTTATTATTATTATTTTTTATTTTTATTTACCGGTATTTACAACAGAAACAGAATAATATACAAACCCAGCACAGCATATATATGTTAAAAAAAACAAAAAAACACCACTTTCAATGAAGATCATAAAATGTCCCCCAAATGTTATCATAAAAAGACAGTTTGCATTTCAGTTTATAAATCAATTTTTCAACCCTTGACAATTTATGTATTTCCTCTACCCAATCCTCAAATAAAGGAGAAATCCTGCTTTTCCAGCCCCGAAGTATCAAACGTTTGTCAACAATGGCACCCCTAAAAATAATTATTTTGTTTGAAGAGCTGAGATCACCAAGCTCAGAATCATCACCCCATACCAAAGTCTTGAAATCCAAATTGGGAACCCCATCGGAAAATTGAACACGAGTTTCGCAAACTTCAGACCAGAATCCAGATACCCTGACACAACTCCACAACATATGTTTCAAGGACCCAACCGCATGTATACAACCCCAACAGTCATCACTTTCTGGCATCCCCCGTAATTTCAGTTTTTCTGGACACCAATAAACCCGATTAAGAATTGTGTATCTTTCACCTAAGTTCAAAGAGCATAAGGAAACATTCCTACAAATATTTTGCCAACAATCTGGTGTAATTACTGAACCGATCCTCGTACTCCAAATATTCCGCAGGGCATCATTACTATGATAGTTTGACACCACCAGTTTGTACACTCGACTTGCCAAGCCACCACCCTTGAGTTCAGTTGACGCAAGAAAAATATTACAATCCAAGGTATTAGACCAATCCACATACATGAAGTTAAAATGACACGTCAGTTAGATAAAGAAGTTAAATTACAGAAACACAACCGTCTTGCATATTTCACAGTTCGCAAATTTGATTTTCAGAATTAAAGAAGGCAATGATATGTCCAGTTGTGACATAAGCCACCAATGTCTGCCCAATATGAGGGTGGAGAGGGTGGTCAAATGCCAAAGCACTCGTAATGCATTGGTCGATAGTGCTGTTATACTTCCAATTAACACATAGAAATTTCAGAAGTGGCCTGTCTACTCATGTGAACATGTTGGCTAATATTATTTTGGCTACAATTGCTGTTCAATCCATGATATGGTGCTTTTGGGGATTTCAGTGTAGCATTTGAACGAGTGAACCACTCCAAATTATGGAAAAAATTGAATTGTGCCGTATTGATCGAGCTTTATTTAGCCTGCTGTGAAGGTTGCACTGTACAGGAAGGAGGCGCTATTGGCTAAAATAGGCCCCAGTAGGGGTCTTAAGCATGGATATGTATGGGCACCCATGTTTTTTAACCTCTATTTGGCATACCTTCCATAGTCACTGAATGAAAGTAGAGGATTCCCAACCAAGATAGGTGGGGTTCGCAGTGACTGGCCAGCTTATGCCGATGACCTAATTATTATAGCTATTAGTGAGATTGGACACAATATATACAATTTTGTGTGTAACGTGTGCTGTTTAACAAGTCACAATGATTATTTTTCAGGCAAGTGATTTTTACCATAATGGCTCTCTTAAGTTGGAGGAGCTTGCCACTGTAACTGAGAGTTAATGTGTAATCCCTTCTCCAGCATAGTCTTTATGCAATCCAGGTAAAATTCAAGCACTGTGAAACAATGGGAATGGCAACCAATACAATGCGCAGTAAAGGCACACTCAACATGGACAGAGTTCCAACCAAACCTAAAATTACTGAGTTGATAAGAATATGTTCTTTTGCAAGTTCTTTTTTGCTTGAAATGACTATAACAAGCTTCTCAACATATGAGTAAATACGTCCTGTTTGCCTCTGCTGTAGGACTATGAGTCTGATGGAGAAAGGTAAGTGATAGATGTATGGGAAGATAGATAGATTGGCAGATTGGTGGTGAAAAGGAATGACTGACAGATCGATGGTTGGAAGGATGTATGGATGGGTGGGTGAATGACTGGACAGATGTAAATTTGCAGTGCATGGTAGTTTACAGAGACACAGATGATTGACAGATATACAGTATGCTAGTATCGTAAAAGGTAGACAAATTATAGTGCGGCGGTCACCACACTATAGTTAAAGTGAGCATCAAGTTCAGTAGGAAACCAGAAAATGGAATTGCTAATAAGTTTTGACTCATATGATGGCAGATATTTTGCAAACAAAATGTTTGTCAAAGGCCCCCATACTGGACATTTTGGGAAAGATTTGTTAAAAAATGAAAAAAATTATTAAGAAAGCAAAAAAAACCTGTGTTTTCGTCCTACTCTCATTTTCCAATAGAGAAACATTCAAAATGTATATGCACCATGTACAAAACAACTTCGGTGCAAAGCGTTGACTCAATTTGAGGGGGGGCGCAGGGTTATTCAATCCAGTAGTTACAATATGTGATGGAGAAGGGGTTGCCATTCTTCCAAAAATACAGCTATATCTCCCATGCTGCTTTGCAGCAGAGAGGGTGAGAGGCCAGCATTTTCCCCCCAAAATTCTATTGCTAATAACTTTTGACTTGCCAGATGGATTAAGATTAAATCTTTAAAACAAAAGGTTTGTCAAAGGCCTCCCCAAACTGCAACCTCTTGGAACAACATGTTATAAAATGAAAACGTTATTAAGAAAACAAAACAACACAGTTTCACAGTTTTCAACCCATTTATTTTCCCATAGAGAAAAAGGGCAGTTTTTGAAGAGCTGTAGCAAAAAAAACCACTGGGCAGATTTAGACCAACAAATAAGAAACAACTTGGGCACAAAGCGTGGACTTAATGTTCTGAACTGGTTTGGGATAAATCACCTCAGTATTTTTTAAATTATTTAACCGACAAAACCTCCTCCTTAAAACCATCGGTCTTGGTACTTTGTAGCAGAAAGGTTGACTGAGGCTAATAATCTTTGACTTCCTGGATGGAGTTGGATTACATTTTCCAAACAAAAACTTTGTCAAGAGCCCCACTAAACGAGAGAATTTGGGACGAATTCATAAAAAAATTAAGAATCAATTTGGGAACAAAGCATTGCCTTAATTTCCTTGATTGGTTTGGGCTAACTCTATACAGTAGAATTTAAAATATTCGACAGAGACCTGGGGGTGGCACACGGTTCCTTAAAATCTTTATATATATCAGCATTGGTGCTTTGCAGGAGAGAGATTTTTCAGAAACGAAAAACCACATTTTCTTTTGCTTTATATTTGTGATTCCTGCAATATTTCCGGGAGAAGCCGCAAATGAAAGAACTCAAAAAAACTAATTGGAGGAGGAAAAAGGATGCCATCAAACTTTGGAATGAAATCCCCTATGACCTTTCAGAGTGTAATAACGTTCTTGATTACAGAAAGAGTTTCTACTCTTCTGTTTATGTAGTCACTCCTATGGGAACACTGACTGTTTTGAAGCACAGCGCTTAGATGGTCTGGCCATAAGCGCTCTATAAATACCAATAGTAATACCAATCAAATCAGACTAGAGGTTGGGAGTGGGAAAGAAGACACCATGTGTAGTTGGGGATTTGGGGGTGGGTTGGGGAGACAGTTACGGGTAGGCCATTTTTGGTTGATCAGGGGAATACCACAGAAATCTCAAGAGATTACACCGGCAACGCTGCAAGCCATGCTCAGTAAAAAATGTACATCATACAGAGCCATCTACCGGGCAGGAGGTAATGGTTGTCTGGTAACGAAGTTATGGTTTGACATGGCTAGTGTGCCCATAAGAAAGATATTGATGCAAAACGAAGGCCATAGCTAGTGAGATCTCAAGAAACTATGCAACATGTTCGGCCGTGGCCAGTGGCCATGGCTGAATGCCATGGTGAGTGGGTCCAAAAGAAAACTATTGGTAGAACATGTGCAGTGGCCACAGCCAAAAGCCATGGCTAGCGGCCCAGAGCAAACTAAGTTATATCAAAACCCATTAAATTCAGTAAAAAACATTTTTTAAGAGAGAGTTAAGGTGATCAGATTTAATGCAACAAAACCCCTGAATTTCAGCACTCGCATTTTAATTAAGTCCACCTCAGAGAACAAAAATGTTTCACAAGAATCAAACAGTTATAGGGGTAATAGCCAGGAGAGGGCCAGGGAGGAAAAAAGCAATTGAGGGGAGTGCCTGTCAGGAGAGGGAAGAGTTTGGGATTTTCAAGCATTATCCGGGGAATACTTGGGAAATCACGCAGGCATGGGTAGTTCAATGCTGCTGTATGTATTGTTCATTGTTATTATCAGGGGAATATCGGGGGAATCCCGCAAGAATGGGGAGAGAGTGAAAAAAATCTAATTTTACACCTGCAATGATCACATCTCCTAGGCATGGAATAATGGATCTCGGTGCCCAAGGGCATGGCTTGTGGGCCCCAAAGAAACCTATTGTGCAACAAGTACAGAGGCCACTGCCAAAGGCCATGGCTAGTGGGCCCCAATGAAGTCTATTGGTGCAACATATACAGTGGCGATAACCAAAGTCCATGGCTAGAGGGCACCAAAGAAACCTAGTGCTGCGACCTATACAGTGGTCATGGCTAGTGGGCTATGTAGGAACCTATTGTCGCAACATGTATAGTTCCACAGCCGATGGCCATGGCCACTGTCCATGGCCATAGGCCATGGCTAGTAGGCCCCAAAGAAACCTATTTGTGCAACATGTACAGTAGTCATGGCCAAAAGCCAAGGCCAGTGGACTCAAATCAACCTTTTGGTGGACCATGTAAGTGTCCATGGCCAAAGGCCATGGCTAGTGGGCCCCAAAGAAACCTATTGGTACAACATGTACAGTGGCCATGGCTAGTGGGCCCTGAAGTGATGACATCACTGATAGCATCACTACTTACATCATGCATGACATCATTCATGTCATGGGTTTCATTAATTATATTGTGAAATATGACATATATGTACATGTGTCCATATTTCATACCTACACGGTACAAAGTATTCTGCCCTTATTTCTTTAAATGCAATGCACAGTTTACAATTGTAAGTACATACAGATATTATTACATGTAAGTAGTTATGTACCTTGGAAGGTAGTCTATTGTATTGGAATACAAATTCATAATTTATTTTCACAAGAAAAGACAAAAAATATTAGCAATACAATTGCTATGTCCATAATTAAATATTCACTTTCTAATCTTTATTTCTTTTCTACAAATGTAATTATGTTATATAAGTAACTGTTTATGTTTGCATTTTTGTTACTTAAATTGTATTGTCAGTTTGTGAAACAATTTACAGTTACTACTTATATGACTTATTGCAAAACAATCACTATGCCAACTGAAAGCCTCTCCTCCACCACCCTCCCAGATGCTTGCTTCCGCAAACAACCAAAACTCAAATACGCTTAGCTCAGAATAGTTCAACTGTTTGTATCAGTTGACCAGGCGCAAACCCACTCTTCCTATTGAGTCCTATGACAGTCCTTCAAGTAAATCTGTGGTTCAGGTGGTGGAACCCCGCTTCTCCTCCTCCCGAGCCCCAAGACAATCTTCCCCTAGCAGCCCAGCAGCTCCCTTCCCCGCTTGACAAGGCACTCCCCATTTAGCAATCAATGGGCCCCATTCCTCATGAAACATCCTCACATAATCGTTCACAATAGCCGTTAACTTCTCCATCATGTATATTTCCCTAGGTTTCTGTTCCCAGAGCGCTCTGTTGGAGGTACCCCTGTAGTTCCAGATCCGTGCCAGCGCAACCCTACCCCCTCTTAGCATTGATTTCCACAATCTCAGGAATCTTATTTCTCCACTCTCCACCGGAGGAACTCCCAATAGGTTCTGGAGGGGGTGCAGCTCTAAAGGGATCCCCGTTATGTCAATCATCCAGCTAAGTACCTCTGCTCAGTAGGTCTGAATTACTGGGCAATCCCACCACTTATGAAACCATGTGGCCGGCATTCTGCATGCCCTGGGGCAGAGCAGGCAAGAGCCCTGAAACATCATGGAGAGTTTTACCGGGTCTCTATGCCACCCATGGAGAACCTTAAAGTTGAGCTCAATGATGGATGTAAATAGATTAACACTGAAGGCAATTTTAAAAATCCTGCACCAAGTCTCCTCAGGGATTTCCTTCCCCAGCCAATCTTCCCACCTGTGCTTCAAGTGCTGTCTATTCCCACCTCAGCCATGATCATAGATGTATATAATCACTAGAGGATGCCCTTCCGACCCTCTGCCGAAGCCAGAGCCAACGCAAATGGAGTCAAGTTTCTTGACAAGTTACCCCACCCCACTTCCCGTCCATCAGCAACCCTCTTAACATAAGGTATTCAAAGATGGACATCGTGTCCTTCCCTATGGCATCAGACACGGCTTCGTAGGCTATGAAAGTACCTTCCAGAAATAACTGTCCCGCCCTTTACACAACTTTGTCTAACCATATCTGGCAGTGCGGAACCCCTTCTTTGCCAAGTCTATTGGGGGTGCCCATACCGAGGAAAGCAGGGATGGCCAAGAGGACAGGTGGCCGTTAGTCTTAGATTCTCTCCACACTGACCATTGAACCCTTAGGGTAGGGTGAGTTTGCAGCGACCCAGGGATCACCGGCTTGGGGGACGACAAATAATCTCAAATCTTTTTCAGGTGTGCTGCGACCTCTTCAAGAAAGGTCCAATAATTATCCAGATCGTCCCTTAAATGTTCCACAAGCACCCTAAACTGCACTGCCCTGTAGTAGGTTTGTAGATCAGGGTAAGCAAATCCCCCCCCCAGTCCCTAGGCAATGTTAGCATTGAATGTTTGATCCTGGGGACTCTGTTTTTCCAGACAAATAGGGTCAGCATGGACTTCAGCTCCCGAATATACACCTCCAGGACCACCGTGGGCAGGCTTGAGAAAAAAAATTAAAGCAGCCTAGGGAGAACATTTTAACTGAGACCATCCTCCCATACCACGAGAGCACCCGGAGAGCCCACCTCGCCGAATCCCTCTTCATTGTCCCAAGCATTGAGGTACAATTTGATGAGAACAGTGCAGTGTGATTTCTAGGGAGCTGGACCCTCAGGTACGTGAGTGCTACCTTCTCAACCCTCATCCCCTTAAACTGAGCCCTATTTTCCAAACAGGAGTCATCAAGCCGAATGTTAACCTTAAGTCCTGAAAACTGTCCAAAGGTTGAAATCAAAGACATTAGCGCAGGGACCGATGAGTGCACATTGATCAAATATGCTAAAATATCGTCCACAAATAGGGACAGCTTGAAGGATGTTTTCTCGAAGTGAATACCCTTAATTGTCGGGTTAGCATGGACTGCAATCGCTAGTGGCTCCAGTGACATAGCATACAACAGAGGCGAGAGGGGACATCCCGGCCCTGTTCCTCTGGTCAACTGGATGGAGGCAATGAGTGATCCATTAACTAACACCCGGGAGCCACAAAGGGCCGCTATCCATTTCTGCATGTGTGGCCCCACTCAAAACTCTTCCAGGACCTGAAACATATATGGCTACTCAACACGGTCAAACACCTTCTCCAAGTCCAATGAGATCATTGCAGCAGCTACGTCTGCCACCTGTGCCACTTGGATCAGATCAATGGTTTTTCTAATGTTATCCGACCCCTGTCTTCCCCAAATAAAGCCAACCTGGTCACCATGGATCAATATCGGAAGATATTCCTCGAGCCTCCGTCCCAGGAGTCTAGCCAATATTTTCACATTGGTATTCAAGAGCAATATAGGCCTGTACGAGGAGCATTTGCACGTTTTTTTCCCTGGCTTATTGATAACCACTATAATGGCACTCAGCATTGAGGCGGGAAGAGTCTCCCCTTCCAACACTCTGTTAAAAACCTTGGCCAGATGCAGGGCCAAAAGAGAGCAAAACAACTTGTAATACTTGACTGAAAATGCAGCATCCCCCGGCATAGTACCTGATTTGAATCCCTTGGTCGTACGGGCCAACTCCTCTGGGGGAATCGTGCCATCCATAGTGTCTGCCACTAGGTCAGACAAACCCGGCATCCATAGCGAGGCAAGGAACTGCGATGCTAGATCACTCTCTCCTGAGTACTCTGCTGTGTACAGAGCCTCATAAATCTTACAGAACTCCTCACCTATTGCCCCTGGGTGAAACAGCCCCCCTCTGGGGGGACCTGTTTAGTCTATTGAGTAATTTGTATTTCTGCACTTCCTGCAAGCACCATGCCAGGATTATATCTGCCCCGTCACCTTTCTCATGACATTTGTGTTTCAGGAAGGTCAACTTCTTTTCCACACTCTGGATAAGCAGGGTCTTCAGCCGAGATTTATATAATCGCATCTGCGCTGCCCTTTGCAGGTTCTGTCCTCCTGCCCTAGTATCCCTGCGCTAAGTCTCTTTATTTTAGATCGAAGGTCCACCTCTTCTCTCTGTCCCTCTTATTTTTATTGTGCACCCAGACCTATCAACATCCCCCTAAACATGGCCTTGAACCGTTCCCACACGAAGCAAGGACTGATATCCCCCCATCGTTAAACTCAAAGTATTTATTAATGTGGGTCCGGAGCGTTTGAGCTAGCACCTTATCCTGTAGCAGCAGGTCATTGCACATTCACCTCACCAGGGGCCTTCGAGCACATCCCTCTCCAAATACCACATGAACTAGATTGTGATCTCACCACGGGACAAGGGGGATGGTAATAGAGTCAACCAACCCCTTCAAAGTAGAATCAACCAGAACCAAATCTATTTAGAGTAAGAATCATGAACTCGAGAAGAAAAGGTGAAGGGAGGCTCCTCCTCTGAGTGCAATGTAAGGGCATCTTCAACCCCCAGCTCAGTGTTAACGCTGTGGAACTTCCTGGTCTGGGACCACTCAGCAGGAGATATGCCCTCTCATTTGGCTGTTTTCTATCTTTCTGTGGGTTAATTAACATATTGAAGTCGCTCCCCATTATCAGCTGTCCCTCAACAAACAGTTTCAATTCCTCTTTGAGGTTAGCCCAGAACACAACCTGCCTCTCATTGGGGCCATAGACTGACATGACCGTGGCTGGGCTGCCCCTCAACAACCTCTTGACTGCAACATACCCCCCTTCCGTGTATTGATGGACATCATGAACCAACAACCCTAGTGTGGACACTACCACTATGGCCACCCCCCTTTCCTTAGTCAGGGCTGAGGCCTTCAGTCTCAGAGAACCCCCTCCTGCCCAATGGGTTTAGTGTAGAAGCAGGAGGTCTAGGCACGCTCTCTTAAATTCTCGTAATACAAGAGACCGTTTTGTGGGAGAGTTTAGACCCTGAGTGTTGAGAGACCCCACAGGACAAAAAGTGGTTGTTCCTAAAGAATGTAGGAACTCCCGTCCCCTGCACACTGTCTGATATCTGCAAAGCAGATCAATAACTTTCTTGTTTTTTTGTTTTACAAAATTTCATAACATACAGTTCAATAGACAATTGAATACAGTTGAGAGACCCCACAACCAAGTCCACATTCACCTCAGCCAATAGAAGACATCACATTTCCCATGGTGATCGCACATGGGCTCCTGGCATTTCATCAAATTAAGCAAACTGTCCCCCTCATGAAATCTGCAAGCAGCACAATCTCCCTTGTCCCAAGCCAATACCCAACGGCAGATACCCTGCAAGAATTCTCTTTCCCCTCCAACCTAGTACCCCTCGGCCCCAGGCATCCAGCCCTGCCGACTTACCATCACTGGCATCAGACCGAACAACCAGATAAAACCTGTTCCATCAGGTCATGTTCATTACATTCAAACTCTGTAGAGCCCCCTCTATCTCCCCTCTCCATAACACCACTACAGCCCCAGAGAGCTTTTTCGTCCCTGCAGTGCCACCCTAGGGCAGTGCAATGCTGGGCACCTTCCCTTACCCCTCCCCCAAACTGCACCATTGCGCTAGTACCCCACAGTACATAAACCATAACAGTTTTTATGAGCAACTGGCCCCATTCAAACAACTAAATACATGCAAACAATAAATCCAAGAGTCACGCTCTGCCCCACTTCCCCAAGCACCCAACTCAAAGGCATATCATGTACATATCCCTGCTGGTGACCCCACTCGCCATTTCGTTCAGGATTGTCACCCTCTCGAAGCCAACTCAATAGGCAGTGAGCTCCGACACAAACACTACTCTCAAGAGTCCCAATGTCCACTAACATTAAAGACTAATTTCTCGGAGGGTGTTCAATTTTTTTAATTTCCTGGGGCCTTGTACTTTACAGCGCCTACCTCCCTTCACCTTTTGGAATCTGTCAGCCTGAGGTCCATCCTCCTCTCGAGGCTGCCCGCCCGAGGGACCCCCAAGCTCTCCCTTGACCCTCTGAATGCCATCTTCCATAATCAACTTGTATTTCTGACTTTCACATTCAAAGGAAAGGGAGAAAGGGAACCCCCAGCGGTACTGAACCCCGATCTCATTAAGCCACCGGGTAAGGGGGGGCACACATTCTGTGTCTTTCCAGAGTGAAGGCTGACAGATCTTGCAAAACAGTTATCTTGGAGTCCCCCAGGGTTACTGGCCGCTCTCTCCTGGCCTTTTCCAGGATCCTCATTTTTTACTCCTAGTAATGGAAATGAGCCAGAACTGACTTTGGGCCTCTACCTCCCCCTCCCACCCGATATGCTCTTTCAGTAGTCGACTCAGCTGTAGAGTCACCCCCAAACAAGAGCTTGATCACCTCATATATGAATTTTTGGATGTGCCTCTCTGTTTCCCCCTCCTTCTCCTGGAGCACAAAAAAACAGATTATTCCACCTTTCACGGTTCTCAAAATTGTCTATTCGGTGTCTCATTTCCAATTCCCATCTTTTCAGTTCAGAGATCCGCATATCGACCTGCACTTCCATCGTATCCAATGATGTTTAATTGTTCTCCAGCTCTGCACTCTGTGATCAATTTTGTTCACTATCTTGGCTAGAGGATCCATATGCATTCCAATGATGGCATGTATGCCCCGATTCTTCTGGAGCAAAGCTCCAGTGTCTCTTGTAGTTGAAATTGGGTCAAGATCAGCCTCTGCCATTGTCCCGTACCCTGTTCCTGGCCACACCCCACAGTGAAGGGGGAGCTATTGAAGTGGAATTTCTGCAGGGAGGACTTCCAGTCCATCAGCATGGAAGAGGGATTGGGTCCAACAGTATACCCCCCTCAATTTCAACCACATCTTATCAGAGGCAAGTCCAATAGGGCACAGTATCCCGCCTGGGTGTGCGGGCCAGTACCAATCAAAATAACAAGCCCTGCAGCTGGGTCTCAGGCCTCAGGGCTCAATCCACCTCCACAGGCCATAAAGGTTGAGCAATACATTGATGAACCGCATCCTCATCCAGGCTTCCAGACTACACACCGACGTGGGTTGCCTCTGTGAACCACTTGGATAGCACCAGCACCCGGACCTATACCAGCCAGGATGCCCAGTACTCATCAGCTCGCCAGGCTTGGCCTTATCCGTCCCCAACTCCACCAGCTAGCAGGGAAACAGGGTATATGGGGCTCTCAGTTTCTCACTCCTCAGCCCCATTCCGGCATCCCACCACTTCCTCTTGAGGGCCCATATATCTTTGTGGAACCTACCACATTGAAAGCTGAATGGAGGCCCGAACCCACACTGTCAGCCGATCTTCAAGGGGTCAAGCAGCAGCAAGGGGCCCTCCTCTGTGATCCTCACACCAGTCAAACCAGACAGGGGCAGTAAGTGGCAGGCTGCTGCACCCACCACTTGCAGAAGGCCCAGACTGCAGAACCCAGACCACTGTGTGCCCAAGGCTGTGGCAAGTGGGCTACAACCCGCACTGTTTGGCTTTGTGCAGGGCAGGGTTCATGTCCTGCCTTAGAACTTTTAGGAATTCTCCTCACTGGCCCCACCCCTGTTTCCGCTCCACAATTGGGGTCCTGTGACCCGACTCGCTACACCCAGAGCCCCATGGTCGGTGGAGGCCACCGCAAACCTTGTTGCCCACCTGTGGGCTGCTGCGTGTCTCCCTGGGCGGCGCTGCACAGGGGGGTCCAGTCTCCCCCATCACTGCCCCTCCGCTGGCTCACCTCGGGCAGGGTACTGCCGACACAGTATCTGTGCTGGCTTCACCACCGGCAACAGAGCCCCTGCTCCATCTCAGGCTCCTCCTTCCCACCGGAGCCCAACGGCAAAGCTCCATGACACCAGGTCTGCAGTATCAAGACTCCCCGCAGACCTCCTCTTCCAGCGCTTCAACGGGACACTTCAAGGTACCGAATATAGCAGAGGCACAGCAACTCTCTGCTGCAGCAGCTCATTCAGATGGTGGGTCACGGAACAGCAGCTCCAATGTTGCTGGCCTGCAGGGCCACTCCTCGAGAGAAAGCTTCTCTGGCTGTTATCTTCGGAAGCCCGACACACTCGGGCTCTGAGACCTCTCCGGGCAGTGCTACCAGGCTTCATAGCCCCTCAACTCCAATTACAGCCTTTCCACAGGGGTCTGAGATGGGGGTTCATGCCATTTCAGACTTTCAGTAGATGGAGCAGCATGTTTAGGCGACTTCCATGAATGTGCCCCTGGTGGCCATCTTTTTTTGCATATTATCCAACCTTTGAATTCTTAGATTATGTATAATCACAATGTACACGGGCATGTACTTTCTTTTGTAAGTCATTATTTTTTATAAAGCTTGTAAGAATGTGTTTATGTAATGTCATTAAAGTAAAGAGAATTCTAAATTTAAATGTGAACATTGACTATTTTCATAACACTTACCATTAAGCATGTTTCTACTTCTATCTAATCTGATATATTTGTTTACTACTACTAATACATGAAAGTCAAACCCTTTGTATGATGCTGCATATTTTTATTTAAAACTTTATAAGTTGATAAGTATGACAAATGAATGCTCCACATGTAATCATATCATGCTTCTGTATCAGTGTTTTGTTCCATGACATGCTGTTATTATTGTTAAGTGTAGTAAAATAAGATATGTATCAAAAGAGGTCAACACACATATTCTAACCTTCAGTAATGTCACATTTGATGTAATTATTGATCTCATCAAAGATGTCATGTGTGATATCATTATTTATTTATTGGCTATTTGTAAGGTGCACTATACATCAAAAAAAGTGTTTCCAGGTACCACAAGAGCGGGAGGGGTGACATGGGAGATAAAACAAGAAAAGCGGTCCTACTGTGCCTTGTGACTTTTGCATCGTGCAAGTGCAGTACCAAGAAGTGCAAAAAAAGGGTGTCAGGGGAGCGCAGAGGGGGGTTAGGTGACAGGTGAGGCGGCTTCAAAAGCAGGAGGGGGAGGGGCCCATATGCTAGGGTGACAGGGGGCCAAGTGCCAGAGGATACAAGGAGGAGCCCAGGGGGGCAAGTGCCAGGGGTTGCCAGGAGGAGGACCCCCACTAAGTGCTAAGGAGTGGGGGGGACCCAGATCGGGAGAGATGCCAAACCACCAGGCTGGTAAGGGAAAGGGGCCCAGGAGGGCAGTGCTGGATTGGGGGAATGCTGGTAAAGACTGGTCAAGGAGGGCCTGGTGTCCTCTAAGACTCATAAGGGACCTGACCATCGGTCACAGCGGCAGAAGGGTGCATTAGCAAGGCAGAGGAAGAGGGAAGGAAGTAGAGAAGAGAAGGGTCTTGAGAATATTCCAGAACTTAAGGAGGTCCGGCTCAAGTCTGAGAGGGGCAGGGAAGCCATTCCAAAGCGAGGCACCTGCTGAAGAGATAGCTCTCCCCCCCCCAATTCTCTGCTTGGCAAAACATCTAATCTGCAGAGAATTGGAGCTAGAGAATCGAAGGGTGCCAGCCGTGAGGTATTTAGGGAGAGAGAGTTGGATGTAGCTGGTCTCAGATGCCAGAAAGCCCTTTGGATGTTGTATAGGGTCATGAATGTGATCCTTGCAGCCACCGGGAGCCAGTGGAGAGATGTTAGGGCTGGAGAGATGTGATCCCTGAGCTTGAGGCCAAGGATAAGTCTTGCAGTCCTATTCTAGATAAGTTGAAGGGGGCAAAGAGAGAGGCAGATTGAGGAAGATGCTGTTGCAATAGTCCAGCCTAGAGAGAACCAGAGCTCTTTACTTTAATATATTTGTAACGCACACTTGGGTACCCGGGGGCCTAAGTGTGCTACATACAAACAGACAGTCAGACAAATACAGCAAGCCAGGCCAACCAGTCTAAGGGAAATGTCAGGAAACGTATCTGAAAAGCAGGGTCTTTAACTTTTTCTTGAAACCGGCAGTGGAGCTGATTTCTCTAATGTGATATCCAGTCTTTATAACAACATTTTTATGTAGACATACACATATACCGGGAGGAAGGACATTCAGGCCCTGGGAGCTGCCATATAGAAAGCACATTTGGAGTTCTGAGTCAGAGTGCATTAAGGGATTTTGAGTTGATTGGTGTTATTAGATCGAAGGTTCCTCATGTAGGATTTATCGATCAGAGCTTCCTTCAGGTATGCAGGAATTGAGCCCACAAAGCATTTATGTGTGATCACTATAAGGCGGAATTCAGTCCTGGCCTCGATGGGGAGCCAATGTAGGTTGCGTCTGGCATTAGATACATGGTCTCTCCTACCAAGACTGGTAATAACCCTAATGGTGCTGTTCTGTATGACTTGTAGCCTAGAACATTTTGATTTATGGAGTTCTACCATGAGGCTGCTCATATTGTGAGCAGATAATAGCTCTGCCCACAGTTTCACAGTTGGCTCTTGAGATATAGGGGCTAAGTTGGGTTAGCAGCTTAATATAGTAAGCAGTGGAAGATACCGGACTACTCTCCTGGGCGTGCATGCTTAGCCTTAGTTTCAATTTCACAGCCTGCAAGCATTCGGAGCTCTGGAGATGTTGAGTTTCTGGGGGAAGGTAAGGAAGGGGAGAATGCCTCTGAGGAGGTGAAGTTGAAAGTGGGCCTTCTTGGCAATGTCTGTAATGTGAGGGGAGAAGGAGAGAGAAGAGTCAAAGATGACACCAAGGTTTGTAGCCTCAGAATATGGTTCAGGGAGATCCAAAGAGGGCAACCAGAGAGTGCGAGGGAAACAGGTGGCCGGGGTCCCAATGAGAAGGATTGCAGTCTTGCTGGCATTAAGACAGAGTGATGTCACTAGTGATGTCATCTGTGATGTCATCATTGTGGTCATACAGTGCGCAACAGGAGGAGCATAGTTAATGTGGACTTGCTCAAAACGCGATTGCCGAGTTTTTTTTGCATTGAATCTGATCACCAAAGCACTCTCTTAACCAAGGTTCTTTTCACTGAATAGATAAATGGATAACGGATAGATGTATGGTAAGATTTAGATAGATAGATATATAGACAAATACAAGCATAGACAGGTATATAGATCTATAGGCTGTGTGTTAGTTGGATGGAAGATAGGTAGGAAGATGTCACTGAGGGAAAGTCGTGAATATCACATTTTTTGCAATTGCTCCCGGTCGAGTATATTCTCAAAGCCGTTTTTAAATCGAGGAGCTAAGCAACTAACAGGCCAGAAGCCGAAAAGCCTATCAAAGTCACATGCAAATCACAGATTCCCCACTGCAGCAGTTAGGTAAAATAACAGGAATTGCAAAATGGAGCTAAATGAAGCCAACTTCTTTTGATTATTGATGCCACACTGTGTTGTGCCTGAAACAACATACAGGAGGCATCAGTCACGTATACATTATTCATGCACGGTTATTTTGGCATCCGTGTCCTACCATTTATCAACAGATAAATGCACGCCTGATATGAGGAGTCGTTTCATAAGCCCCCTGACATTTAACTTTGACATGATTTTCATATTCAATGAGGTGAAATGCAAATGAAATATTGTCGACATCAAATTCCTTATGGGGGAATGGAGCAGTCCCCTGTCAAACATGGTAGTGTGGCTGATATTTGAAATTACACTATACATTAACAGAAGAAAGAGATAGCCCGGTTGCTTCCTAAAAGAGGTAGCTGGATTTCTTTTGAAAAATACTAGCAGGTTCTTTAAACAATGTAAAGATGTTTTACTGTAAATAGAGAGCCTGCGCCCAGGATACACACAGGCATGCGTGTGACTGCACTAGACATTTACAAGGACATTTGGAGGTAAGCAATACAGAGGAGGGGGATTTAGATAGGAGGAAAGGCTATTTTTTGACATGTTGATATGGCTTGCTGATTCCAAAATATAAAAGACAAGCCTTTAGTCATGTACACAATTACGTTTCTCTAACATTAATTTGTAATGTTTTTGTGGCCCAAAAAACATCATTTTAGAAACTACTGAAAACGTTTGATTTCCATAAAGATCATGTTGACTCAGAGAATAATAAAATCCAGTTTCCTTTTCAGAGGGACCAACAAAATGTCACTTTATTATAAGTCAATTTGTGTAACACTTATTCTTCGTGGCTATCATAATAAGCACATGGCTGGATTTTCTGTTCAGTGAGTGAAAGAACTCAGTCCTAGGATCAATTACCTATTATAATTAAGCAATAATGCTGCATTTTGAAGGCTCTCGGCTATTAATTTAGTCTGTGGGCCCTAACCACCTAGTAATGGCACGATTAGTGCTGTTAGAACATTCAATCCAATTAGGGCAGAATAGTATTTTTAAGACTTTGAGAGACAAAAGTAGAAATAGTGGAATGTTGGTACAAAGGACCTATACCACTGCCATTTACCAGTGCACTGTGTGATGCATCCTACAGAGTCCTCACAAAAACCCTACCTAATGTCTCCTCCAACTGTGGCCAGGGAAAGGCAGACACTTCCCGATCATAACCCTGGGGGTGCTGTTAGCCAGGAAGATCACCTGGGAGGAGAAACGCCCCAGGGAAATAAGGCGGCTTCATGGGAAGAGGCGCAGTATTAATCTTCCTCAAGGAAGGGAATATCTGTAATGCCGGAATATGTAATGGATTGCTGTCAGAGAGAGGTTTTATTTTCTCAAGCTAACTGTTGGAATATAGGTGAATATAACCATAAACAGTACAATTCTGAAATTCAGGAAAACCCTCTTAAAATCACTGACATTTATAAACACAAAAGCCTTTACATTTTGCCAGTTTAATCCCTGAAAAACGATACCCTTGTGTAGGATGAAAAGGGAACATGGGATCCTGTTTGCTCCAGACTGTAATTGCAGAGCTGGCGCAGTGGGAAGCAATGGGAGAGTCGGCTCTCCCTCGGAGGAATGCAGTAGAAAGTGCATCTTTTGAAAACATTCCCCCTTGTTTTGCAAGTCGCAGTGGCAGGCGAGCACCGACGTTTTGTTGGAGCCAAGAGAGACCTGCTGATGGTGGACACGAGTCGTGGAGGACTGTAGAGAGGAGGTTTTAGGACTGCCTGGGGAAAGTGAAGCAGAAGATCTGGAGGCAGCGAGTCGCACCGACGCACATGCCTGATCCGGTGAGTTCACTTTTAGATAGTGACCCCGGAGTGCTCCATATCTGCCCGCCTAGCCAAGTCCAGGGTCATCAACAATAGTAAAGTAATAAGTGAAGTGAAACAAATAGAAAATAACCCTTTTGAATGCCAAACTGATAGAAAACAAGTGAATGCCTATGTTAACAACCAAGCTGACTTAAAATGACTTGCATGGCAACCTAAGAATCTGATTGCCATATCAGAAGCAGGTGATTGTGACATTGTGGGGCAAACAAAGAGCCAGCAAAGCAAAAGGTCAATATCTCTGATAGAAAAGATAAACACTCACTGGCAAAGTCAAAAGAGAAATATACCAAAGCAACGAAGAAAGAACGATAGTTGTCTAAGCCAAAAGAAGATAGTTGGTGTTTTCAGTGTTAATAGCAATTGTTGCCCACATGAAAAGAAGGTCCTAAGAGAGAAGGATTTAAACCCACATTGCTAAATAATTGTGAATTTGAAAAAAAACCTTATCAGTGGTTCATCAGTGGAAAAGGGAAGAAACATGAGTGGCAGGAAGCTTCTGATGGGTGACGTTCAGAGTAATTTGAGCATAACCTGCAGAGAATGTGGCAACCACGTGGGTGTAACAAATAGCATCACTATGGTTCTTGCATCTCATGACATGGTTCTTATATTTGAAGTTGTGGAGTCCAAAGACATTGCTAATTTGTTTTGTTTGAGTTCAAACTTTACCACTGAGGTACTGACAAGTAGTAGTTTGCTTTGGCCTGGCAGGAGAGTGCACCAGGTCAGACATTGTTGTAGTAGTTGGACCTGTTCTGGCAGGAGAGAACACCAGAGCAGAACACTGTATATCAATAAGCCTGGCAGGGGAATGGGCCAGTTGGAAGCCTTTGAAGTACTGTGGTATGGTTAAAAGTCTTGAAGAAGAAGTTGAAGAACCACTAAAGTATTTTATTGATTGATACAGAATCATCCTGACTAATTAATAACATTGAAGCAAGTGTTTTGTGAACTGCTCCTGAAATCATTAATATTGTCAAAACATTTGATTTTGTGAACTGGTGCAGAAGCATCCTGACAAATACCTTTTTGTTGAAACAAATGAAGTAAAGAAATATTCTGAGTTGTTGAACAGAAGTCATTTCAAGAACTTGGTGTTATCAAATTGGAACTGTGTGTCCTTAAAGTTAGAACCAAAGAGAACTTTTTTTGCTATATACAATTTCCTTAACTTTTCTGAATCTGTTGAACAAAATCCTACTTGAATCTGGGGAAGGGGAATTCACCCAGATTAGAAGGAAAAACATTTAATATAATGTAAATTTAACTGTTATATTTATTGTTGAAATACCATAGGTATGCCTTGTTAAGTTGTGTATGATTAAGTGTGAGGCACAGAATTATTGTGTTAGAGTGTTTCCTTTAGTTTATTTTAGGCGGGAAGTCCTCATCAGGGTAGGGATAGTGAGGCATTTTCCCAACCTTTTGATTTAATGAAATGGCATCTTTTGAAAGAGCTTCACAAAATTGTCGGCCTCGCATTTCTGACTCCTCACAACTGTCTGTAATGGAGCTGCCAACATTGCAACACTCTTATTATGCTTTGTGGCGAGGACTGAGGGCCCTTTTAGGCTCTATGGGTCCTGCAAACTGAAGTAATGTCCTAAGAGGTCAAAGCCATTTAACAAGGTTTCCATGCCCAAAATACAAGGTTTGTCCCTAGGTCTGGATCGATAAAGCTATTATAATCTGATTTTGATATCAAAATTATCATTAGCATGCAGGGCCTGGCCACAGAATATGAATCTGCCTAGGCTGTTGTAGGAAGCTGGCTGCGGGTACTCTCTGTGTTGCAGCCCATAGTCTTGGAATGCAGTCTGCTGGGCAGTCTATGGACTATATGAGTCTGCAGGCTGTGCCAACTCATATAGTCCACAGATTGTCCTATGACAGGATTGAATGAACATTCTAAGAGTTACAATCAGGCTTTATACACTACATCCTAGGGTGATATCAGTCTTGGATCCCATGAAGACGGAGTTAAATGTCTGAGTGCACTATGACTAGATAGTGTAGGAAAAGTTAGGAAGTCCCTAAGGGAGTTTAGCAAGATAAAGCACTCTGCCATTAGGTCCTCACCACTAGAAGAACATATAAATAGAAATTACGGGTCAATCTTCTGTATCTACTAAACTGTGGTCAGTGAGGCCTGGGTTAGGGTGGAGGTGGAGGTGCAACACAAGAGTAGAGAGGGAGGGATGGACCCAGGGCCCCTAAGAACACCAGTAAAAGCCTTTGAGCTGTCTCTGAGACTGGGCATGATTCTTGTCCCATAGGCACTCCATAAGCCTAAAGGCTACAGAAATGCTTCATAAAGGAGCAGTTGTTTCTTTTGTGAAGTGTGCCAGAGCAAATGCATATTTTGCATTACTGTAGCAATGTGTACAGTTTACATCTGCATATTTGCATAAACATTTCATGTGATGTGGGCATGGCTGGCTCATCCCTTTTCAATTAAGGACACCCTTGGCATAGCAGTCTTCCACATCAAGTTGTCAATGATCACTTACTGCACACAAAAGTCTATACTGACTGTTCTGAGACACAGTTCTTCTGTGGAGGTCTGTATGGAGCTGACATGGGTACAATAGCGCCAAAGCACAGCATTTATGTTGATGCTATACAATATGGGTAAAACTAGCTAGATCCTCAGACTGAAATCATCAGGTTAGACACTGTGAGACCCTTCTTGAGGAGTCTGACATTTGGAATCCAATGACACATGCTTCCAGCAGCAGGTCATCGTTCTTCAGCACCCAATGAAGGAGGACAGATGATTATGTAAGCACCCAATCTATACCCAGCTCCTACATATTTATCAGAGACCCAGCTGCACAACAGTGGGCCGATGGCCACCAGATAATATGGAATAAGTGACTTCTACATTGTAGGCTATTACTTATGACTATGCTTGAATGTGATGATAATAATGTGCTATTTATGTAGCTTGTATGCCTAAGCGTTTTACATAGAAAATATAACTATATATATATATATATATATATATATATATATATATATATAATCCCCCAACCAGAGTTGGTACTCATGTATCGACCTTGGAAGAATGAAAGGCTGAATTGGCCATGCCGGAATTCAAACCTGCGACCTGCAGATCGCACACAGATCGCAGCAGCAAGTTCAACCCACTGAGCTATTTTACCGGCATGCAAAAGAGGTATGTATGTTTGTGCCATCAATTGAGAATTTAGCCAAAATTAGCCAAATGTGTTTATATTTGAACAATGAAGAATATGTTTTGTTGGAGCTGTTGTACATAGATATTGTAAGCCTCTTTAATAGTTGTTCCAAAATGATGCCTCACTCCCTTGTACAAAATGATGCCTCACTCGCTTGTGCAACCAACCTAGGAAAACTCAGTTGCTAGCTTCAAAGTTGGGCAGGTGTGAGGAATTGCAATCTGGCAAGGGTGTACAAGCCCTGCCTTGTATAGATTTGTAAAAATAATTCAATGATGAAGGTAGTTCCATCTCAGAAAGGTTGGTCTGCTAACCAGACAAACTTTCATTAAACTCCATGCAAAAAGCATAGTGCACACATATTTGTCCTGCCACATAAATCTCCTGATCTGCAGCTCCTGCTCTCTAGTGGCACAGAGCGGGTTTTAAGGTCATAGGTGCCCTGTTTGACAACTGCTGTGACAGAAAAGAGAGGAAAGACAGGGAGTGAACTGCTGCTGGGGCAAGAGCTGCCTCTTTGACAGTTATACTGGTTCCCAGGACCTCACTGGAGGTGAAGGATTCCGGCCGCTGTTAGCTAGCCTCCCCTGGGTTGGGAGAACAAGAACAAACACTTGTCCTGTCCCTGAGCTCGAGGATCGGGACTCACAAAATCCGGAGAGCCAGAGCAGCTGTGACACCTGTTATCAATGCATTAAACAAATCGACCCACATTCGAGCTGTGTTCACCACATTTGAACCAAAGGGACCCTTCAGTGCTGTTTTTGGCACGCTCTCGGACTTCAAACCACTGTGCTTGCCTCATCAAACTGTCTCGACACTGTATCACCCCAGCAGAGCCTTATCACCTGTCTGGCTTGAGCACCAGAGCACCTTGCAGATGACTTTGAAATGCTGTATCAAATCAAGCATCAGAGCGCCATGACTTGACATTGAAGTACGACTCAAACTCCTGGAACAACATGTCACTCATTCGCCCAAGCCACCAGTACTCATTGTTTTTTAACTACCCTCAATCATTCAACCACTCCTGGAGATAGACACTGTGTAAACTACAAAGAGCACTTGTCCGAATTGGACTTGCTATGTGGCATCAACGCAACACAAAACCTTTGAACATGATTTGACAGACAAGCAAAACCACCCTAAGCCTGCTTTGAGACTGTCAAGCCTCCTGAAATTGAAACCCAGACATTTGAAGAGGCCAGGTCCTCCTACTCCCACTTAAGTATCCAGAGTGCCTGCATCATTACATTCTGCATTTCTCTGTCTTTCTTTTACAGGGTTGGGATTTTGATCGTGTTTTGATAGCCAAGTATGCAATTGATTTGTGTAATTAAAGTCTACATTGTCATAGAACCTTGGTTGGAATTTCCTTGACTTTGGAACTATTGCACTAGTGCTTTTTGGGTTGCTACTGGCTCATATTCACACCCTTTCTGAGAGTATAGCCTTCCCTTGGCTTATGTTACTACAAAAGGCAAGCAAAGGATGGCATACCTCTTAGCTGTGTCTTTTGTACCTTTATGATTTGGATCGTTATTGATTTTTAGAAGTGTGGGGGCTGAGTAGGCAGTGTAGCCACCACACATCCTTGCACTCCTTCAGAGCAGAAGTAATTTCATCAAAGCAGGTTGAGCACTTTTGTGGCTGATCCGTCTTCTTCAGCTGCAGTAAACATTTCATCCTTGTCCCACGTACATATGCTCAGATTAATGTAAAGCATTGCTAAACCAAGGGCATTAAAAGATGTCTAAATGTTCTAAGTAAATTTGTTTTCGCATTGGCACCTATGCACCTACCTACCTTAGGGTGTAATTTCATCTAGTGCATTCTACAAGTAAGCTCTCCACACCTAACGGCCCACCCTCCTCATATTATTCCTGGGGACATTATGGAGCATCAGGACCACTGGATCTGTAATATTTTCCTTTTATAACAATACATACTTGATTGTTTGAGAAGAAAAATAATCCTTAAGAAAAATAACTTTATATATTACAATTACCCACCTACTATTACATTCACAAGTAAACTAAAGCATTTAATGATAATTCAGTTCCACTCAATAGTCTTGTACTTTGCATTTATGTTGATAGATCTTACCATTATAACAGTGCAAATTCTACAAAATGCCAAGTCATTGTGTATACATCCTTTGGTGAAAGGCCACTTTTCCCAAATCGAAGGGTGTCTAAAATCCAACATGCATAGTTTCACCATAGGCTATTACACCGGATCAGTCTATGGTGTGCGTGGCATGCTGAGGAAGTTAGCATGTCTGTAAAGGCAATCTGGCATTTGTGGGTGTTTTAGGGGCAAGCAGCCTGGTGTTACATGAAGCCTGCAGAGGAGCTGAAGGTATGGATTGAAAGAGAACAGTGGAAGGTGCTGAGTGAGCATGAAAGGGGTTTGGCTGGATCCCCACATTCAAGCTGAAGAATTAGAATGGAGAGGAGAGTTGGTGAGCAGGAAAGATGAAGTGGGTTGCGAAAGTCTCAAGAACATTACAAGGAAAGTATGTACATTAGTGTTGGGGCAGGTTGGTCATGAGAGGGCAGCAATTTAAAAATGAGGGCTGAAAGCAGATGCAGGATTAGAGAATGAGGAGGTCTAGGTAGGGGAAATACTCCAATGGGGCAGTGGTTGTCACAGCAAAATTGCAGCAAAAAAGTATGGTCAAAGGATTCGGAAAATGTGGAACTCAAAACGTTTTCATGGAACTATCAATTTCATTAGAGTAGCCAGATAATAAACTTTATAATGCTTCATAACTTTGCTTTTTATATCCCTACGGCATTATCTGCAACATGCTTTTAAGCTCCACCCTTTCAAGCATGCTCATCCTAAGTCATCACATGTTTTTTTTTTTTTATTAAGTTACACCCATATCATTAGCAGGTTTATGTATCAGCGATGACATTTTAAACAGTACATCTTGCAACACAGATTGCCAAAGCATATCTACTTGGCCCGGGACCACAAACTCTCCCCTCTTTGCACCACAATCCCATTTTTAATGTCACAAAGACACATCAGATCAATGTTATCCAAACATTTCCTCTCACAATCTACAGTATTATGGTGCATAAAAGGACATATATTAAAAAATGACACTAGTAAGAACGTTAACAGGCAATCCAAAAACTGTGGGCCCAATTCAAATATATTTTTGCAAATCTGTGTGCAAGTGCAAAGAGCAGGAAAAAAAATACATTCTGTGCTCAGGGTGATAGACAGTATTGAATCTGCCTGTACACTGGCTTTGCCTAGGCAGATTTGCCCTACTCACAGAATATGTGAGTAAGAGGAGTCCCTCGTGATTAAGCCTAGATGATCTTGTTTTGCTAAACGCTAAATCACCTGAATCTCCACTGATTTGCCCAGACTGAACTTTTCCAAACTTCCTTTCGAGGTTCCGTCAGTCTCTGCCTACCAGGCTATATGATGCATGCAGGACTGGCATTCATGATCAGTCTTTGAGGCAAAGACAGGAGGTCTCTAGGGTAGTTGAGGGACAGGTAGAACAAAATTGACATAGGAATTAATTGAGGGAGAGGTAGAACAGTATAATACAATTTATTTGGAGCAGAGGCAGTGTAGAGATTATTGAAATAATTAATTATTTGGCTGTTTAGACATGTTTGATGGCATTGATGATGCTACATGAAAGGAAGGCAAGGCCGTTAATACTGCAGGGGTATTGCAAAGGAAAATGAAATTAAAAAAAAGGTATTCATTAAATCAGAACACTCATTCTAAATAAAACCAGAATTATAGTTATCTGTTGATAGAATAACATATAGTATGAGTGCTATTACAAGAAAACCTAGTATACATTAAACATTTTCTCTTTTTCATGCATCAGAACACATATCATGTAGCATTGAAATCCTGTGAACTTAAATTGAACTAAAGTGTATATGTACTTGCAACAATACAAACATATCCTTTAGTCAGATCTCATTAATGAAACATTTCCAGACCCTCATTAGCCTGCCACTTATATGAATACATGGAAGATAAGCAGAATAACTGTGGTTATTTAAAACAATAGGTATTGGTTTCAAACTACAACCCTAAAAACAAATTAACTTACAGTCTCATATTTTAGAGCCCAGTTGCAGAAAAGGATTAAGTTGACAAATGTCAATTTTCAGGACACATTAAGTGAATTCTTTAGAACCAGGTGCCTACTGAGGTTCATTAACTCTGAACATGGCAAACATTAGGTTCAGCAAAGCATGTGCACCTCTTGCATTAGGCTTTTTTTTTTAATGAAGAATAGATCATAAGCAAGAGATGCTTACTGCTAATGATAATCCACCAACACAAATGACATTTAAATAAATGCGTAGTAAAAGTTAACTTAAAATGTGAACACAACACTGGAAAATCCAATTGAAAAACTGAATGTAGATCTGAAATCAAATGAAAAGGGAGAACCAGATGCTTATAAAATTGAAATATTAGAATGTATAATATAAATGAATAATTTTGCATATTTGAATAACTTCACTAAGCACAAAGTGACAGAAACATAAATTAGCACCTGGCAAGTGGGCAGAAACCAATCAAGTTGCTCAGAATACGGATTGAAACAGTCGATCTAAGCCTTCCTTCTGAGCTGCCTGGTGGATGCTTCCCCACCCTCTATTATTCCCCCATCATCCATTCCCTTACTTTTCAATTCCCATATGCTGGATTGTGGTGGCATCAGATTCGCCAGCGCTTCTGCTGCTTCAGCTTCTGCTCTGGTGTGGCCACCATGGAAATGGAAGAGGTATGTCTTCCATCTCCATGTCGGCCATCTTGGTACAGTATGTGAATTGAATGAACGGGACACTGCATGGCGTCCCATTCATTCAATCAAAACACAATGCTCACAGCACCTTGGTTACCGAATTGGCAACCCAGGGTGCTAATAGCATTAACACTGTCTGTGGCAGACTGGGTCAGATGTTATCGACCCAGTTTAAAGACTGGAGGGGGGTGTCTGTACTTCTGCTCTCTATATGGTAGAGGAGAGGCACCGAGGACCCCAGCCAAGATTCTCTATTTGGTAGCTCTGGTCGAGCAATCAAGACCTAGCTTCTCAGGAGGTGATGCAGGGTGGTTCTTAAGTACAGTGTGGCCCCCAATCCCCCACAAAGGAATGTCCACACACTGTATTAGTTAAAACACAGTCTTTATATAATTAATATTCAAGGTTATGTACACTATCACAATAACTCACTTTGTGCTCAGAAAATCAATAACGGTAAATATATACAGTTCTAAAGTGGTACCACAATTATTATCAGATCTCATTAAAGTGCATCAACTATACTGTCAAAATGCCACACAGATCAATACAGAGGAAACCAGCAGTAGAGAGGGGAAGGAAAGCAAGAGGGTTGAACAATTGCCAGAATACTGGCCTTTACCAAATAGACACAATTCTGTGTGGAGATCCCCCCACCTGGGCAACCTGTAAAGCAAAGATGTATCACAAGCCCAGTCCATATATTGTTCTACGAGTCTTATTTCCCTCTACAATAGTTCTACAGCCCCAATGTACCTGGAAGTGTAGCGTTCGTCGTCAGGGAATCGACAGCCCTTCTTGAGTGCCCTCCCTTTAAGGCAGGAGTCACGGGTCGTTGAATGTCCGACGGAGAACAGGGTGAACTACGGTGGTGAAGTGGCAGCTTTGTTCCTAGCGGTGCTCGTCGACGGCAGAGCGTTGGCGTCCTGCAAGGAAGAGGCGTGCGGGGCACCTCGGTGACAGTAGTTCTGGACCGCAAAGAGATGTTGAAGAACTGTGGCCCAGCAAGGGTGTTGAGTCGTCGGCGTCTCTGTGGTCTTTAGGTGGCAGGAAACCCACCGGTGGATGCTCCTCAGCGCGTTGATGGGCTGGCCTTCTCCAGCGAGATAAAGCGGGCGGCGATGCAGACGAGAGCATCCTTGGCTCAAATTAAGTTCTTAGGCAAATGGGAGCACGGCGGCTCCAGTCGCCGACAGCGGTCGTCGACAGTGGTGGACAACAGTCTGGGCGCTTCTCATTGGGATTCCACGGCAGTCCCCATCTCCGGTCGGCAGCCTGTCATTGGTCAGTCTACCAGGGAGCTTTGGCAAAGATCAGCTGATGCACAATGGTCCCTCGTAGTTCGGGAAGAGGGCGCCTTACAGGTCCTCTCTGGGTCAGTTCTTGGAGACACAGCAGCTTTCAGATAGTGAAGGAGAGCAACAGCAATTCTTCTCTTCCAGCAGGGCTTCAAGGTTAAGCTTCAGTTTCACTCCAGTTACTCTTCAGCTTCTGAACACAATCCCTAGCAGTGAGAGGTCCCCAGATATACTGTTGATCTCCCATTCATTCCGCTGGGTCATACTCAAGCATCCAATCACGGCGAAGGGCATTCATGCAGGCAGGCAGCCAATCAGGCACACAGTGCATTCAGGCCATTCACTTCTCTCCAGACACTCAACAACAAGTTATGTGTATTGGGACAAGTACCCAGCCATTCAACACTCCACACTGCATTCATACCGGTTTCGGGCAGGGCTGTGTCAACCATTGTCTCAAACATCAGATACTAGACACCCACAACATAGAATGCGTATTCGTCACACACTCCATTCACGCAGGTCCCACCCACAGGTGTACCAACAACATACGGTTGTTGAGAAGGCTCCAGCCAGTCTGGTCAGCACTTCCCCACACTAGCATATATGGAACTTCCACCCACCAGCCAGTCAGGGGGAAGGGACAGAGTCAGGGCTTCCCAGGAGTTTGGGAAAACAAGGTAATAGGCAATAGAAAGCAAGAGGCCACAGGGGCCATCTTGTTTCCTATCAGGAATCAACTGATTCCAATGGCAGGGCCTGTGCATCCCAAAATGGAGGATACTCAGAGCACCTGTCAAATTCAGCATGGAGCTGCCACCAGCCCATACCCTGCTCTGTGGGCCACACACAGGTGCCCAAAAACATACACTAGAGGCACAGGGTTGCACCCCCACCCATGGGTGCCAAAAGGGTATCCCATGGGTCTGTACACAAAACCAAAAGAGAGAGCTGCACGCCCAGGAGTCCCACATGAACTCCTGCACAGAAAACACGACAGAACACACGATAAAAAGCAGTAAAGGACAAGGATACGGAGGCCCTGTCCCTCCAATGCATTTGCAGCATCACACCCGGGGACCCTCATTAAAAGCCCTCAATCCGCTCAGGCCTTTAACTCAGGCCCTGGTCCAATAAAACCCAATCCAGCAGCCCAGATTGAATGTTAACACTTATATTTTTGGATTCAGAATACTATGTTTTCTTACTATAATCTGAAAATGGCATTTCACCTATTATCACATATCCATTAAACATGAATATTTCGGCTTGGTACATTCCTCATTCCTGTAGAGGGGCTAGTTTGTAGATGACACATCTCTCTTATGGCAGATCAAATTTGATCGGCCAGTAAAAGTAAGGATGGACCATGTGTGTCATGTTTCCGGGACTCATTGTGCTCAACACGGAGTCCCTGTATGGTACAATGGTATTTGGGTTTGAAAACTGCAATTCCCAGGAGACCCAACAGTCATGTGACTTCAGTTTACATATTACGCCAATCAACATGGGTATGCCAGTTTTAGGGCTGCTGGAAACTGATTCAAGGAGTGACACAGAGAAGCCCAGGTTCCAGCAATGCTCCCTGTGAGCCTTCTGTGTTGGATGCCCTGTTGATGCCTTGCGTGCACTAAACCTTGCTTGTTTAACAGACCGCCTTTGATTGTGTTTGTACTAAGACCGATAATGATGGTACCGAAAAGTACCGTTTTGCTGACCCACCTTGGATTATGTTTGTACTAACTCTGATAATGAGTGTACAGAAACGTGCCTCTTGTCTGGACCACCTAGGACTGTGTTTGTACAAAGACTGATAACCTATTGCACCGCACCTTGACTATTTACCAGACCCCCATGGATTTTATTTGCCATGATTGTAAGCATGTATTAAACCTTGGTCTGCGTCTGGGAATGCCTGGATCATGTTATGACTTGCTTGTGTCTAGTGCACTGTGCATGCTTAGTATTGCCAAAATTGATGGTACATCAGAGACTTATCCACCCGCCCCCCATGTGTGCCCATGTGCTACCAGAGAGACTCCTGTCCTGTTGTTTTCTTTTGTGTCTGTGTTCTGTACTAGGCTGGTTTTCTGATTTCAGGAAATTAAATACTCAACTGCTTATTCATCTCTTCAGTAACTCCACAGGTACAATGGCCCTACTAAGAATGGGTGGTGGGCTGCCTCGTTGTACTCTTGCTGATCATACTTCTTTCACTACGCAGCTGGGTGGTACTGCCTTTTCCTGATCTCCAGCCACCCGTTCTGGGGGCTCATTCCAGGCTGAATTTCATTCAACTGACCAAAAAAGTAAGTGACATTCTGCTCCACTGTAATTACACATAATACCCTTACAAAGAAAACTCTCCATGGGAGAGTGGGGTATTTCCCCACATTGAGTAAAATAACAAATGTTTTGGATTGTTCTATAAAGTGCTATGCCTCCTGCAGTCTGTGGTTTGTTAATTTGATTTCACGGATTTGGCAAAGGATTTAAACAAGCCTGTATACAAATATTTTAAAGTAGAATAATACCCTTGGAATACAAATTAAGGATGACATTTGGTAGGAAATTACATTTTGGAAACCTGTTATTCAAATCATTTCATTTTGTGAAAGCATCCTTTTCTTTTTAAATGAAAGAAAAAGCATGTATACACAACTTAAAAATCCAAACCCATTCCAATTTCTTTGCCCATATGTTTAAATAGGAACCCTTCTGTTCCTACCAATGGAACCAACACCATTTGGAGTTTTTTTGTTTACTTCAATGCAATGATGTTTTCATAGAATGTCTGTTGCATATCCCAAAGGAATATTTCATTCATCTTTTGAACTGCTAGTTTGATATAATATTTGCCAATTGTATTTCAGATTTGAATTTCATAGCAAAATACCTGTGTACATGTTCGAAAATAATGATTTATATTTGTTTTTCCATGTATGGATATTTGTGTCAATATCTAAAGTAAACTGGGCCTTGTATGTTTAATGAAAATTTTATTGAGACATAAATAGGCAGGGCACAGTGCATTTAATATAATTGTACACTGAATTGATTTGTAGGTTTTAGAGGTGGCTTCTCCAGCATTATGAGATAGGGTACAACCTAGTATTCCCAGATTTATTATTTTAAATAAAACAAAAATATTCAGAATAGAGCACCTCCTTGTAACAGATTGTGAGATTCAATGTTTTTTCAATGGGTGGTATGAGATCAAGAGCATACCACCACAATGAATGCACCACAAAAAAGTAAATCTACATTCCTTAGACATTTCATACAGTAGAACATTAAAATTGGGTGAGTAGGTTTGAGAGTTTTTAAAATCCCAGAGTGTGTTGGTTTCTGGGAGATTGCACTTAGTGGCAGTAACTGAGTGTAAAGCATGCATGCCACCTTTGTGTGACTACAAGGAGGAGATAATCCTAGGCGCTACCATGCATGATATGACTGAAAGCAACATTTGTTGTCAGTGACTACTAGGAATTAGAACACACTAACAATCTTTTCAATAAGCCGATTGGTCAATCTGTGGGCAATACAAACTAGTATAGCCCGCAGATTTAATAAAGCCTGCAAAATTCAGAGTTCAGCTTACCTTCGTCGCGGCACTGTCATTATAAGCTGCTACTTAATTGATGTGCCTCCACTTCCAACATCGGCCTGCGTCCTAGCTCGCATCCACATCGGCAATAGTTAATTTGTCACTTTGCTGCGCATGCGTCCGTGCGTGTGTGCGCAACATCGCTCCACCCCCTCATAAATGATTCCAAATGAAAGCTTTTTTGTCGGAAACGACATGGATAAAACAAACACTGCAACACACATAAAAGAAACGAGCTAAACAAAGGTAAATAAAGTGTATTCACCTTTAATTCGCCACAGTGCCTGCCTGCTAGCTAAACGCTCTGAATACATTTTTTTAATAAACATATTTCTGTGTAAAATCTGAAAAGTGAAAAGTGCATACCAGCTAAACATTATAACACACAAACCATACATCACCGAAACAAATCCTCAACCTCCCTTAGTACCATAACACCGGAGACAGATACACCTACAACAACCAAGAAAAGGAAGTATCCTGCACTAACACAAAACACGGACAAACCAACTGGAATAACTTTACCAGATGAACTTCCAAGCACACCATCGAACCCCAATTCTCTACTGCTGTCATATACTCTCCTGCAACCAACACAATTAAGACATATCCTAAACTTTCATAAGCAACAGACCAATCAAGTAAAGAAACATTACCAGCTGATCTACCAATCACATCATCTGTCCATCATTCTCTAGCTACCACCTCAACCCCAAACGTGAACAACACTGGAATAACTAGCCTTGTTCCGCTTGGCCAATGTATTAACTGCACACTTAATTTCTATGGTACTACACACTTAACCCTTAAAGAGATATTTTTATTTACAAAACTACCTTTTCTACCCTCTAATCCTTTTCCCAATAAAAACTACATTTCTGCAACATTTATGTGTCATTTGTCATTTCTACTATTTTAATAAAATATCTAGGGTGTTGTAATAGCTTTATAAACCTGCAGCTCTGGCTATACCGGGTGTAATGGTCCCTCGTACCTCGTTAACTCGGTCTTCAGGGGCCCATAGCACCCGCTATGGCCCTCGCTACTGGTCTACAAGGCTATAAGAGAACATCTCAGAGTTGTTTGGAGGCAGAAGATTACAAAAAGTGCCCATAACTACATGTGCATCAGCGATCTAGTGGTGACTATGGAGGAGAGAGTTTGGCGACTTTTACGTGAGTCGAGAAATGAATTAGATTTCTGCTGAGTCTCATGAGAACTCACGAGTCTACCAGATCATGAATGTGGGATTCGGTTTGAATCGCAAGTTCAGTGCGGCACAAGTTCCCAAAGACTTACTTGAGAGTGGCTGTTGCATCACCAATGCCAACCATGATTTAGAAGGTGAAACAGAAAAGAGAATGAAGGCACTCCAACTCGTTTCTTTAAGTTAACACACAGGCTTTCATTTCCAACAGGAATCATTTCAGACAGCTGTTGCATAAGAGATAATAATCAGCTTGAGTCTCCCAAGTGCGAAATACATGATTGGAAGGGATGTACTAATAGATGCATGGAAAGTCAGATTTTAGACCGCTGACTTAACAGACCCATTCCCGTATTGATTTGTCCCAAGTCAAAATAACTTGTGTAGAGGGTTCCTATTTTATACACAGCAAAAGCAGTCGAGGAAATTAAATGATTGCATTAGCTGCAGCAGGTTCTTCAAGGCCCGTCACTACCAATGCACACCCAGCAGCCATTTTGGTGGAGAGCTGTTCACAATCATTCAACTATGTGAATCATGTGGGCCAGTGATCATCTAGGTGTCAGGTCCTTGCCCAATGCTTAGATATGTTTGGAGGTGCTTTCTTCCTGTGTTTTATGCACAGAGCTAACCCCTCGTCTGTGCACAAAACTCTGTAAATCAGGGGATTTGCAAGCCGATGGCTTTGGCTGCAGAATGGGAGGCACACATTGCACCTCACATTGCGGGGCCATTCTTGTTTGTGAATTCTCTCTTGTATGTCTATGTGCCTAGAAACAATTGTGTACAGGTGCGTTATAGATGACCTATCATATAAGCTATTAAACTCAAACCCAAGTTTGTTTAATATGGTAATTAATTGGTAACTGGGAACAATGTGGAAATGGAAGTTCATTTCCCGATTTTATTACGAAGCGGAAAATTTCAGTGGAAATCAAAGTTGTCCTTTGTCCATCACAAATTGTTCTATTTTGGCATGTGTTAATAGGAAAGTACCTCAGTAGGCGTGCATTATTTTTATATTTACCAATATTTACACACAGCATCTTGCAGTGTGATTAACAGATTGCTTCTACGTGACTTTTTTTCTGCTACATTGGGCCTCACCAAGAGTTGGGCAGTATCCCGGCTGTAATACCGCCCAACTGTAATAACGTTAGCGCCCAGTGGTCCGGCGGTGTTACCGCCGGATGACGAGTTGGGTGTTGAAGGTAAATCCCTATTCCCCATTGGATCCAATGGGGCATTTTCTGGCCTAATTCTGCACGGTTATACAGCAGGCTGTGTCACAGGGAACTAAATGGGTCACCTCCAGAAAAAAACTGGAGTTAAAACAGCTCATTTAGCATCCAACACGTGATAGGGCCAGCCCTTAAATGCAGCGGTAATACCATTACCTCCGCATTAAGGGCTACAGCTCAACTCGTGATGAGGCCCATTGGCATTAAAACAGTTCATTCTGCATGCATACTAATTTACCAGTATTATTTATTTGGTTGTGGTTCAAAGCTTTCTGGTAATAACAGTCTGGTTCTACTTAGAGAAGATGCAATCTCGTCACTGCATTAGGAGCTTCCATCAAACCTTCCATGTCTCCTAAAGATATCACTCATTTTCTTCACCTGCAGGACACGGTCTCTGAAGCGGAGGTAGCAGAGACGAGCACAGTTCCAGGCCCGAAGGCGTGGGGGGATGTGAGGCAGAAAAAGGACAGAAGAAAGGGGCTGACTTGGTGGCCAGTTACATTATGAGCAGGGGTGTCCTCGCGAAAGCTTCATGGCTTTTTCTCCAAACAGAACAGCCAATGGAATATATCACTTAAATGCTGCCCAATTAGTTCGATACACTGCATATGCAACAAACAATAGCATCCCTCTACAGTCTGAATAATAAAAATAATTCCTCTTACAATCGTTTTCCAGTTGCGCGTGTGTGTGTTATGCAGACATTAATGTCTGTGTGTTTGTGTCCATTGGGCAGCCTGGTGACTTGGAGCTGCTCACACTAGAGCTATGCCAGCAAGGGAGCGAGTTGTAACGCGGCTTTTGATTTCACCTTCCATCATACGGAAGTGGAAGCTTGAACACAGGCAGCCAATAACGCGCCTGATGATTCTCGTGAGCGAACTCCCGCTTTGCCGCAGGCAAGAATCCTTCTAATTGTCAAGCTGGACCTTCTGTTAGCGACGCAGGCGCTTCACATTCTTCTATATTATGCTTCCTATTTGCATGTTGTTCTTTGTTTGACATGAATGTCCAGTTTAAATATTATTTTCCTAGTGAGAGTTTGAATTTTAACAAAACTGTGCATATTAGTGAAAGGAGACCATTGCCGCGTCTCTTTCTTGGAATTCACATGAAAGAGAACCTAAAAAGGCAAGAGATGAAACGTTACTGGGTCTTGCTTATTTCTGCGATCATTTTGCGCGCATTGCCTTTATTTCTGCCTCCAGACACTAGCAAATATTCCTATTTTATTTTTTGTTCAACTTACTTTTTGATTTTTATAAAGTGCAAACTAAGCTGAACAGGCCTCAGAGTGTTCTTCGGATCAAGAGTTGAACCACCACCAATATCGCCACCTGTCTAACTGTAGGACGCAAAGTGCCAAAAAAGCTATGCGAGTGTCAAAAGCTGGGAATTACCAATACCCAGTAACAGAGCATGGCATAACATTGTATAAAAAACTAAAACGTATTTCATAGAAGATAGGAAGACAACAAAACCAAACTTGCTCAAAAGGAGGTAATAAAGGCGAATAGTGGCAAAAAAGTAGCAAAACGGATCAAATTGTTCTTGGAAGGAAGCAGGCCCATGAGAAAGTAGTAAGTGTTAAGAGGGGCTCAAGGGTGTCATGGTTGCTTTAAGGGGAGCTGCACGCCCTGGGAGCCGGGCCCTGAAAAGGAGACGAAGAGCAGCTAATTCTGAAACATAGAGGAGTTTGGGACATGCCAAATGTAGGCACTCACTGGGCCTCATGGATATCATTATAGATTTGAGGGATATAATGGGAATTACGGGCCATATTAAGTAAAGGGGCAGCAAAAGCCTTAGGCATTAAAGCATGTGGGAGAGCAGAGAAGGGAGCTATGAAGGGGTTCGGGGGGTAGTGATCTATGAATTTGAGTGAGAGAAGGGAGTCAAATAGGCTGGAGCCAGTGATAGAGGAGCGGAGTGATCTGCTAAGAGAGGGTTGTTCATTAAACGGGCCTGCAGAGTTTTACAGATGATCTCATTTAGGATGAAAATCTACTGAAGCACAGAGGGCCATAGGTGGGTGGAAAAGCTATAATGAAGGCATCGTGGTCTGTACAGGAGCCTATGAAGGAATGGAGAGGAGAAAGCTAGCAAGCAAGTCATTGTTTGGGATGTGGAATTTGAAAACATGGGGTCTTCAGTTGTCTCTGCGAAGATGAGGTGGCAGGAGGCAACACCTCTATACCATGAAAAGTCACACAATGCTGGCAGAAGGGCAATTCAAATAAAAGATACATGAAGCCATGCAATGCCACCTGTATACATTGAAAAATAGCAATAACATATGTAACTTAACCTTTGAGTGACAGACCACCAGTGTGTGGCCAACACACTGAGAAGTCAGTGATTTGCTTGGCTACGCAGGTGGTATATATACATCCTGAGGGGCAAAACGGGACCACTTTTTAGGATTTATATCTATAATAGATTGTATAAAAACAACTTTTTAAAATATAGATCTAAGGTTATATACTATTGATGTAGCATACTGAATACTTGAAGTGAGTGGTAAGGCTGATTGTAGTGACATGGAGTGAGTGTTTATACTTCGAGCTTCATGGATGAATGTGTAGTGCTATATAGTGAGTTGTCTGTACTTTAATGTTGTTATTCCCACTCTTTGTAGACATTACCTATTGTTAAATTAACCTGACCTCTTTATTTAAATTGATTTTTTTTATATGAAATGTAAGCTTTTTTGTGGAGGGTATGGCATATAGTGTATAAGTGTTTGTCCTATAAGTGTACGCAGTATGAGTGTATAAAATACGAGTGTATCAGGGTATGTGCATATGGCATATATGCCATAAGGTCATATACGCAATTTACATCTTGTATACGTTTTATATACATATGAAAAATGACTTCAAAGTCAGAGATTTTGATCTGAGTTTCCATATGTATATCAGTGTACATGTATGAAATACACATCTCCTACACATACGGGTAGAGTTTATATAGAAGATGTGCAATGATTCCCATGGTGTGTGGTACTAACGTGTGTTGAAAGAGTATGCACCTTACGTGTGTGTGCTGTAAGAGGGTTTGTAGAAGGAGCAGGGTTTGTAAAATCAAGTGTTCTAAGAGCATGTGTCATAAGTGTGTGTGTGTCATGAAAGCGTGTGTTATAAGCGGATGTGTCCTAAGAGCAAGTGTAGTGTGTGTGTGTCGTAAGTGTGTGTTTCATAAGTGTGTGAGTGTTGTAACTGTGTGCGTCATAAGAGTGTATCATAAAAGTATAAGTGAGAGACACAGAGAGATGCTAGGTCGGATTGTGAGCAGCTGGTTAGAAATTGTCTTAAAATAATATCCATATGGTGTTTGAAAATAGTCAGCATGTGTTTTCCACCACCCAGAGCATTTTTAAGAACTATCTAACCATGGTTTTATTTGTACAACTGTGTGTTTCTTTGTCATTGTAAAGATAGGACACATTGTACTACATCACATTCTTAATCATATTTACCTGTGATTTATGCACCAAAAATGATGTCCTTAAAACACTTTCTTTAATAACTGGGATTATAGCTGTGGTGGTTCAAAGTGATGGTACACAATACATTGCTCTCATCCCTCTTCACTCAAAAATCCCTTTTTGAAGAAAGTGCCAGGTTTACCTGGAGTTTGCAATCAAAGACTGTACTCCTTGCCATGATACTAGCGGGAACAGGAGATTTGCTCATGTGTAGTATGTTGCATTTAGATGTGAGCAATCCTTAAAATGCACTAAAAGAACAAAACACTTTGGGCCTCATTACGACCCAGGCGGAAGACCATGGTGCTATTAGCACCATGGTCCATGCCGGTAAGTTACCGACTCCGCCATGGAGAAAGGGGGAATTACCACCCCATTACAAGGTTGGCGGGGCAGTAATTCCCCCTTCCTCCATGGCCCTTCCCCATTCCCATTTTTGCCCCATAGGACTCAATGGGAATGGGGAAGGCGCTAAGTACGGTGCCGCAAATTGCGGCACCATAATTAGCACCAAGGTCCCTTTGCGGGTCCCTACTTTAACGGCTGGTCTACACCAGCCGTTAAGGTCGGGTCCCGCAAAGGGACCTCGTAATTAGGCGCTAATAGGTTAACGGCACTGCAGCCTTTTACGGCGCCGCTAACCCATTAGCGCCTGGGTCGTAATGAGGCCCTTTGTGTAATCCTTTGGGATTTTTAGGCTGAAACAGGGGTTAGATATGGTAGGGCCTGAGCAGGTAAAGCACACCCATAATTTGTAAATGCCCACTGAGCAGCGTGGAGTAGGGGTTGGGTTGGGGGAGGGTACATGAGGGGGACTGGCAGTCTGGACATTTTCATACTGTGGCAAGTTTTTTTTGTTGCATAAAGCGCAAAACTAACATGATGAGTGTTCTTACTTGGAGGAGGAGATGGCATTTGTGCAGACAGAAAGGATTTCTTTCTTTATTTTTTATTGTAGCATGCATTTTTACTTGCGTAAAGGTCAAACGCAACATGATGAGTGTTCTTATATGGGCACAGGGCGGGGGGTATTTGTGCAGCCTGCAGGGATATTTCTTTTTACTGTGGCATGGAATTTGATTTCACTGCCATTGAGCGCAAGGCCAACAGGAGTATGTTCGTATGTGGGTATACTGGCATATATTGTCAGAGCCAGCATGAACATATGTTCCTGTAGTATCATTTCTGGAATTATGGGCAAAGCAAATTTGAGTATGTTCTTATGTGGGAATACTGGCATATATAGGCACACCAGCATGGACATGTGGGGCACAATCAGCATGAACATATTTTATACACTGGCAGAATACTGGCTTATAATGGCCAAAGGCATCATGAAAATGCTTTGGAAAATGCACCTGTGCTTTGATGACTTGCCATGATATGATATGACATTTTATTTATATTGAGCTCATACACACGTGTTTCAGAGTGCGACCAAGCAAAGGGAGGGGAAATAGGGGAGAACAAAATAATGCTCTTACTAGTCACAGTGACATTAAGAACGCGCAAGTGCATGGAAAAGGGAAAGGGGAAAAGTGCATGGAAGGCGGAGAAGTGGAAAGTGCGGAACAGAGGAGAGAAAAGAATAAATAATAAGTGAAATAAATAAATAGATACTGCAGTGAAATGGTAGTGCAGCCACCAAGCGGCAAGTGCATAATTAGTCAGATAGGGTACATCTGATAAGTGCCGAAAAGAGTGGGGGACTGTATGGGTACAGATACAGATCCCAGTGCCAGGGGAGGCCTGGAGGCAGTGCAGGAGGGAGGCAGAGTGAGCAGGTACCTAGGCCCAAGGGAACAGAGGGTGGCCAGGTGCACAATGCTGTGAGAGAGAAGCAGATCAGCAGGGGAGAAAAGGGGCAAAGGAAGAAGTGAACAGAAAGGTCTTGAGGTGCTTCCTGAACCGGAGATGGTTCTCCTCAAGTTTCAAGGTGCTCGGGTGACTTTTCCAAAGGAGGCCCCAGCCGAAGACCGAGATCTGCCTCCAACTCATTTCTTAGAAAAACGACTGACACTGACAGAGTTAGTAGTAGAGGAGCGAAGGGCTCGAGAGGGGAGGTATTTGCGGAGGGATAGTTGAAGGTATTTTGGACCCAGGCCCCAGAAAGCCTTGTGGACAATGCAGAGGGTTTTAAATTTAATCCTTGCAAACACTGGGAGCAAATTAAGGGATTTCAAAGCTGGAGAGATGGGATCCCAGGGCTTGAGGCCAAGGACAGGTCTCGCAGTTCTGTTCTGGATTAGTTGTAAAGGGCACAGTGTGGAGGCAGAGTACCTCTGAGGAGGTGCAGTAGTAAGTTTGACTTCATAGATACATCAGAGATGTGTGCAGAGAAGAAAGTGTGGAGTCAAAGATGACCTAGAGATTCTTAGCCTTGCAGGTAGGGGTAGGAGGAAGGCCAATGGAGGCCGGCCAGAGAGTGAGGGCATAGGATGGTGAAGGTGTACCAATGAGGAGGATCTCAGTCTTGTTGGCATTTAGACAAAGATCATTGGCGGCACACCAATTTTGAATGGCGACTAGACAGTCAGAGATGAGGGAAGGAGAGGAGGTGCCTGAGGGAAGCCTGAAAATGAGTTGGGTGTCATCAGCATAACACTGGAATTTTGAGCAGAAAATGGAAATGCGGTAGGTGAGACTGGCCAAGTATTGGTTGAAAAGCCAGGGCGAGAGGTTAGACCCCTGGGGGACACCACAAGCAGAGAGGGAGATAGAGGATAGGAAGGACCTGGGCGGGGTCGATCAGAAAGGAAAGAGGTCAGCCAGGCCAGAGCCCGATCTGTGATAACCAGGTTGTCACAGAGACGATTGAGCAGGATGGTATGGGTGACCGTGTAGAAAGCAGAGGAGAGATCAAGTAGGATGAGGATGGAGGGAATGTTAGAGTCTAGGTTAGAGAGCAGATTTTCACGGACTTTCAGGAGAGCAGTTTCCATGCCTCTGGAAGCTCTGAATCCAGATTGGTGGTCATGGAGAGAGCCAACAGCGTCAGAAAGAAGGTTTAGCTGGGAGATGACTAGCTTTTCCAGGAGCTTCCCCAAAAAGGGAGTAATGGAAGTAATGGAAATTGGGCTGTAGTTAGCCGGACAGGAGGGATCAGCTGTGGGTTTCTTGAGGAGAGCATGCACAAGGGAGTGCTTCAGGGGAGAAGGGAAGGATCCAGAGGCAAATGGTTACAGCAAGGGCCGGAGCGAGGGTATCGATGTGGTCCTTAATGGTTTTAGAAGAACAGGGGTGGACATGTTTTGAAGAGCCTTTCATAGATCAGACTTGTCTAGCAACCTCATCAGGAGAGAAAAGAGGGAAATAGGAGAAAGAGGGAAACGGAGTCCCTGAAGGATGGTGAGCAACCCGGGACTGCGAGGGGAGAGGAGATGTAATGGATTTTTTTCATGTCTTACCCTACAAATCTCTGTGGCTTTTTACCTAACTTTTAAGTGTGCTGCAAAATGTACAATGTTCACCCATTATTTAAAAGTTTTCTCGGGGGAAACCCCCTCGCTGAACAGCCCTTGTTTGGTTCAGTCAGAGGTATAATAACGCCTCGTCCCTCTCTGCCCCCCCCCACTTATTAAACAATTCTGACTATGACTCTGGGCTGAAATTAAATTTCACATTGCCATATGGGAAGTCTTCTACTCAAAATCCTATTGCAGCATGTAGCATGTGCTGCTGAGATATTTCTGGCCTGGCAAGTGGACACTGGATCACGCATCAAGGCCCAGACATATGTTCTGGCCTGGTCGTATATATATAAATGCCTTCTTTTTCCGGTGAGGACGTGGGAGCCTGGGGCTCCTGCTCTGATCACATTATTGCTAGATTTCCCGTCAGAGCTCCAGGGATTCTGTTGAGCTGGATGTTTTTGCTGGGGTCCAAGCAGATAGAATTTAGGTGATTGAGGCACTGATCCATTACAAAAATACTGGTAGGCAGTGAATAGTGGTCGCAGGATTACCAACAGATTGGTTGCAGACAGGTTGGTGATACTAAGTGGAGAGTGCTATTTTTTGACAGGACAATACCTCCTCCACCAAATGTACCATGGTAACATGACCACGGCAGCATAAAAGGGAAAAGGTGGCATCCAACAATCAGTTAGGATAATGGGGACTGCTGCAGGCTACTCCATGAAACTTAGCCAGCAACAAGTAATAACGCAGAATGCAGAAGTAGAGAGGCAGAGGTAGTTGCAGAGACAAAGGGCTGAAAAGGGCACAGTTAGGCACCACATGTTTGCTGTTCAGTCCATGGTTGAGATACCAGAAAATCAGATCTAAGTGATCGATAGGCTGACGATGACCACCAGAGCACATTTACCTGGTGATCTAAGAGGGTGCCTAGAGCTACACATAACTATTAAAATTTCAATCTCACCTGTGACAAAACTGTTCTCAGGGTTATATTTCTTTGCCACTGGATTTTTTAAAAACAAAGTCATCATGGCACTCCGTACTTTACACCACACTTGTCAATCATCCTGCAGCAGGTTCTCATTGCTATGGTATGGAGAGTTGGCCACTGTATGACCTATCCCACAAATGCAGCCACCATCAGTGCTACAACGTTGAACCTCTACAAATAGATAATTCTTTTTAATCATGCAATTTATTAGATTTTCTCAAAATACACAACACATACAAAGTTCAAAACAGCAACATGCAAGAGAAAATGTCAATGCATTAACTTATATTAGAGATCATTAATCAATGTAGATAAATGGTCATACAGTCAAGTGTGTAACATAACTCAATAGTCACAATTATATTCCCCCCTCTGCCCATATTAACGTCAAAGAAATGATTTGATGATGATAAAAAGAAATACCAGGACAAAGGTAGGTGTTACAGAAATACAATAGTGAAGAACAGGAGATAAGACCTCAAGGTGCCATACCACTAGAATAGGCAGGCAGCCATGACCCTTAAAGTGTATCAAAGGCTGGTCCTACACATGCACATTGAACAATTATTTCCAGATGTGGTCCTATTCTAGGGTGGTATCTCTGTGTTTGAATTGAATCTTCTCATGCCCAGCAAGCGGGCATATATCTAGGCATTCCTCTATTTCCAAGTTACCCCAAATTTTCCAAAGTAAGTGAACAACCCCCTTGCCCACCAGGACTGCCCCTGAGAGAAAATTCCTCTAGACCTCACGTTGTTGTGATAATGCCTGGTGTATGCACAAAAGGTTCAATGTCTTGAATTACCAAAGTCTGAGCCCAGGGAGCGGATCACTTATAACACCTCCACCCAACATTTTGTGATAGTCTGTAGTCCTGAAACATGATGGAAAGTTTGCTTTATGTGCCCCACATATTAAACGCACATTGTCAGTCTAAAGACCTATCCTGTACATTTTATGGGGTGACAATACACCTTGAAAAGTACTCTTTCTGAAGCAGATGGTGATTGTATTCCACTGCTTAGTTAAAATTATGGGATAGGCATATAAATTCACTCCATAGCAGATGAATAGCCATCATCATTTAAGCAATATGACCCGAGCGGCGGGGGCATTACCGACTCAGGAGGGTCATATTGCTTTTAGTACCCCGGCCCGCATTATATGCGTGACCGGGGCACTAAAAGCATTTTTTTCTGTCCCGAAAAGCCGCAGTGTTTTGGGACAGAAAAAAAAGAAACGACCAAGAAAATGGCCGCCGGGAAAGGGAAAACGGTAGTCCGTTTTCTCTTTCCATTGCGGCCTTCGGGAGCGGACGCGCTGGGATCACAAGTGTTCCCAGCGCGTCCGCTCCCAAAAAAAGAAAGAAGCAGAAGGTAAGTGGGGTTGGGAGGGCGGGAGGGAGGGGAAGGGGGGAGAAAAAAAATAAAACGTACCTGCTACCAACTGTGTGTAGGCGCGGAGTCTCCACACTGCTGGAGGCTGCCATCATCCCCCACCAGGGACGCAGGAGCAAGAAGGTAAGTGGGTTGGGGTAGGGAGGTGGGAGGGAAGGGAAAAAAAAATAAAAAATAAAGCTTACCCGAGTCCCAACGGGGTGCAGAGGCAGCCTCTCAGCCGTGGGGAGGCTCGGAGCGGGGATGGCCCCGCTTCGAGCCTCCTCATTGGCTGAGGGGCTGCCACACCCCCCCGCCGAGGACAAGGCAGCTGGAGTCCCGGCCGAGAATCAAAGGATTCTCGGCCGGGTAAGGACCCGGCGAGAGCCAATCAGAATGCGTGTTGCATTCTGCTTGACTCTCGCCGGGTACTAATTAAGCAATACCTAATACCTAATTAACCAACGTAATGCCCCCGATGCGAGGGTCATATTGCTTTTAGTACCCGGGCCCGCATTATATGCGTGACCGGGGCACTAAAAGCATTTTTTTCTGTCCCGAAAAGCTGCAGCGTTTCGGGACAGAAAAAAAAAAACAACCAAGAAAATGGCTGCCGGGAAAGGGAAAACGGGAGTATGTTTTCTCTTTCCATGGCGGCCTTCGGGAGCGGACACGCTGGGAACACAAGTGTTCCCAACGTGTCCGCTCCCGAAAAAGAAAGAAGCAGAAGGTAAGTGGGGTTGGGAGGGCGGGAGGGAGGGGAAGGGGGGAGAAAAAAAAAAATAAAACGTACCTGGCAGGGACGATGGAAGCCTCCAGCTGTGTGTAGGTGCGGAGTCTCCACACTGCTGGAGGCTGCCATCATCCCCCACCAGCGACGCAGGAGCAAGAAGGTAAGTGGGGTGGGGTAGGGAGGAGGGAGGGAAGGGGAAAAAAAAAAAGCTTACCCGAGTCCCCAGCGGGGGGCAGAGGCAGCCTCTCAGCCGTGGGGAGGCTCGGAGCGGGGATGGCCCCGATTCGAGCCTCCTGATTGGCTGAGGGGCTGCCACGCCCCCCCGCGAGGACAAGGCAGCTGGAGTCCCGGCCGAGAATCGAAGGATTCTAGGCCAGGTAAGGACCCGGCGAGAGCCAATCAGAATGCGTGTTGCATTCTGCTTGACTCTCGCTGGGTACTAAATTACATAACACAATATTTAATAAGAGCAGTGGGGGGGAAAGGAGGATGGACAAACCTACTAAGCCTTGTGAGTATTCAGAATGTGCAAGTGCAGCAAGGGAAAGGGCAGTGGGCGTAAGTGCAGGGGAGTCCGGTCTCATGGGTGAGGCACAGGTGAAGTGCATGGGTTGTTGAGTGCATCAGTGTCATCGGCGTAACATTGGAAGTCTCGGGAGGATAGCTCAGGGGCAACGTGCTCGCCTTGGAAGCAAGACGAGGTGGAGCAACACAGGTTCAATCCCCGGGTATGCGCTTAGAAACCTCTGGGTATTAAGCGCATTTTAAATAACCAATTATTTAAAAAAATGATACATGGCCAGGGGCCACGTTAGGAGTAACCTCTAGGGCGGAGGGTGTGTCAAGGCAAATGCTGACGGTAGACTGGGCTGATTGGGTGTGTGAGGTCAGGGGCCCCAAGGATGGATAAGGGCCCCAGACACCAATCACAGCAACTGCGGGATTAGCAGAGAAGAGAGGAAGGGTAGGAGGAGGTGAAGACCATGGTCTTGAGGAGCTACCAGAATTTAAGAAAGTCCTGCTCAAGGCGCAGAGGCAGGGGAGGCTGTTTCATATGAGGGAGCCAGCTGAGGAAAGTGATCGACCACCTACCCTCTCTTTAGCAAAACGCTTTACACATAAAATGTTGGTGCCAGAGGAACTAAGTGGCCTAGAGGGAGAGCATTTAGTAAGATAAAGTTTAAGATAGCATTGTCCCTGGGCCCAGACAGCCTTGTGGAAGATGCAGAAACATTTTAATTTAACCTGTGCAGCAACCAGGAGCCAATGAAGACTTTTTAGGGCAGGAGAGATGCGGTCCCTGGGCTTTAGGCCAAGGATAAGTCTTGCTGCCCTATTCTGGATTAGCTGGAGGGGTCGCAGAGTGAAGAAGGTAGATTCACGAGGAGGCTATTGCAATTGTCAAGCATAGAGGGAACCAGGGCTTGGAACATTGAGCCTCTGGGGGAAAGTGAGAAAAGGGAGAATTTCTTTGAGAAGGAAGAGCTGAAAGTGGGACTTCTTGGCAATGTCCTGAGTGAGAGGGTGGAAGGAGAGAGAAGAGCCGAAGATAACTCCAAGAGCCCAAGGAGGAAGACCAAAGTGAAAGGAAGAAGGAGGGAGCAGGGGATCTGATGGGAAGGATCTCAGTTTTACAGGCATTGAGGCAGAGATCGTTAGAGGTGCACCAGGACTTGATGGCAAATAGGCAGTCAGGGATGATGGAGGGTGCAAGAGGGTCAGCAGGAAGTTTGAAAACGAGCTGTGGCTTGTCTGCATAACACTGGAAGTTGGAGGAGAAGGAGGAGATGAGGCATGCAAGCAGAGCAAGGTAGATGTTAAAGAGCCAAGGGGAGAGGATAAAACCCTGGCATACACCACAGGTGGAGAAGGAAAAAAGAGAGGAGAAGGTACCCAAGATGACTTGGGAAGAGCGGTCAGTAAGGAAGGAAGGATGTCAGCCAGCCCAGTGCCCGTTATGAGATACCAAGGGTATCGCGGAGCCTTTGTATGAGGATGGAATCGTTGACCGTGTCAAAGACAGAGGAGAGATTGAGACGGATGAGGACAGCAAGGGTGTTGGTGTCCAGAGATGGGAGCAGTTCTTCACGGGTGGTCAGAAGAGCAGTTTCCGTGCCTCTGGATGTTCGGAATCCATATTGATTGTCGTGGATACCATTAACAAGTTTGGTGTGTGAGTTGAGTTGGGGCAATGCCAACTTCTCCATCAGCTTCCCCAGGAAGGGAATGATCTAAATAGTGCTGTAGTTCACAGAGCAGGTAGGGTCTGGTCTGCTGAAGGTTTTTTCAGGAGTGGGCACACAAGGGAGTGCTTAAGGGAGGAGGGGAAAGGCCCAGTGTCAAAAGAGTGATTGTAGAAATAAGCAAGTGCAGTGACAAGGGAGCCAATGTTATCCTTGATGGTTGTGGATGAGCAAGGGGAAACCTGTTTAGAAGAGACGTTCATGGAGCGGACAACTCTGGTAACTTCTTCAGGTGTGAGGAGGGTGAGGGCCAAGGGGGGTAAGGAGGTGAGGGATTAGTTGGGAGGGTGGGTAGCAAGGGTGTTTAGGATGTCCTGAGTTTTGGTGGCAAAGTGTGTGGCCAGTGCGTTGCAGAGGGCCTGGGAAGGAGACGGGGAGGAGAAGACTGCGGAAGGGTTGGCTAGTTCCCTGCAGATCTTGAAAAGTTCAGCCGTGTTGTTGGATGCACCAGAAACATGTGCATGTATGTGGGCTCTTTTCCTGCCGTGGATGGAGTTTCTGTATTGCCTTTGGAACAGGCTGCAGGCCAGTTTGTCAGAGGGTGAGCCTGAAGTTTGCCACTTCCGTTCCACCACCCCGCACTTTTGTTTCAGGGATGCAAGTTCGGAGTCATACCATGTGTTATGCTTAGAGGCAGGTTTCGGGCAGATCCTCATGACTGGGGCAAGAATGTCAAGAGTATTGGTGATAGAAAGGTGGAGATTGCTCAGAGGTGAGTAGTAGTATTAGAGGTAGGGGGTCGAGGAGGAATGAAGGTGGAAGCAAAGGCAGCATCTGACACTCGTTTCATTGGGCGGATGTTTGTGAACAATTTTGGCAGGGCTTTTTGGGTATTGGTCAGAGGGCCAAATGGACCCTGATGGGAGGAGAGGAGAGAATGGTCAGACCAGGACAGAGGGGTGACTAGTGGAGTGAAGGGAATGAGGTCAGCAGGTATGAGGGCATCCAGAGTGTGTCCAGCTGGGTGGGTTGGCCCAGAAGGGAGAATGGAGAAGGAAAGAGAGGTACAGAGGTCAGTGAAGACAGAGGAGTCCAGTTGGATGTTGAAATCACCCAGGAGGAGGAGGTTGGAGGAGGATAAAAGTAAGGAAGAGCAGAAATCAGCCCATTGAGAGAGCAACAGAGTGGTGGTGCCTGGAGGCCAGTAAATGGTAGCAATGGTCAGGGTGGGAAAGGGAGAGATGACCAACTTGCAAACCAGGTAGTACTGGATGGGTAAGATGGAAGCAGGAACCCACTCAGGGAAGATTATGGAAACCACCCTGGCCAGGGCAGTGAGATCGAGGCTTGGGGATGATTTTGAAGCTGTCAGGGAGGAGGGAGTCAAAAGCAGTGACTGAGTTGGCATTGAACCTTGTCTCGGTAAGAGCGAGAATGTCGAGGTCAATGTTTTCAAGAAGGAGGCAGAAGTCAGCGGAGTGTTTGTTGGCTGAGCAGGTGTTAAGAGTCGCCAGAACGAGGAGGGAGAGGGAGAGTGGTAGGGGAGATGCAGGAGAAGAAAGGAATTTAATGAGAGAGGCAGAATCTGGTCAAAGAGAAGGAGGTTGGGTTGTGGACCCTGAACCAGGGTAGTGCCTTTGTGATGGATGAGAAGCCGGCCAAGAGAACATCCCACTTTGTGCCACCATTAATGGTAAAGGATGTGGAAGTAGAGACAGTGGAGATGAGATGAGAGGGTCCATAGATTTGGAGAGGGGACAGACAAGATGATATCAGTGAAAACCTCTCTCGAGGAAGGTCTGACGTAGGTGTCTGCGATGGGAAGTACAGGGTTTGCACGGAAGATGTCTTTTTTGTGCTTTTTTCTACCGGACTTCGTGAGAGATGGGGGATAGGTGATAGTGTAGCAGTTAGAGAAAATAGGGGAGATGGAGGGAGCCATAAAGGCGGCAGAGGATAGTTGAGGAATTAAAGAAGAGTGGCTGCACAGCACAGTTCTCGCTAAACTCATCAGGGGGCCTACTGGAAATAGTCAAAAAGGCATAAATGCAATCCAGAAAGGTATAGAACATCAAGAGATAAGAGGTGCACGGATGTAAAAATTACACACAGTCTAAATCAAAGTTTTCTTTTTTGAGGAGGTAGAGATGCAATGCAAGAGAGGTGCACAGATGCAACAAGTACACACAGCCTAAATGCACATTTTCTTTTTTATGGAGGCACAGATGCAATGCAAGAGAGGTGCACAGATATAAAAAGTACACACGTCCTAAATGCAGTGGTAGGAGATGAAGATTAGTAGTGGCAAAGAAGGCAAAGTACAAATGCAGAGTAGAAAGATTCAGTAGGATTGCTGGAGGTGGCAATGAAAGAGTACAGCCATCCCTCACTTCAAGTAATGCAGGGAGCGTAGATGTCCACGGATCAAGTCTGGAGGCCGAGGAATAGTTTGTGGGGGGCCCCTCCAGGTCCTACTCAGCACGGGGAGGCACAGACAGGGACTTCGATGGAGGGGCTGACCTCCGTCTGCCGGAGCCCCGGATTGGCAGATATAGGAATGAGGCAGCATTTGTGGAGGGGGCAGGCTCCAGGCAATTGATGGATCCTAGGCCCTAGGCAGGGCGGCCATCTTGGAGGATGCATCATCCTCCAAACAGTGAATTATCCAGACCCCATTATGTATGGTCCACCCAAGGATGGCTTTAATCATTCAACAACATGCCAGCTGACTGGTAGAGTACAAATAACTGTTTGTAGGTATTGACGTTTGTGATCCCAAAATGATCTACAATGGTACCTGCATGCATGGCCTTCCACAGGAATTCCTCCTTCTTATCAAGGCCCCACAGGAATTAATTTAAATGTTTGTAAACTGCTTTAAGGTCTCATTTGAACACATGGTAAGGTATCAAACTAAACAGGTATAGATATTTGGACAGTACATTTAATCACCTGGGACTCATCTCAGATCATATAGTTCAGCGTCCTCCAGAGAACAATGTATTATTTCACCCTGCCTGAAATGTTTTTTAGCACACATCACTTGTTCAACATCAGAGTCTATGTATTTTCCTAACTGTTTGCTACATCTCCCATCCTTTTTATTTTTCAATCAGACATGTGTGGCAAGGGCAGTAATCTGGCCTTGTCAGAAGGGGATCAGAACCCCTCTCGGCCTGGGGTGGGAGGCCTGCCATGGTGGAAGCCAGAGTCAGTCCTACCCCAGGAAGGACGGTGGCAGTAGAGAGGGCCGCAATTGCTTTCCCCTTCCCGAGTGCCTCTTTTTATAAATTCAACCAATTTGTATCACCCATAAACCTCTACAAACAAATTCTTTTCAGTCCTATTTCCATCATTGCAGGCAACACAAGACCTCAGAGACCGGGGAGAACCATCCACAATACATAACCCATCAGAGTCTCCAGACTAGACATTCCAATCATCAGAATTCTCTGTATAGTAACAAGAAAGAGCATTGGCAAGCTTAGAGACTGAGGATTTGCATGGCCATGAGGGATGTGGGGCTCCGCCATGCATCAGCTGCACATGCCGTGCTCTAGCTGCAGTGATGGCGCCCCTGCAGAGAGACTCATATCCATGTGCAATGCAGTGGCTTGCTACTAGATGTACCAATTACCCATTATTTATTAGGGGATTTGCAACTATGTGGCACCCAAACATGAACTGGAAGGCTCGTCAATGCAGGTAACTCCATGAGGAAGAAAGGGCAGGGCCTAGTCCCCTTTTTTTAAACACTGACCCTTGTAACACCTCCTGCGTGGAGAAGACAGAGCCAGATGGACTATGGAAAGAGATTCAATGGGAGAAATAGAGGGAGTATAAGAAGAGGGATGGAAACAGGAAGCTGTGGGTTATTCGCATGAGGTCAGAGGAGGAGGAGGTGGCAGATAAAGAGACCAGTGCACTGGAGTGTGGAGGCATCTTTAGAAAAGGTGAGGTATTGGTTGGTGAGAGCAAGTGGTTGTTTGACGTAAGTGGGTCTGCAAGATAAGTGAATGAGAGTGCTGGAAGAAGTGCAAAGAGTGAGTGAGATGGGATTTTGTGAGCGAAAGGAGGGTGAGTGAATAGAAGTTGTGGTGGAATAGGAGTAGGAGTAGGAGTAGTATGGGGAGGAGAGAGTGGTAGTGGTGTCAAGAGGGGAGCATAGTAGAGTGGGGAGGGGAGAGTAGAGGGAATATGAAGAGGGGCGAGTAGAGGGAGTGTGAAGAGGATAGACTACAGTTAGTGTGGAGAGGAGAGATTATTAGTAGAGAAGAGGGGGGAGTGGAGGGAATGCGAAAAGAAGAAAGTAGCGGTAGTGTGGAAAGGGGAGAGAAGTAGTGGAGATAGAAGAATGGTAGTAAGGATTTGAAGGAAGTAACATTGGAGGGTGGAGGTGGTTGTAGAAGGAGAGAGACATCAGAGGGACAGAGAAGGAACATTTTGGACAAGAGTTAGGAGAAGGTGGGTGGAGCTGGAGGGAAGTGAGTAGCAGGGGGATGAGAGAACAATAGATACACATAGAGAGAGGAACACCAGGCCATGAAAGGAAGAGGTCCAGGTGGCGTCTGAAAGCACATCCTTACAATCCCCTAGAACTAACCTAAAAAATAGAGTTGGTCTAGCCTATGAAGTCCCTGAGGGAGTTGAGATAGAAAAGGCCATTGCCTTTAGGCCCTTACTACCAGCCAAGTAGTATTTAGACAGTAGGAGTCAATAAGTGTTAAATATTAACCAGGTAAATAAGGATGCCTGGGCTAGGGTGGAAACGGTTTAACTAAGGTGAGAGAATCAGAGACTGTCATTATCACCCTAGCAAAGCTTTCAATTACAACCTTTGAACCATCTCTGAGAGGTGGTGTGTTCTTTAGGCCATCTGTGACACACAGCCAACGTTTTCCATCTAGGCAACGCCTTTGTCTTATTTATATTGAGCTTTCATCCCAAAATGGCATTTTAATCTCAAATCAAGTGTAAGGCATATCTATGTGATTCCAAAGGATATCAAAGAAAAGAATAACATTGTTTGCATATGCCAAAACCTTAAATGACTGTTCTTTCACCAAATTTCACCTTAACATGGAATCCACTCAAGTCATCTGAAGTAAGAGTTTCAGTGCTACATCCAAAAGGGATGATGATAAAGGACAACCATGATGAGTACCTCTCTCTATACAACATTCCTCTGAAACATAGCCATTGATCAGTTTCCTGGCCAATGCTCCATAATAGAAGGATCTAATTACACCCAAAAAGGAGTAAGGGAACCAAAGGCATGCTGAGTTCTACTAACTTAGTTGCCAGTTCACCTTTTCGCCATCAAGGCTGATCATCACCACATTCTTTCTACGATTATCAACAAGGTCCATACACATCCTAAAAATGTACAGACTATGTCCCTCTTATTAAACATGAAGTGTATGAAGAATAAAATCAGGAACAAACCATTCCAGGTGTACTCATGACATTTTAGTTAGCATTTTTAAATACAAGTTTGGAAAAGGTATGGGACAGTTGCTAGAGCAAACCGACCCTGGCTTAGCCAGCTTTCGAATGAGGGTAATTAGTGCATAATTATTGGGTTTAGGTTAACACCTTATGTCAATAATTCATGGAATGTAGTCTGCAGACGTGAGAAAGCATCCTCTGAAAACATAGAGTAGAATGCCAGGGGTTAGCCATCTAAAGAGTCTTGCCTCTCTTCATTGCATTTATTGCCATCCAAATTACTTTCACAGACACTGGACATGGCAGACCTTGCCCCTTTATCCTACCCATATTGGTAAGAGTCCTTTCACAGAGACACAGGTCAATTTCCTCCATTCCCAGACAGTGTCATTCATATATATGTCTTTATGAAAGTCTCTAAAAGTGTCATTAATAGTCTGGCTATGAGTGACCAAATCACCCTTCCTTCTCGTTATTGCTTCAATTAAATGTGAATCCTCCAGCTTTTTGAAATTATGGGCCAAAAGCTTACTCACCCACTCTCTGTATTTCCGGTATATCTGCTTCATGCAACCATCTGCCTTGCTTTTTAGAATGTTATTTAGAGAAATCTGTGTTCTTGTCAAGTGATACAGGTCTTCTTCATCTTGTCTTTGTATTTTTCCCTGCTTTTTCAAGTCTGAAGTCAGTCTATCATTATCCTCTGTTTGCTTCTTTCACATATAAGATGAATGACTAATAATTCTGCATCGCAGGAGGATTTCAGCACATCTCAGCAAGTACTAGGACTTGAGCCGACGGTCATATTTTCTTTGCAGAAGATAGCAATCTCTGCTTTTAGTACTTTAACTATGTCCATATGGTACAGGATATAGCTATTCAGCCTCTATGGTGGGGTCTTGCTCCCAAGGGCACTCTGAAATGCAATATCCAGAAATACTGATGCATGTTATGTAATGTTATGTTATGTTAAGGAATTTATCATGCGTACATTTGGGCCTGCAAGTATAAGGGTGCATGGGAGGGAAAAGAAACACAACAAATATCAGTAAAAAGCAAACTGTAATAGAGAAAAGGAGAGTGAGGAGGAACGCTGGATCACATAACAATCCGGAGACTCATCTAAACAGACAGGTTTTTAGGTTTTTCCTGAATTGCTCATGTGTTGCTATTTCACGTAAGTCTGGAGGAATAGAGTTCCAGGACTTTGGTGTAACAAAGGCACTGTTTCCGACAGATGTGTGTTTTTAATAAGGAACGGTTAGGAGGTTCTAGTCATTGGACCTCAATGTTCTCCACACCGGTTTCCTTTCAAGGATTTCACTTAAATATTCCGGGTTGATACCATCAAGCATTTATGCGTTATAGCTAGCAAGCAACACTTGATTCTTGCTTCTATTGGAAGCCAGTGTACGTTTTTACAGGCTTCCGAAACATGGTCTCTCCTCTTCAACCTTTCAATGGTTCTTGTGGCACCCTTTTGGATAACTTGGAGTCTCGTGCAGTCTCCTTCACTAATCCCCACCAGGAGGCGGCTACAATAATACATTTTTGTGTTCATGATTGCCTGAGTAATTGCCTCACAGCTCGTTTTTGTGAGGTGTGACAAACATGAGGATGTTCTCCCTCCTATTCACCATGAGTCCTTTGCGCAGGTGACCAGGGAAAGGCCATCAGTCTTAGATCCCGACTATGGGAGTGGACAAGCGAGGGAGGATCACTTGGGTGGAGGGTCCTTTGGGTTTGGGTAGAGAGTGCCAGAAGGTGAGACATGGTATCTCCCCTTTCCTAATGTAGACTCACCCTCCCCTCCCTCAGCCTTTATGGGCTATATTCATGCATGCCCACCATGTACTGAGAAAGAGAAGAGGCAACTAGGAGCAAAGTAAACTGCCTATGACCAACACCACTCTGGTATTGAGACGAGGAAGAGAGGTGTAATTATAGGTAGTACTGAAAGTCAAGCATGTCCCACCAACAGGCTTATACAAGGTCAGGCAATTGAGTCTAAACCCTTGCACCGGCAGTCCATTGATTGTAGTCTAGAGTATAAAAGGTGGAGCCCAAAACCTTGCAAGAGAAAGGAGAAGGGAGAGAAGGAGAGAAGGAGGAGAAGGAGAACTGCTGTGTTGTGAAAAGACTATAAAGTGGAGATGTCAGGAACAATCCCTGGAGTTCTGCAAGCGGGACTTTGCAGGGGTGTAAGCCTTCACATTGGGAGGCGGGCAGCAGGCGCTGCCATACAGCAGAGAAATGAGAAAAGCTTTCTGCACCCAAGCGCTGGTTCAGTTGCAGCTGCGGAAGCCACCGGGATCAGAGGGGACGCTGACTGCAGGCAGAGCAGAGCAGAGAAGCCAGCGTATGGGAGGAGACATGCCACGCAAACTGGCAGACTGCTTTTCAGCTTTGGAGAAGACAAGCGTAAACAGCGGAAGCCAACACAAGAAGCCACATTGCTGGTAAGTGACACTGAGGAAACCGGAGCGCTCTGAAGGGACCACCAATGAGCAATGGTCCATAAGCACAAGTGAGTGTGAATGCTATTAAATACTGAACTAATGAAAATGGCTTTTTGAATGAAAACACATCCTATTGAATACCTAACTAAATGAGAACTTTGTTTTTCGATTAAGAACAATGTGCAGGGTTACAACAAGTGGCAAATATGAACAAATAGTTAAGTATTTGAATTACAAATGTGAGGAAGATTTGTGATCTTGTGGGAAAGCAAAGCCTGGTGCAGAAAAGGGTTACACTGGCGAAAGGAAAAGACAATTGTGTATAGCCCAAAGCCCCATGCAGAAGAGCCCAGGAGGGGCTAAACAAATCCAAGGAGAGACCTATGGTTGCACGACCTGTAATGGGTGGTCTGTGCAGTCTGATACATGCACCTAGACCATGGAGCTCTTTATTATAAAGGTCACAGTCATCCTGAAGCAAGCCAAGTAGAAGCATGTGGTTTCTGGTTGCAAGAACTGTAATGGGTGGACTGTGTGGTCTGATAACTGCACCTAGACCAGGAAACCTTAAATGATGACCAGCAAAGAACATTGTAAGCAATCCACTGAAAACTGTTAACTACTTGATAAGGCAAGCCAGAAGGCCAATCAAGTGAACCTTTCGTTTTCCTACATTGAACGTTGAACAAATGACTTTATCTTGGGGAAGGGAAACCTCAAGATCTTCTTTTTATGTGAACTATATCAAATTGAACTTGGGGAAGGGAACCTCAAGGCCGGTTGGACATTGAGCTGAGAGCAGCTGAGACTTTACTTTTGAACACTATTTCGGTTACGAAGAATCCCACACTTTGTTCATTTCTAGATGTGAGTGCAAGCATAGGCTTTTTGGACATAGACAGAACTTTGATTTGGACTTATAGTCACAGACTTTGCTTAGTTTGCTTTAGGCAGTAGAAATCCCTACCTTAGTTAAAGGGCAAGGTAGGCCTTATACCATGCGGACATTTTAATAAAGCTCTTTGAAACTTGAGTTCTATTGTCTGTGTCATCTCTTGATATGATGCCTGTCTAACAGCGGAAAGGTGGAATTTGTGATAACAGTTTAAGGTAGTATGCTAATGTCAAGACCAGGTTATTTTCCTGGGCTCTCATGCTCAGTGTTTGGTCTGAGTAGAGACCCAATGTCTTAACTTTCTGTTTCACCTTTATCTGGCAATCTGCAACATGTAGATATTGGGAGTCTAGGTTAAGTTTGTGAACATTCTTGCTGTTGCCAGTGACCATCAATTCTGTTTTTTGGACATTTAAGGCCAGACCATTTGTACTCATCAGAGCCCAAATCAGTCCATTTACCAAATTAATGGTCTCAACATATTTTTGTAGATTCCAGATAACAGGATCATACATTGAGTTTCATTGGCGTAGTTGGTAAAGTGAAACCCCCTCTTCTCAAGCATCTGAAAGAGTGGTACCGTAAAGATGTTATAGAAGGAGGGGGAGAGACACGCCCCCTGCAGCACCCTGTAATGCTTTTGCACTTGGGCAGCCTCTACACTCCTGGTACATATTCAGATGAGTCGGTTTTTCAGGAACGACTTGACCTTTTCAGCTGCTTCCGAAGAAAAGGTGTCAACCATCTGGAATATTTCAATTAGTATTGTGTGTTCCACTAAATGAAAAGCTGCAGGCAAGTCTAGTAGTATCAGAATTACCATCTGGCCTCTGTCCATACATTGTAAATTTCTGGATTTGAGATCCAGCAAAGCTGTCTAAGTTCCGAACCTACGCTAAAACCTGATTGCCATTTGTTCAGAACATTGTTATTCACAAGATGTTCTGAAATCTGTTTGTATGCCACTGTATCTAGAATTTTCAGAATAATTAGTAATTGCCCAATAATTCAAGTAGATAAAGGGATCAAGACCAGGTTTCTTTAGCAATGGTGTGACCCATGTGTTCTTTAATACCTCAGGCACATACGATTATTTAAAAGATACATTCAGAATTTGGTAATAGGATTTAACAGTGATGGACATGTGTCTCCTTTACAGCTTGTTGGTTTACGTTGTTTGACAAAATTGGATATCTCACTCTCAGTTACCATTTAAAAGTTGAATGAAGTGCACGCTTCTTAAGACCGTAGGCACTTGTTACTACTCCTTCCTCTGAATTCAAAGTATTTGCCTTGAGTTTTATATTCTGTTTGATGCTATGCAATTTATAGAGCATTGCCTCCCGAATAGCTGTACATCATGCTTCATCTTCAATGGGACCCTTCAGATCTTTGGGCCATGTTTTCTCCAGTTCTTTCAGGATCTTTAATGATTCTTGAGAGTCATGTTCTGAATTAAATATCCTATTATCGTACATGGCTATTTTAGCATCAAGCATGGCTAATTTGTATGTCTTTGCAGCTCTGTTATAGTCTGCTTTGTCTTCCTCTAATCCTGTATTTTTCCGTGTTTTAAAGCATTTATTTTTACATAATTTAAGTTTTTGCAATTCAGAGGTGTACCAGCGGTGGGATTCTTTATAAGGTTATAGTTTGGTGCGAACAGGGGCAATAGTATTTGAAGCACTTGTGTATAGGTGCGTTACAAATGCCATATCATATCATATTTACTGCATTAGTAAGGGTTTCTTGATAAGCATTAGCTATTTCATCAGCAGATTCCATATTAGCAACTTTATTTGCCAATGGGATAATCCAATTATCCATTACCTCTGGGTATAGTTTACAGAAGATTTGTGATGATATCCAGTTTCTGGGCTTAGGTTTTCTGGTAACCGTTTTAGGGAATGCTAGATCAAAAAATACAAAGAAGTGATCAGACCATGGGCAAGGAGAAATAGTAATCGTGCTAGCTGATAAATTATGGATGGCCGCCCCGGCATAAGATATTGCCTTTAATGTGAGTTGCATTAGAGATCAGTTGATTGAGTCCGAGATTGTCAAATATATCTCTTAATTCTGTAGCTTTAGAAACTGAGTCTTCACCACAGCGCAGTTTGAAGTTTCACAAAAGAACCAGCTTGGCGGTTGTTTTAAGGATGGGTGGCACAGCATTAGCCAACTGGTTTACAAAGTTGGGCATGGAATTGGGTGGCCCATAAATTAGTATGAAGTTTATTGTAGAATTGCCATTAATCCTGAGTTTGATGTGTATTGTCTCACAGACAAATGAGCCACAATCTTTACTTCCCATACTTCTAGTTCTGCCTTATAAATGAAGGATAGATGAAGGCCCCATCCCTACCCTCCATTCTATCCATACCGGATATCTCATATCCTATTGGTATAGCCAGAGATAGTGAGGGGCTAGCCGCCTAATGTAGCTAAGTTTCAGTCAATGCGCAAAAGTCTAAGTTGTGTTGAATGATAAAAATCCACCAGCCCCGTAGCATGTTTCACTAGTGACCTGTTGTTAAGTAAAAGGATCTTAAGATTATCAATCATTAAGGTATCCATTATCAGAATCTTTTCCTGGTTAGACTTGGGAACAACATGTCTATCGTGACAGCATTATTTTCTAGTGAAAATGCGGTCAGTTCAGCCTGGATTTCATACTCTGGGCTGTCCATTCTATCTATAACAGTTTGGTGAGTCAGATGTAGCGATAAGCCAACCTGAAAGTCCAATAGTGTCCCTAATATTTGCTTAGAGTGCACCTCTCTGGCTACAGTGTTGTTATCTGCTATAGTTACGGTAGGGGTGAGTTTTATGTCCATATATATGATAGGGCAATACCAGAGAATGAACACAGATAGATTGGGGTGGAAAGGCAAGGAAGATATATCAATAACACCTTGGCCTACAAACTACATACAAGCAAGGGGTGTGTGACTGTTAAGTTACAGCACCAATACCAGAGTTGGGGACTATACACACCCCCTCCTATTACACTAAGTTCAACAACAACACAGCTGGGAACGTGCCATGACATCACTCATAGCAATTAGACGGAGGGGAAAGAAAAGTGGAAAATATGCCTACCTATAGGACAACTGGATACATAGAACAGGACTTACAAGGACCAAGAGATATTTAACCCACTAACCCTATGCTAAAATATCTGCATACCTAAACTCACACGAAAATCCACAAATCCATCTTTCGCTCAGCAAACCGCACCCACTTCACCTGATTGCAACAACAAACAAAGAACACATAAACCACACCAACAGCACAAAATGTATCACATCAGTCCGATATTCACCCCTAAACTCAGTGCACGGTGAAAACCGAATTGAAGCAGTCAACAGCACAACACTTCTCTCACTTTCCTACTCCCTCTTCACCCAACTAACCCACCCCGTCTTCTTGTTTACAGATCCGCCTGAGCACCTGGGGACCAATTCCGTTGGTGACGGTGCGCGGTACAAATACCTTTAACATTAACATTAACATAGCATTGAGGGAGTCTACACGTGTTATCTTGAAGTCACTGTCTGCTACATACCATGAAACAATGTCTGTACATCGTTTTTTAGTGCGGCTGACAAAAAGCGTTTATTATCGTAAGATCGTGTCATTGCCAGTCTGGCTTTGTTTACTGCTTCTAATGGATGCATATGGTAAATAGACAATAGGGGGGAATAAAGAAAAGGGGCTAGCACGCTCGAAACTAAACAAATAAGCACTCGAACTGCAATGCCGAAGGGTAATGTAGTTCCCACGTGCCAATGCAGGCCTGCAAGCAATACTGAATGTAAGATAAAGTTAAAAGGAGACACAGAGGGATTTAATAAAGCATACAGCACAATCAAAAATGTTATAAAGTTCCCTGGGCTATCTACGTGAAATTATAATTTTGAAATCACCCTATATAAATAATTGCCTAAAATAGCTAAAACAGCAGACCAGTGCAATGTAAAGAGTCCACAATGTAAGAATAGCAATAAGCAATACAATTAGTAAGCAGGCTTCAACTTCCTTATATATCGGCTTAAGCACCAGAAACTAAACAAATAAGCACTCTAACTACAATGTCGAAGGGTAATGTGGTTCCCACGTGCTAATGCAGGCGTGCAACGAGTACTGCACGTAAAGGCAAAAGGAGATACAGAGGGATTTTAAAAAAGCATATGTTGTAATCAAAAGTGTTATAAAGTGCCCTGGGCAATTGTGAAATGTGAAATTATAATGATAAAATCACCCAATATGAATAATTGCCCAAAATTGCCTAAAATAGCTAAAACAATGGACCAGTATTTATTTATTTATTGATAATTTGTAATACGTCTACACACAAGTGTTTCGAAGGCACAGAAAGGCAAGCGTGGGGTGTCAGGGAACAGTTAGGAGAAATGTAGCGGCCCTAACAGGCCTTACAACATTCAGATTGTGCATGTGCGGTAACAAGAAGTGCATGGGGGAGGGAAGCTGGGGAAGTGCAAGAACTGGGTGGAAGGACCCATGACAAGGAGAGTGCCAGGTGGACAGGGCCAGGGGGAAGCAGAGAATGCAGTGGGGTCCACAATTAAGTGCAAATTAAGGGCTGTAGTGGCTCCAAGTGGTACAAACCAGCCAGCCTAGTGTAGACAGGGGGGCCCAAGAGGGCAAGAGAAGGATGAGGGATGGGAGGGCGGGATCAAGGAGAAGTGCAGAGGTAGACTGGGCAGGGGCGGACATGGCACCCTGTATGAATCTGAAGGAATCGGGCTACCAGTCTCAGACAGAAGGAACATTCGAAGGGGAGGGGGAGGGAAACGGAAGAAGAGAAAAGGATGGTGTTAGGAGCTTTTGGAACTTAAGGACATCTGGCTGAAGTCTGAGGGGGGCAGGCAGGCCATTTCAGAGTAAGGCACCTGCGGAGAAGAGAGATCTACCCCCAACTTGCTGCTTAGAAAAATAACAGATTTTCAGAGAGTTAGATTTGGAAGAGCGAAGGCCTCTAGTAGGGAGGTATTTAGGAAGAGAGAGTTGGATATAGCGTGGCCCCAGGCCCCAGGCCCCAGAAAGCCTTGTGGATGATGCAGAGGGTCTTGAATTTGCACCTCACAGCAACCGGGAGCCAGTGGAGAGATTTAAGGGCTGGAGAGATGCCGTCCCTGGGCTTGAGGCCAAGGATAATTCTCACAGTCCTATTCTGAATTCGTTGAAAGGGGTGAAGGGAAGAGTTAGGCAAATTGAGGAAAAGGCTGTTGCAGTAGTGCACCTAGAGAGAACCAGAGCTCTAGAGACATTGAGTTTCAGGGGAAAGGTGAGGAAGGGGATAATGCATCTGAGGGGTTGCAGCTGAACGTGGGTCTTCTTGGTCAGGTCTGTGATGTGAGGAGAGAAGGAGTGGGAGGAGACGAAGATGATGCCAAGGTTTTTTGCTACACACGAGGGTGGGGGGGGAGTACAATGTAAAGGTTCCACAATGTAAGAATAGCAATAAAATGGTATGAAAGAATTATATTTCTGATACAGGTTCCAGTAACCCGTGTCCACAAGATCTTGGAAATGAGAAAATCTCAATGTTCATATAGCTTTCGTGCAGTCAGAAAAAAAGGTATAATCATGCTCCTCCAGATGCAGGCTTCACCAGGGGCCAGAGAGATCCATTTGTTGTGATGTACACCTATATTGGTATACTAGGGGGATCTGTACAATCATAGATCTAACGTGACATTAAGGTATCCCACAATAATCACCCTCTTATCAAACAAATATATGTTTTCATCTAAGCTCCATAAAAAACTGTGCCTGACGAAAGTTGAATGCATATAAATGTTCCAAATATATGGTATACTATTGGTGTTAGTCTTTTAAAAAATGCAGTCTCTCTGGGTCTGCAATTTATGTAGTAACTGTACAATGAGTCATTCTACCAAATAGGATAGATGCTCACCTGCACTTTTGTGAACAGTAACTGAGATTTCACAATCAAAGTCCCTTTTCAGGAGGTGGGCAGTGCCCTGGTTAAGCGAGAGAGTTTCTTGCAAAAACAAATTCCCAGCCATGTCCTTTTAGATGAATGACAGAATTTGTTTTCTTTTAATAGGGGCATTCACAGCCCACATGTTCCATTATGCAAACCTATTGTCCATGACAATACAATGGAAGAGAAGTTATTTGAAAGCCATCTACATCCACACACAGTGAGCATCCCTGCCCAAAGACTCAACAGGTGTCGATGAATGGGAGAGTGAAAAGAAAAGTGAAGATAGAACTCGGTAAATAATAACAATGCAAATGTTAGGGGGAGGAAATTGGTGAGGGGTTAGACCGGTACCATTCCATCGTGCACAGCAATCCCTTTGACCATTGCTTCACCCCCTGTACTCTGGATTTATCGCCTTAGCCATAATCCACACTGGTTTTATCATCATTCATCCAAATAAACGTCCATAGAAGCCAATAGCAGTTATGCAAAAGAGGTAATCCCCCCCAAAAACGAATACAAAAACATCAAGGCCAAAATTAACACATTTTATTGTCAAATGCTTGAGGGATTTGTTTACCTTTTTAAAAACCATTTTTTTTTTATTTGTGATCTGTTTTGCATAAAACCTTACACAAGTTAAAAGACAAATACAAAAAGTTCCTTGCATATACATTAACACATAAGGTCAATTTAATTTAAAAGATGAACAAATGCAATAGTTAAATATATATTCTCACCACACAGAAGAAGCGACCAGAACAATTCCTTGTAATAGTCTGTAGACAAACTATCCAATCGCTTATGTAAAGAGATCACTCTGACCGAACTCAAAGTGTGGCAGTCTAAAATCTAATGTCTCAAATTTTCCCTAGTAGTCGTTCCCTTGCAGAAGTGACATGCCATTGAGAAATCCCCTTCTGTGGATACAGTTGACCAATTATTGGTTCTTTCCTTTCAATGGAATTGATTCAGCCTAAATCTTAGGAACACGTAACGAGACTTTGCACATGGAAAACACTTAAAATAGACAAATGACCCATTCTGCTAGGAAACCTAGCGTACTCCCAATATAATGTGTAGTTTGACAGCAATTCAAGCGACATTCTCCAATCTTCCCGGAACAATTTCAATTTGACTGCATCAGGATTACCTGTTAGTTCCGACTTGGTAGAGCCAATTAGCTCCAACAGATTAAGCATTTTTGCCCTATACAAGTTGACTGATTGTACAGAGCGTTTTTCCATAATGTGATGCAGGTTTGTAAAGAGAGAATTGGGCAGCTGGTTAAGAAACAAAGTAAATCAATAGCTGGCTCCAGTATAACCTAGTCTGTCGGGAAATCAGGTTCAGTTTGTGTCGAATAATAACATTCTGGACTGAGATAAAGAGACCCAGCACCCTTTTCCAGAGTGAACCCTGCATGGAATCCAGACAAGGAGCCCATGTCTAGCCCATACAACAACACAGACTCAATCTTTCCCAAGTAATATGTCAAGACAGGAAGAATGGAAAATCAATTTCCTTAGAATGCACTTCATGTGAGATAATAAAGGAGACGTCTTATCTTTCAGCGTTGCTCTCCACATGTCAATTGACGATGTGTTAGATAAATTGTATCCGAAGTATCGAATAGCGGCCACCCGCTCAACCATTTCTGCCCTCAGGGACCATTGCATAACCTTGGGTTTTTATTGTTAGAAAAAATGACCACCTTCAATTTGGCCCCATTCGCCACAAAGTTGTTCAGTAGGGTATAATAGTTTTCTTTGTACTTTTTTTTACAGAAATAGATGGGGGGTTAGGTTAGTCATTGGTGCCTAAGACCGTTGTATGACCCAGTCTGACCATGTGAGCTGCCCCTTCCCATTTCCTCCAATCTAAAAAAAAAAAAAAAAAACTTTTTTTTTTGTACATTTCATGCTGGGCTCTGGCGCCCGCTGTGGGGGCGCGCCCCACAGTTTGAAGACCTCTGGGTTAGGGTATAAATTACGGTGCAGGGGATGTTGTTAGGGGAGTGAGAGTGGGGGGTCTGTCCCTACACTTAAAAGGCAAAAAAGAAAACAGTTGCGGGGAAATTCGACCCCCAAAATGGCTATTTTTGACCTTGTTATTTTATTTTCGGTACTTTAACGTAGAACCTGCAAAAGAATCCCTAAATGACACATTGCAACTGAAAGAGATGTAAATAAATCCCATCAAATGATTCAGTAGAGTTCACATTTCAAAGTTTGATTTTGCAGCAAGATTACCAGTGAATTTGAAATTGGCATGCCTGCGTCCGTCTAAAGCAGCAACATTACATGGGGGAGGAGCTGCAGAGCCTGGACTGATAGGGCGAAGGAAACCCACTGCCTCCCCAGCGGGCACACCTGGTGATCACATGTGCCATACTCTCCTGCACTTTATTTTAGATATGTGTGACCTTTGAGATGCAATTTCCGGTGTATGTCATCAGTACAAGGGAAGAATCCCTCCATTTTATAGAATTTAAAAAATGTGTTAAAATGAGGCCTCCGGTTGTGGGTTCAACTGCAAAAGGGCATCACTTGTTATAAATGTCTATATGAAGCAATGTATAGCGCAAACACATACAAAATTAGAAGGCCAATTGAAAACAAAGTGTGCACTTTAACAGCGTAATACCATTAGACAAGTCCATTTTCAGTCGATCTAATAAAGGCAAGTAACTAAAAAGGCCCTACCTACTCAAACATTTACTTAATCTTACCAACATTGATAATAAAACGTGTCAAATAGAAGAATAAAGTATCATAGAGTACAGGATATTGCCATTCCCTGAACACTCTCTAAGGCTGGTATTGCCAATAGTCCTTGAATATTTTAGATATTCCAAACAATTGAGAAAGTAAATATATGATTCATGAAGAGAAACTTGTAAAATAATTTCACATGGGCAAATCTTTTAAGACATTTTGAAGAATAGAAGTGTTCCACTTCATAGTCCAATACACAGTCTTCATCTAACTTGTTTATTCAGGCCAATATAATGCAGAGCTCAACGCGTTTCAGGATACACAGATCCCTTCATCAGGAGCCTACTTTTCAAATCTATAGGGCCAAACGTGGATACATATCAATTTTGAAAAAGAGTAGATTTTGTCAGTTTGATTTTTGGGCATTAAAATGGCGCCATTGAAATGTATCTTTTGATTGCTATGAGGGACTTCTGCCATTTGCATTATTACCACTCCCAGACTTCTGCCCATGTTAGGATGCACACTGGCTCATGCCAGAGTGCAAGCTGGAGCTGTGGCTAACAGCATTCATCTGTGTGCAAATTGAATGACAGGGAAGCACTGCCTGTGATATCTGGTACACTGTTTGCATACAGTGCCCCAGCTTGTTCATTGCCTAATGCTCCTCGCAAGGCCAGGGGTATTTTTTCTACCTGGAATTGCATGTCATTTTCGGCATTCCAGGTGGGGTACGGCAGGCACCGGCTGTTGAAAGCTTTATGGAGCAGTGGTTTCACGGCCACAAAAATCATTAAAGAAGAAGGACGTATGGAGGGGTATTGCTAGAAAAGTGGCACCTACTTTTGTTTCCTGCCCAGATACTTCATGAGCCCATTAAGAGAGCTTTTGGTGGCATGCAGTTCAGATGTGGACTGGAAGAGCAGGCAAATCGAAAATCTGTGTGCTTGTTTGTATGTACATGTTTCTGTGAATGCATTCAAGTGTGTTTGTGTGGGGCTTCAGATGCTTGTGTGTGTGACATAATGTTGGGAGCAGACAAGCACATTCAAATGTATGTTACAGGGCTATGATGTCCTATATCAGATACGAGAAGCATGCACATGTTTTACAGTGGCAACCATGCCATATGTTGTTCACAATGAGCATTACAATGTTTTTCAGTTGCAATGCTAGCATATATTGGGCATAGCAAGTTTTGAAGTGTTCTCTTATAATGTCATCAGAGCAAATCTTGGACACAGCTAATATGAAATCCTTTGCAGTGGCAATACCAAAACGTATTGGGCATAGCCATTATGAAAGTGTGTTCTTATGTTGGCATATATCATGCCGAGCCAGTACAAAATGGCTTACAGTGATGACACTAATGTATATTGGACACAGACAGCAGGAAACGGTATTCACGTATTGGCATGCTGGCATATGCAGGTGCAAACCCAGCATATATATGTTTTACAGCAGCAATACTGCCATACATTGAAGTCATGCAGCTTGAACAGGTTTCCTACAGCGCAATGCATGTATATTGTTTTGGGGACAGGGATGGCAGCATAAAAGTGGTGCAGCTGTTATGTGGGATGATGTTGTACTGACGTTGGAGTTGAAATCTGAATGGAAGAAGTCTGTCTTGCCTTTTCACTAATACATGATCACAGGAGCAGAGCTGCATGCCAAGAAAACAGAAAACAAATCCATATTCCTGTGTAACTGTAAGGGAATCATCAAGAGCCATTGTGAGGGAGTTGAGGAGAGATGCTGCAAGGGAGCTGGCAAGAGTGTATGAGTGTGCAAGACAAGTGGGAAGGGAGGCAGCTTGGGTATCGGCAGGGATATTGTTGCTGATGCTGTTGTGAGTGCAAATGAATAGAATGGCATGAGGACCACTGTTGTAGACAGCTTTGACAGAGTGAATGTGTGCAATGCACATCACAGTGTCTGCTAGGCTATAAGGTGTACGAACGTGCAAAACACAGAGATGCATATCTCAGTGGTGGCATATTGTGCTATAATCTAACTTTAGGACATGCAGTTTGTACATGTGTGTTAATAGGGCAATGCTTGCCTATATTGTTAGACAGTGAGCTGGCAGCATGAACATTTTGTGTTGATAGGCCTCATGATTTGCTTTGGACACTGGCAGGTGAAAATGTGTTTTACGGGACAATGTTGGCATATATATATTTGAAACAGGAGTTATGGTTTTTATTTGAGCACACTGAGAATTAAAATGTGCTGCAGAATGCCGCTATGAGCGTTTGGTGACCTGCCACCTATTGGTGTTCATCATGTGTTTCCCCTTAGGAGAGATTGTAAATCGTGACTTTTTATCCGATTTATTTGAAATGTGGACTGCGAAATGTATAATACCAAACCCATTGTTTGAAAAATGTTCTCCTGGGAGACTCCCCCAAAAGCCCTCTGGATGGTTCATGCTCATTCACTGCAACTAGGGCACGCTGTTTTAAGCCCTTTTACTGAAAACAATCACTAGCCACCACTACTTGTGTAAATGATTTACCACCAATTTACCATCAATTCTACCCATACATATGTCTGTACAACATGCTATCTTTTCTTACATCTTTAATAGCTTTTGGGGTTGTTCCCTGCATTCACACACTTGGAGCTTGCCACGCAAGTTAGTCTTTTGCTCTTTTGGTGTGTTTTGGAGTAAAGTCTGCCACAGAAGCGTGGGTCCTCTTTTAGGGCCTCATTTGTGATGTAGATCATTATTAAAGTATTTTACATTTTACATCAACCTTAATGTGCTTGCTCCGTTTAAAGTATCCACGGTAGGCGACTGCCAAAGTAGCCCACACAGTAGTGGCAATTCATGTTGCTGCTAAAAGTGGAGGTTTAATTGCACTTCCAGTGTTTGTACATGCTGCCGTGCTGCAACAGATCCTTACATTAGTTCTGCAGAAAATCGCATCAAATATGATACTGACATTGTTGTGCCGGTATTTAACCAGAATGATCAATCTTTCCCTGTTGGCATGTCTCGTAGTTTAACACTGATTTTAAATGACTGTTACCAGCATTCAAATTTGTAGTTGTTACTGTTTTTGGAGACACATCTTCTAATATGGCTAAGCTCTGTTTGTCCTTTGTTGGTTGGTAGAACCTGTCCTTTTTTTACCCAGTTATCAATGAGTAGAGTTTCTTTCAAAGACTTTATATAGTTCAGGATAGAGTGCCGATGGAAGCCCCTTTGGATCAGATAGGGTGAAACACTGATGTAATTTCCTCCCACTGAAGCTCAACTTCTTCCATCATTTTTTCATTCATTTGCTATTACTGGTTTTAAGAACCTGTCATGATCTGCATGTTAGGCAACCACATAACACTGGACATCAGTTGCAAAACCATTCGTCCAAGACACATGTACAGCTTGGAAGAAAGGCAGGACTTGCCTGACTGCGGGGTTTCCTTCAGGATCATGCTTGTAGTTAGATTGCATGACACAATACCTTAAGCTAATTTGGAAAGGGTAATATAGTGTCCCAATAATTATCATATATAGCCCTTAGCCATGATTACAAAAGTTTGTCAGGCACTATAGGAAAGTGTCATGCCTCATGCCTCCATGACTCTGGTAAAGCAACGGACTTAGAGAACTTTAGCCAGTTGATGTATAAAATTGCAGACTACAAGATACCCACAATTGGAATGTCCTAGCAAAAGGTGAAGTCACATCTTCAGTTCCATAAAAGGTGTACGCTAACCATAAAAGTCTGCCAGAGCTAATATAAGGTAATACTTAGGGCCTCATTACATGTTTGGTGGTATTCCAGTGGTAAATCCATTGTAATACGACCAAACGGAATTACTGTTCCCACCAATTGGTCTGACTGAATTACCGCTTAATCACAAGTGGTGGTATGGCATCGTTAGTCCCTATTTATGTAATTCCGCCAATTTGGTCAATTTTTGGTGGTAAGGCAGCAGAATTATCTCCAGCATTTTTCTGGAGGTTTGTGCTCTGCTTCACCACCAAATTGTAATATGGCATTGCGGAAATGTGGCAGTAAAGCAGCTGTACGAGAGCTATCACTGAATTACCACTGTTTTGTCCTGCACCGCAATACTTGTTATGAGTCCCTTGGTCCTTTAAGCAAATCTCAGCAGAAGGTGCAGGACAGATGCCTGCAGACCTAAGAAGTACCTATAATGTATTTCGTAGAGATAGGTTTCCGAATGGCAGCCTCGCAAAAACTGTCTTTGTCTCCCAAGCAAACCGCTTGTAATCTGAAAAGGGGACTACTAGATTCCATAGTCTTGTCTAAGAAACCCATTGAAGAACCTATCTTACTCCCAATTCAAAGCACTCTGCATGACATATATGAACGGCATAACATCTAGTAGCAGCCTCTCTTGGTTTTCAAACTTCCCATTCTGATATTGAGATAAAGAACTCTGGAAATGGGCCAGGATCTGACCACAGTATCCCAAGTCCCATGAGGTAACCAATGAAATGTAGCTTTCACCTAAGCCACAGCACACCGAGAAAAGAGAATGGAGGGGGATGTGCTGGGTCAACTATGAAGAATGGGGGTATTATTGCAGGAGACTGTGAGCCTAATTACCAGTATGCATGTAATGGTAAAAATACATTATTTCTGATTTCTGGTTGTTCAACCACCCGCCAAATTATGAGTTTCCTTTCGGAAACTCTTCAAACCTGCCTGTTTTTGTGTGGAGGTAATTTACTTCACAAAATATCATTAACACATGTGGTATTACTATGCCTATGTCTATATGTATGTATATAGTGCTAACGGCAAACAAGCATATAAGTACACTGAGGGATTACATCCCGGAAAAATAGATCAGAGAAAAATAAGTACTTTTATTGAAATAAAAAGGTTTTAAGCTTGCACCAGAAATGCATAATTTCATTGGTACTTAAAAGCTCCACTGGAAGTGTGTTTAAGAGTTTAGTGCCGAGTACTTGAAAGGATATCCCTAATGTTTGTGCTTTTCTGCATCAAGTTACAAAAAGAAGCTTTTAGCAATCTCAGGGCTGATAGAATTTAAACATATTCTGCAGAAAGAATGAGCCTATGCCATGTAAAGATTGAAAAACAAATGTTAGGTCCTTATATTTGATTCTGGTTGCTACTGGAAGCCAGTGTAACTTTTTTAGAATAGGTGTAATATGGGATTTTCTGGGAGCATGGGTGACTAATCTTGCAGCCATATTCTGCAGTAGCTGAAGATGGTCTACTGCATACAGGGGTGCCCCTAGGATTGGTGAATTTCCATAATCGATATGTTACCTAATAATGGCTCTGGCTATAGTGGCGCTTCGTTCTTCTGTTAGAAATGGACAAATATGTCTCAATACAATCAAATAATAGTTGGTGGAGCGCTGTACTTTATTGACTTGGTTCACCATGGTCAGAATTGCGTGAAAGTGAACACCTAGGTTACAGACGCCTGTAAGCATTTTGACCTCAGTATTTGGTAGGGGACAATTTTATAGTCATCCCTTTCTTTAGTCTTGATGGAAATGTAGACACAATTAGACATTCTATTTTGGATAGATGAAGGCTAAACCACTTCTGTTCCATCCAATCTTCAATGCTTTGAACAATGTTTGTTATGAATGTATTATCTGGTTCATCATTTTTTGGTAAAGGAAACATTAGATGGGTGTCGCCCGCTTAATTTTGAAAAACTATATTATGGGACAGCAGAATGTCATGCAGCGGTTTCAAGTACACATTGAAGAAGTGTGGGGATAAGCATGAGCCCTGAGGGACTATGCACTCAATATTGGGATCTGATGAAAAACAATCATCAATTTGCACTTAGGCCACTTTACCTGTTAACAATTATGGTAGCTATTTTGAGGTTTTTTCTGATATATCTACCAATGTTCACATTCTAAATATCACAATCCAGTGATCTAGCATATCAAATGCTGTCGACAGGCTGAGTAACATCAAAATGCCTGTTGTTTCATGATCGATGATGTTCAATAGTTGTCTCTTGACATCAATCAAGATGTCTCTGTACTTCTGTATGGCCGGAAAGCAGATTTGTTGTCACCAAGCGACATTTCCTTCACAAGATGTGTTTGGTGGTGAAGTGTGGCTGCTTTGTCAATGATCTTTAGTAGGAGTGGTACATTGGAAATGAGGCGATAATTCGGAGTATCTTTATGATCTAGTGAAGCTTTCCTTAATAAAGGTGTGACCCAAGTTCTCCATAATTCCGAGTGGATGTGTCCTTCTCTGACAAATTCATAAATTCCGGGATAGCTGGTGCCAGCTCAGTGCCACACACTTTTACTACTGTAGAGGATCATGGGTCTCCAGTACATATATTAGGATTTTGTGTAAAAATGATGTGTATGATTTCGGCAATGTTTATGTTTAACAAAAATGTAAATGTAGATGAAGACTTTGGACCAACTAATATATCAGATGTACACACTTTTGGATTAATGGTTTTCTGTTCTAGATTATCTGCTATTTTTTATATTTTGTATTTTGTTATCAAAAGTATTTGTAAGCAAATTACAACGTTCCAGTGAAGATGGAGTGGACATTTTTGTTGAAATAATGTGGTCTAGATTAGTTTTAGAAAGAGCATCTTGAGAGCAGATGCCGCTGCCTCAGTTAGTTCAAGTAGAATAGTTTTTTTGTCAACAGTAAATAGCTTGTTTGTATTGTGATCTTGATTTTTTAAAAATATTACATGTATACTAGGCGAAGGATTTGTCCTCTATTTTCTCTCTATTTTTCTTAAGTGTATTTTCTGCATTGAACCATCTGCTCATTTTATTTTTAGGTCTGATTATTATTGATCTCAAGGCATCAACAATGTTCACCGTAGAATGATCCGTGAATGGATTTAACAAGGTTGTCTATGGTCTGATGTTGGTCAAGGTCAGAGAACGATTTTAATAGTGAAGTCAAAAGATGATCTTTTTGTTAAATGTCTGGGATCTCTTGTCTGAATTAACTTGTCCTTTACGATAAGGAGACAGCTGGGTGGGAAGAATTCTAATCCAATAAAGTAGCAATCTGCCCAAGGTAATGGTAAAAGTGTGACATTATTTATTTCAGTATTATGGTGTAGCACCCACTCCAAAGATCGGCATTTTTCATGTGTGGGCTGACCAATTGCTTGGCGGATATCTAGGCAAGAGTGGTTGGCATAGAATTACTTCTTTAGTGTCTGTGAGATCATTGAAACCAAGGATGAAATCACACATGATTAGGGTTTGTCCCTTGGTCCTCATGAAAGGTATTAGGTTCTGTAACAGTTGTGGAGTGAGATCTATATTGGTAATCCCCAGGCGGTAATATGGCATTTCCCCACTCTAGGGCACTCCAGAATGTGGGATAAATGAAGAGTCATCATGACTTAGAATCGAGCGGACCTTTCAAGTTACCACAGGTGGTATTGGTAAAACCATTTGGTGGACTTTCCAGAGGAAATACAGCCCAGCACGTAATCAGGCCCTCTTTGTAATAATCAAAGTTACTGTCTTGTAATGTTGCACAACTGCTAACAGGTAAATGTAGGGTTTATTTCTTAGCTTCTGTTCCAGATCCAAAGTAAGAGCATTACATAGACACTGAAAGATATGGAACACTCAGTGCACCATTAAATACAATGACATCAACAGGGTAATTCATAGAATTTCGCAGAAAAGTGTCGCAAGCGGCTGGCGCAGAGTGTCCGCGTGCGATTGTCTGCGCCAGGCGCGTGCGCCAAAACCGATTTCCGCGCACAGTGTATTCATGGATTTCAGGCTCCCAAACCAGCCGTGGCGCAGAGTATCGCTGCGACCCTGCAGCAGCGCCAGTAACGCCCCCAAGAACGCCCTCGCACAAGGAAAAGCCATCAAAATCGCTAAATCATCGCAAAGGGCTGTGCCAACCCTGGACCAGCTTACAGGGCTGCCAAACAAGGAATGCAAAGCGGGTAACGTTCATATCAGGGGTACGCGGGAAGTATTACATGCGATTAGCCAGGGTACGTGTATGACAGGGGTACGCGTGAAGTTTTAAACGCGATTAGCCAGGGTACGTGTATTACAGGGGTACGCGGGAATTATCACATGCGATTTGGCTGGGTACGTGCATGACAGGGGTACGCGTGAAGTTTTACACGTGATTAGCCAGGGTACGTGTATTACAGGGGTACGCGGGAATTGTCACACGCGATTTGGCTGGGTACGTGTATTACAGGGGTGCGCGGGAATAATCACACGCGATTTGGCTGGGTACGTGTATTACAGGGGTGCGCGGGAATTAACACACGCGATTTGGCTGGGTACTTGTATTACAGCGGTGCGCGGGAAGTTACACACGCGATTAGGCTGGGTGGGACCTCACAGGTGTTTCATGTACACCCTCCACGGCCCCTGCAGGCAGCCCACAAAACAGGGGACTACCCTGCACACCTGCTCATGTCTCCCACCCCCCACACCCCTCCGCATTGTGGGGCACCCTCCACCAGGCCCCCACTCATGTCTCCCACCACCCCCACCCCCCAGCAGTGTGGGGCACCCTCCACCAGGCCCCCACCCATGTCTCCCACCACCCCCACCCCACACCCCCTATGGGCAGCCTCCGCCAGGCCCCCACTCATGTTTCCCACCACCCCCACCCCCCAGCAGTGTGGGGCACCCTCCACCAGGTCCCCACCCATGTCTCCCACCACCCCCACCCCCCACCCACCATGGGAAGCCTCTGCCAGGCCCCCACTCATGTCTCCCACCCACCCCCACGCCCAGCAGTGCAGGGGCACCCTCCACCAGGCTCCCACCCGTGTCTTCCACCCCCCCACCCCCCAGCCACCATGGGCAGCCCCCGCCAGGCCCCCACTCATGTCTCTCACCACCCCCACCCCCCAGCATCCAGGGGCACCCTGCGCCAGGCCCCCACTCATGTCTCCCACCACCCCCACCCCCCAGCATCCAGGGGTACCCTCCACCAGGCCCCCACTCATGTCTCCCACCACCCCCACCCCCCAGCAGTGTGGAGCACCCTCCACCAGGCCCCCACTCATGTCTCCCACCCACCCCCACCCCCCAGCAGTGCAGGGGCACCCTCCGCCAGGCCCCCACTCATGTCTCCCACCACCCCCACCCCCTCAGCAGTGTGGGGCACCCTCCACCAGGCCCCCACTCATGTCTCCCACCCACCCCCACCCCCCAGCAGTGCAGGGGCACCCTCCACCAGGCTCCCACCCGTGTCTACCACCCCCCCACGCCCCAGCCACCATGGGCAGCCCCCGCCAGGCCCCTACTCATGTCTCCCACCACCCCCACCCCCCCAGCAGTGCAGGGGCACCCTCCACCAGGCCCCCACCCATGTCTCCCACCACCCCCACCCCCCACCCACTATGGGCAGCTTCCGCCAGGCCCCCACTCATGTCTCCCACCACCCCCACCCCCCCAGCAGTGTGGGGCACCCTCCATCAGGCCCCCACCCATGTCTCCAACCACCCCCACCCACCATGGGCAGCCTCCGGCAGGCCCCCACTCATGTCTCCCACCACCCCCACCCCCCCAGCAGTGTGGGGCACCCTCCACCAGGCCCCCACCCATGTCTCCCAACACCCCCACCCCCCACCCACCATGGGCAGCCTCCGCCAGGCCACCACTCATGTCTCCCACCACCCCCACCCCCCCAGCAGTGTGGGGCACCCTCCACCAGGCCCCCACCCATGTCTCCCACCACCACCACCCCCCACCCACCATGGGCAGCCTCCGCCAGGCCCCCACTCATGTCTCCCACCACCCCCACCCCCCCAGCAGTGTGGGGCACCCTCCACCAGGCCCCCACTCATGTCTCCCACCCACCCCCACCCCCCAGCAGTGCAGGGGCACCCTCCACCAGGCTCCCACCCGTATCTACCACCCCCCCACCCCCCAGCCACCATGGGCAGCCCCCGCCAGGCCCCCACTCATGTCTCCCACCACCCCCACCCCCCAGCAGTGCAGGGGCACCCTCCACCAGGCCCCCACTCATGTCTCCCACCACCCCCACCCCCAGCATCCAGGAGCACCCTCCACCAGGCCCCCATTCATGTCTCCCACCACCCGCACCCCCCCAGCAGTGTGGGGCACCCTCCACCAGGCCCCCACTCATGTCTCCCACCCACCCCCACCCCCCAGCAGTGCAGGGGCACCCTCCGCCAGGCCCCCACTCATGTCTCCCACCACCCCCACCCCCCAGCAGTGCAGGGGCACCCTCCACCAGGCCCCCACCCATGTCTCCCACCACCCCCACCCCCCAGCCACCATGGGCAGCCTCCGTCAGGCCCCCACTCATGTCTCCCACCCACCCCCACCCCCCAGCAGTGTGGGGCACCCTCCACCAGGCTCCCACCCATGTCTCCCACCACCCCCACCCCCCAGCCACCATGGGCAGCCCCCACCAGGCCCCCACTCATGTCTCCCACCCACCCCCACCCCCCAGCAGTGCAGGGGCAGCCCCCACCAGGCTCCCACCCATGTCTACCACCCCCCCACCCCCCAGCCACCATGGGCAGCCCCTGCCAGGCCACCACTCATGTCTCCCACCCCCCCACCCCCCAGCAGTGGGGGCACCCTCCACCAGGCCCCCACCCATGTCTCCCACCACCCACACCCCCCACCCACCATGGGCTGCCTCCGCCAGGCCCCCACTCATGTCTCCCACCACCCCCACCCCCCCAGCAGTGTGGGGCACCCTCCACCAGGCCCCCACCCATGTCTCCCACCACCCCCACCCCCCACCCACCATGGGCAGCCTCCGCCAGGCCCCCACTCATGTCTCCCACCACCCCCACCCCCCCAGCAGTGTGGGGCACCCTCCACCAGGCCCCCACCCATGTCTCCCACCACCCCCATCCCCCACCCACCATGGGCAGCCTCCGCCAGGCCCCCACTCATGTCTCCCACCACCCCCTCCCCCCAGCAGTGCAGGGGCACCCTCCACCAGGCCCCCACTCATGTCTCCCACCCACCCCCACCCCCCAGCAGTGCAGGGGCACCCCTCCACCAGGCTCCCACGCGTGTCTACCACTCCCCCACCCCCCAGCCACCATGGGCAGCCCCCGCCAGGCCCCCACTCATGTCTCCCACCACCCCCACCCCCCAGCATCCAGGGGCACCCTCCGCCAGGCCCCCACTCAAGTCTCCCACCACCCCCACCCCCCAGCATCCAGGGGCACCCTCCACCAGGCCCCCACTCATGTCTCCCACCACCCCCACCCTCCAGCAGTGTGGGGCACCCTCCACCAGGCCCCCACTCATGTCTCCCACCCACACCCACCCCCCAGCAGTGCAGGGGCACCCTCCGCCAGGCCCCCACTCATGTCTCCCACCACCCCCACCCCCCCAGCAGTGAGGGGCACCCTCCACCAGGCCCCCACTCATGTCTCCCACCCACCCCCACCCCCAGCAGTGCAGGGGCACCCTCCACCAGGCTCCCACCCGTGTCTACCACCCCCCCACCCCCCAGCCACCATGGGCAGCCCCCGCCAGGCCCCCACTCATGTCTCCCACCACCCCCACCCCCCAGCATCCAGGGGCACCCTCCGCCAGGCCCCCACTCATGTCTCCCACCACCCCCACCCCCCAGCATCCAGGGGCACCCTCCACCAGGCCCCCACTCATGTCTCCCACCACCCCCACCTCCCCCAGCAGTGTGGGGCACCCTCCACCAGGCCCCCACTCATGTCTCCCACCACCCCCACCCCCCAGCAGTGTGGGGCACCCTCCACCAGGCCCCCACCCATGTCTCCCACCACCAACCATGGGCAGCCTCCGCCAGGCCCCCACTCATGTCTCCCACCACCCCCACCCCCCAGCAGTGTGGGGCACCCTCCACCAGGCCCCCACCCATGTCTCCCACTACCCACCATGGGCAGCCTCCGGCAGGCCCCCACTCATGTCCCCCTGCCCACAGGCCCTGACAATCCTCAAGCATGTGCCTCATGGCCAGCCACCACAGCCCAAAGACACAACCAAGTATTACATGTGCCCATGATACTACTCCAATGGAAACAATGTAAATCAACACATGTGTCTCACACACACACAATGGTTGCAAGTGAACCTGAAAACCTATATCATGACATGCATGAAAACAATGAGATGAAACCACACATTGAAGAATGAAAAAATCCAAATTATGTATTAAAAACAACAGCAATGGCAATCAAAATTAACCAAGATACACAAGTAAAAAAATTACAAAATTAAGCTGGCTGTCCCTTTTCAAATTAAAATCAATAAATGATAATCCAAAAAAATATCTTCCAAAGTTCAAGTCCATGAAAAGGAAATGAAGGGAAAAAAGAAATAGAAAACCATTGCTCCATGGGAAAAAATATTCATAGTAAAAAAAATATCCAAATCCAAAGTCCAACTATGTACAAAGTATTCAGGGTCCATCATCCCAAGAGAAGAAATGAAATCTACCAAAAAACCTATCTAAAATGGAACTATATACAAAAGGTGGAGCAGTGTCCGTCGACTCCAAATAAAAATAAACTACAAAGGAAACCTATCACTAAATAACTATATACAATGGCGGCGGGCCAGTCCAGCGGCTCACTTAGTGGTGTTCCGGGCCAGGGCATCATCGAACCCCTCGTCTATGTCCCGGAGGCGGTCCTGTTCCATGGCCCCGAGGGTCCGCAGGGACGCCGACATGTTCACCTCCAACTCCCTGCGGATTGCTTCGAGGCACTCCGCCCGCCTCAGGGCCCTCCGCATGGAGTTCTCCGCCCTGACCATCGTGAGCCGCGCCTCTTCCGCCCGCCGCCGCTCTGCATCTATGGCGTGGCCCAACCGCTGCCACACGGAAGACACTTCCCGTCCAGGGTCCGCCTGCCCTCCGGCCGATGCCTGCCCCTCCAATGTTGAAGGCCCCGAGCTATCGTGGCTCCCACCTAGAGCCTCCTGCTGCTGCAGCTGCTGCTGTCCATGTGCCCTGTCCGATGGTGCCTGCACATCCTCCTCCAGCTGGGGTGCAGTCGTTGATGTGGCCACCCCTGCTGGACGTCTGACTCCCGACTGTGGCAGGGATCTGTTGTCCACCAGCCTGGCCGCACGGTCGGAGGCAGCTCCACAGGGCACCCAGGTGACACATTGGTGGGAAGATGGCATGGAGGACGACTGGGGCATAGGGGGTTCTGTGGAGAAGGGGGTCGTAACAAGGTCCAGGAAACGGAGGAATCCAGTCCTGGTGAGCTGTCCCAGTGGGTCAATGCGGTCAACGAGCCATGCGAGAAGACGTGCAGACTCATCATGAAAAGACTGCAGGTCAGCTCGCATGGCCCGTTGACTCAACGCCACCCCACCCTGGACAGGCTCAACCTGGTGCAGGATAGCCACATCCGCAGGGAGAGGAAGGCCAGGTGTTGTAAGCCAATCCTCTCCCTGAGAACGGGTCTGGAGGTAGGCATCCCCGCTGGTGCAAGATGATGCAGTGACAGGAGCAGGGACAGGATTGCACACAGGCACCTCCGCGGCGGCCTGTGCTGCCTCCTGTCCCTGATCCTGCACTGCACCACTAGCACCAGTGGAATCCCCACCTCCAGACCCCGCCACTGTCGCTTGCACGGCCTCCTCCTCCACCAAACCCCCCACCAACCTGGATGACTCCGTGCCATCTTCCTCCGTTGGGCCCTGTGGGGTCCCAGCTGCCCCTTCTGCTGCCGAGGAGTCCAACTCCAACCTCCGCCTCTTGGACCTCCCCTCGGCAGCTGCGGCCTGGGACGCGGCACCGGACTCCTCACTCCCCGACGAGATCACAACCTGGGAGGGGATCCGGGCCTTGCGTCTCCGGCTGGTGGTGCGACCCCTGCCGCTGTGCTCCACAGCACCTTCTCCGCCCTCTTCATCAGTTGACGCTGCAGACAGGGAGAAAGAAAACACAGGCATCAGGGCACTGTAAAATGGACTCATACACACATGACAGTTATACATGAGTGGCATTGGTAAACCTCAGACATGGTATCACAATCCCCAACACACATGTCATTTCAACTTGCACACATGAGCCATACCACAGCCATATTGCAACAGCCAGCACCATCCATTCACATACAACAGCATGAGCAGCCAAAGGTCATCCAAACATCACATGCAACATAGGGAGTACACTACACATGCACACACAACACCAAACTTGCATGCATGTGTACACCTCCGCCAACTGTCGCAGTGTTTTGATCGACATCCATGTCACACCTGACAATCATTCCTCCACATCCTGTGCCATGCAAGCCCACACACACAAGCACCATCCATGTGTCACACATGAGACCCCTCGCATGTGTCATCCTCACGGCCCTGTACACCCCCCCTACTTGGCCACATAAAAATACATGTTCAACCTGCACACTCCTGGCACACCACCACACGCACAGCTTACAATCAGTATGCATGTACACTTACCGCTCGACTCCAGACGGGTCTGCTTCTCAAGGACCTGGATGTGGAGCACTGGGGATATGCGTTCCAGGACCCTCATCTGATCTTCCGACAAGTGGCCCCGGCGCCCCTTAGCATCCGCTGCCTTCAGGAGGCGCCGGGCCTTGTTGAGGGTCCTGGACCTCAAGTCCTCCCAGCGCTTCCTGACACGTTCGTAGTCGCGGACTGCCACCTCCTCCGCGTTGATGGCAGTCACGATGTCCATCCAGATCCGAGTCCATCCTTCCTTGTCGGCGCGCAACCTTCCGAAGAGGGCATCATACTGCCCCAGGACATGCTCCACCAGGACACCAACTTCGGTGGCAGTGAAGCTGGTGCCCCTCTGCCTCCTTGGCCGGGGGTTGCCACTGGTGCCAGATGTTGCAGTGCCCGACATGGCAACCCCAGAGGCAGGAGTGGGTGGGCAACTGGGTCCTGGGGCTGGGCTGTGGGGCGATGGAAAAGCAGTCGGGAGTCTTCGGTTCCAGAAGGGTGGTCACAGCAACAGCACCCCTGGCTGATGTGCAGGCAGCAAATGGCAGGGCAAGTGGGCAGCAGGCAGTCAGGCAGCAGCAGATGGCAGGTGGGAGCATGCTCAGGGCTCTGGGGGGCAGTAATTTGGCCTTCTGGGCAGGAGCGTGGTCTTCCGTGTGTGAACGCGTGGCCAGCTTGATACAGAGTGATTTTGCACGTGAAAATCCAACACGTCTGCGTGTAATTCGAGGAAAGGCCCTTAGCACGTAAACGCGTCAGCACACTGTACATTCATTGGCCCAAAGGCCACCAGCGTATGCGCGTCTATGAAGTCACGTGCAGGTTGAATAGGGCACACGTTGGAAATGTTGCGTGTTAAAAAAATGAAAGACATGTCCGAGTGTCAAAGCGTGTAATTGGTGGAAATGGCCTTAGCGCGTACACGCGGAAGTGACAAAGCGTGTAATTGGAGGAAATGGCCCTACACGCAGAAGTGACAAACCGTGTAATTGGTGGAAATGGCCCTAGCGCGTACACGCCGCGTAAGTGACGCTGGACGTGTGGGCCTGCATAAAAGGTACGTGTAGAACACCATTTCCTTGTACGTGCTTTTCGTGGAGAGCGAGTGGGTGAATTCTGTACTTCTTGTCGTTTCACACGCGATTTACTTCACAGCGTTTCAAGTTCGTACTCCCTGTTACCTCTGACAGCTTTTTCTCTTTTTTCTCTTTTTCTGGTTTTCCTGGGCCTGTTCCCTCAAACAGTGTTCCTTTCTAATGTTGTCCTGTCTCCTCAGACAGCATACAAATCTTCTTTTGGCGGGGATGTTGCCAACCAAACGTGCTTCTTTTTCACGCTCTTTTTCCTGGCAGACGGTGAGTCACGCACGTATCTAACATCTGTGCTTGCCCCGTGTGCAGCCTACCCCTTCAGAGGTCATTCTAGGCTGCGTGTGACACGCATACGTTCATTCTTGTGTTACTGGGTGCCACAGCGTAGTGCAGGTTTTTTTTCCGCACACGTGGTCTAGGAGGGGTTGCGTGCACGTCATCTCCCTTTTTTGGGCTTCCTGTGCGTTGCGTGACCGGTCATCTTTCCCCAGGGGTCACATTCAGCCTTGCTGGAGCACTAGGGTACAATTACCATCTGGTACCCAACCCCTTTGACCCCCAATTGCCCAGGACAATAGTTTACAGCCACTCCCATACGCACATTAACATCAGTGCCATGGTTGGGAGGCGAGGATTCCGTAAGGGTGGCAAAGGTGGACGAGCCACAAGTGGTGGCCGTGGTGGATCCGGTAGGGGACGTGGTCGTTACTTGCAGGGTGACCCTGTCCCCCATGTGTGGAGGACCAGTCAAGGGCACCTATAATCCCCCCCCCCTGGTTGAGGCTGATGTGGCTGACACCATCCATGCTCAGCCCTTGTTGGACCAGCCCATTGTGGCACCAGACCTGGCTGACTCCATGGCTGACTTCCAGGTCAGCAGGCCTATGACACGTGCGCTGGTGCACGTTGATGTCATCAGGCCACGTGGATCAGGGGCAGCAAGGTCATCTGCTGCCCCAAGTAGGCATGGTGGAGAGGTTGCAGGGGCAGCTGCGGCTCCATCCACCCCAGCCCTCACACACCCAGCCAGGACAGTGTCGGTCCTAGTCCATCCTGCTGACATTCCCCCTGACACCATAGCACTTGAGCCAATGCCTGCACCAACTCCCATGCTGAGTGAGCAATCCCACACTCCTGATACAGAGTCCACCAGGGCTCCTGCCCCTAGTGTCCAGAGCGGCGCAGGACACTCAGGATCACCACCACCTTCCAAGCGGAAGAGGAAGAGTGCTCATCCGGCACAGGCTGATGCCCCAGACACGGCTACACAGTCCGGCCCGTCGAGGAAGCCCAGCTTCACGGATGCCGAACTGAATGCACTTGTCGAGTATGTGTCCGCACATGATAACCAGATGGTCATTGTTGCAGGATCCAAGACCACACCTGCACAACGCCAGACACACTGGCAGACCATTGCGGACATCGTAAGTGCCCTTGGAATCGTGAGGCGCACAGCCAATGATTGCTATAAGCGCTGGAATGACCTAAAGCGCAGGGCAAAGAATAAGCTGGCCTCAAGTCATGCCGCAACTCTAGTGACTGGAGGTGGGTCTCCAGTAGAAGACATGGAACTCACTCCACATGAGTCAGTCGCTGGGACCTACGTCACAGAGGAACATATCCAAGGCGTGGGAGATCTGCCTGATTATGAGGCATTGTCCGGTGAGTGCACATGCATGTGTGTGTCATCCATGTGCATGGTGTGTGTGTGTGTGAGGGCTTCTGTTTGTGTGCCAGGTGAGGGTGTGTGCGCCTGAGTCGTTTGGGTCACCCATGTGCTTCATGCAATACATTCTGCGCAGCAGCATTTGGCCATAGCAGTATCCCTTCTGCCGACAGTAGGCATCTAGGCCAACAGCACGCCAGTTGCCCTTGAAGTGTCACCTTGCTACAACATTGTTGCTTATTTTTCTCTGTTCATTCAGGCAGATTGTTTGCATTCCACCACTTTTACTAGGCATTTCTCAGTCCTGTAGTCACATGTCTGACATGGCTATGGTAAAGTGGAGTGACTTTGTTACCTGGATATCATTTGTTCACACATGTCCCTGTGCAATCGGACCATTTTGGACTGGCAGCTCCAGGTGAAAAATCAGACCTGTTTGAATTAGAAAAGCTATTACATGCGGGAACTGGACTGAATGAATAAGTGCTGCCCTCCTCTCCATCTTCACTCAATAGCAATGGTACATGCCATCTGTGTGATGGCATGTGTATTTCACCTGGCAATCACAGGCCAATGTGTGATGCCACTGCCAGGCAGCATGCAGAAAATGTGTTCATCTTCCATCTTGGTGTCATCAGTGTGTGCCATTTGCCTGCCCTTCATACGCAGTGAGGGTGCATGCATGGGAGGGTTTTAGTCATGTGGGACATGTGTCAATCAAGTACTGGTTCTCTTGCTTCTCAGCCCTCATTGTGTGCCATGGTGCTAATGCCTGTTTCCATTTGTTTTCTTTTATGTATTTGCAGGGGAAGATGCACCTGATACTGCTGGGGTTGTGGAGATGGTGCAGACCCAGGAGCGGTCCGGGGGCCGACCGACCACCAGTGAGGGACGTGGTGTGGTGGTGGGTGAGAACCCACAACTGCTGCAGGTCGTGCTCTCAAGGGGTGTCTCTGGCTGCGCCTCCCCCGAGCTGTACTCAGGTGTTGATTCGGATGATGAGACCTACGTGCCGTCGCAGGTGAGTGTTCCTGGGAGGGATTCTGTTCTGTCCCACCCACCTGCACCAGGGTCAGAACCCTCAATGGGGATGTCAGTGTTGGCAGCTACGCCTTTGGTGGTTACGGATGCAGGGTCACACTCCGCGACATCTGATCCTGTTCCTGGGCCAGCAGATCAGAGGGGGAATGCAGTCCTGCAGCCTCAGGCAGTGCCAGCACAGCAAGGCGCAGTTCGCCTTGCCCCAGACAGGTGTGGTGCCCGCCGACGTGGTGGCCGTACGCCACCTGGCAATACCGCATGGGAGCAATCCATTTACGGTATGGCAACCCAACAGGCAGCATCATCAGAGAGGATGGCTCAGGCCATGGATAGGGTGGCCACTTCCATTGTCCCCCCCGAAAGGCTGATGGAGCGACTACAGCAAGCAACCGACTCCATCTGCCAGTCACACAGGGAGGACATGTTGGCGTCCAACAGGGACAGGCGGGCGGCACTGGCGACTCTGCAGGAAGCCATCTCCATAGAGTCCCAGGGCCACAGGGAAGCCCTGAGGCAGGAGCTCCTTCACCTCAGGACGACTCTTGTTGAGCTTGAGGCTTCAACAAACCGAAGGACAGAACAGCAGCTGGAGCGTCTCACCCGAACGCTCTCAGCTGAGATGCAGGCAACTAGGGCGGAGGTCCGGGCATCCCGTGAGTTGTTGCATGGGGACCTCCGCACACTCATCCTCCAGAACGAGACCTACCACACCCACATGCTTGCAGCCATGGACGAACAGACTAGGGCCTTGCGTGGGCTGCCTCCCATAGTGCAACCACCTCCGGATGCAGCTGCACAGGGTGATAATAGCGACAGCAGTGATACTCCCACATAGGGTAGCCGTGTGGGCCATGAGCCCATGGAGGTTTTTTTTTCCGCAAGATCCACACAGGTGGGTTTTGGTGTGCACCCTGTCCTCGGACCTCCTGGGTGGCCTCCCCAACCCCCCCAGGCCCATTAATGGCCATTTTTGATTTTTTTTTGTTTTTATTTATTTATTATTTTTTTTTTGGGACAATGTGTTGCCTTCCGTGGCTTCTGTGGGCATGCGCTGCATTGTGGCTGGGCACATGCAGGCTTGTCATGTATTTGGTTCAGATGCTTGGGTTTTTGTCACACACACCCCTCCTGCTTCCCGTTTCCATGGGCTTGCAAAGGGTGTGCCCAAGTGACATTGACGTACATGGTGACATTGGACTCCCACTACATGTGTGGGTAGTCTAGTCAATACTGTGTATACATTCCTAGTGCATATTGCTGTTGTGTTGTACACTGCATGTTGCATTGATGTGTAACTCATCATCCGTGTCTACCTCCTAATTTGCAGGTCCTTTCCTCATGTCTACACAAGGCCCTCTACTTTGGAGATGGGGTCCATCTTGGCAGCAGTGCACCTACAACTCTACATGGCGGCAACACTGTACAATTGGAAGTGGTGGGAGTGCAGGCATTTCCAGGTGGTGAGACTACTAATTCCTTACATTCGTAATGTCATGTTAATGGTAGTTTTGAGGGTCAGTGGCTGATAAGTGTTATTGCTAAATACCTGCTCAAGTGTGTTGTTGGTCCTGCATTACTGTGAGCATTTCAGGTGTCGCGAGTTTCAATTAGGGACACTGTACATTGTGACACTTGTGTCATGTTGTGGGGATTACTTTGTTTACCTGCACATAGCATGACATGGCACGGTGTGTCGTGTGGCGGTGCTGGGGATGGGTTGGGTGACATGGCACTGTCCTCATGTTGCATTTTGCAAGTGGGTATTCATTTTAGCTGCTTGAATGTGTTTTTTCACAAAACTGCATTGGTGGTGTCTGTGTAGGTAGGGATGCACACATTGTAACACTTCCAGGTGAACAATCTCAGGCTGATATGGTTTTGACGGTTGATTCTCCAGACATTCATGATCAGTGTCAGGTTGAGTCATCATTGATTGTCAGATGGTATGTGCCAGGGCAGTGTGCACTCCACAGGGGTGTGATTTCTAGGTGAAGTAATTAGCCACTAGCTGTGTACGGGCTGCCTCCCCCCGTGCCCTTTCCCCTCCCATGCGCAGCGGCCGTGCATGTGGTTGGGGATGTGGGGCCACCACCATGTCCACGGCCAGGCCCCAGCGTGTTGCAACGTTGTGCAGGACACATGCTGCCACTATGATCCTGCACACTACTGGGGGAGCGTATAACCGCTGCCCGCCAGAACGGTCAAGGGAGCGAAAGCGTGACTTAAGCACTCCAAATGTGCGCTCCACTATGCCCCGGGTTGCAATGTGGGCTGTGTTATATCTTACCTCGGGTGGCGTGGTGGGGTTCCGAATTGGCGTCATCATGTGGGGGTTGAGAGGGTAGGCACTGTCCCCTGTGGAGGTGGTGATTGGTATCATTGGTGGGGTTGTGACCTTGCTCAGTATCTGACATGCATGCATGTGCAGTGGCATTCATACTCACCAATCAGCCATGTATCGCCATGCCGCCCAGCTTCTAGGTCCCGGCTTAGGGTGGACATTCGGTAAATGAAGCTGTCGTGGGTGGACCCGGGATAGTTTCCCTTGGCATTACATACTACCTGCACGTTGATGGAATGCCAGTGCTTGCGGTTCCTATAGATGTGCTCAGATGCCCTGGGGGGACGTAGAGCCACATGGGTGCAGTCGATGGCACCTAGCACTTTGGGGAATCGTGCCACACCGTAAAAATCCAGGGCGGCAGCATGCCTTTCTGCAGGTGTTCTGGGCAGGTATATGTGCCTGCGGACTGATGGGCGTGCAGTGATGATGTTCAAGACCTGGTGTGGGCAGCGTGACTGAGTGGCCTGTGACACCCCACCCACTATGGCACTTGTCCGCTGAAATGATCCAGTGACTAAGAAGTGCAGTACATTGAGGACCTTCTCCAGGGGGGTGAGTGCTTGGGAGCACAGGGTGGGTGATGTGAGGTCATCCTCCCACTCACTCACCAGGTCCAGTATTATGTGTGGTGGAAACCTGTACCTCCCATACACCTGGTCATCAGGCATCCCGAAAAGGCTGGTTCTGGGTGTGAATATTTTGGCCCTGACTATCCTCCTCCTCCTCCTTTGGTAGCCCACGGCCACTGCTGCTAGGAACGGTATATTCATCCTGGCGTCTGAGCTTGTTATTTTGTTTCTGCGCAAATTTATGCATCGCGGGTCGACGTATGCCTGCTTCCTAATGGCGTACGTGTTTCTTTGCGCGTGTTGTAGGCAAGCGTGTGAAACTTCGCGCGCACCCCTGAAATCCAGTACCCAGGCCAATAGCGTGTGGAAATTCCCGCGCACCCCGGTATACACGTGCGCTGATGTACTCGCGTGTGAAACTTCCCGCGCACCCCTGAAATACACGTACATAGGCCAATTGCGTGTACGTACACTTTTGTCCAATTACACGCGATGACACTCTGACGTGCAGTCTTTCCACGTGTGCTCCGTCATCACGTGCTATGAGGGAAACACCCGTGCGGGTCACGTCACAGACGCGCTTACGCGCTGAGGGCCTTTGGTCCAATAGAATCACGTATGCGTGCTGACGCGCTTACGCGCTAAGGGCCTTTCCTCGAATTTCACGCTGACGTGCAGGATTTTCACGTGCCAAATCACTCTGTATCAAGCTGGCCACGCGAAAACACACGGAAGACCACGCTCCTGCCCTGAAGGCCGAATTACTGCCCCCCAGTGTCCCGAGCAGCCTCCCACGTGCCATCTGCTGCTGCTGCCTGCCTGCCTGCCTGCCTGCCTGCCTGCTGCCACTGTGCCCTGCCATTTGGTGCCTGCACATCAGCCATCTGCAGGGTTCCAGTTGCTGTGTCCACCCCTGCTGGAACTGAAGACTCCCGACTGGGATAACATCGCTCCACAGCCCAGCCCCAGGACCCAGTTGCCCACCCACTCCTGCCTCTGGGATTGCCATGTCGGGCACTTCCACATCTGGCACCAGTGGCAACCCCAGGCCAGAGGGGCAGAGGGGCACCAGCTTCACTGCCACCGAAGTTGGTGTCCTGGTGGAGCATGTCCTGGGGCAGTATGATGCCCTCTTTGGATCGTCCCGCGCCAGCAAGGAAGGACGGGAGAGGATCTGGGCTGACTGTGTGGTTGCCATCAACGCGGAGGGGGTGGCAACCCGAGACGTCCAGAAGATCAAGAAGCGCTGGGAGGACTTGAGGTCCAGGACCCTCGTGAAGGCCCGGCGCCTCGTGGAGTGGGGCCGGGGCCGCATGAGTTCCATCCAGATGAGGGTCCTGGAACGCGTACGCCCAGCGCTCCACGCCCAGATCCTTGAGAGGGAGACCCGTCTGGAGTTGAGCGGTAAGTGTCCAAGCATTGCTGTATGAGACAGGGCATGTTGCGGTGTGCTGGTTGTCTGATACTTGCCTGTATGTGTGACATAGGCCATGTATGCATGTATGTGTGCAGGGACATCATGGTAATGCATGTGCGACCAGTGATGTGTGAACCACATGGTTGTTGCATGTGTTTAAATGCCCCATGGGGAGGCCTTTGCAGATTTTACACACGAGAGCATGCCAGTCTCTGTTCCTGGACATGGGTGGGGGTGAGGGATGGGTGCTGATGCCAGGTACATATATGGTAGCCATGTCTGTGTGCCTGACCTGCGTGTCTGTGACTTGTGAATGCCATGGATGCATGACACATGTGTGTGACAATGCACAGATTAACTGATGCAGCCTAGTTACCCTTGTATCCGCTGTGTTTGGGGTGTATGAGGCCAGATGGATGTGACTGAGGTGAAGTGTGTGCATATGATAGGCATGACCCATGATGCATGTCAGTTCCATATCATTGTATGTTTCAAGAGTCCATTGGACATGTATGGAAATGTCCATGGCATGCACCATGCCTGTTACTGTGTGTGTTTTGCCTGGACTGACCCATGTGTTGTGGAGGGACATGATGGAAGTGTACTTTGACAGTGGTACTCATCTGCTATTGCTTCCTGTCTAGGGGACCATTGAACAGTACCCTGATGCTTGTGTTCTATGTCTCCCTCTACGCAGCGGCTAGTGAAGAAGAGGGCGGAGACGGCGCTGTGGAGCACGGTGGCGGGGATGCCCCCACGGCTGCAGCGGAAGGGGTGGGTGAGCTCCCACAGGGGCCTGCTACGGCGGAAGACAGTGAGGAGCCATCCAGGTTGGTGGTTTCCACAGAGGAGGAGGAGGCCGCCACTGAGGCACACATGGGGCCTGGTGGGGGCATCCCTGCTAGTGCAAGTGGTGCAGTCCAGGGGCAGGGGCAGGAGGCAGCACTGGTCACAGTGGAGGGGCCTGTGCATGTCGCTGTCCCTGACCCTGTGAGTGCACCACCATGCACCAGCAGGGATGCCCCGTCCCAGGCCCGTCCGCAGGTAGAGAGGATGTCCATGTCACCTGACTCCCCTCCACCTGCGGACGAGGGGACCCGTGTCCGTATGGAGAAGGTCCTGATTGGGGTTGCGATGCGCGCGGGTGCAATTCGTGATGACGTGCGTGCTTCCCGGGAGGAGCACGCACATCATCACGAAGAGCACCGTGCCGACGTGGCCCAATTGGGATCTTCCATGTTCGGGGGTTTCCTGCATGTGTCGGCCAATCTGGCGGCCCTCTCCTCCTCTGTGGAGGCTATACGCCGGTCGTTCTCCTTGCCGTCTTCCGGCCCAGATGCCACCAGGGCCCCCTGTGGACCTGCCCTGACCAATGCAGCCAGCTCGGTGGGGATCCCATCCCTGCCACAGTCGGGAGTCGGAGGTCCAACAGGGGTGGACACCACAGCAACTGTACCCCAGCAGATGAAGGATGTGCCGGCATCATCAGGCAGGGCACGTGCACGACGGCGTCGGTGGATTCCATCAGCCTGGATGCCGTTGTGCTGGCAGAGGCAGTTGCGTCGGAGGCAGCAGCAGAGTCAATGTGGGAGGCATCATGGCTCGGGGGCATCAACATCGGAGGGGCAGGCATCGGCCGGAGGGCAGGAGGACCCAGGACAAGAAGTGTCTTCAGTGTGGCTGCGGTTGGGCCAACAGATAGGTGCGGAGCGGCGGCGGGCGGAAGAGGCGCGGCTCACGATGGTCAGGGCGGAGAACTCCATGCGGAGGGCCCTGAGGCGGGCCGAGTGCCTCGAGGCAATCCGCAGGGGGTTGGAGGAGCAGATGGCGTCGTCCCTGCGGACCCTCGGGGCCCTGGAACAGGACCGCCTCCGGGACATAGACGAGGAGTTTGATGATGCCCTGGCCCGGAACACCATGGAGTGAGCCGCTGGACTTGCCCGCCGCCTTTGTATATAGTTCTTTAGTTTTAGGTTTCATTTGTTTCTTCTTATGATTTGGAGTCGACGGACACTGCTCCACTTTTTGTATATAGTTGAATTTTAGTTAGGGTTTTTTGTAGGTTTCCTTTGTTCAGTTGGGCTTATGGACCCTTGGATGTTTTGTACATAGTTCTTCATTGGATTGTTTTATTTTTTTATTTTTGATTTATTCTCCATGGAGCAATGGTCTTTGCATTTATTTTTATCTCTCAGATTGATTTTATTTTTAATGTGACTTTGAACAACATTTTTTTAGATTTGCATTTGTAGTTTTGATTTTTTTGGGCGGACATGCAGCTTATCTTTTTTTCATTGCCATTGTAGTTTGTTTCATTTCATTTGCATTCAATTTTTTTTAATACAATTTTGTTTTCATACTTCACTGTGTGGTATCATCTCATTGGTTTCATGCATGTCATGTTGGGTGTTTTCCCATTCATTTGCAACCATTGTGTGTGACGGACATGGGTTCATTTGCTTTATGAACATTGGGGGTGCAACATGTAATTTCCATTTCCATGTGGGTGAATGGTTTACTTGGTAGGGCCTTTTGGCTGTGGAGGCTGACCATAACGCACATGATTGGGGATTGTGAGGACCTGGGTGCAGGGGGACATGAGTGGGGGCCTGGTGGAGGGTGCCCCTGGATGCTGGGGGGTGGGGGTGCAGGGGGACATGAGTGGGGGCCTGGTGGAGGGTGCCCCTGCACTGCTGGGGGGTGGGGGTGCAGGGGGACATGAGTGGGGGCCTGGTGGAGGGTGCCCCTGGATGCTGGGGGGTGGGGGTGCAGGGGGACATGAGTGGGGGCCTGGTGGAGGGTGCCCCTGGATGCTGGGGGGTGGGGGTGGTGGGAGACATGAGTTGGACATGTGTGGGGGCCTGGTGGGGGCTGCCCTTGGTGGCTGGGGGGTGGGGGTGGTGGTAGACATGGGTGGGGGCCTGGTGGAGGGTGCCCCTGCACTGCTGGGGGGTGGGGGTGCAGGGGGACATGAGTAGGGGCCTGGTGGAGGCTGCCCCATGACTGCTGGGGGGTGGGGGTGCAAGGGGACATGAGTGGGGGCCTGGTGGAGGCTGCCCCTGGTGGCTGGGGGGTGGGGGTGGTGGGAGACATGAGTGGGGGCCTGGTGGAGGGTGCCCCTGCACTGCTGGGGTGGGGGTGCAGGGGGACATGAGTGGGGGCCTGGTGGAAGGTGCCCCTGCACTGCTGGGGGGTGGGGGTGCAGGGGGACATGAGTTGGGGCCTGGTGGAGGGTGCCCCTGGATGCTGGGGGGTGGGGGTGGTGGGAGACATGAGTGGGGGCCTGGTGGAGGCTGCCCCTGCACTGCTGGGGGGTGGGGGTGGTGGGAGACATGAGTGGGGGCCTGGTGGGGGCTGCCCATGGGGGCTGGGGGGTGGGGGGGTGGTAGACATGAGTGGGGGCCTGGTGGAGGGTGCCCCATGACTGCTGGGGGGTGGGGGTGCAAGGAGACATGAGTGGGGGCCTGGTGGAGGCTGCCCCGTGACTGCTGGGGGTGCAAGGGGGCATGAGTGGGGGCCCGGTGGAGGCTGCCCCTGTTGGCTGGGTAGTGGGGGTGGTGGGAGGCATGAGTGGGGGCCTGGTGGAGGCTGCCCCTGGTGGCTGGGGGGTGGGGGTGGTGGGAGACATGAGTGGGGGCCTGGTGGAGGGTGCCCCTGCACTGCTGAGGGGTGGGGGTGCAGGGGGACATGAGTGGGGGCCTGGTGGCGGGTGCCCCTGGATGCTGGGGGGTGGGGGTGCAGGGGGACATGAGTGGGGGCCTGGTGGAGGGTGCCCCTGCACTGCTGGGGGGTGGGGTGGTGGGAGACATGAGTTGGACATGAGTGGGGGCCTGGTGGAGGCTGCCCCTGGATGCTGGAGGGTGGGGGTGGTGGGAGACATGAGTGGGGGCCTGGTGGAGGGTGCCCCTGCACTGCTGGGGGGTGGGGGTGCAGGGGGACATGAGTGGGGGCCTGGTGGAGGGTGCCCCTGGATGCTGGGGGGTGGGGGTGCAGGGGGACATGAGTGGGGGCCTGGTGGAGGCTGCCCCATGACTGCTGGGGGGTGGGGGGGCAAGGGGACATGAGTGGGGGCCTGGTGGAGGCTGCCCCTGGTGGCTGGGTGGTGGGGGTGGTGGGAGACATGAGTGGGGGCCTGGTGGAGGCTGCCCCTGGTGGCTGGGGGTGGGGGTGGTGGGAGACATGAGTGGGGGCCTGGTGGAGGGTGCCCCTGCACTGCTGGGGGGTGGGGGTCAGGGGGACATGAGTGGGGGCCTGGTGGAGGGTGCCCCTGGATGCTGGGGGGTGAGGGTGCAGGGGGACATGAGTGGGGGCCTGGTGGAGGGTGCCCCTGCACTGCTGGGGGGTGGGGGTGGTGGGAGACATGAGTAGGACATGAGTGGGGGCCTGGTGGAGGCTGCCCCTGGTGGCTGGGGGGTGGGGGTGGTGGGAGACATGAGTGGGGGCCTGGTGGAGGGTGCCCCTGCACTGCTGGGGGGTGGGGGTCAGGGGGACATGAGTGGGGGCCTGGTGGAGGGTGCCCCTGGATGCTGGGGGGTGAGGGTGCAGGGGGACATGAGTGGGGGCCTGGTGGAGGGTGCCCCTGCACTGCTGGGGGGTGGGGGTGGTGGGAGACATGAGTTGGACATGAGTGGGGGCCTGGTGGAGGGTGCCCCTGCACTGCTGGGGGGTGGGAGTGCAGGGGGACATGAGTGGGAGCCTGGTGGAGGGTGCCCCTGGATGCTGGGGGGTGGGAGTGCAGGGGGACATGATTGGGGGCCTGGTGGAGGGTGCCCTTGGATGCTGGGGGGTGGGGGTGGTGGGAGACATGAGTGGGGGCCTGGTGGAGGGTGCCCCTGGATGCTGGGGGGTGGGGGTGCAGGGGGACATGAGTGGGGTCCTGGTGGAGGGTGCCCCTGCACTGCTGGGGGGTGGGGGTGGTGGGAGACATGAGTTGGACATGAGTGGGGGCCTGATGGGGGCTGCCCATGGTGGCTGGGGGGTGGGGGTGGTGGTAGACATGGGTGGGAGCCTGGTGGAGGGTGCCCCACACTGCTGGGGGGGTTGGGTTGGTGGGAGACATGAGTGGGGGCCTGGTGGAGGCTGCCCCTGGATGCTGGGGGGTGGGGGTGGTGGGAGACATGAGTGGGGGCCTGGTGGAGGCTGCCCCTGCACTGCTCGGGGGTGGGGGTGCTGGGTGACATGAGCAGGTGTGCGGGGTAGTCCCCTGTGGTGTCGGCTGCCTGCAGGGGCCGTGGAGGGTGTACAGGGAATACCTGGGAGCACACAGCCAAATCGAGTGTAGAATTTCCCGCGTACCCCTGTCATACACATACCCAGCCAAATCGCGTGTGGAAATTCACGTGCACGTACCCTGCCAAATCGCGTGTGGGACTTCCCGCGCACCCCTGAGATCCACGTACCCAGCCAAGTCACGTGTGGAAATTCCCACGCACGTACCCGGCCAAATCGCGTGTGGTACTTCCCGCGCACCCCTGAAATCCACGTACCCTGCCAAATCGCGTGTGAGACTTCCCGCGCACCCCTGAGATCCACGTACCCAGACAAATCGCGTGTGGAAATTCCCGCGCACGTACCCGGCTAAATCGCGTGTGGAACTTCCCGCGCACCCCTGAAATCCACGTACCCTGCCAAATCGCGTGTGAGACTTCCCACGCACCCCTGAGATCCACGTACCCAGACAAATCGCGTGTGGAAATTCCCGCGCACATACCCGGCCAAATCGCGTGTGGAACTTCCCGCGCACCCCTGAAATCCACGTACCCTGCCAAATCGCATGTGAGACTTCCCGCGCACCCCTGAGATCCACGTACCCAGACAAATCGCGTGTAGAAATTCCCGCGCACGTACCCGGCCAAATCGCGTGTGGAACTTCCCGCGCACCCCTGAAATCCACGTACCCTGCCAAATCGCGTGTGAGACTTTCCGCGCACCCCTGAGATCCACGTACCCAGACAAATCGCGTGTGGAAATTCCTGCGCACGTACCCGGCCAAATCGCGTGTGGAACTTCCCGCGCACCCCTGAAATCCACGTACCCTGCCAAATCGCGTGTGAGACTTCCCGCGCACCCCTGAGATCCACGTACCCAGACAAATCGCGTGTGGAAATTCCCGCGCACGTACCCGGCCAAATCGCGTGTGGAACTTCCCGCGCACCCCTGAAATCCACGTACCCTGCCAAATCGCGTGTGTGACTTCCCGCGCACCCCTGAGATCCACGTAACCAGACAAATCGCGTGTGGAAATTCCTGCGCACGTACCCGGCCAAATCGCGTGTGGAAATTCCAGCGCACCCCTGAAATCCACGTACCCTGCCAAATCGCGTGTGAGACTTCCCGCGCACCCCGGAATACACGCACACGTTATTTTTCAGTCAGCGGGTGTCCGTGTTTGTGGGTACCCCTTTGCACGTCATTTGTCCTTGAGGGCCACAGTATAGGACATTCATCATGGCTGTATATAGGTGCTATTTGTTGGCGCACCTTTTGGCGCACATTTATTACAGGCGCAGAGACGCTACCGCCTGCTTTCTTGTGGCGGTCGTGTTTGTGCCTGTGCGCTGGTTTGACCGTGCGCTTTTTTGCCCTATTCGATTCCATGCATACGGGTTGTAGGCGAGCGTGTGGGCGTTCCGCGCACTTGCACCCTGTACTTCCCCCGTGACGCCCACATTTTGGCAAGTTGTTCCCAATTCCGAGTGTTACGCCCCGTGTTCCGCCTACTTTTGTTGTGTGCGCTGCGCTATGTGCGATTTTCGCTGTGGCCTGTGCGATTTTCGCTGTGACCTGGCGCACGCCGTTAGATGGCCTGTGCGCCAACGTGCGCCGCGCACTTTTTTAGCGCACATCCGATGGTTTTCTCGCGCACGGCCTTCCATGAATCGATGTGCGCTGCTTTTCGTGTGATTTTCGCACTTGCACTGCGATTTTCGCTATTCCACTGCGAATCGCACGTTTTTGGCCACTTGCGTCGCGCTAATTATTCCATGAATCGGCCTGTAAATCTTCAAAAGGTTTATGAAGAATTATGTATTATGCTTCTGATTTTTAGATAATAATACTCAGGTGCGTTATGCAGTATAATTTAAAGGACGCATAAAATAAGAACTGAAACACGCTTCTAAACTATCTTCACAAACCAGGGAGATCCTGCAGCCTCTAATAGTATTACTATGATACAATGATGTAATATAAAGACACCAGAGCCCAGGACACTAAAGCCTTATTTGATCCGAAAGGGAACCATGAACATCCTCTCCACAATAAAACCCTAACAAAAGAAACTTTACACAAGAAATATATTAAGTGAAAAACGTTGTCAAAAAAAGAAGTAACTCAATTCTGGGACATTGCCACACTAAACCAGTAGCTGGAATATTCCAGAATCATAAAAGGACTGAGGATACTAGTATTTCCTAATATTGATGAAGCTGACGATCAAAAATGATCTGAACTGTGAGAAGAGAACCTAACTCAGTCCTCACTCAATATGATTACATTAGCATAAAAGGCACATAAAACGCAGAAAAGAACAAATAGCCAAACATAGGAAATAGTTAGATGCAATTGACAGATGTGGATGCAATAAGAAAAAACACAATACTATGGATCAGATTTTAAAAGCATTTCAGGTGACATTTCTGAAAAGAAATCGAAGCAATATTTCAGAGCCATACCAGCTTTTTAAAATTGCTACTGTCAGCGGCTGGCCTTACCAGTTCTGGATCAGAAGAGAAGAGGTAAGGCTTGTCCCTTCTAGTCGCCACCATTCAGCCTGGACTGAACAGGTGAAAGAGAGGTTCCAAGGAGGAACAAACCCAGTGAGGAAAACCAGCAAGGAAAAACTCTGGGAGTTGAGTTCTGTAGGCCCTACCATGGGACAGATGAGCGGCATGGAGGAGAGGAAGTCCAAGAGCTGGGGGGGGTTAATCAGCAGAGTGGACATACCAGATCCAGGAAGCGACCGTAGGAGTCCACAAACATGAGCTTAGGGGGTGGGCACCGGCAAGGACTAGCCAGAAAGAAACCCAAAAGGAACACAGGAGAGAGAACAGAGAAATGTAGAGGTGGGACAAACAATGGCAAAAGGAGGGGAAAAAGGACACGAGACACAGGAGGTACAAGATACTAGGAAGCGCCAATGCAACAAGCCAGATAGCTTACCGGTAATGTTGTGATGCAACGATTCTCCGGTCAGGTACTGTTACATCTTTGTCAGACTCTGGTATTCGGAAGGTCTCGGCAGCCATGTTGGGTTTGGCAACACGACGTGCATAACACGTGCAACTGACATCTTGGTATGGGACCGCTAAGACGCCAGCATTGCCAAAGCATTGCCAGCATTGCCAGTGCAGCAGAGTTTGCAGCGCTCGGTCCATAGCAGCTACGTAGGGATTCACTGGTTGCTTTGGCCTACCAGGATTGTTAACTAACGATACACCCGCCCCTTGGGGGACTATTTCGATATTTAGGATTGCTACCAAAAGATTCAATTCAACCCTTGGGAAGGAAAACATTTTCTATTTCTATGTTTTTCTGCATACTTTAAACTACACTTAATTAATTCACCTGGTTATTACTATTTGAAAATCAGAAGCATAATACATATTTTTACAAAACACATGTATAGAGTGGTGTCATCTAATTTACCCGTGCACATCTTTCTGTTTCAATTGCATTAAGATCTTCAGGCGAGGTGCTTTTTTGTTAGAGACTCTAAGCAGCAATATTAAATAATTACATGCAATCATACATCTATTATTGTTACAGGAGTAGCGCAGTGTACCCCAGATTGTCACTTGACAATACATTCCAATGTCATAGACACCCACCGGACAATCCAATCACTCTGTCAACTTCACTCCACCTGTCTCAAATGGAAAAGCACTCATTTCAACATTCCACAGTCACTTACGGACATGACGTCACAGGCATTGCGTGCAGGAGCCTTCATGCAGATACATAAAAGAACATTACAGGCTTGTGCCTTTTCTATCCCCAAAAACACACACCTTCCAATGTTAAACATAAATTAGAAGACTTAACGGGGGTAACTGCAGCGTCTCTGAGGTACTTAAAATAATCAGTGAGAATAACCGTGCATTGGAATAATGGGACTGGCATCACTGCAGCTGGAGCTTTCAGTGCAGTGCAGGAGTTTCTATTTTACATTCACTGAGACTCGTAATATATTTAATTTGGGAAATAAATGCAATGACAAAAAGATACATCTTTTCAAATCATACTTCGCCAAATAACATGAGTTGGAATGTTCAGAAATGTCAAACTAGCATAATACCAATGTACAACATGCTGAGTTCTATTGGATGTATTTGTTTTTCGCCTAATTGTAAAGTGCCAGAGCACTGAAAGTTATGCCTGATTATCGCCTGCCCAGAGGTACCCGACTTGGCGCACAGCCTGCGAAATATACTGATAGAATATAATAACAGCAAAGACAGACTGGATCATCAAGTGTTCTCAGAAGCGCAACATGCACAGGCCATAGCCTACTTCATATTGAAACCAGAGAAAAAAGCGTAGTGTGGGACACCTTTGATACACTGGGTGTGATGAATTGCCATTTGGCAAGGGTGTAGGTGCCCTGGCTTTTTTGATTTGTATTAAATTAATAAAATGGTGTGGGGAATTTCATCTCTGATTGTGAAATCTGCTGATCAGAATCCCCCTTTCTTGAGATCCATGCCAAAGCATAGTCTGCACATGTGCCCTGCTGCATCAGTATCATGATTTGCAGGGCCTGCCCTACAAGTGGCACAGAGCAGGTTCAGAGGTCATAGGTGCCCATTAGACAGCTGTAGTGACAGCCAAGTCTCTGCAACACAGGGTCTGCATTTAAAATATGCACCCTCTTTATATAATTATGAGTCTACTTCCTGGTGGCAGAATAACGTTTAAATATAAGCCATACCTGAGTTACGGTATGGTATTCTCACAATTATTTCAGCCACATCCAAGTTGATATCACACATGTATCAGCTCCTGTGAGTGAGCTTAGCTGTGGAAGGTGATGTGTATTATGGCCAGACGGGCTGAGCCTACCAAATGACACGAAATGAACCTGAATGGTCATGGTTCTTGTTTGATTTCTTTGTGACGGCAAGTTAACTCCCTCCACCAGAGACAGCTGCATAACAGCCAGCTGTTATTGGCCCAGGCATCAAAGGTGCAAACCATTCAAAGGAAGTAGCCTCACACCAGGGCACTGCATTTCTAAAGGCCTTTGCTCCTAGTGAGATGAGAAGGGGTGGGGTAAGAGTAGACAGGAGGGTTCTGTTCTCTGCAGGAAGACTTCCACCATCTTGTTTCTCTATGGCTCTCTCTCTCCTTCCTTTCCCCTCCACCTCCTCTAGAACAGTGCCCTTTGGGTATGATGTCAGAAATGTAAATTTCACTTTTTTCAAGAAAAGGGATTGGACCACTGAGACCGGCTAGTTTTAGTCCAATCACCTGCCGGCTTTTGCCTTTAAAAGAAGGTGTCTCCCACCACTTCTTTGAATTATCTTGGAATCATCTTTTGGACTCCATCCTTTCAGAAGATTTCATTGGACCTCTGTTGGGAGAGTTGATCTTTCCAAAGTCCTCTGCCAGTGAGGCGAATACTGAGCGTCCAAGGCAGAGGGGGTCTCTGTCCCCTAACGTTACCCAGGGGCCAGTGGGGGTGAACTGCTGTTGGAACAAGCACCTGCCTCTCTGCTAGTCACAGTGGTATCCCAAACCTCACTGTGTTGAAGTACCCCTGCAGTTGTGTGCCAGTCTCCCCCATGTTGGGGAGCACAAGAAAATGACTCAACTTGCTCCTGAGACCCAGAATTGGGACTCGCAGCACCTCGAGAGCCAAGGTAGCTATAATCGTATTGTTTTCACCATTGAACCATTGAACTGCTTGTTTTCAAGAACCATTCAACACATTCAACACATTCGACCCACTATGACCCTTCAGTGTTGCCTTATACAGATCTTCAAATCACTCACGCACACCAGGAATTATGGTTCTGCGCTGCCAAACTGCCAAGAACTGCTAAAAGGCATTATCAACTATTAACTGCCCCTTAATCCAGTTCTGGGCCTTAGAGACTGGTTCGGTCACCAATTAACTTTTTGCATCCATGAAACATATCAATTCTTAAAGAACACAGTGGATTGTACATGCCTTATACCCCGATTCATTACTTAGAGTGTTGCATTGTGCTATCTTTAGTCATTCTCTGTTCTTCAGGGGTGGGTTTTGTGTAGTGTTTTTTTTATTTGGTTATGTTGCAGATGGTGTGTTTTATTATATTTATAGAATATATTTGTGTAGAATCTTGATTGGACATTGCCTTTATTTTTACCTATTATGCTTTGCTGTTTGACATCACTTCTGAAGCACACTCACACCCCTCTCAAGAGCACTGCCTTCACTCTGCCCATGTTATCACAAAAGCCAAAGGTGGAATATCTCTTAATGGTGCCTGTTTACCTTTATGATTGTGTTTCCTATTGGTGTGTAGGCGTGTGAGGCCTGAGTGGGCATTTTCACCCCAACTCATCCTTGTTCTCCTGCAGAGCAGAATCCAATGTGTCACAGTGAAAGCTTATGGCGAAGCACAAGGAGTAAGAGACACTAGGTGTCCCAACGGGGCATGTAAAGTTACACTTTAAATGTATGGGTACTGCAGTGTCTGGGGTGTCACTTAGGCTACAGCTTAACTACACAAGGTGTTCATGATCCGTGCTCACAGTTCTTGTGGAGATTATATTTTGGATTTATTATTTACATTGATTAAAGTAATCCAGCTTCCCAGAGACATCAGAATGGTAATACTTTTAGAGTTCATTTTTAATATATATAGGTCTCCACCAGCTGTCTGAAGTAAACACTGCAACCAAAGACAAACACTCCCAAAAATAATTATTCTGGTTCTTATAAGTGTTGGTTGCCAACAGTGATTGCTTGATGTTCCATGATCAGCGCTTGCAGCAAATAGGAAAAAGACTCTGCAGTGGACTGACTTTGAGCTTTAGATGCTCCCATCTAGAGGAGCTTGAGCGAATCACATACAGATCTGGGACTGATTACTCAGAGATGTCAGAGTGCATCCAGAAGCCAGAATCTTAATCCATGGAACAAGGACGGTGCAGGTGTAGGCCAACTAAATCATCTTTTTGACAGGGTGATGAAAAAAAGTGCCCTATTTGAAGGGCTTCTCAGCTCTCAAAATGAATCTTAGAATAGTATGATGCACGCAATGTTCTGGCCCTTCCTCAAAGCCACCCCGCACGTAATAGGTCTTGTGGGAGGCTGTAAAAGCGTGCGTGATTGTGCCTCTTACTTAGATGAGTGAGAAGACCCACATCCAACCACAATTTTCCATGGTCTGGGACTAAACAGTGAACATGTGGCGGTCTCTGGCAGACATATGTTGTTTGAACCACATGTAGATAGTCAGAGGAGGGAGGCCTAGCTGCTAGTGCTTTGTGTAGCACCTGTCACCTGTCAAGTTATGTCTCCCACAGACAATGTGACATGTGTTCTCCATACAGAGAGTAAGTACAAAGGATCTGCCCACCTTGTTTTATTGGGCTTGGTTTCCACCTGCTCAGGTACACAGTGTGACCCTGGCACTGGGGAAGGCTCAAAGGCTTGACCACGTTTGAGCTAAAGGCAGTGCTTATTGCCCTTAAATATTTTGCACAAATGGACAAGTCTCGTGCTTTGAGACCACTGCAGTGCGTGTTGTGTGCAGTATAAAAACTACTATAAAGGGGGAAAACACCAAAAACAACTTTGCTAATTTTTCAGGGAATCACAAACTTGGCAAATACACAGTTCTGATATACAACCCCTCCCACATGTTTTTATTTAAAGGGTTACCATGTGAACAAGCTGTGCAGATCACTTTACCTCTTGCCAATCATTCAGTGTGGAGCACATTCACTTCTATTGAACGCCAGTTCTTTCTACTCTGGCTTGTTATCTTGCTGGGGATGCCCTCAGTGCTGATATCTGGGCACTCTGTTTTTTACATTTTTGGCTTGCAATCTAAAAAATTGCCTCCTTGCCCTTTAGTCCTGCGAGGCGGTTCTATTGTGGCATAAAGCCCTGTACAAGCAACTAAGCATGTTAGGGTAATCTTGTTAGGTAGCAGTCAACTTAACATTACAGACTAGTGCCAGACTGTCACTGCATACAGAAAGACATACATCTCTGGCACTACCTACCCTGTTTGTCCCACATCTGCTTCACCCTTCACAAAGTGTAGTGACACCAGTCTACCTTGGTTGCTCAGGCTATATTTTCTCTCTATAGAAGGCAACTTGTTACTAATATCAAAGATTTTTTTTCATCACTGCATTCAACAGTGCAGCATTATATGTAATATAAAACATTTATACTGCATTACCTGAATGTTACACACAAGTGGGAATGCAATCACTGTCTCGTCTGCATATCTGACAAATGTGCATATCATTTGATGTGAATGTATTCTGTATGTAAAATACAGCAGAACCCTCAACTGTAGGTATTTGCTCTTTGGGTTGAGAGACTGATGTATAACAGCCTATTCTCCCTTTAGTGCTGTGACCCACAATCTTCTATGCACCTTAACACTCTTCATTGTATGGCTAGTATAATGTTTTTAAGCCAGTCATCTATGCTGCTAATTGAAGAGTCACCTAAATTCTAGTTAATATTTGCATGATGTATGATGCTCTTTTATTTATGTGTTTGCATGAAGGGCCATTCACCCAAAACCGCTCCAAGGCCCTAACAATGGTGGTAGGCACTATAGAAATGTGTTTCTACAAAAAAGCAGCCAGACAAAGCTAACTCTTGGCGACTCCTCAGTTAATTCAAATTGAAGTTGGTTGTCAAGCAGAGAAATTTCCCAAAAAGAGTGTGGCTGACACACTATCAATTAGAAAAAATGAATTCAAATGGGAATGATTCTCTAAGGCCCCAACCTTAGAATTCAAAAAGGTATAATGTTTTCAGGTTAGTCAAGTATTAAACAACAAGCTGACACTGAATTGAATTGTGATAGAGCTTGTGCTCAATTTTAAGATTTATTCTTGATATGCTAGTGTTGCTTCACACCTTAATCACTCAAATTGTTTAATTCCAAGTTTGTTGAGAAATATAAATCTTAATGGTTTTCCAAATATATGGGTTTCTCGTGCTGGTGTTACTTCACACCTATATCATACAAGTAATTTGATAACACGTTCAAAAATATAAATCCGAATGTTTTTCCAAATTAATTATTCTCTCATTGATTATTCTCTTAATACGTGTTTCCCCATCTTTATTTTGAATGGTTCAGCAGGACAGAAAGGTAACTGAAAACAGAATAAAATAAATGGTTGTAGAAAATTCAATATTGTAAAACTCATTGATACAAGCTGTAATTGCCATACATTTTAGCATTTAGATCATTATTCATTACTTTTTATTGATCTTGACTGCATTAGCATTTTATGCATAACAAATTTCATGAAAAAATATATATGATTCACCCTTACTTATTGACAATGGTAATAAGCAGTGATAGTTCATTCATAGATCCCTATTGGGAAGCGTTTCAAAGAGTTTAACAGGTAAGTTCCAATAAAGCTGTTAAGCTGTAAGGTGGTGACCAGAAGGAAAGAAGGAAAGAAAAAGAAAAAAGAAAAAAGTGGGGAAAAATGTTTAAGTTTTCCTTTTTGATTTTGACTAACTTTGTAGTGATTAGTCAGTGTAAGTACATTTTAATGCCCTAAGCTATTAATTAAAGATAGTAAAAAAGACTAAGAGTAATTTGTCTTACCTAGATGATATTAGCAGAGAAGGCCTTGATAAGCCTGGTGTCCTGTGGGTTCCAGTCGAATGCACAGGTTGGAAGTGTCCATTTGGCTATTTATGGCGCGAAAAGGCATGAAAACGTGATGACATCATGCGCTCCTTGCATGTGCATCATGACGTCATCACGTACGTGCCGCAGCCACAGCCATTTTGATTTGGGATGCAAAATGATGTAATTCTTTATTTTAAAAACATTTATTTATTTAGCTTGGCAGCACAGACATAGGTGAGCAACACGCAAGGCAGGTGCAATACATTAGCAGTATAGACAATACAGGTATACAGAGTCAGCTTACAGTTTGATTATACACTTAGGAGGTACATGCAGGGTGGGTGCGGGACTTGGGCGACAGCAGTTCAGGGGGGGGAACTGGGGTGAGGAGGGGTGGGAGCTGGGAGTGTAGTATCTGATGCAGTATCCATAGCACACATATAGGATCGAAACTTGAGCCAAATATCTCTGGGTCTTGAGTGAGTGGGCTGAAGTAGGGACCAGGATTCTTCGGTGTCTGAAGCCCAAGTGACCGCCCTGAGCGACTGTGCATGAGTGGGTGGTGTGGGCCGAAGCCAGCAGAGTAGAATCGACCGTACAGCGAGTAACATGCAGAGGCCGGCCAGTTTTTTGGAATCTCGGTGGAGTTCGGGGAAGTCATGGAAGAAACATCTCATTGGAGATGGGATGGTAGGATGCTCAAGAATAGTTGACATGGTAGAATATACCACATTCCAGAACTGGGTGAGGCAGGGACAGGACCAGATTATGTGAATGTAGTCGGCAGTATCATAGCCACATCTGGGGCATCTTGGGGAGTGGTAATTGAGAATGTGATGAAGTCTGTTCGGGGTATAGTGATACCTATGGAGCACCTTAAACTGAATTAGTTTGAAGCGGGAGTTGAAGGATACCCTGTGTGTGCGTGTGCACATATGGGCTTAGCATTCGTCGGTCATTTCCAACCCGAGGTCATCTTCCCATGTGTGTTTCAGTTTGGTGAATGCGGGGCCGGATCTAGTTTGAACTATGGTATAGAGTCTGGATACTTTACCCCTCGTGGGCATGGGGGAGTTTAGTTCTGCAATTGCAGGATCATCTGGTGGTTTCGCTGGGAACGTAGGGTATTTGTGTTTAAGGGTTTTCCGAAGAGAGGAGTACTGAAGCCATATTGACGGTCTCTGTCTGAGGGACAATGGGAGGTCTGGCCTTTCAATGAAGTTGCCCTGCTCAAAAATGTCTCGGATCAGCTCATATCCTGCCTCGGCCCAACGGTGCACTACGAGTGGTGGTACATGTTGGACCCCCAGGAGGAAGTTCCAGAGTGGGAGGTTACCGTGGAATGGGTGAGCGGTGCCGAGTAATTTCCATGCTTTAGTTCGGGCCAGGGACGTGCAGGCCACCGGGTCAAGTGAGTCCGGAACTGACAGGATGGGTTGAACAACAAGGGAACGAATGTCCCGGTCGCTAACCGCTAGTTTTTCAAGCCTGACGTGTGGAGGGGGGTCCAATGTGTTGAACCAGTGTGACGTGAATTGGACTTGCGCTACCAGCCAGTATTTGAAGAAGTCAGGAGCACCGAAGCCACCACCCTCCATTGGGGTGGACAAGGGCCCAAGTTTAAGGCGGACAACACCTGAGTGCCACAAGAAGGTGTTAATCGTGCGAGTCAATGTTCGAAAGAACCCTTCACCTGGCCATAACGGGATGTTAGTGAACCTGTACAGAAGTTGGGGCAGTACTATCATCTTTAGTATCCCTATTCTGCCTGCAAGGGAGATCGGCAGTTTACTCCAGCCCAGTGCCCTAGTTGTAAAGTTTGTGAGGTATTTTTGATAGTTTTCTTCGAAGGTCAATTCAAAGTGGCGTGCTATTTTTATTCCGAGATAGATGAATTTTGCCTGAGCCCAAGCAAACCTCAGGGTATGGGGGGGGAGGAGTGGAGTCTGTGAGCGGGAAGAGGGTGGATTTAGCACAATTCACTTTAAGTCCGGATATGTGTCCGAAACGATAGCCAAATTGATGGAGGGGGAGCAGATGAAGAGAAGCGCATCATCAGCATACAGGGTCACTATATCAGACTGGCCCGCAGTTCGTAAGCCTCTATGTGCGTGGGATTGGTGTAGCATATCAGTGAATGGTTCCATCGCTATGGCGAAGATCAGGGGAGAGAATGGGCAGCCCTGCCTCATCCCCCTAGCAATCTGGAAGAGGGGAGAGCATCGGTCCTCAGTGCGGACACTCGCTACAGGATCGGAGTACAGCAGTCTAACTCAGGAGAGAAAGGAGGGGCTGAATTTGCATTTTTCAAGAACCCGCCAGAGGTACTTCCACAAAACAGAATCAAACGCTTTTTGCATATTGAGTGTAGCGGCTACTGCATGAACATTTGAGTTTATTCTGCTAATTATGTTAAGGTGGCGCATCAGGTTCAAGGAAGTGGAGCGTCCTGGAATAAAGCCTGCTTGGTCAGGATGAATAATGTGCGGCATGTAGGGGGCCAGGCATAGAGCTAATAGTTTGATGTAGATTTTGGCATCGCAGTTAATGAGCGAAAGTGGGTGGTACGAGCCGCATTGTGTGGGGTGGTTTCCAGGTTTGAGTAAGACAGTTATTGTGGCTTCGAGGAGAGAGGGAGAAATTTGCCTGGCTCCACTGATTCCTCCCAGAGGGCTATTAGGCGGGGAAGTAGAAGCGATTTGTAGCGTTTATGAAATTCAATTGGGATGCCATCTGAACCTGGGGATTTCCCTGAGGAAAGTGAGTCTACGGCGTCTGAGAACTCCTCAGGGGTAAATGGGGAGTCAAGAGATCTGATAGTTTCAGGGGAGAGTACCGAGAAGGGGAGGGCATCAAGGTAAGAGTCGATCTCCGATATCGGGGCACTGTCCACATTGGTATATAGGGATTCATAAAAGGCATGGAATTCGGAGTTGATATTTTGCGATGAAGTGGCTAGGGAGCCATCGGGTCTTTCCACCCTAGGGATGTGTGGGGCACCAAGCTTCCGTCTGAAAAGCCTAGCCAGAAAGTGGCCAGGACGTTCACCCTCCCCATATTTCCTAGCGAGGCCAGGGCTGTCCAAGAATTTTAGTTTGTGGTCCGCCAGAGAGTGAAACGTGTCAAATTCTGCTCCTATGGATGCTAGGGCTTCAGGGGTTTGGTGTAATGAGCATTGGGCTTCCAGGGTTGATAGTTTGAACTCCCTTTCAGCTATATCTTTTCGGATTGTTTTAAGGATGCTGTTTTCCTTGTACAGTGCTATGCCCCTAATGTAGGCTTTAAAAGATTCCCAAAGAGTGGCCCGTGAAGATACCGAGTCAGTATTTATTTCAAAGAACTCCTCGATGGCCATTTCCAATTCGGAACTAAATACAGGGTCAAGGAGAGAGTGATGTTTCATTCCCCAGTGCCTAGTCCGATCGCGGTCTGGGCCCGAGCAAAGGGTAATAGTCACTGGTGAATGGTCAGAGAGGGTTCTAGGAAGGATCATTAGCTGCATCACGTTTTTTATCAGCATATCAGAGACTAGCCATCTGTAAATTCGGGAATAGGAGTCATGTACCGAGGAGTAGAAGGAGTAGGAGCGGGAGTCGGGATAGAGGAGCCTCCATGCATCGACCAGTGCAAGTCAGGGGAGAGATGACAATGTAGTATAGGCTGCTTTAGTAAGTTGGCGGGGTCTGGAGCCAGATCTGTCAAGGTTCACGTCAAAAATCATATTGAAGTCACCCCCCCAGAGAATTGGTATTAAGGAGAAGCTATCATGGAGGGACATGAGTTGTAAATAAAATTATGGATCGTCAATGTTAGGACCGTAAACGTTCAGTAGGACCACCTGCCTGTTCTGAAGGGTGGCATGGAGTAGCACATATCTGCCCTGGGGGTCGATCTGTGAGGATATAAGATCGAACTTGAGGCTCTTGTGAATTAGGGTCATGACCCCCCGACTTTGGGTAGAATAATTAGTGAAGTATCTTTGGGGGCCCCACATTTTGGCACATTTTTCACAGTATTCAGCACAGACGTGTGTCGTCTGCAGGAAAAGTATATTGACCCTGTGAAGTTCAGACTGCAACTGAAGTTGTCTGATTTTCTTATAATTACCCAGACACTGCACATTCCAGCTCATGAAAGTTAAGTTATCTTCGGTTAATAGTGTAGAAATGTTCATTTAGGATCAATGTTTGTCGGACCGACGGCCCCGATGACTGATGGATCGGTCTAGCAGCCCTGTAATACCATTGGTTCACTGTTACCTCATACTCAACCCTCACTGTGGCCGCCAAGCCTTTCATAAATTAACACCCAACATAACCCACCCCAACCCACATCCCTCCCCCAAACAGAGGAATGATACCTATACCCATACCCCATTAACCAAATCCAAACCAATGGCATCAACGCCGGGGGGCCTGTGAACCGGGCTGATGGCGTCATATGTAACTTGGAGAGGATTTTGCTTGCATGGGTATGGCACGGTCATACAATGGTGAACCAGTTTGTTCTTGATTGAGAATAGTAGTCTCGTAGGTTACTGACACAGAGTGGTAGCTGGTTTTGGTAACCTCTCAACAGAATGATGTAACAGTGGTAAATATGTGGTATAGCGAGAGGTTTAGCCGGGGAAGCATTCATCAATGAACCTGGAGGCCTCCTCTGGAATTGTGAAAAAAAAAAACACCTGGATAGAGTGTTCAATTCGTAGCTTAGCGGGGTACAGCATGGAGTATTTAACTCCATGGTCTCTTAGCCTCTTCTTTACCGCCAAGACGGTCTTGGGTTCCCGTTGAACTGCCACTCAAAAGTCGGGGTATTGGTGTATTCTGGCACCTCCCAGCAGCAATTCGCCCTTAGTTCTTGCAGCCCTGAGGAGGGCATTGCGATATCGGAAGCTCAGGACCCTGGCTATGATGGGGAGTGGAGGTGCGCCCGGCTTAGGTTTGGCTGTTAGGGCTCGGTGGGCTCTCCCTATCACAAACTACGGGGAGAGTTTTGGAGAATCCAGGAGTGTCAGCAGTGTGCACTCGACATAGTCCTCCATCGGCTCATTGATGCCGTCTTTAGGGACACCGATAATGCAAAGGTTGTTTCGCCTCGATCGGGACTCAAGGTCCTCATTCTTCTTCTCGACCTCAAGGACTCGGTTGGAGAGCAAGGAGACCTCTGCACGAAGGGAGCCCAGATTATCCTTGGTGGTGCTCACCCTCGTCCCGATCTACACCACTCGGCCGTCAGTCCTCTCGATGTGGGCCTTGATGGAGGATATGGTGCCATTCATGTCATCGAGTTTGGAGTGGAGTGTGGTGAAACCCTCACGGATGAATTGCATCATGCTCAGGGAATCAGGAGGATCAGACGGTGTTGGGTTAGTTGGAACCTGCTCTGGTGCCTCCTCGGCTGATCTCAACAGAGTTTTTGCAAACATATTGATAGAGCACTGTTTTTTCCCCGTTCCTTTGGTCATAGTGCCGAGAGGGGACCTGAATGGGGTGAAAGGAGACTTATGGTGACCAAAAGCAATGCAGGAAGTTAGCCCAGTAGGATGCAGAGAGTAGGAAGGCAGTGCTTCGTGCGCTGGCAAAAAGGTGACTACCAAGGGCACCAGTAGAATGTAGTATCAACCTCTCTGTAGGATCAGGGATAGCCAGGTATTGCAGGAAGTTGAGCTGACATGCCTCGACAAGAGCCGTGGTTTACGTGGTGTGCCCAGGGTGGGGGGCTCAGAGTGTTAAGCAAGAGTGCGCCAGGACCCAAGCACCCACCTCTGCACAGTCCCGGCAGTCCTGAATAGAAAACATATTCAATAGGACCCTGGTCTGCAATGGGGGAGAGGCAAGCAGTATTCCAGAGCCCCACTGCGCGTGAATCTCCTGGTGTAGATATTGTAGGTTGCCGGGGGTCAAGCAAAATGTCCTGAGTCCAACACCCGGGAGGCAGCTACATCAGGGACCAGCAGATCGGATGTTTGGGGAAAGAATGGATGGCGCCGCTCCCGCTATTTTTTTGGGCTGTGGGTGTCTGGCCTCTGTATGTTAAATGTGGGCAGGGGGGGCCGAGATGCACCCCCCGCAACAGTGATCGCCACACGGCCGCCTCAGGATTAATTGGCGTGCTCCTGGAGAGATACCATACAAGTTATGGGGCACCTGGCTTATCTGGGGTGTCGTCAGGATTTCGAGTCGAGCAACGCTTGAGCTGGGGCAGTGATGAAGTGAAGTCAAGCGTTGGTTAATGGGGGTGTGTGAAATATTTATTCCTCTCGTACCTTATGGCTGACGGGCAGATGTATGCTTTTTTCTTCCGCTGTCGGGGGAGCGCGGCACCAGGATTCTGTTGTTGCGCCGCGTCTGAACCCCGGGTGTTGAAGTCTCCCAGGGGGGGGGCAGCCCACCACGGATCAGCCCCCTCACTTTCCACCGTGACTATTTGTGTAGGGGGAGCAGCTCACTGCCGCGGTGGTGCTTGTCTTGTCTCCTCGGGCGGACGGTGGCCTAAGCCGCGGGAACCCAGCCCCCTCCGGGGCTCCGCTCCCAGGCTGCACAGATGCAGACGCCCGTCCACCGTTGGGTCCTCCCGACGTTAGCAGGCTGTTTTCTAGCATGCAGTACGGGACGGCTCTCTCCCCATTCAGCGCAGGGTCTGTTGGTTTTGGCGCGTAGGTTCTCAGCCGTTGGCGGAGAGCCGCGGCTACATGAACTTTCGATCTCTGGGTTCCCGGCACCGTTTCTGCTCCAGATTCGGACCAGGTGGTCCCTGGGTCAGCTGTTGCAGGATCGTTTCAGTTGGGTTCACTAAAATAGCACACCTGTACAGGATTATTGATTAAGGAATCCGCCAGCCACGGAGCTCGCAGATCAAGTGGCCATCTTGTTCGGCGCACAACAGCGCCCGCAAAATGATGTTATTTTGACTACAACATGTAGTTTTTGAGGGTATGAGAAAAATTAATTTGAACTAGATTTGAATTTATGGTTGATATTTTAAACTGAGAGAAAAATAAGAATAGTAAAATAGGGTTTGATAGATTATTATTTAAATGGAATGTTCAATTTTTACAATGTTTTGGAGGTCATTTTGATAATTGTTAATTGTGGGTGCACGACAATAGCAAATATTGGCATGATTATCCAGATATTTGTTTAAACTTAAGTCAGTCAGAAGGATGTTCCAATATTTGTTGAGGATTCTTTTTTGCTTATGATTGCTTCTGTACTGTATGTAGGAATGAATTTGGGGGAAATATCCTTGTTGGTTCCTTTCGGTTTATCAGTCAAAACATAGTGTCTAGAGATTTGTTCTGCTTTTCGTATTGCTTTTTTAACAATATTTGATTTCTATCTTCTTTGTTGAAATTTGGTTTCAAGTTTAGTGACATTTTCTTGATAGATGGTGGATGTGCTGCAATTTCTTTTTGTCCTTAAAATTTTACCATATGAGATGTTATTTATGGTATGTTTCGGATGGTGAGATGTGGCATGGAGGAGACTGTTGCCTGCTGAGAGTTTAGTGTAGAGCTTGGATTGAATCTGTCCGTTTTCTACAAATAGTTCAAGGTCTAAAAATTCTATACTGTCAGAATTTACTTGTTTGGTGAAAGAGAGATTATATTCATTCTGATATAGATGACAGATATAAAGATCCAGGAGTTTGTTGTCTCCCTCCCAGATATTTAAAATGTCATTGATTAATCGACCTCAAAATGTAACATTGTTGTAAAAGAGTATATGATTCCAGGCATGCTTTAATTCAAAGAATCCAATAAAGAGGTTTGCATAGTTGGGGCAAACTTAGAACCCATAGTTGTTCCTTCGAGTTGTCTGTAGAAGTTGTTGACAAAGCAAAATATGTTGTTCTTAATGACAAGTTAAGCATGGACAGGATCATTTAATTTTGATGTTTGTAAGAGACCGATCTTGTTTTAAAAATATATTCCGTACTTTTAAGACCTTTAATATGTTGAATACTCATATATAATGAGACGACATCTGTATTTTGAGGAGTAGGTGATACTGCTTCAGAGCTTCAATTATTTAAGCACTCATGATGTATTTTGGGGCGTGCATTGTTGATTAAGTAATGTATGCATTAGTTCACTTTGATGGACTGGCGCTCATTGCGAGCTGGAAGTGGGTACCTGGACAAGAAGTCTGCCGGGTTGTTGTCCTTCCCCGGTTGGTGTATGATTTTGAATGCGTATTCTTGCAGCCTGAGTCCCCACCTTGCAATGCGTGGTGGCATCTTTGCTGTAGGTTTGCCATAGATTGTGGTGAGGGCCTGGTGGTCGGTGATGATGGGGAACGGGCATCCATACAGGATCAGATGGTAGTGTTCACATGCCCACACAACTGCTAGGCTTTCCTTCTCTGGTTTTGAGTAGGCGCATTCTGTTGGTTATAGGCTGCGGCTTGTATATGCTATGACGCGCCTCAGGGAGTTGGGTGGTTCTCCTGGTCGTGACTGAGCTCATATATTGCCCCTAATCTGACAGGGCTAGCATCAACTGTCCGTTCTATGTTGAGATCTGGGTCGTAGTATTCCATGCAGGCCGCTGATGCAATGCGTTTCTTGATCTCCTGGAAAGATTATTCGCATTTGTGGGACCAGTAGAATTCCTGATCCTTCCCCATGAGTAGTTACAGAATAGCGTAAAGTAACTTGTCATTCCTAGAAATGATTGTACTGCTGACACTGAGGCAGGTGTGGGAGCCTTCACCAAGCTTGTACCTTTTCAGGGTCTGGTTGTAGAGTGTTGCTTGAAAATATATGTCCAAAAAACATTAAGGTCGACTTGCTGATCTCACACTTGTCAGGGTTGAGCATAAGGTGGGCATCTTCCAGGGCCATACACACACTCCTTAGTTTGTCATCATGTATTTCTTGTGTGGTGCTGAAACTTAGAATGTCATCTCTATAATTCAAGCAATTTGGGATATGCTTGATGACCTGATGAATTTCATTTTGGAATATTTCGGCTGCTGATGATATGCCAAAGCTGAGCCTTTTGTACCTGAAAAGTCTCAGGTGCGTCGAGAACGTGATGATATATCTGGAGGACGGATGTAGCTCGCGCTGGTGATAGCCCTTATTTAAGCCCAGCTTTGAAAATACTTTTGCACCATGCAGTAGGTGCATCATGTCCGTCATCCTGGGTGTGAGATGACGTTCCCTTTCTATTGCCACATTGGGGGCCCTCATATATACGCAGATACGTATGCTGGCGTTGTTCTCCTTTTTTGGGCACGGGCACGGTAGGGGACACCCATGGGGTGGACCCTGATGCATTCTCAATTATGTCTTGGTCCAGCAGGGACTGGATCTCATTTTCTACATGTCTCTGAATGTTGAGGGGAATGCCCCTGTAATGTTGAGTGATCGGTGGTATTTGCATATTTATGTTTAGTTTAATCTGTTTGTCTTTTAGTTTCCCCAGTCTTTTAAATAGCTTTGGAAACATTTTCTGGATCATGTCCTTCGGTTGGTAGTATATGCAGACATGATATGGTACATTATGTGTATGAGACCCATCTGGATGGCTGACCGGAAACTCAGTATGCTCCCACCTGGTAATTCTCCTTTTATAATGCACATTTTAACTTTCAAGCTTTTGTCTTTGTATTGGCATGTGGCTGTGAACATGCCCGAGCATCTGAGGAGTTTGTTCAACCCATATGGGTAAATTTGCGTGTCAGCTTCGCTTAATTCTTTCACACTGGTTAGAGCCTTGTATGTGTCCTCACTGATCACGTTTACTGTGGCTCCAGTGTCGATCAGAAATTCACGGCTCTGTCCGTTTAATTGTAACAATAATGTTGGGCTGTACTCCGCAGCAGTGCTGTTTCCTATGGCATGGATGTATCCTCTCTTTCTGTCTCCACTGGATGAAGAGGAGTGCCAGTCTCGTCGACGTTTTGGGGAATCCTCCAAGTATCTGACTTTTTGTCGTGGGGCCCATTGTTGCGAGTCTTGTCTGCTTCTGTAGCAATTGGGGTGATCTCTTCCTTCTTCATGCCATCTATCTCTGCGTGTTGATTCACAAGGGTTGCTATGGGAGCTGCGCCTTCTCTTAGCGGGGGATCACTGCAGGTTGTGTCATGGCCTGTCCCACCTTGCGCAGTGGTCATCTTGTCTCCTGGAATCTGTGCTGGTTTCTGCTGGTTGAAAACATTTGATGTTCCTGCAGACTGATTGGAAATGGTTCTCGCCCTCACATTTATCGCAGTGATGACCTATGGCCAGGCATGGACCAACATGTGGAAACTTGTATCCGCATCGGTAGCATGTTTTCTGCTCTGCTGTGTCTCCCAATGTGTAAATTGGGCATAAAGTTGTTGATGAGGTGGATTGTGTAATTTTGATATTGCTGAGTGATTCAGTGTGTAGGGTTAGTGCAGAATCAGCTCTCGCTAGTTGTAATATTTCTTCCAGTGTTCTGCTTTTCTGTAGAAGTTTCTTTCTGAATTCAGGAGACTCACACCCTGCTATGTTGTGATTTGAATGCTTCTTCTGTCGAGTATCGATCAAAGTCACAGTATGCTCGTTTTCTCAATCTCATTACAAAATTGTTCATGTTTTCACTTTTCTCTTGGCTGGTCCTATGGAAGATATGTCTTTAGTAATCTACGTTTCTCAATGGGGCAGAGTATTTAATCAGGGAATTAAGTACACCTTGAAATGTGTCAGTGTTATTTTTTGGCATCTCAAATGCAATGTCTCGTACTAAAGGGCCAAGTGAATGCATTAAAATTCCCATTAGGCAGCGTTCTTCTCAAACCCCTGTCATATCTATATAAATCTGCAGTTCTTTGAGCCATCTGACCCATCTGGGTGCCAGGCTACTGGTGTCTGAAATATCAAAGTGTTTCATGGTTTGTAATTGTAGTGAATCAGTGCCGCCCTCTTCTCTGAACGCTGGGGCACAAGGAGAGGAGCTGGAATGGGGGCTTTGTAGAGTGCTGTCATCTTCATTGTTTGACATGATGGCAAATGCCTTTACTTCTCACCTTGGCAGGTTGTAGTTAAATTGCCTTTAATTCTTGCTGCTGCCATTAACCGGGAACCTGACAAAAGCAGAGAGGTCTTCCCAGCACGTGTTGTTCTATTGCAATGTTTGCAGGTGATTGAAAACACACTGGGAGCATTGGGTTGCCGTTGTAAATGATTTTTTGCTGAGCGTCAAAATAAACCACCTTGCTGTCACAGAGTAGTTTTCTCCTTGATGGGGCTTTTAGGTGCGATTTTACTGAGGCCTACGCGGTCTGGCGGGCATGATACGCATTGCACACGTAATTATGTTAATGGGTGCACATTGCCCGCATCATGCTCGTCGTGCATCTTTCTTCTCTTTTGTCAGATGCGTGCAACCTTTTCTTTGTAGCGGTACCTTAATCTTGTCTCTTTGCTAGTTTCACCCCTCGGGCACATGGAGAGCACAAAGGCATGCGTTGACTGGGATACAGGCCGGCCCGGGGTACGGCAATGACTCTCACCTCGATGCGTCACAGGGCTGCGGGAGATGTTTAATGCTGGTGCATGCTCAGCAGGATGCTCTGGATCCGAAGTATTTCCTTGTCGCCATTGTTAAGTTCAATCATGCATTCAAATACGTAGCACTAAGGAATCATAAGTCCAATAAGACACAGGAGCCGAGCATGTAGTTGTGGTCACTTTAATAATCAAGCGCAAACTGAACTCTGGCGGAAAACCCTGCCACTCTGAAACACGTGGGCTGCAACCCACAAACATAATAATAGAAAGGAGACATGGCTCTGACTCAAAACAATAGAAATCGGACATTACATCTTGAACAGGCGAAAGGGATGAAGAAGGGGAAAAATGAAGGGATGTTCAGTCACAAGCTGCTGCTGGATAGTAGCCTTGGTCCAAGATGGCGACCCTGACTTGTGGGTGAAAATATCACCAAACAAGAACCCAAAGAAAGGAGTATGAAATACTTGATACAAAGCACAAGGAACTACCCAGACAGTGGAAGGGTGAAAATGTGTTGCTATGCTTAGAGGAACACCGTCATCAACACCATGGGCCTCATCACGAATTTAGTGGTAGCCCTTAAATGTGGCAGTAGTGCTGTTACCGCCACATTTAAGGGTCTGCCAAATCATGGCTTTGACTAATTTCCCCCCAGCCCTGAGCTGGGGGCAAATCTGCCGAGGATTTGCTGATTTTCAGCGCATTTACCACCGGCGGGAAATCCACTGGCGGTAATAGCGCAAAAATTCCCCATTAGGCCCAATGGGGAATGAGGAATTCCCGAATGGGCTCTATGGGGAATGGACAATACCCATTCCGCCAAACTCGTGATCTGGCGCTAATAGCGCCGGGGGATTTGGTGGTAGGGCTATTAACGCCAGCACTATTAGCACCAGCATTACCGCCCAACTCGTGATGAGCCCCCATGTGTTTTTTTCCGATATCATAGTCATAAAACATATACAGTATGAATCAATATGACCAGTTCTTTGGCATACAGTCAACTGCAATTCACCATATGAAAATGTTACATTTTAAAGTACACAGTGCCAAATATCAGCTGAACAGATTGATTAAAAGTAAATAGTGCTGGGTAGCACCATATCACGGTAATTCAAAGGTTCCTGCAACGGGTAAAATAGCTGCTAAACAAATTCTTTACATCACTGTTTCCCTTTCCCTCCCTCCTCCCAGCCCGCTCATTTCTACTGGCCTTGCTTGGTGTAATCACTGCATTGGACCGAGCTCGCATCGTTCTATTCAGGTGCTGCAGGTGAGCTAATTTTGCAAAAAGACCCCCCTGGGCCCTTGTTTAAGTCTCTTGCCCACTGTTTGTGGCCTCTGCCGCAGTCTGCGCACTGCGTTCTCCCCGGCATCACTGTTTCCCTTTCCCTCCCACCTCCCGCCTCCCAGCCTGCCACCGACCCTGATTGGCCATTTCTTCCTGGCTGCTTGGTGTAAACCCTGCGCTGCACCCAGCTTGAATTGTTCTATTCTGGAGCTGCAGGTGAGCTAATTTAGAAAAAAGACCCTGCTGGGACCTTGTTTAAGTATCTTGCCTGCTCTTTGAGGCCCCTTCCCCAGCCTGCGCACTGCGTTCTCCCCGGCATCACTGTTTCCCTTCCCCTCTCTCCTCCCGCCTCCGAGCCCACCCCCGACCCTGATTGGCCATTTCTTCAGGCCTTGCTTGGTGTAATCACTGCACTGCACACAGCTCGCATCATTCTATTCTGGAGCTGCAGGTGAGCTAATGTAGCATAAATACCCTCCTGGGCCCTTGTTTAAGTCTCTTGTCCACTATTTGAGGCCCCTGCCCCTTCCTGCATACCGCGTCCAGAATCACTGTGTCCCTTTCCTTCCCTCCACCCCCCTCCCAGCCCACCCGACCCTGATTGGCCATTTCTTCCTGGCTGCTTGGTGTAAACACTGCGCTGCACCCGGCTTGAATTGTTCTATTCTAGAGCTGCAGGTGAGCTAATTTAGAAAAAATACCCTGCTGGGACCTTGTTTAAGTCTCTTGCCTGCTGTTTGAGGTCCCTACCGAAGCCTGCGCACCGTGTTCTCCCCCGCATCACTGTTTCCCTTTCCCTCCTTCCTCCCGCCTCCCAGCCCGCCCCCCGACACTGATTGGCTATTTCTTCCGGCCTTGCTTGGTGTAATCACTGCTCTGCACCCAGCTCGCATCGTTCTATTCTGGAGCTGCAGGTGAGCTAATTTTGTAAAAAGACCATCCTCGGCCCTTGTTTAAGTCTCTTGCTCGCTATTTGAGGCCCCTGCCCCGTCCTGCGCACCGCGCCCAGAATCACTATGTCCCTTTCCTTCCCTCCTGCTGCCTCCCAGCCCACCCGACCCTGACTGGCCATTTCTTCCAGCCCTGTAATCACTGCACTGCACCCAGCTCGCATCGTTCTATTCTGGCGCTGCATGTGAGCTAATTTAGCAAAAAGACCCCCATGGACCCTTGTTTAAGTCCCTTGCCCACTGTTTGAGGCCTCTGCCCCAGGCCTGCGCACCGCGTTCTCCTTGGCATCACTGTTTCTCTTTCCCTCCCTCCTGCCGCCTCCGAGCCCGCCCCCGACCCTGATTGGCCATTTGTTCCTGGCTGCTTGGTGTAATCACTGCACTGCACCCAGCTTAAATTGTTCTATTCTGGAGCTGCAGGTGAGCTAATTTAGCAAAAAGACCATCCTGGACCCTTGTTTAAGTCGCTTGCCCACTATTTGAGGCCCCTGCCCTGGCCTGCGCACTGTGTTCTCCCCGGCATCACTGTTTCCCTTCCCCTCCATGCTCCCGCATCCCAGCCCACCCCGACCCTGATTGGACATTTCTTTCAGCCTTGCTTGGTGTAATCACCTTGCTGCACCCAGCTTGCATCGTTCTATTCTGGAGCTGCAGGTGTGCTAATTTAGCATAAATACCCTCCTGGGCCCTTGTTTAAGTCTCTTGCCCGTTGTTTGAGGTTCCTGCCCCGGGCCTGCACACTGCGGTCTCCCCATCATCACTGTGTCCCTTTCCTACCCTGCTCCCGCCTCCGAGCCCACCCCGACCCTGACTGGAAATTTCTTCCAGCCTTGATTGGTGTAATCACCTTGCTGCACCCAGCTTGCATCGTTCTTTTCTGGAACTGCAGGTGAGCTAATTTAGCAAAAATACCCTCCTGGGCCCTTCTTTAAGTCTCTTGCCTGCTGTTTGAGGCCGCTACCCCGGCCTGTGCACTGCGTTCTCCCTGGCATCACTGTTTCCTTTCACTCCCTTCGCCTACCTCTCGGCCGACCCCCCAACCCTGATTGGCCACCTAGGTGCATTTAACCCACCTTCCCTGGGCAGCCCTCTGCCTGTGCAGCCCCTGTGGCTAAGGGCCCCAAGGAAAAGGGTGGCTCCTACAGAGGTGGCTCCATATCGTGTCTGCAGGTGTCAACAGGGGAAGCCAGTGGCCAGCAGTCAACCAGCAGCTACAGCCAAGTAAGGTGTGGCGGGGTGGGTGTAGAGCAATCACTGTAACCTGGAAACCCTACCACATTGCAAACTATCCTAGCACTGTAAATGTTAGCCTACGTCACACCCTAGGGAGCTGTTCAGTTTGACTTGAATCCCATCTGTACTTGCTACAATAATTTGCATCTAGAAAGTACCACCTGAGATAATACTGTAATTTATTTTGGCTGTCTCGCACACTTAGAAATTGTTCCTGTTAGCTTAATTTGCATCTAGAAAGTGCCTCCTGAGATAATACTGTGATTTATTTAGCCTGTCCCGCACACTTAGAAATTGTTCCTGTTAGCTTGATTTGCATCTATAAGGTGTCCGCTGAGATAGTTCTGTAATTTATCTGCCTGTAGCCGCTCACTTAGAACTTGACCTCGTTAGCCTGATTCACATTCAGTAGGTGCCCACTGAGATATCTCTGTGATTTACATACCCGCGCCGGTCACACTTAGAAACTGTCCTTGCTGCATGGATGCGCTTCTAGAAATTGCACACTGTGATAATTCTGTAATTTAGTTGCCTCTGCCGCTCACTTAAAATTTGTTTCTGTTACATCAATTCTGTTACAGCCACTGTGACTTAGAAATTGTTCTTGTTACACTAACTCACATCTAGAAAGTTACATTGATTCTCACCTCGATAGTGCCCACTGAGATAGTACTGTGATTTACTTGCCTGTCCCACACTGTTAGGAATGGTTCTTGTTAGATTGATTCACATCTAGAAAGCTACATTGATTCACATCTTGAAGTACCGCTTAGATGGCACTGTGATTTATCTGCCTATGCTGCACAATTAGAAGCGCTCTCTCTGGTTCGATTGACAACTAGAAATTGACGTCTGAGATAGTACTGTGATTTATTATCACAAACCTCGAAAATTGTTCTTGCTGCATTGATTCACATCTAGATACTGCCCGCTGAGATAGTTCTGTAATTTATCTGCCTGTTCTGTACACTTAGAAATTGTTCCTGTTAGTTTCATTTGCATGTAGAAAGTGCCTGCTGAAACAGTACTGTAATTTCTTTTTTTTCGCCAGTCCCGCACACTTATTATTCCTGTTAGATTAATCTGCATCTAAAGTGCCCACTGAGATAGTTCTGTATTTTATTTGCGTGACTGACTCACTTAGAACTTGTTCTTATTAGCCTGATTCAATACAGAAGGTTCCCACTGAGTTATCTCTGTGATTTACTCACCTGCGCCAGTCACACTTAGGAACTGTTCTTGCTGTGTTGATGCACATCTAGAAAGTGCACACTGTGATATTCTGTGATTTAGTTGCCTCTGCTGCTCACTTAGAGTTTGTTCCTGTTACATCAATTCTGTTAGAAATCGTTCCTGTTACATCCACTGTGACTTAGAAATTGTTCTTGTTACACTGACTCATACCTAGAAAGTTTAATTGATTCTCACCTAGAAAGTGCCCACTGAGATAGTACTGTGACTTACTTGCATGCACCGCACACCTGAATTGCTCTTGCTAGTCTGATTCACTTCTGGAAGGTGCCCACAGAGGTAGTACTGTGATTTGCTTACCTGTACCGCACACCTAGAAATTATTCTTGCTAGATTGATTCACATCTAGAGGGTGCTCACTGTGATAATACTGTGATTTATTTGCCTGTCCCACACACTTAGGAGTTGTTCTTGTTAGATTGATTCACATTTAGAAAGCTATATCGATTCACATCTTAAAAGTACCCCCTGAGATGGCACTGTGATTTACTTGCCTACGGTTCACCATTAGAGTTGCTCTCACTGGTATGATTCACAACTAGAAAGTGCCACTTTAGATAGTACTGTGATATACTTGCCTATGTCTTATGTGCCGCTACTGCATCTAAACTTCCACCCCACCGCTACCCTCTTTGACCCTCTCCCACTTCCCTGGTGTCCAGACTCTAGACGCAGGTTGTACATCTAGGGCCTCTACATATACTGTTACTAGTTCATCAGTCTCTAGGTGCCACCCTTGACCTACCCCCGGGAGGGAGATCCCAGCTCCTCATATACCCCCTTCTGACCCGTCCTGATCCCTAGCCCCTTAGCGCCATAGCCCCCCCAAGGCTCACCCATCACGGCGCATGGCCCGCGCTTTAGCACCCAACTTCAAGACCCCCCAGTTATCCCCCACCTGATTGCAAACCACAACCCCTCCCCCATAGATCAATACACCCAAACGCTGCCCGGCCACTCTCCTACCATCATCCCATGTCCAACTCTAAGATCTGAGGAGCAGTCTGGCGTGCCAAACACCTGCCGCCTCAAGCACTCATCCCCCATCCTCCATACCACCCTAACACACTGACTTCCACTCTCCCTCTGACATCTATTGAGAACATCCTGATACTATCCACCCATACAACATGCCCATTATCGAACTCCCAAGACAGGGGAGCCCTCAACTCTTCTGACCTCCCATGCCACCCACACCCTCCCCCTCAGCCCACTGGGGAACCAACCACCCTCTCAACCAACCTCCCATGCCGCTTTCTCCATCCCTCTTAACCCCTACTCAACCCCCTCCAACAAACCGCCCCTCCATATCCCTTACCATCTCTGAAAGTAGCTTTTCTCGCCCTTGCTAGAATGATAGCCTCATCTCCCTACCCCTCTGCACCCCTATGGCACCAAAACCCACAAAATGCAGAAAACGTGACTGGTACTCTGCCATCGACCCTCTACTCCTCACCACTTCTGCTTCAGCCCAACCCCCCAGCCTCTCCCTCCCCTACTCCCATACTCTCCATTCTCCCCTCTCCTTGTTTCCAACTCCTTTCTCTTGACTTCTCACCCTGTACACATAAACCGCAGCGCCCTCCAGACTCATTCCAAAATCCACCCACCTAAAACCCCTATCAACAACTGATCCATTCACCACCCTCCCAACCCCCCTTGATCCACCCCTCGTCTCTCACATACCTATCTCCGCCCACCTACTCTTCCCACCCCACATTGACGTAACCCTCTCACCCAACACCCACAGTCCACAGGCACCCAGCCCCTCCTCAACCCCACCTCAAACTGTCTCAACCACTGTGAATGTTCCTACCACACCCACCACCCCACCGGGCACCCATATCCTTCAAGCTCCCACTGCGATGAGCATCACGAAAAAAACAACTCCCATCGCAAAGTCACTTGCATCCTTTTTAATGCCCGTTCCACAAAAAGAAACAGACACAGCATCTTTGACCTACTATCCTTTGACAAGACTCATTTTTATCACCGAAACCTGGTTCTCCGATGACGTTGCGCTTGTAGCACACAAAGCCTTCCCCCCTGTCTACTCGCCCATCACCTAAAATAGACCATCCAGAGGTGGCGGTCCTCTTCAATCTTCATTTATCTGTCTCACTTGTCAAATCCCAGACATGCATTGCCTCCTGTCAATCCCTTCTAGTAAAATTCTGGCTACCACCGACTTTCACCCACAGCTTATTGCTCATCTACAGACCCCCTGGATAGGACAGACATTTTGCCAACAACCTCTGTGATTCAATAGCTACCCTGTAAGTAAATCGCCCTCCCCTTTCACTCCTGGAAGACTTCAATATCTGGTTCCATAACCGCAACAACCCCATGACTCATCCTCTGGTTGACAGTCTTGATGCACTCAACCTGTCCCTATCATACCACTGGTCCAACCCACTATAGTGGGCACACCCTTGATGCAATTTTCAGCTCCGATGCCCTGGTTTATTTATCTTGTCCCAAACCACTCATCTGGTCCGACCACTATGCCATCCCTTTCTCTATCCACAATCCTGCCCCTCCTCCTTCAGCTCCCCCGGCCACCACCCCTGATCTCAAATGCTGGAACAAAGTCAAGATCCTTCCTGACATAGCTGAAGCCCTGCTTCTTTGTCCCCCTGCAACACTGCCCCCGATAGACCCTTAATGATCGATTCCTTCGACTCCTGGCTTAAAGAATCACTAATTCCACTCACACCTCGTGCCCTGCATCCTCATGCAATGGACCATCCCACAAATGATTCATGCCCAACCTTAGGAATTCCAATAAACAAAATAACTCTCTTGAACGCAAATGGCGAGCATCTAAAACCGATCTCAGCCGATCCATGTTCCCCCTGCACCACAGTAACTACAAATCTGAAATCCTAAAGGCCAAAAAAGCATTTTACAATAAACAAGTTCTTAACTGTGGCAACCGCAGCAAAGAACTCCACATGATCATATCAGAATTCGTCAGACCCACTTGTACCTCTACCCAGTCCACCCCCACACAGTCACTCTGCGACTCCCTCTCCCTACACTTCTACAACACTGCACTTGACAGGACGACAACCCTTAACACCAAAAAGTACTTCCTCTCCCCTTGCCATCACCAACCCCTCCTGATTCCATTGCCTTGACGCACAATTTCCCTATGTTCAACTCCTTCAAACCCATCTCAAGAGATGAGTTCCTTGACCTACTATCAGCCAGCAAACCCTCTGGGTCACCCCTCGACCCCTGCATGCCTCTGCCCTGAAAGATATATTCTCATCTACATGCGCAGGAGAACATGCAAGAGCCATACTAAATGACTCTCTCACCTCTGGCATCTTCCCTGATGCCTTGAAAATAGCGCATGTCAAACCACTTCTAAAAAAGGCATCCCTTGACCCGCTTGACCCCAAGAATTACAGACTGATCTCCAACACCAGATTTCTTGCGAAACCTCATTGACCAGACAGCATACTCCCAGCTCAACTCCTTTGTAGAATCCAACTTTCTTCTCGACCCCGCACAATCAGGCTTCAGACCACGGCATGGAACAGAAACCACTTTGATCTCGATCTGGGATGATCTCAAGGTCACTGCAGACTCTGAAGGCTGCACAGCACTGATTCTCCTCGATCTTTCTGCAGCCTTTGATATGGTTAGCCATTCAATCCTCCTTGACTGCCTTCACTCCCTAGGAATCCGTGGCACTGCTCTCAAATGTATTGCCTCCTTCCTCAACAACAGGAAACAAATAACCCCCCCCTCCCCTTTTGTCTCAACTACTCGCTCGGTGAACACTGTAGTACCCTAAGGCACTTGCCTGTCTGCTCTCCTGTTCAACCTCTATATGACCACTCTACCAGGAATCATCTGCACACACATCTCCTGTCACAACTACACTGATGATACCCAAATTATCCTAAGAATTCCCAAGTCAGGCACCAACCCCCATCCCGACCTTGAAGCGAAGCTTGTCTCCGCGATATTGACCGATGAATGACAATAAACCACCTCCTTTTGAACCCTGATAAAACTGAAATCATGGTGTGGGGCAATAATTCCAAATCCGTTCCCATGGCCCCCGTCCCTCGGCCCACCTCCCCCCGCCTCCGATATAGTGAAAAACCTAGGCTGCACTATGGACTCCGGGCTAACACTCTCCCGTCAGATCAACAATGTGTCAAAATGCTGTCATTACCACCTCAAACATCTCAGAAGCATTTTCCCTAACTCTCCTACCCAAACAGACTTGCTGCAGTTATGTCTATTGTGATGTCAAGACTGTACTATGCCAACTCTCTATATCTAGGAGCTTCGGCATACCAACTCAACAAACTCCAAAGAGCCCAAAACGCTGCTGCAAATCTGCTCCTTGCCCTGGGTCTAACAGACCACATCTAACCAGCTCTTTGAACCATCCACTGGGTCCCAGTCGGACAAAGGGCCACCTTCAAGACCCTATGCTTCACTCACCAAGCAGTGCATAAGACCGGCCCAATGTACCTAAAAGAAAATCTAAAACCATACCTCCCATCTCGCACCCTAAGATCAAGCACTGCCCTCCTTCTAGGGATTCCAACCTCTAACTCTGTTCGGATCTGCCTTCTCAACCCTGGCCCCAACTCTATGGAACTCACTCCCCCCACACATTCGACACACCCAAAACTATATGACGTTCCGCAAAGCTCTAAAAAACGTGGCTCTTTCCATAATGCTGACCACAACCATCTGAGGCAATCGAGCCCTTGCAACCCGATGACTATTGCGCAATGATATCCCGAGAAATAACGCCACTGAATACGCTTATTAAAGTCACTATTAAGCAAACGCACGCTTGAAATCTGGAATAGCAAACTCCTTAGATCATAACTCCACCCAAACACTTGCCTCCCATATCACTATGCTTACTCTCTACTTTACACCAACACACAATTAGAGTGCAGCTACACCCCTCAATCAATTTCGGCCTAGCTGCTCACATACAAACATTACCCTATGAACACCTCATCATTCTAATAAAATGCAGCTACATCCCATGACAAACCAACCTAGCTGCACACATAAGCTTCCTACACAGGCCTAACGCAGCCAGACTCCAGTCTTGGTGTCAACCCTCCAGACTACACACATTCAACTGATATCAATACCACCACGCCTAATGCTAGGATGCACTACCATCAGGCAATTGCATCAGCTGCACAAATAACTGGTGCATCCAAGCACCCAACCACCCTATTACACCTTACTCTCTCAATGGACCTGGACTACGGTCCCCAAGGGCGTTCAACCTACCAGTGCTTTGAGCCAAATAACAAAACATAAATGATAGACACAACATCTTTAAAAAATAACTCTCTAAAATAACCACCTTCCAAGTCTTTACAGAGCATAACCCTCAATGCCTATATGTATAAACCACATAGACATATAATAACTAAGCTTATCATTACAATAATAATGCAGTGTTGGCATGCCCTATAAATCTCCATGTCCTTTCGAAGTGCACGATAGAGTCTAAAAAGAGCAATTGAAAGTGGACATGCTAATTTCAGGGTCAAGAACTTTCTTACTATGTTCTTTGAAGGAGCTAAATAGCGGCAAGAGAAATCCTTTAAAATGTCTGTTGCATAAAAAAATCAAAAACAAAACAAGGACTTTCTGAAATCACATGCCTTGAGGGGCATGGCAGTGAATGTCGTATGTAGCCCAGCTAGAGATAAAATAAGAAAGATTCTCATACATCCACCAATACTTTTTTTTTTATTCCTCACCACAAAGGTATATATCATGTAGATTTTTGGTCATCAAGTTTTAACAAACATCTCACTGCTGCTTTATAGTTAGAAAAATCTCCAGTAATGGAGGGTAACCATCACCTTCTTAGTTGTACATACCAAATAAATAATAGGAGGAAATGATTTCTATTCCCCACATTGCCTTTCCAACATGGACAAATTATTGATCTATGTAATTCACGGTCCCATCTGACCTTATTCTATAGAAATATATAATGATGAAAGCGCTAATTCAGTGATTCGGGAATAACTAAAAACCAATGGTTTTGGACAGGGTAGCATCGCAGTTTTAAATGCTTGCATCATTGACACTTATCACACAAAGTTGCACATTTATATTTGGGATACATAGTCAGCACACTTTACATATCCGAATCACCAAATTCATTATTGTTTCTTTTTTATTTAAATGCATTGTAAAAATGTATATTGTGTGATTGCCATTCTCTGCACATAAGAATACAATTAATACATTAATCTATTTCCAAACAGCGTGAATGCATTCAGAATAATATTTTTAAATAAATGAATTACATATATTTTACCGCCAGTCATTACAAGTATGGCAGAAATGCAGACATATGTTTCATGTTCTTGATTTCTTTTGAACAATTCATCAGGGCAACCCCACTTGTTGAAGAAGAAAATGGCATTTCAGGATTTGTCTATGTATAACAATGCACTGTAAGGCAAAATATATTACATTATTCCCTATGAACAGAAACTCTGAAGTCGAGGTCTGCTGACCACAAAGAAGTGATACATATTCATTAGTAATAAATACCTCTTCACTCCCATATTTTGCTGGGTTAAACTTCCTGACATAGAATAGCTGAGCAGCCATCTGTAAAGCTCTGCCTTAGCCACTACATTAACTAGACATCAGTTCTTTTTTTGGGAGTTTAAAACATTTACTCTTCTGCAGTGTTCTGTGAAACACAGAAAACATAGAAGAGTGCATTTCAACTGGGGATTCCAATTAAGTACATAACTGTTTAGAAAAAAAGCTGGAGCATATACTATTTAACACTGCAGTTTCTTTCTGTGTTTTGATGTTTTACTAATCCTTGCCAACCAATGTGGCTGCTCTACTTAACATTACACAAAGAGAGGGAACCAGTTAAAATGTGCAGCATCCTGGGCTGCACACAATACACTTGTCACACAATAGTGTGTCCTAGCAGTTTGGGCTGAACTGCCCCTTTTGGGGTGGGACCAAACCTGATTTACATATGTCTTTCCCCTTCTGTCATTACAGAAGCCATCGCTCTTCGTCTGCTAAACTCAATGGTCTGGAGGGTTGCCCAGAACAATGCCACAGGTTCAGATTTAGTCTAAACCTTCCAGCCATCACCTCTTTTTTCTTTGTCGCCCCCGAGTGGGAGAGGTATGCCCAGATGTGCGTCCTGTGCCTGCTAGGCCTAAAGACTGAAGCTACTCATCACTGTGAGGCTCAACAAGACTGAAACATGTCTGGGGATGCTTGTGGTCTCGTGCAGAAGGGATGTGATCTAGCAGTTCAGGCTGGAGTTACCCATTTGGGTTGGCACCAAGTCCGATTTGCATATGGTCTTTGCCATTCTGTAATGACTTGGAAGGCAAATAATTATGGTCTGGGGTGCTGCCCAGAGCAATGCCAGAGGTTAAGATTCAGTGCAAACCTTCCAGCCATCACCTCTTTGTTTTTGCTTTGTTACCCCAAGTGGGACATGTATACCAGACGTGGGTACCATGCCCGCTGGGCCTAGAGAACCAAGCTACTCCTCACAGATGAGTCCCAACAAGGCTGAAACAGATCTGGGGATGTCTGTGGTCTCAGGCAGAAGGGATGTGACCTGGTCTTTCCTCTTCTGTGTTTGCTTGGCATGCGAAGAACGATGGTGTGGAGGATTGCCCAGAGCAATGCCAGAGGTAAGTTTCAGTCTAAACCTTCCAGCCATCATGGCTTTGTTTTTGCTGTGTGACTGCATTAGCCAGGCAAACTTTCTAAGATACACTAACCGAGTAGCTTCTCCTTTCTGTTGAAATTCCAAGATAGCCCTGACAGTCTTTTTCATTAGAATTTTGGTCTGGTTGATATAGGCCGGTCATTGTAAATTCAAAGTAAAATACAGTCCCAGGGAATCAATTCAAAGGCGCCACTGGCCTACCTTTGATCAAACATGTTTCAGTTATCATGGCCTGAGATGTTGTAGTGTTAACCACACAGTTGTTGTCAATGCAAAAGTGTTCAGAATGCTCCTGCAGTTAAAAATGTCTTTCTCTCTCTTTCTGCCGACCATAGTATCAACCTCAAACAAAAGCAGAGGAGTCCTACAGCCTCGACGTTTGGCACATCTGTAACTGATCCTCTTAAAACGAATGATATATGAAATAAACAAGATTGGGGTTGGAATTCAAAATTGACACACTCCTTGTGGTACAAGGAAGATCTGAATGTGTTTTCCATTACTACTAAATAACTACTAAATCTCACCCAGGCAGAGCTTTCTGGAGAAAGGGCCATAATACAATTTATTGGCATTCCAAACTCATTAAGAATTTTCCTTGATGTAACTCAAAGGCAATACATAGTTCCGAGTTTAGATGTTAAAAAGTGTAGGATCAAACATTGATAAAACTGTTTTTTAAAAATATTTTGGAGCTTCACTTGGCAAGTTGATATCTTATTTCTCTGTTACCCATTCCTGCAATCTCTTATGTAAGGCCGTAAAAAGAAACGTTGAAACATGCTATCCAAGGCGAAAATATTTCACAACTATTTCAGATTACTTTTAGACTCCTGAGTAAACAATTGCATCAGTTCTGCTTACTTCAAAGAAGCTAGATTTATCGACTCTTTCCTAAAAATATTTTTAAAAATCCAACAATATTGAACCTTACATTTATAAGTCCTGATTTCCATTCGCTACTAAAATCGGGTCAGGTCCCAGAGGCTTAGTGTTTCTCTAGGCCATGAAAGCCTCAACATGCTCCTTGTAAGTAAATTCATCAAAAACCTCACTGCTATCATTATAAGTAGGGTAACTCTGGGAAGGTCCTGGAACAAACAAGCAATGTGGTAAATCAGTGGAGGGGGCTTCCTCTTTCTCTATATGGCATGATTGCACTTATTAAGATGCTACTTCCAAGGTTTTTTTTATATGTTTTCTCGATAAATTATGGCCATTGTTTCTCCATTTATCTAGGTGGGCAAACACCCTTGGGATGGTTGGGATAAGCTGATTGCGCCACTGGTAAGAGTGGGACTGACGCTTCCTGCCTTTGAACCATATTATCTAGCCACCCAGACACACTATTTCTCCTGCTGGTATGCTCCCGTACTGGACAGACTGCAATGTCCAGATCGAAAGGGATCTTGCTGCACCGTCACTCCTACCAGCGCTGGTGCTTACTAAATCTCAGGGGGCAGCTGGGACAAAGAATATAGTGCAGTGCACATATTTAGCATGTTGGAAGCTTGGCCTGAAACTGGGTGATATGTCCTTGTGCACCCTGCTCCTTCCCATTAGGCACATACCAGAGGTTCAGATCAGCAGTTAACAGACCTATACATTGCATGCAGAAATTGCGATTCAGTGGGTTTCAGGATTTGTTTCCTCAGTGTCAATTCATCACTTTGGAGGAGTTCAAGGGTATGGAAGGTACTTCCCTATTTATTCTCCTTCTCGGCCTCTCCGCTCTGCTGGACTCTTCTGACTTACTGTCCCCCGTTCCCCTTGTGCACAATCTTGCATTCAGTCTTTTCAACTGCTGGCCCCTCTCCACTGGAATGTCCTTCCTCTATCCCTCCCATCTATAACTTCCTATTCTCTGTTTTGCTTCCTCCTTAAAATGCCACCTACTTCAGTCACTTGTCTGATCGCTACTGGCTGATGTCGGACACAATTGTTTTTGCTGATTTCATTGTACTGCTGATTGTTTTTTGTGAAGCACTTTGGCAAAAAGTGCTATATAAAACCTAATAAAATAAAAATAAAATACAAATAGATATCTTTTTTCTCCACTTTTGCATTAGACACACTATGGAAGGGTTTTTGTTACCTTCCACAAATCAACTGGAACAACATCTCTTCTCCACTTAATCACATTGTCAGAGGGAACAGGGAAATTAGTCTCTGGTCTATATGCCAGAATTATGGAGAGCAAAACGGGGTGGTCGGAGGCAGCACCTCTAAAATGGGAGGAAACACTGGGCAATCCGATTCCTTAAGAAGTTTAGAAATACTGCTCTAAACAGACGAGACACGGCACTGTCAACAGCGGATATAAGACAATTCATTTCTGATATTTACACACAACCTATTATACACCAGTGGCCCTTTATAGATTCTTTCCTGGCAGACCTGCTCAGTGTGCCAGGTGCACCTATATCCCAGCCACATTTTTACACATGGCATTGCAATGCCTGTAAATTGAGGAATTTCGGGCAGATGTCTTTCAAAAATGTGGTCTTGGCCAAAAGATGTGTGTGAGTGACAGAGGGGGGTAGGACCACAGGACCACACCTATGAGAAACCTGTGGATGAGAGATGTTACTTACTGTTTAAAGGAGACGGACTACAGGCTCATGACACATGCTAGTGCAAGGCAGAAAGACATTTGGGTCGGTATAAACATTAGCTTATTACAAGATGTGAAGCTTCATCCTCACAATCGTACTTTGGATCCGTTAATGGGTGAAATGTATAATATGCTGTAATGTTGCATTGTTGTACTGTCCCTGCCTGATGAGATCAGGAATGCTGTCACGGTTGTTGATGTTTAAATGATAAACAGAACTAAAAATAAATATTATCATTATACTATGAGTATCAAAACTGAAGTCACATATTTATATGTTGGGCCTGTCCCATAATGGGTACACAATGTGGTAAAATGTTTAAACCACATGATTGCATACATTCCAATGTTTTGTTGCTGAACATTCTGCTGTACCTTTCCCAATAACTGTCCCTAACTTTTTGGTCAATTATTGCAGTAATTAAGACAATGCCTTGGCAAGGGGGAATGCTACTCTTACTGGTACAAATGTGCTACCTATCTGCCAAGGAGCCACCGTCAAGGAGGAATCCTTAAGCCAGGATGGAAGTCGAGGAGCGTGCTCGGCGCTCTAACTCTGCGACTGAAAGTTCAAGAAGCTAGCTTGTCACTCAATCCCTGAGGCTGAGTTGAACCAATAAGGGGGCTGGGAGTTATAACTCTGAAACTGTGTCTAGTAAATTGGGTAATCCAGAAAATGACTGAGTTCTTTAGGTAGGCCCTTACAACTGCTTAGTTTTCCAGCCTGACACTGTTAGAATAGTTATGTTTGTTTGTTTGTTTGTTTTTATTATTTATATTGCGCACCAGACCCAAGGGTAACCGGGCGCATTTTATAAGACAGCTCAAAGCTTTGTTACAGGATTACATGGTCAAATAGAGCAGCAAGAATAATATACAATACAAAATACAGGAATATATGCAAAATATACAGAAATATACGCAAAAATAAACAAAAATATACAGCATGTAAAGAATGTAGAAGCATGTATTTACAGTCCTAAACAGGAGTTCCTAGGCTTGGGTAGGTCCAGGCAGTAGAAGATCTAAGGTGTGTCTGCGTTTTTGATCCACGTTATAAGGTTGTGTCTGAAGGTGGGGTAGGGTTGGTCAGACTTTAAGGTGGATGGTAGGGCGTTCCAGAGTTGAGCTGCCTTAACCTGAAAGCTGCAGCCACCGACTTTAGTCAGTTTGACTCTAGGTATGGATAGGTTATTGGAGTTAGCATATCTAGTAAGTCTTGTTAGTTTTAGTTTGGTGAATCTGGCAGATAGGTACTGCGGTGCGGTGTTGTTAAGGCATTTGTGGACCAAAGAGGCAACTTTTAGTTGGATTTTTTCCTGCGTAGAGAGCCAGTTGTTAGCTCGTCTGAGTGCGGTGATGTGGGCTCTCCTAGGAATGCGAAGTGCTGCTCTGAGCGCGTTGTTCTGCAGAATTTGGATTCTTTTGATGACTTCCTTGTTAGCCCCAATGTAAAGTGAGTTGCAGTAGTCCAGTTTTGATAGCACGAGCGCTCTCGCAAGTGTGATGCAGCTATCGTTTGATAGGAAGGGTTTGCCTGCTCTTATCAATTTGCAGGTGTAGGCGGTTGCTGAAGCCATCGCATTGACCTGCTTGTTGAAAGAAAGGGTGGAATCCAGGTAGAAACCCAGGGTTTTAACCGCGTGGGCGGTTGTGATTTGGTTGTTGTCGATATTAAAGGAGGAGTAGTTGGGGCCCAGTTTTTTGAGGGTGGAGGGTGTACCGAGGATGATGATTTAAGTTTTGTCATCATTCAGGCATAGACCGTGTGTGGCCATCCATGCCTGGATGATGAGGTACACTCTGTTCACCAAGGCCAAATCCTTGTCGAGAATCTGGGTATCATCTGCATAATTAGTGTAGGTGATGCCAAGAAGGTCCAGATTATCGAAAAGGGGCTTAGTGAAGATGTTGTAGAGTGTAGGCGAAACACAGGATCCTTGGGGCACTCCACATGTGATGGGGATGGAGTCTGCTGCCGCTGTGGTGGAGAAGACTCTCATTATCCTGTTATTGAGGAAGGATTGGATCCAATTTGTGGCTTCTTCTGAGACGTGCGCGGCTATATCTAGGTGTCTGCAAAGGACCTTGTGGTCAACAAGGTCAAATGCGGCTGATAAGTCCAGGAGGAGGAGTAAGGCTAGTTTGCCTTGATCCCTTAGCTCATCAATTTGCGCTTTTAGGTCTAAGAGGGCAGTTTCGGTTCCATGTTGGGGACGGAAGCCAGACTGTCGTACTCCCAGTAAATTGTTGTTTTCAAGGTGTTTCTGTATTTGTGAGTACGCCACTTTATCTATGATTTTTAAGAGGAATGGTACGGTGGTGATTGGGCGGTAGTTTGTGGGTATGGCAGGGTCTAGTGTCTGTTTTTTAAGCAATGGGAGTACCCAAGATTCTTTTAGGTTGCTCGGTATGGTCCCTGTAGAGAAAGAGGCGTTAATAAGTTTTGAGATAAAGGGAGCCAGATCTCTGGCTGCATCCTTTATCAGTTGAGGTGGACATTGATCCCCTTGGCAGTTGGAAGGTTTGAGTGACAGTATGATTTTTTCTGTCTCAATAGTCGATACTTTAGAGAACTTAAAGCGAGGCTAATTGGTGTTATTTTTGGGAGGGGTGATAGCTGTTTTGGGCTTAGTGTCGAGACTGAGCGAGGATTTTTTCGTGGCAATTTTTGATTGGAGAGTAGTTACTTTGTTGGCTAGGGCTTGTTGAATGTTGGTGCACCAAGTTTTATCTTTGACACAGTTGTCAGGCACTGGGATGGGGGATTCTATTTCCTTTAGGATGATGAAGAGTTCTTTCATGCTAGAGTTAGCTTGGGCTATTCTAGTGTTGTATGTTTCCCGTTTGGCCGCCAGTATTTCCTGTTTGTAGAGGGTGGATATATCTCTCAGGGTGCTTTTATTTTCTTCAGATGGTTGTGATTTCCATGCGACCTCGCTTTGTCTTTTTTTGGAGCGAAGAGTTTTTAGGTGGGGGGTGTACCAGGAGTTGAGATGGGCTTTAGGTTTGCTGCGTCTCACTTTGAGTGGTGCAATAGTGTCCAAGGCAGAGGACATGACTTTGTTGTACATGTTCACTAGTGTTTCAGGGTCCAGATTGTCTGGTAGTGTGTTAAGTGTGGGGAGGATGAGCGGGAGTAGGTTGTCCGGGGTGATGTTTTTCTTGTTTCTGGTTGGGATGGATGGTGCTGGCTGGACTGGGGAGGTTGTAGGTCTGATTGTATCTAGAGCAAATGTTATAAGGCAGTGGTCTGTCCAAATTAGTGGGGAGATCGATAGGATGGAGGCATTGCAGTTGTGGTCTGCCACCCAATCGAGTATTCTACCCTTGTTGTGGGTAGGGTGAAGTACTTTTTGTGAGAAGCCTAGTTCAGACAGTAGGTTGGCTACTCTAGTTGCCTGTGGGTCATTTTGGTCGTTGAAGCCTAGGTTAAGATCTCCTATCAGGATGACTTGTGATGATTGTTTTAGGTTGTACGATAGGATGGTAGAGATGTCCTCCTCAAAGGTTCCAATAGGGCCTGGAGGTCTATAAATAAGGTGAATAGTAAGGGTTTGGGAGTTGTTAATGGCTAGTTTAGCTGTTAGGCTTTCACATGAATTAGTGTCGTTCGGGGGCAGTAGCCTGATGGATAGGTTGGATTTAATGATAAGGGCTATGCCCCCTTCACGGGCTTCACCTCTGTCTGCCCTTAGGATGGTGTAGCCGTTGGGGGTTGCTAGCATAATGGCTGGTCCTGCGGCGGCATGTAGCCAGGATTCCGTGATGGCCAGAAAGTCAAAATTTTCGGTCTGGATAAGATCAGCAATCTCAGTGGCATGAGCAATCAAGGACCTAGCATTAACTAGTACGCCTTTTAGAGCTGGGCTGGTGGATGGGGGAGTGCATGTCTTTTCATGGGTTGTGGCAGAAGTGTGCATACGTGCGTTCTGTGTCTTTGGGTGTGGGCTGTGTGGTTTTTCTATGCCCTTATTAGGTAAGGGTTTGCTACGGTTAGATGTGGTCAGTGTTCTGGCATGTGGTTCGTATAGTTTTGCAAGTCTGGCTCGGAGTCTTGCATTTCTAGATATGGTGTTGCATGGTTTAGATTTGAGGGTTCTATGTGGTTGAGGTTCTTCGGTTAGGCAGTTCCGACTCAATAATGGTTGAGGTGGAGTCTGTGTCATGGCCGGGGAGTGAGCTGAGCGTTGGGGGGTGGTGTATTCAGAGGTGGGAATGAGTCTAGGTATGTGGACAAGGAGTATAGTTAGAGTGAGAAGGGCTAGTGTGGCTTGTATGGTTTGCATCTTGTGACTTCACTGTGGAGGGTGGCAGGGTGGCAGATAGAACTAGAGTGAGGCTATGTAATCCGGCCTGATAAATATGATTTTTATTTTATTTATTTAGTTATTTTATTTTTTATTATGGCATGGTTAAAAAGGAAACTTTTCACAAAAAGAAATATACAATTAAAATTCTTTCACATTACATCTCATATTTAAAGGAGAACACATTTCTTTAAATCAGTTCCTCTCATAAACAGATCAATCAACTTCCATCACAAACTCAAAATGTATAAGGATACTGAACATACTTAAAGTTCTACAGGTTTGCTAAATTATCATATATCTAAAGATGTATTAAATTGAGGTGATTTAAAGATCTAGTTGAGGCAATTATTATAGAAGTAGAGGAGCCAAAATGAATCCTTTTCCAAATAAATCTTCATCATACAATCTAAAATCACTCAATATTCTTCTAATGAATACTTGTCGATTATCAATCAAATGAGGACCCTGGCAGAAAATGTGTTTTAAGATTCAACCATTTTGGGTCTTTTACAGAATCGACAATTAGAAGGTTAATTATTACTTCTATTGTTTAAAATGTCCTGTGTTAAGATTAAATTCAACCTTAGGCATGGTAATTGTCGCCCAAATACAGTTTGGGGAATCTTTTTAAATAAAATGGAAGACAACCTCACTTATTATGTTCAAGTAAAAGATCTTAGTGCAATTTATACTTCTCTTGTGGCTCTCACATAGAGATCTAATCAGACACCCAGAGTTTCAATTTAACAACATTGGGAGTTTTCACCAAGGTATTGTGATTACTGTTTAAGCTCTTTAGATAATACATTTTTCACACCAGTTATTGATGTATCCATTACGTTAACTCAAATAGAGAGTCATGTCGCTAAACAAGGAACCCTTAGGAGGAGATAAGGTCTTCCTAAGAAGTAGCAGTGAACTCCAGATTAGTCTTGCTCTGAAGGATACCAGGCCTAACTCATATCAAATAGCCACTCTCGATTAAATATTGGGCAGGCCTAACACTCCGCACCACAACCCAGGCTCTACTACCTCCACCTAATTCCAGTCTAACCAAAAAATATATTGAAGGTCATAAATAATTTTCAGCATTGCCTTTGCAATGTAATATTTTCTCACTGGCTCAAATGAAAATCGGCCATATCTGGCTAAACCTTTTAATATTTCTGACCTAATTATCTCCATCCTATGTCCACCTTTATTCGTAGCTAGGTGATTAAGGCTGTTTTGTTGGGGCAACAAAAAATTGTGATACCCAAATAGATAAATTGGTCTGTGTCTTATCGAGATTCCACTTGAAATGTAAGGGTTTTGATGTTCATGAAAGCCTCAAAATGTGTGTTTTGCTTTTTTGATAATTAAATCATTTATTGCTGTGCAATTATACAGACCCCCAATTAACCTCTGCACGTCGTCTTGGGTGTAATCAATTTATAAAACATCATTGGCATAGGCAGGCAAATTCAGGTTTTGAGGACTTATTCTGGGTGACACTAGCGCATGACCCTCAACCCATTCATCTATGTCCGATATATACACTTTAAATAAACAGGGGGCTAATATACATCTTTGTTGAAGACCCCTCACAGTATCAATCTCCTTAGATAGGGTCCCTTTTTGATCTAGCATCATTCTGATACTTGTGTTGGAGTGCTTATAGATCAGTAAATTGAGCACACCACTGGGGAAACCCCTTTTTGTGAGTTTACCCCACAATTTATTTCTTTAAATTAAGTCAAACGCTGAGGTACGATCAACAAAACACAGGAAAAGATCATGGGCGTTTGCCAAAAATGTCTTATTTTGAAGCAGATTTAAGATTTTTCTATTTAGGCAGATGCCTACTGATCTTTGAAACCCTGAATGGAATATATTTATATGACCACATTTGATAGCCCAGTTCTCTACTTCATTTAATATTAGGGGTGAACACATTTTACTATCAACATCCAGAAGGGTGCTAGGTCTATAATTCAACAGGTCATCCTGATTCCCTTTTTTATATATTGGAATAACATGGGAATAATTCCAAGAGATTGATGTTTTCCTATGATCAATGATGTTGCTGAATATTACGTAGAGAACTACAACCCACAATGGTGGTGGCTTTTTAAAAACTAGGTTTGAAAGACCATTAGGTCCGATAACACAAGTATTACTGGCGTTTTAATAGCAAGTAACATATCATCGTAGTCATAATTCAGTGACCAACTGGCTTCAACTAGATTATCTGCTGTATTTTGCACATCCACCTTCTCAGAGTTTAATGAAAGAACATGTTTGACCCAACTGCTTCTAAGATGGGATTTGTCCGGACCTCTCCTTGCCGGTCTGTGACATAAGGCATTTATGCTATTTTAATCAGTTTTTATAGCTTTGACATGCTTGCTTTGAGAGTTCGATTTTAATTTCTTAGGTATGCTTCGCTTGGTAATGTATCTTAACTCCCTGCTGGGAGTTATTTATTTTAAATTGATCTTCCAGGTCAAATTTCTGTGTGTGGTGTTGTTTGCCAACTTATCAACCTATTTTTATACCCTGTATAGTCTCTTTTAAAGGCCAGGTAAGCAGTTCTTGTATTGGGTCATTTAATCATTTACTTTGCATAACGCGTTAGAGATTACATTGTTCAGTTTTAGGGTATTGCTATGGCTCCATTTGATACGGTTGCCTACATATTGACAATTCCACCAGCTATCAGCCATTTATGAGGCAACAGGAATTGGGCAGTAAGTGTTCTATGGTCACTATTTTCAGTATCTATAATTAGGAATTTGTCATACTATAAAAAGAAATACATAGTCAATTCTTGATGAAGATATTCCATCCTTCCAGGTATCTCGATTTTCTTAGTCTCCATCAACATTTCCGTTAAGGCAATGTAATTCCCATTTTTGCAAGAAGACTGACCATAGTGGACCATTGACATTTGTGATAGCTGCCTCAAGCAATATCTCATCATCAACTTTCTCCTTCTCACTTCTAAATGCCAGCTTTGAGTTAAAGTCACCAGCCAAAAGTATAATCTCCTCTCCCCGAAGAAAACCAATCTTCCAACAGGAAGGATAAGTGATTCTAGAATTGATTAATGGAGCATTTGGCCAGGTTCCAATAGATATTTATAACTAATACATTGCTTTTAATGAACCCCTCATCAATCACAAACCAATTTCACAGGATACCATACAAACTCGAGTTTGAATCAACTAGCGTCCAGCCCAGTGAATTATTTATAGCAATAAAGAGACCCCCAGAGGGGCATGCAGCAATACCTTGGGTTGCAAGTTGTTGACTAATCTGGTATCCATCCATACATAAATATATTAGAAGTTAGCCAAATCTTCTGTAATATGATAACTGGGAATTGCCTTAATATACTGCCACTCCATTGTTGTTTAATAAGTTCCTATTGCCTCTAGTATTCCACAAAAGGTCTCCCAATTTGAATGTTTTGTTAAAGATATTGGGTTGTGCAGCTATTCATATTAGGTTATATTCAAATCATGAAAATGGTGCTTAACATTCTGAGTTTCCCAGAAGGAAGACCTCCTACTGAACGAGAGATTGCCCTTCTCCACTTCTGGCACAATGCCATAACCCATCCTTCTAAACATATTTATTTCAGACAATATTAATTCGCAAATAATAAATGATGGTATAACTAAAGCCATTAGGTCTGTTCTAAACTCATCTATAAAATCAACCAATTCAATATTGCGAGCAGTTATAGGTCTGACCTTAGGTATGTCACACATTAAAGCTGAAATGTTTGATCTGTTTAGTAGTGGTCGCTGCTTCTCTGTTAACAAGAACTCCAACAGCATTCTTGAGGATGTCGGTGCTGTTAATTCACTTCTGCTTTTAGTGATGAAACCATTACTTCATCTTTTGCCCAGCACTGTAGAGATCTTCCTTTGTGAGTCATCTGAGAACCTTGTTCACAGACCATGGTAGATTGGTTCGTTAATGGATTTTCAACCGGAAGAGTCCCAGTAAGGGGGTTCATTTTTTTGCTCACCTCCCTAGTAGAGCAGAGCATTGGTTCATCATTTCATGGTTATTTATTGTATCTATATAGCATCTTTATCCAAGGCACCAATTTTGAGTTATACCAGGAGCCTTAAACCCTTTAGGTGTTCATCCACTCTTGTATCTTGTAGGAGATTTAAACCCGAAGGGCAAGCATAGCAATCCAATCCAAGTGATTGACTATTCGTCCCTGGGACCAGCAGAGTCCTCTGTGACCCTGACACTTCAATGTTTATTCCTTTACTAGAAACCTTTTGATAAGCCAGCTAGGCCATCCTGTTTCATTTCTGAAACATTCCCCTATCGTAGTAGGTATTCAACCATGTGTATGCATGACTGCATGTTACTCAATATGTCAAGGCCCTACCACCTACTAAAGTAAAGGAGGTGCTATAAAATATTTCTGGTATATGTTTAGTTTGCTGCACATTTAGCACATTAATGCTTAAATGAGCACCACTTTTCTTATGTAGATCCATGGTAAAAGCTGAGGACACTGGTGGACTCAATGCTGCTGTGTAGGCCATTGGTGCAAAGGACTTCATAAAGGGATTTTTCATGTTCAGGGTTGCATTGAGCATTTAGTAAGCCCTCTAAATTCCTCTCCCTCTCATGAGCAGTTTGCAAGCCAATCACGATTCATTTATCTCACTCTGCATTCTGTGTGCCTCTACCATCATCATGTGATGAAACTGACCGATGCTAGCTACTGAATTTGGATCTTGTCACAAGTTTCTCCCTGTGTTCCACATGGTTGCCTATGAAATACATATGTGAGTTTTTTTCATGGTAGATACTAGAGCACTCATGGCAAGATGGCCATGGCCATGGTAGCAAGACCGCAAGCCCCAAATATCGCTGGCCAGTGCCACCCGACCTCATCTGCTCTGGTGGGGAGCTCATTTTTAAAGATGCTGTGGAGCCTCCATTGCAAATAGACCCACCAGTCAGGTAAGCGCCAGGGGTGGAGGTGAGCACCTAGCCGTGACAATCTGCCCCATCCCTGATGGGCCAGGTGCACCAGGTTTCCAAGGAAACAGTCAATAGAAGGCCTGCATCAACTTGGTGCATGGATTTGAGAGGCAAGTTCACAGTATCGATCACAGGCAGTGTACCCCTTTCAGTCAACTAGAAAGTGCAACTGCCCATGCGACAACGCACATCATGATCACGTGGACTTTATACTCCAGTTGATCCCTGACTAACAGAGGCAGTGACTTGGAGGGCCCACAAACAAAGGATTGGCCTGATAGGGCTTTAGCAAGGTGACATGAAAGACAGGGATGCCTTTGCCGTCCAGGAGGCAATTGCAGGTGGAAGGAACATGAGAAATACATCCAGATATCCTGAAGAGTCCCAGACATCTAGGGGCCTACTTTACAGGCCGGTTCCGGAGCAGTGGGTTTTCACTGCACAACCAAACGCTCTTACCAACCCTATACAGGGGTTTGAGAGTCAATTTCTTGTCAGCGGGAACCTTCTGAGCAGGACCCTTTTTCAGAAGGATCAGAGACACCCTCGTATAGACATGTTGGATCTTCTGTACCAAAGAGTCAGCCGTAGGGGCTCGGCTCTGAGTGAGAAATTGAAGATGTATAATCTTGAGAAGGAAACCAACTGTGCAGTAATAGGGACTGGTTTTGACAAAAGAGTGCCAAGAGTTGTTGTAAGCCACCTCAGCCAGGTCCGGATGCTCACACTAGCTGGTTTTCAATGGATTGGAGTATCATCCTAAGTACTGTTCCATGGATTGATTTGTCATTTCAGTCTGTCCATTGCACTGGTGATGATACCTTGCATCCAAAATGTACTAATCTGACCCTGACACTAGAAATAAACAACAAAGAGTGCAAGGAAATGTCTCTGACTTTGGCTTGGCAAAAAGTGTTCATGATTAAAGCATATAAATAATTCCAACAAAATATTATTTTCCAAAGAGAAATCCTTTAATCCAGAGAATGGTTCCCTTCCCCTGGATTTCTAAGGTAGGATGGTAAAAATGTCTTTTTCAAAGAATAGTTCCTTCATGATGGCAAAAGTATCTCTTTCAAACAACCATTTCTTAATAATGGCAAAGTGTCTCTTTCAAACAACAGCCTCTTTGATTCCTTATATCAGGTTCAGGACGTTTCTGTGCATACAATATGTCCCCCATTCAGCTTTTTCTAGGTTTCTATGCACTGTGTTCACAAACTAAAAGGGCCTTATTCACAATGAGATTTTCCATATATGGTTCCCTTATAAACCTCTTTGATATGTTAGCAGATGACCTGATGTAATTGTCCTTTAGAAATCCACTTGTAAGATCTTTAGGTTTCAGCTTATATTCTTCCACCAGGCATTTTGATTTTAACAGGAAAAGGTCTTTGTGCAATTTCACAACTTCCACTTGCTTGTTTCATTATAGTCTCTGGTATACTTATTTTGCTATGTGTTCTGCAAAATGAAGTAAGTTTCTTTCTTTAACTTTAATGGACTTCCTGGTATACTCCCCTGCCAGAAGTCCTATAGTAGGTTCATTGGATCCCCTGCTAAAATCTCCTGCCATGGCCCTCCCTGGGCCATATTGCCAGCTGCTTGTTTTTTTTTGTTGGCCCCCACCCCACCGATTGCGCTCTCCTTTCCCCGGCCCTTTGCCCTAGTACCTTCCCTGTTTCCCTCCCTCCTCCCGCCTCCCATCCCACCCTCCTCCCCTGATTGGTTACCGTAATACCACTTAGATCACACTCGTAGGGCAGCCCCTGCAGCCCCTGTGGTGAAGGACCCGAGGTAAAGTACATCAGCTCCATAAGAAGCAGCTCCAGACCGTGTTGGCCCGTGTTAGCCTGTGGGGCCTGCAGCCGCCAACCAGCAGCGACCGACAAGGTAGGATACCAGCAGTTAATGCTCCTCTGTAAACTGTCCAAACTCATTGCAAATCTTTCAAACTCCACCTGCTGAGTCCTATCACAGTTAGATTTTACCCCTAGCCAAACAGTGCCTTTACATTTGTCCGCAATAGCCACATTTTGCATTTAGGTATCCTGTAGCTCTTACCCATATATTGCTCCAAGATAGATTATCCAAAGAAGAGATATATTGTTCTGAGATAGCCCAAAGCCACTGGTTTTAGCAGATTGTGCCCAAGCCACATGCGGCAGATGGCAGTCTCTCACACCTAGCCTGACTGTCCCAGACCACCTGACTAAGACAGAAAGCCGTCTATCAGAATTGGCCCGACTGTGCCAACTAGCACTATTCAGGAATTTAAAACGGAACCCCTCTGATTAGTACCTGCATTTGTGTTACTGTTACTACTGCTATTGCATTTACTACTGCCCCCCCATGCTAGGTCCTTTTTCCCTATATCCAGGTGCCTCAAATCTAGGTGTTTTAACTACTGCCTGCCATTCTGTGAAACCTAGGCCTTTCTCCTGTTGTCTAGGTGTCTCAACTCTTGGTGTTTTAATTTTGGCCTGCCATTCTGTGAAACCTAGGCCTCTCTCCTGTTGTCTAGGTGTTTCAAATCTAGGTGTTTTAACTATTGCCTGCCATTCAGTGAAGCCTAGGCCTCTCTCCCCTTATCTTGGTGCTTTAATTACTGCCTGCCATTCAGTGAAACCTAGGCCTTTCTCCCGTTGTCTAGGTGTCTCAAATCTAGGTGTTTTAATTACTGCCTGCCATTATGTGAAACTCGGCCTCTCTCCCGTTGTCTAGGTATTTTAACTACTGCCTGCCATTCAGTGAAACCTAGACCTTTCTTCCGTTATCTAGGTGTCTCAAATCTAAGTGTTTTAATTACTGCCTGCCATTCTGTGAAACCTAGGCAATTCTCCTGTTTCCTAGGTGTCTCAAATCTAGGTGTTTTAACTACTGCCTGCCATTCTGTTAAATGTAGGCCTTTCACCCATTTTCTAGGTGCCTCGAATCTAGAGGTGTTAATTACTGCCTGCCATTCTGTGAAACCTAAGTCTTTCTCCCATTGTCTAGGTGTCTCAAATCTAGGTTTTTAGTTACTGCCTCAAATTGTTTGTGTTTAGGTGTCTCAAATCTAGGTGTTTAGTTACTGCCTGCCATTCTTTGAAACCTAGGCCTTTCTGCTGTTGTCTAGGTGTCTCAAATCTGGGTGTTTTAATTACTGCCTGCCATTCTGTGAAACCTAGGCCCCTTTTCCTTTGACTAGGTGTTTTAATTACTGCCTGCCATTCTGTAAAACCTAGGCCTCTCTCCCGTTGTCTAGGTATTTTAATTACTGCCTGCCATTCTGTGAAACCTAGGCCTTTCTCTCGTTGTCTAGGTGTCTCAAACCTAGCCGGAAGACCACAGAGTTTCCTGCAAGAAGCAGTGCTACAAACATGTGTGATCTGAGGCAGTTGGCAGGTGCTTCTTTGAAGAAATTCCTGGCCGGGACGCGCAGGCACCCTTTGGGCTGAAGGCGAACTGGTTGATTGGGAAAGAGTCAATAACAAAGGCCTTGTGCTGAATAATGGATGTAAGTAGAAGCATTGAAAGTGGCAAATAAAAGGGGAGGGGTCATATTGTATGTATATCATGGGAGAATGTAACCGGATTTGTTAGAGAAAAGTAGATACCGCGATACATTTCCTAAAGGAGGAAGAAGGGACTGCACCACACTCCAGAACAGAATATTATTTAAGGGATTCCTGCAGCTACAGGCAACGAAGGGTGTGCAACACTCTCCTATATGGAGTAAAATAGAGCTGAGATACATCAATCAGCAGAATAGGATAAGACAATTGTTGAAAAAGTGTGCACGCATGTTTTGGGGGATTTTAAAAAATATTAGTGTAAAAAATATATTGAAGTGTTTTGTATTAAGGATGATGAAATAGGTTGAAAGCTTAAAAAAAATAACAACAATGGTAATAAGAATTGACAAATTATCAGGTCCTAGAAAAGGAAGTGATTGACGCCTATCAAACTTAGTAGGGCAGTATTTAAAGAAAAGCAGAATTCAATCAAACCTAGAAGGGATAGTATTTGGAAAAACATAAGATAAAAAAATATTCTTAAAATTATCAAAATAATAACAGGATAATACGAATTGACAAAAACTATAAATGAAAAGATAAAAATGGATATTGTATTGGCTTGGAAATTATTTGGAGAAATTTGGATTTTTGATATACGGGCAGTGATTAATGGTGCTGGTCCAAAGTGATTCTTGAAGTGTGATTAATGAATTAAATAATAAACAAAAAACATTCTGCTAAGTATTGACAGTCAGAAATGACTTGTCATTATGGGGGATATTCCCCTGTTACATCTACGTACAACATTACCAAGATACACGCCTAAAATCAGGAAGTACCATGCTCAGTGGCTGAAGGAAACGACTAATGAAACACTTATGATGTGGCCTCAAGAAGCTTCATTATCAAAGGCAGTACTGCGACACATGGCAACATAGATGCATGCTACATACATGGGTTAAGAAGCTACAGAAATGTGTAGCTGTTTTAGGACTCTGGAAGATGTACCAAAGTGAGATAGAAGACCCATCAGAGATGGAGTGGAGGCTTTATCAGCAAAAAGAGCTCCTCTTTCTCCCCCTAAGATTGACACAACGATAGAAGACAAAAAAGGGAGTTATCCTCTAAAGGAATTAAAAGCAGCGGAAGGGTATGTTAATCCAACATATGCACCTCCTGCTTATAAAAGCAAAGACAGCATAGAAGAAAGGAAGAATAAGGAAGGTAAATATATGTCTACGTGCAAGGAACATAACAGTGTGATGAGAGAAAGCATAGACAGATAGAAACAGAAGAGAAGCCAGAAAACAAAAAAGAGAGAAAGACAAAGCAAGTGTATGTTGATGTTAGATGGGAAAGACATTGACAATGTTAAAGAAAGAGAAGAAACAGAAGAAAGAGAAAAGAAAGAAAAAGAACAAGAAATGGCATGTAAGGAAGAGAAAGAAAAGGAAAGGAAATGAAAGGAAGAACAGCAAAGGTATGAGGAACAGAAAAAGAGAAAGTGAATATGAGAGAAGAGATGTGAAAAAATAGAACCCCAATGATTGAAAGAACATAGGTTGCAAAGAAGGCAAGAGGAAGAAGAGAACAAGGTAGAGGAGAAGGGAAGAAGAAATGAGAAAGAGTGGGCGACAAAGAGATGATGAAATTGATCATATTGTTAATGGAAGTATAATACCCATTGAAGCACGAGAGCAATGGTAGGAAGAGAGAGGAGCACAACAGCCCCACAGGGAGCTGCAAGGGATACAGATAATACTAACATGGGCTGACGGGCATGAGGCAGAAGGAATAGGGAAAAGGATTGGGGATCTATATAGACCAATGAAAGAGAAGAGTGACTACAAGTTTATGGGTAGCATTGTAGGATCTCTGCAGAAGGAAACAGGAAATAGAGCAGATAATAAGTTGATGGATGAGCATAGAACGCTGTAACTAGGCAGACTAGATCTTGATGATGAGGAAATAGATGATAGTCATACCAGTTGGGGTATAATGATGTCAGCCGAAGAAAGGGAGGCAAATGAGAAAGCGCAAAGAGAAGGTGCATTTGCCTTTTCAATAGACCAGAACATAGAGAGAGGGGTGAAATGGGCAGATTTAGAATACCCTAAAGAGAAAACGTCAGAGCCAACACAATATTCTGAACAACCATCAGTACAATTGCATAGTGCAGTGGATATGTCCCCGCCTTTATGTAAGCAAGCTAAGGTTGCTGCGATGAAGAAAACAAACTGCTACACTAGCCCCACCTGGAAGAGTCAAAGTGCAGGGGGATATGATTTTGGACCAGGATTTACACAATTCCGTTATTAGAGAAAGGGGGAGGAGAACCGCAATATATTCCATGGCCACAAATGGACAAGGAAAATCTAAAATGACAGTGGGAATGACATTTGCAGTGGGCGACATAAAAGGCCTACTGGCAAGTATTCTAGGGGAGAGAGCTGACAACATTTGGAGAAGAGCCGGGTATGCGAGTGTAACTGCACAGAACATGACATATGGTGGAGCTCCATTTAATAATTGCAGGACAGCTATATGGAAGGCGCTTAGAGTATAGTATCCTTTCACATCAGACATTGGTGTGATTATGACTAGGAAAACGGGAGAGGATGAAGATCCTGTTGCCTTAATTCAAGAGATTCAAGAGAAATGGTGTCTAAAGATGAGAGAACCGTTGGATAAAATAGTGGCATTATTTTATCATCTTCTATGTCAGGGACTGCCCGAGCCAGTGCAATGGCAGTTGAAGACACAGGTAGGGATGGAAGTGAAGCCATGGCCAGAAATACATTTGACTATTCACCATAGAAGCAGTAGTATTGACAAGTGGTGACGGTGTGACAAGACATGAAGCACTGTGAGTGCAGCAAAGCAATGTAGTGCACCCTATGAATCAGACTGGGTATAGCTTTTGGCCAAGCGGTAATGCACCTAGAGGATGAGGAGGATTTCAAAACCCTCAAGGGGCAGGAGGATGTAATGGAGGTAGCCACAACAATGTTGAAAGTGTGGGAGGATTGGACATATAGCCCAAACATGTAAGAGCAGAGGAGGAAGCATGCAACAGAACTGCCAAGCTCCAAGAGGGGAGATGGGCATTTCTCCGCAGTACAATAAAGAATTACAGGAACATTATGCCCAAGATCACACAGAGTATCAGACAAGCACGTCACAAATACAGCAAGCACAGCAGGTCCCACAGCAAATGCAGTTGCCTCAAGGGCAACCACAGCAAGCACCCATGCAGACACAAGCACAAGCCACAGGACACACCAGTGCAACAAGCAACAATGTCACAATGGAAAGCAAGCACAGGAGCTCCACGGGATTCTACAACCAGGATAGGGAGTGTGACAGTAGCGGACACCAGTTAACATTTTAGGACGTGACTTGATGACAAAACTTAACATGACAATATCCTTTACTGACAAAGGGATAGTGTGTTCAACTCCAGGGATACATTATATGAATGTAAGAGAATGTATATTAGCCTTTACAGGCCAGAAAGCATTATGAGGGGTTATTTTAGAATCTGAAAACCATTTTTGTATGGAGTAAATATTCTGTTGACATGGCTTCCTGGACTGACAGGGAAAATGTTGAGAATACTGGATGAGTTCTTGTTCAGACGAGACATACCTATGGATGATGAGGAGGGACAGGTAATTCCTATAGAACTGGAAGCAGCAGTGGTAAATTGATAAAGGGTATTTGTTCATGGGACAGATGATACGGGAAGAGCATAGAGAATGATGATAGCCCTTAAGGAAGGATACAGACTGACAAATTTGACAAAGATTTGTTTAGAGATGAATATTCAGATGATGAATTTGTGTTCTTCATATGTCTTGCTTATTGGATGAGAATTGAGAATAGAGAAATACCACAGAGAATGGCATTGGTAAAGAAACCGTAATTTTTCCACAAAGACTTAGAGAAGGTTCCAAGCATCTTGTGGACTAATAGTCCATATGATGTGGGTCTATTAAGTGGAGCAGGTGCAGTGAAGATCAAGCTTAAACCAGGATCAATTCTGCCACGTGAAAAACAGTATCCTATGTCTAGAAAAGCAGATGAAGGCATATATGAGACCATTTCCACTTTAATAAAGCACAGAATAATTGTGCCATCAGAATTCCCACATAACATGGCTGTGTATCCAGTGAAGAAGTCCACTGGGGGTTGTGGGGATTTGTTCAGGATCTCTGCCCACTAAACAATATTGCTGGAGCAGAATTTCCTTTGGTCCTGAACCCTGCTTCAATATTATGCAACATCCCAGCTAAAGCCAAACATTTTACTGTCATAGATTTAAAGAATGTGTTCTTTTGAATTGCTCTTCATGAAGACTCACAGGATTTAGCCTTGTTTTTGTATTGAAAGTTCACTGCTAAAACACACAAGAATGCCTCAGGGGTACTGTTAGTCCCCATTAATCTTTAATAGGTTTTTTCAGATGGACCTGGGCAATGTGCAAATCTAGAGCATGATAATGTACAACTCTACAGCATGATAATTCAGTATGTGGATGACCTTTTGGTGTGCAGCGAGACACAGGAAAATGCAAGGAGGACTTAGTACTAGCAGAAAAAGGGTACAAGGTAGACAAAGATAAACTAAAATATTGTCAAGAGGATGTCCTGTATATAGGACAGCTCATCTTTCAAGAGGGGAGAAAAGTGACACTGAAAGAGCAGAAGCAATCATGAGAACTCTGAAACCTGAGACAGTAACGGAAATACAGATGTTTCTAGGCCTATGTAATTATTGCAGGGCATGGAATGTTGACTACAGTACATATTTTCGAACACTCTTGAAAGGACTCAAGGAAGCACAGATAGGCAAAAGTCAAATAGTATAGTGGGGTGACATGACAGAAGCATTCGAAGAATTAAAAGGGGGGATTTGTACAGGACATTATCCTTGCGATCAAGCTTTTGCAGCTGCTGTTTCCGCAATTGAAAAAGCTACCGGTATTACAATGGGATACTCAATAAAAAAAAATTGTTGAGCATTCCCTATTTGCCATTTTGGAGAAACCCAAAAGTACATTGACTACACAGAGCGTCTGGATACACAGTGATTATTTTGAATCCAGCAGTCAAAATTGTTAGATGCAAAATAGTGAATCTAGCGACATTCATAGCTGAACCAATAGGAAAGGATGACTATGTACACAACTGCACAGAGTATACTGAATTCTATGATGACATTCCCCATGTTAGAGAAAATGCTCTCAGAAGGGGGAACATCGCTTTATTGATGGTTCTTCAAAAATTGACCAAAATGATTTGTAAAAGGCATACTGTGACAGCAGTAGTGGACTTAAAAAGAATGATGAATTTGAAGTAGTGAGAAGTGCGAGATTACCTTCACATTGGACAGCGCAGGCTGAAGAATTAGTGGTGCTCATCACTGCGCTTCAGAGATTTGAAGATGAGGAAGTGACAGGGTACTCTGACTCTGCCGACTTGACGACAACCATAGATGCAGTGTTGTCACGTTGGAAAGGGAGGCATTTCCTCTGCACAGACAGCACTACAGTGCAACATGCATCTGTATTGGGAAAGCTTATTAAAGTACTAAAGCTCCCATTGGCTATCGCTGTGGTGAAATGCCCCAACTATACTCAAGGGGCGGACCTCATTTTTAAAGGAAACTAAGCCACAGATGTAAATACAAAAAGAGTAGCATACTTTCCTATCATTTTTGAATTTTGAATTAGAGGATGTTTTAAGCAAGAATCAGAGTGATGCATGCTGATGCAGGAAGATTTAATATGTAATCCAATGTAGAGTTAATTGAGTTCCAAGGTCGAGCCCCACAGGAAGAGCAGGACCTATGGAAAAGACAGGGGTGTTCTTTATCCCCCATTGAGGCTTTGTGAAAACACGACAGCACTGGAAAGCCAGTTATGCCTGTAGCATTATTGAAGGTGGCGCTGGAGCAGCTTCACTACCCTGAACACACCACCAGAGAGAGTCTTGCTGCAGCAATCACATAAGACTGGTTGACATCAAATGTATTAGAACATGTGGCACAGTTTATTGTAAATTGCATTGTGTGCCAAATAAACGCAGCAGGGCACACCATACAAAGAGAGAGAGGAGAAATCCCGAACCAAATGGCCCATTTCAGCATCTACATATAGATTGTGTGGCCATGTTACAAGTATGCAACAGATATAGGTACATGCTGGTAGTAGTAGTAGCGTGAGGAGTTTCCTAGATGGGGTGTGTGCAAAGTCCTGCAGTCTGACAACGGCCCACATTTTGCAAACACGTTATTTGAACATATAGTTCTTTTTTAGGAATAAATCATACATTTTCCTCAGCCTACCATCCTCAGCCGAATGGCTTCTGTGAGAGGTTAAACGGGCTACTAAAATACAGGTTTGCTCAAATTAAAATGTCCTTGAAGAAGGGATGGCTACATTGTCTACCCCTTGCTCTATTTGCCCTGAGAAATCAGCGTGGCTCAGATCACCCCCTAACTCCTCTTGTTCCTCCCACTTGAGTAACAACTGATGCCCACAGGATAGCAAAAACATTAGGTGATTATATGTATGATTATTTAACAATTATGACTGCTAGTGTTTCTTTTATTTCTCAACAGGGAAGGGTCGAAGAAGATTAAGGACAAACAGCCTATTCTGTATCGAGGGCACCAGGTGCTCATGAAGAGCTTTGTTAGAACCTGAAACAAGCCCCTTTTTGAAGGACCATATTTAGATGAGGTGGTTACCCCCCACAACTATTAAAATATTAAAATCCAAGGGAGAAGAGCCTGGATGATGTAAAGCTCTACAAAGGAGAGACCCGGACCCCTGCGGCACCCTTTGACAGAGAAGCAAGAGAAGAAATTCTGCGCGTGCAGTCCCGATCGGCTACCAACGGCAAGGGCAGAGGATCAATGGATTCAAAAATAGTCTGGAACAAAATAAATTGACACTTCCTGAGTTTGAAACGGAATTAATGTACTTGCTGTTGTTCCAGAAATCATTTAGTTGAATTAAAAAGAGACTGTACAGTAAAGATAAAACTTTAAGATTGAAGAGTACACTTTATGCTTCTTGAAACATTGCACACATTTCTGCATGCTGCATTTGGATATATCCTTCTAACTTGTCTGGCTATAGTGTGATGGAACGGTGACGTTGTTGCCTATTTTAGAAAACAGTCCTATCATTCGCAGAGTTATTATAGCCATCATTAGAGTTATTATAGCCATCATTATTCAGTTCTTGATATAACAAAATCGCAAATTTAAAAAGTAATTGAAAGGTGAACATAGTAAATCAAAAATGGGAATTTTTCAGTATAAAAATCGCATACTAACAAGAAGACCAGCTCCTCCAAGAGAGATCATGTGGTAATACTTCTTACAACTACATTTTGCCTTATGTGTTGTTTGTATTTTCTTATGCTCTTTACTGATATTTCTGTACAAATTGCCCAATCTAAAAGGGATGTTGGGGAAGATAATGAAGATATAAATTCATATCTTGACAATTCGGCCCATTTAAAAAATAACATGTGGTATCAACACATGAGAGAGGTGGGGAAGAGAATGTCAGATGAAAGCTGCTAGGCATGTGCTCTCATTCCTTATGCCATGAATGCAACCAGAACAGTCATTGCTAGAGATATATCTGCACACAATGCGAAGTGCCTCAGCCATCTAGCAGCATGTACAACAAGAGCACAATTCGAAGGAAGATGACCGACCCTACAATGACGATCGAAGAAATAATTTCCATGTGAAGATGCTTACGTAAAAACACAGAAAATGGAAAAAGACATAAATTGGTTGTGAAGAATGCTCATATATTCATCCCTGACTTGAGAACAAATAAGGGTTGCCGAACAGAAGAGTTTGGGATGTGCAAATATACAGGAAACACCAGGATTGCCAGGATGATAGGAGAGACTTCAGATATTAGTACATGGACATGTTACCACCAGAACATGATGTGAAGAAGGAATGTTAGCATGCAGTGCACATTTATTGATGAAAAGAACCAGTAGAAATAGTGCAAATTGTAAACGACGGATGCCTAAAGTTATAGACCAAGTATTCCAAATTACTAACATGGGTTGAAAATTAAGCAGGACCAGTGTCCATAATCCCAATAAAGAATGTGACAAAAAGTTTCAGGAACAAAGGCGTTGTTCTAGTTGGAGAAAATAAAGGATGCAAGCAGACACTCGAAGTACCAGGAATGAATGGAGGAACTGCCGTTCTAATGAATCACTATTGAGCCTGTTGATCCAAGGCTTATATGCAGCTTCCTAAAAATTGGTAATTTTAATAAACTAATACTTTGCCATATTCTTAGAGTCTGTCCGATCATTTGGGTCCAAGACTGTTTATTATGGTAATCCCATTCTACGCATAGATATGCCCAAAATGTGCTACTGCACACTTGTTTGATATGCAGGCCTCTTAGTGGTCCAGCTGAAGGTATAGTACATTTTACAGCTTGTGTCATGTATGACATGTGAATTGCAGGTTTGATGTGCTGATTACTCCAAGGTCTTGCAGTTTCTTGCCAACTCTCTTTCAGTGGGGTTCCTCTCTCTTTCCTCCACCACCAGGCCTTCTGGGTAATGCAGTTCTATGGGATAAACAGAAAACAACTGTCCAGCATTGTGCACAACAGGTATGACAGGTAGGAAAAGGTGGCCCTTAGTTCAGCCACAGGTACAAAGGACTGAGATTGGGGTCCTCTCCACCTCTTGGTAAGGATTTGCTCTCCTCGACCCCCTGGTAGGCCTAACGCCCTACGTTGAGAGTGGTACCCATGCCCTCTTGACAGGGTCAGGTCTCTTACCCAGTCCCATTAATTAATAGTTGTTTTACATGAGCATATAGTTTCATATAATTAGAGTTCACAGATTAAACATTAACAGAATGTTACTGCAGCATAATAGGTATGCTCGATCATGTAACAGAAAACTGTGCAGTTTATACCATTTAACTTATAATTGTAATCTGACAAAATGTGGCTCCATCAGCAGATAGAATTACTTCTGATTTGATTTATATTACTTGTTTTAATTTCCAGTTCCATTTGATCCCTCTCCCTTTATAAAGGTATCAAACTAGAAAGTGGGTTTCCACTTTGTATCTTTATTGGCACGTAATTTACTTCCATTTCTTGGGTGCATCCAAAAAGCAAGTTGCTTTGTACTTTCAGCTTACATTTTTCAGTGGAATGAAGACAGTTACCAATATCTTGTATTACATTTTCCACTTATTGTTACCGCACTCCACATATTCATTTTCTCACTGATCTTTCTTATCAAATGACGCTGAGATGGTTCAAACTATAGTTCATCGGGGTTTCCTATCCATTAGATATGGTGTGGAATCCTGCAGATTCCTCACTGAAACCTTACCTAAAGTCTCCTCCTTGGTGGCTGGGGGAAGGCAGACCCTTTCTGATCCCAACCCTGGGGCTGGTGTACTGCGGGAGGATCACCTGGGAGGAGACAGGGCCTAGGGTGGTGAGGAGATTCCGTGGGATGAGACACAGTATTTTTCCTCTGAGAGAGAGACTCTTACCATTATACCAAAGGAGCTCATAACGTATTGTCATTGTAATGTCTCCCAACCTTTTATGAGATCTAAGGATGTAAACTCTAAGATCATAAATTCAGAGCACATAACATCAAAAGCAAGACCCTTATTGGTGTTCCAAGCTAAATACCATCCTTGATCCCAAAGGTACAAGGTAAAGGATTGTTGTCTTCTCTACACTATCTTACTCTGTAAAAGTTAAATCTCACAGTCCCTCTTTTAAAAGGGAATAACATCTACCTTTAAAAAGAATGTAGACATTGAAAACCCTAACTTTTGTACAACAAAATACAAGTTCAAGAAAGATAGATGGACTGAGACGAAGAGGAGGGCTGAGGAGACATGCACATATAACCATTGGAGGAATCAGTCAATTGAAGCTAATGGCTCACACCTGAAGCGTCTTACAGAAGATGGGAGGCATAAAAGGCTCCAGCAAGAAAGCAAGAGTAGAAGGAGCGGTAATACGGACTGGAAGGCTGGCTGTAGTAGCAGTAGCAGAGGGGAGGCAGAAGGCTGGCAAATCACAAGAAAGTGGCAGAATTGAAAGGATACTGGGGCATGGAGACAGCAGATTTCACCTGCGAGCTCTGAGAGAGTCCTTTTCTGTCAAACTCTCAGTTGCAGAGGCTGTGCAGCCAAAGAAGTGCAGGAGGCTGAGTTTTCCCCATGAGAGCTGTCTTGCAGTGATTGCAGAGCCTTAGAAGTTGGGAGACTAAGGCCAGAAGTAGAAGGCAAGCCGAGGGTCTCGGGAGAAAAGGACACTCCCACATCAAGTGGCTGGACTGAAGACACCTGTGCTGGAGAAGGAAGGGTCCCCAGCAAGTTGAGAGTGGTAGAAGTAGCGAAGGAATTTGAAGAAGCAATGCAATCCACAGGACCAGTGTCACTGAAGCTGGTGAGTGAAGCATGGTTTTCAGGTACACTGCGCAAGCCCTGCCAGTAACTGTAACCAGCTCCAAATTGACTTGCGTTAGAGTAAATGCGAGGAAAAACTGCGTGTTGTAGCAGAAGTCGTCCCATCAATGGAATTGTAGCACTCGCATGTAATGTTGAAGATCACTTTTCATGTGAGACCATTGTTGGTGTATCTAAGACTGTTTGCTGTATAACGAAGCAGTCGCGTGTCTCTAATTAAGTGGAGAGAGCTCATCCTAAGCATTAACAAACACCAAATCTAGACTGTATACAAGTTACAAGTAGAAGAGTGGAAAATATAACAAAAGGAGATTGTTTGTGCCTACGAATTCGCGAAAGAAGTCTGAACTTCCTTCTTTACCATTACCCAGGAACACAAGATTTTATTCCACTTTAAGCTTTAGAAACTGTGTTAAAGAAAGGTTCTGTGTGCTTTATTTTGTTTCTCCTCAAAGACTAAATTCTATACTATATCCAAAATTGACATTTATTCTATTTCAAGGAGTAAAAAATATAAAAGTCATAAAGTGAAGAACAAGCATTACCCAAGCCAGTAAACTTCACTTTTTTAAAGGGAAACCTGTATTGCCAAGCTTTAAAGAACCAGCCAACTGTTTTGTGAAGTTGTTAACAGAAAAGTGGCATAAGCAGCAAGTACCCCATTGTTACCTGAAGCTGAGCGAGTGGCACAAAAGCTTCTGGGTAATAACTTGGAGTGATGACTGGCAGAAAGGTGGGAACAAAACTGGGGAAGGGAGCCAAATGCTTGTGAAGAATACCCTGAAGTAGAGGACAACCTCCGGTGCTAAAACTAAAAGGGAAAGAGTCTTGTGAGCATAAGCAGGTTGTTCTTGTCATAGACAGACTGAATAGGAAAATAGGCTCCCCCTTTTAAGAAAGCCATTAAAAGGAAGAGTGCCTTGCCTACCTGAAGATGTTTAATGTCTGGTTGAAATCTACCTAATAATTAATAATTACCGAAGCAGTAGTAGTTGCATTTGAACTGTGGTGGTACATAAAGTTGTCAGCAGATGTCATATTAAAGAGGTTGAAGCAGTAACGTACTGTGGGACAAAGGTGACTGTTCTCATAGTACCAGCAGTGGAATTGTGGTTGTTGGAAATATAAGCACAGCAGAGTGAAAACATTCTGACTAATATACCAAATGTAAAGTTGTAACAGAAGATGTTGTAAAGAAGTGTATACCATTGACATTTGCAGAATATCACATATTCCTTTTAACTGTGTAATTTATCTAGAAGCAGAAATTATTAATTATCATAACCAGGATTCCAATTGGTGCTATTTTCTTTCTGGAAGCTGGAAGGGGATCTTATCACCCATGAACAAAGAATTGTTACCAGTGGTTTTTTCATTTGGTGAACTTTTGTTTTGACTTTGAACTTCCAAGAACTGGTTAAAAACCTCTCTTTTCCTTTGTTGAACATTTTAAGTGACTTTGAAGCCTGGGGAAGGGATCACACTCAGGAGAGGAGAAAGCCATTCTGATACAGTGCTAATATTAGTTATTATATTGTGTTGCTGTATAAAATCTGTTGTATATTTGTTGTTTAGTGTGAGGGCCAGTTTACCCATGCTAAACAAAGTTTCTTTAGTCTATAGACTAGTTAGGGAATTCCTCTGTAGAGTAGGCCAAGGAAGGCATTTTCTTACTATATTTTCTTTAATAAAATGCCATATTTTGAGCAATCTACAAGCAGTTGTCTGCCTCGCATTACTGACCCCGATCGTCCTTTGTTTCTCTGCTCTAAACACAGACATGTTATATAACCCTGCTGACATTTTGTCAAACACCATCCAGCTCACTTCTTGTATCCAAAACAAAATCTCAAAAATATAGCACCCATGCCATTCCTGTCACTACTGGGGATATAGGGTTCCTAGCTGACAAGCAAGAATATAGTGCCTGGTTCACTCTCATGGATATAGTGCTCTGCCACTATGCTTAGTTCACCATGTGATATGCTCGCCCTTTAGTTGTGTTGCCCCACCACCCCCCGGGCAAGATGTGTTCTCACTAATATCTCTGGTCTTGATGACCTCTCTACTCTTGCCTGGATTTCAACTCTCTCAGCTTTCTCAACTTGTAGAGCTCTTTCAGATTGGCATGGCCTTAGGAGTTTCCATATCTCTCAGCTCCTTTTGTCTCCCTAGCTCTCTAACCCCACTTGCCTCTTATCCTTTTCAGCTTTTTCAGTGGTCTTTACTTTCCTGGCTTATTCCTGCTCCTTGCTCATTTGTGGAAAGTCAGTGCCATTGCCTTGCAAGTGCCAAATTTTGCTGCGTGGAAAACCCATTTCTAAATGTTGCCAGCTGATCCAAGATTGGTACGTTTACCCTCTCTTGGAGGTTTATCTCTGTCCCTCTGAGTTGTTTGTATCCTTCAATGAGTTATTTGTGTCATCTGTGCACTCTCTGCAGACTGCCATAATGTTGTGGTCATGCAGATGTCTTGCTTCTGAGATGTTGCTCTAGATCAGTGATATAGCTACATGTTTTGCTTCATCTGAACTTGCCTCTGTTGAGCCTTTGTAGCCAATTCAGTTGCACGTGTGTCAGAGTGACTATTCTTCCTATCCATATCTTATAGATTTGGCATAGCAAGCAGCAGACACAGTCGAGATGAGCATGCAACTGACTTGGCCTCTAACCAACTGGATTTCTATAGGATTGCACCTACCATAACTGACACATTCCGATCACGAGATCAGCGTAACCATTATTTTGTCTCCCCTACCCTATATACCTTAGTGCCCCATTTAAAATGTTCAGACTGCAATGTGTGGGGTGAATCTCCTAACTTACTTTGCTTCCTTGTAAGCCCAACTGATCGGCAGGAAGGTGCCTGTCTTCTCAGGGTTGTGTGCCCGTTGACAAGTGGTATATCCTTTCTTACCTCCACACAGACAAACTTTGCAGTCTTTTCTCACTGCCTACTTAGGTAGTTGGAGAGGTTTGACACTCATTGGCTCTTAGGGGACAGAGTTACCTCCCACAGGATCCCCTCGGGTACAGCCGCTCCGGCTGCTGGGTTTATTCCTTTTACTTCTACTTTGCTCATTTTGAGCTAGAGGTTGTCAAGGAAATTGCCTGGCTTCCGTAACACATCCCAGAGTCTTGTGCCTGATTCTTGTGCCTGGTGACCAGTGTGTTTTCCTTTCTTTCGTCCGCACAGACATGATGTGCAGTCTTTTCTCACTGCCTACTTATACAGTGTAAGGGGTTTGGCTGTTGCAATACAATGTGCCTGCAAGGTGGATCACAGACCCAGAAGCACAGCAGAGGAGCACAGTGGGAACGTGTAATGTGCACCAAAGTCACGCCAAAGTCAAGCCTGTCTGTGCTCATCCGCGTGCAGGACAGGCTATGGACAAATGATCCTGTTTGCTGTTCCAGCGCTTCTAGATCTTTATCCTGTGACTATTTGCTGCAGTTGACTCCGCCTGATACATAGCTGTCTCTAGCTTTCACTACCGGTCCTTCAGTAAGTCCTCATGTAGACTCACAAAAAGTGGATTTTTATAAATGTATGCTTTTTAATTCATGTTCATTGGCTGCCCATTCATCATCCTGCCATGATTTGCTATTTGATTATGAGCCCAGTGTTGTATGCGTCACCGGGACATGGCTGAGGGATTCGACCAGCCCAGTAATTGTCCAAGGCCTACCTGATGAAGTACATATGATGAATACATATGATGAATACAGTATTATTCATCTTGATAGGCCCTCTAATCGCCCTGGCAGTGGGATTGCTGTGATCTATAATGCTTTGCTTCAATTACTTCCCTACCACTTTTTCATGACATTAAGAGGGAGACTCTTCTGGTCCACTTGATGGCATCGGCCTTCACTGCAAAACATATTTTAGTGGTTTATGGTCCTCCACAATTTGGTTTCTCATTCTGTAGCCTATTTCTGGAACTAGCCGCCAATGTTCAACTCAAATTCCCCAATTTGCTAATTGTGGGTGATTTTAATTTGAAATATAACGCTCCTTCTAATCTCTCTTCCTCGTGCTTTTTTGATGTTACGACTGACTTAGGCCTTATGCAATAGGTATCAGAGCCTACATATAGGGCCTCATTACAATGTTGCTGGTCTGGAAACAATGGTGCCAGTAAGCTTGCTGCTACTGTTGTTTCCAGACCGGCAAACTATGAGTTCTGTGAACCGGTGCCTTTCAGCCCGTCAGGTCTGACCTGGCGGGTGCAAAGGCACCATTTATGAATGGTGCCGGTACATCCGTCCTCCCCATTCCCATTGAGTCCAATGGGACTCGGATGGGAATGTGGAGTCATTTTTTACGGCGCCCGGCAATAGGGAATTACCGGGGACACCGGGGCTGTAATGCCCTGGTAAGTCCCCATTGCCAGGCACCGGAAAAAAAAAGACTCAGGCGGCAGCCGGCACGGCTACCGCCGGACTCAAACTGAGGCCCATAAACTTGGTAACATTCTTGATCTTGCCTTTGCAGCTGAGACTTTGACTACTGTCTTCCCAATCTTTTCTGTGACTTGGGCTGACCATTTTATCATTCCATTCAAAGTTCAACTCCAGCACTCTCGACCCAATTCTATTCCGCAGGAAGTCTCTGCACGTAATTAGTGGAAAGTCTCTAAGAATGAGATTGTTCCATCTATTCAAGAAAAATGTAGTAACTGTTCTGCATCTGACTTGTCACTTTTCCCTCAGGCTCTCACTTCTGTACCCGACAGCCTTGCTCCATGTCGATCATCCAAGCTCCATGGCCGACCCTCTGCATCTTAGTTTGAAATGAGGGAAAGGTGAGTGTAAGTGGTGTGCTACCTATGGTCAGAATCTTAAAATATCACTACTTCAAATCATGGCACACTATCATACATCAGTTTGAGAGGCTAAACGCCCTTTTGATACTAACAAAGTAGAAACTACCTGAACAAACCCAGGGAATTATTTTCTCTGGTGCCCTCATTGTCATGGAATTCTGCCTCCTTAACACATGTCATACCATACCACGGATTATGCGATTCTCTCGCAGATTTCTTTGTTAAAAAAATCAATGACATCTGCAACAAAATGTCCTCTTCTGGTCTGAGAACATGTAACTTTGGCCTCTGCTTCTACTCACTCTTGGTCTTCTTTTCCACAGTTCATTACTGATGATATTATAGTGGCCACAATGATACTTAAATCAGCATATCCTCTTGATCCCATCCCTTTAAGTATTCTTAAAGATATCGTGCCCAGTATATGCCCTTGGATTGCTCTCACAGTACATTTTTCATGTACATCTGGCTTCATTGCTCTGCAATTAAAGCAGACTTTGATAAACCATATTTTAAAGAAACCTTCCATTGACCCTGCGCTCCCTGCTAATTTTCACCACATCTCTCTTCTGCCTTTCTTTATGAATCTTCTTTAATCTTTGATTTTGCTCTTGTTAATTTCATTCTTAGAAAACTGTCATTTCCTTGACCCTGTTCAGTTGGACTTCCAACCTGGCTGTCCCACGGAGAGTTTCCTTGTCTCAGTGGTGGACGATCTTGCCTAAGTGTCTGACAAGGGTGGGGTAGGTGCTTTAATTCTCTTAGACCTATCAGCAGCATTTGATATGGTTGATCATCCTCTCCTGTTCGACCGCCTGGCCTTGGCGGGACTCTCCAGCCCATCCTGTCATGGTTTACCTCTTTGCTGACTGATAGGGGGTCAAACACTCTCTCTCTCTCTTTGTTCCGTTCTCTGCCTACTTCCCCTTTTTTTGGGGTCCCCATGGCTCAGCCTTGTTCCCCATATTATTCAACATCTACATCCAGCCTTTAGTCAAGCTCATCCACTCCCATGGCCTCCGCTATTAGGCCTTTGCTGATAACACACAGATAACGGTGTGGCTTAATCTTACTAAGCATGCCACCTCGTCTCAGCTTAGCAGTTGCTTAGAGGATGTGGGTTGTTGGATGAGTGACTGAAGTTGAACTGGGATAAGATGGAGGAGGTCCTGGTGGTTGGTCCTCCCACTGCCACCTCTTTGAAAACTCCTTAGCTTTGGCCCTCTGGTCTGGGCCCTTTCCCCAAGCCTGTGCCTGATGTCAAAGACTTGGGCACCACAATCTCCTTGTTTCTTTTGATGGAGGCTCAGGTTAGTGCTTTATGTAAAACTGGTCATCTTCAACGTAGGGGTATTTGCAGGGGTCTGCTTTTTCTCCCCCCACAATTATATGCCCCATTGGTGACATTACTTGTATTGAGTCACATTTATTAGTGCAACTCTCTGTTTCTGGCTCTGCCTCTGCATCTCATTCATCGCCTGCAGCTTCTCCAGAGCCTTGCTGCTAGAGTTGCCACGGGCTCTCCTTGTGGTTCACACATTTCTCTGATGCTCCACTCCTTGCACTGGCTTCCTGTCTCTAAATGGCTTTCAACTCACCCCTCTTTGTGCGAAGACGAATGGTGGCATAGAATGTACAGTGGCATAGATATGAAATTGTTAATTCCTGTGACATTCTTGCTAGCAGAAATCGAAAAACGGCTGGAGCTGGAACCTTTTTAGGACGTTTTTCACAGCATATATGAGTTGGGGAAGAGTGGGATTAAATACGAAAAGAGTGGAGGCTTAATGTTGAAAATGGGAAAGAGAGATGGGTTGGGTTGTATGTTTTGTTTGTTATATTTTAAAGGTTTTTCTTTGTGAAAACTAATAAAAAAATAAAAATAAAAATAAAAAAGATTGTATTTAAATCCCTATGATTGGTTCATCTGGCCTTTTATGGCCATGGGGCTGAATACCTGAAACTGAAATTCCATCCATGCATTCCTGGGCATCTACTTCAGTCTCAGGGTGGCTGCCTCATCACAGTCCCCGGTTTAGGTTATCTAGGACTGGTGGTCGAGAATTCTCTGTAGGTGCGGCCAAACTGTGGAATGCACAGCCACTTCCTTTGAGGGCCACTGAGAATTACATATTATTCAGGTGGTCATTAAAAACCTTGCTATTTTAGCTGACTGTACTCTAGACTGCGGTTGGTGCTACTAGCGGTCTTAGCGCCAAAATGCATTTGGCTGTACGTGCACTCTACAAATGCTGCTAACATATCTTAAAATGCCTCCCTGTTGGGAAAGATTTTTTTTGTGCAACTTTCCCTCCATAATTTCCTATGGAACCCCATTATTTTTGCTGTTTTTGATCCTATCATGACTTTTTGAAGAGAAGTAAAGCCTTCAGCCTTCCCTTGCCTTTTCCCCCCGGACCTGTTATGGTGAAACTGATCAGTCTGTCAACTATCTGTAATGGGAAAAAATAATTCCCCTTTGAATTATAGAATTTTTGCAATTGCACACAGCACCGTGCAGTGCAATGGGGATACTTTTGTATCACTCTAGCTTTTTACACATTTGATTTTGAATTACTTTTATGTGTGCCTAAAGACAAGCTGGTGCCAGCAGTTACATGTTTACTGTTTTTGCATTATTTTTGGTGTGCACATTCATGCTTACTGTGTATGGCTACTAAACGTGGCTAGTGCACTAAAATGGCTGTGCTGTGAGATTTTCGTTTGTTCTTTGGCCATATTTTTCTCACAGCTCACTAAGGAGCTGGTTCCACCACCTCAATGCGCTTAGCACAGTAGGTGTCCCTTTCCTTTTTGGCTAATTGTTCAGCCAGAGGATGATTTCCGCCACAGGCCCAACACTTCAACAGCTTCATCTAACACCATCAACGTTGTAGCAACAAGCCAGACCCTTGCCTCATTGCCTGCCTTCTCCCCTCCCCCTTGAGTCCATGATTGGTTGGTCCATAAAGCCAGTTGAACCAGGAACCACTCCCTGTGTATAGGTGAGACACAGGGCAGCCTTGCCGGGGAAGCTGGTGAAGGGCAGTGGATAAGGGAAACTTCCCTGTTTGCCTGTTCGCCTGATGCCCAGCCCTGCACGCCAGCTGCCACCAACCCAGGGGATCATGAAGAAAAAAGTAAGCGACAACGTAATATTCTCAAATTTCTGCCACTGTGAGATCTTACATTTTGCACTTTTGAGTTTTTCCATTGCAAGGTTTTACAGACTTTTCATCCTGCCACTCTAAATTCTGCCACTTTTGCATTCTGACACCTTAGAAATCTGCGTTTAGAAGGTTTTTGCCGCTGTGAGATTTTGCCACTTTCACACTTTGCCACTGTGACATTGTGCAACTTTAAATGTTCCAAATTTGAGTTTCAATATTGCCATTGTGAGATGTTTCCACACTGGCATTTTGCCGCTTTGAATTCTGCCACTCGCCACTTTGAATCTTGCCAATATGAGCCATTGCAATTTTGAATTCTGCCACTGTGAGATTCTGCCACTCTTGTATTTGGCCACTTTTGCATTCTACCACTCCAAGACTTTGCCCCTGTTACAGTTTGCCACTTTGAATTTTGCCCCTCCAAGTTATGTAGCTCTTCCATTGTGAATTTTGCCACTCATCTTTAAATTTAGCTGCTGTGAGTTCTAATTTTGAATACTGCCATGGTGGCAATTCCTTAACTTTGATTTTCGCCACTGGGAGATTCTGTCACTTTACCCTTAGCAGCTGTGTGCTTCCAAACTTTGACTTTTGCCACTGTCATTTTAAACTTTGCCACTGTAAGAATCTCTTAACTTTGGTTTTTAACACTGTGAGACTGTCCTTCTGAATTTGGCACTGTGAGACTGTCATCTTGAATTTAGCTGCTGTTGGGTTTTTAACTTTGAATCTAGCCACTGTGGGATTTTCTAACTTTGATTCTGGCCACTGTGTGGTGGTGAATCTGTCACTTTGGACTTTGCTGCTATGTTTTATTTTTTTACTTTGGCATTTTTCCATCAAGAACTGCACTGATTTGGTCTATGTGCCCTTAGAAGGGCAGTTCTGGTCTCAATCTGTACCTCTTGAGATTCCAAATAGTGACTTACACCCATCCCACAAGTCTACTATCTATCAATCATACAGCATCCAACAATGGTCAAGAAGTTTCAAAATAAGAGGTTACAAATGGCGCACCAGAAAGTTCACTGATTACCTGATCAGAGACCATCCTTACTTCCCCATACTCCCCACTGACAAAAGCATTCAAGAGAAACGAGTAGCAACCCCTCCCCATCCCTTAACTATCACGCCTGCCTTCACCCATACTCCCTCTCTCAACATCCGTCCACAAACACCCTACCACCTTACAGCTGCTCTTTCCTGATAAACACTCAACTTCCTTCCTATCCTACCCTCTCAATCTTCAATGGAAAACCGACACACAACCCTCCTTCAACAAACCTACTGTTGCCTGCTTCCAGAATGCAAGCTACCTCAACGATCAAACACTTCCAACACATTCCACCACTGCTATTCATGCAATTCAATCAACAATCTAACAATCCTCTTCTAATCTTTTTGACAAAGACTCAACTCCACCTGCCCTGATAAAACTTTACAATTCTACCCTTCCCATTAGCGTTCATGGTCTTCCTAGAATAGCCCTGCCTCTCACCCAATCCACTCCGTCTCCCTTAACCTTCATCCATCAACCATCAGGCACAATCCCCTCTCCACCTCAGACCCTAACCCATTCTCTTTCTCTCTGCACCACCTGCTCACTCCCTTTCATCAAACCTACAATCACCACCTGCGCCATCTCCACTCACTACCACATCCCCAACATTTATCCCACATAACACCATTCGAAATTCCACTCTGAACACGCCACCTCTTACAACAGCATACCCTGCTTCCCATCCAAGGAGGTTCCCCTCAACACATCTTGTACCACTTCTCCAAAATCCTCATAAGCCCCATGGGCTGTGACCTCTCAGTCAAAGGCTGGCTCCTTCCACTCATCCCCAGCTCCTAGCTTGTCTGCAGGACTTGCCTGTGTCCACTCGATCCCCCACTGATTAAACCCCCGTTCCAGCATCTCATTGATCATCATCCATATCCCTGTAGGCTTTCAATTCAGCCCTCTCCCTCCCACCTGATCCATCAGATCATAAACTATATCCCCCTCAAAGTCAGTATTACCCACCCAACAGCATGACAGCCACCCAATCATACCCTCGCCTTGCATCACTGAGTACCACGAAAGCAATTGTTGCCCCACCCACCACTCGGCTGACCCACCTACTCTTACTCACATCCCCAGCACCCTTAAAAAACAGTAGGAATAAACACCTCACTTCCCATCAAACCAAACTCCCCCTTCCTACCTGCACACACCTACACCCTCTGCCCCTCCCTCATACCTTCAAACCCAACGAAATCCCTCCTCAACCTGCTAATCGCCACAAAACTGTCATAACCACTGTGAGGGGGCACACGTTGTGCCACAAGCAGGCTCCCACCAGAACCCTGAGGGCCTTAAAACCACTCCAAAAGGGCCCCTGGAGCCATATCATATGTAGGAAGGAAGAGCTGTTCAAACTAAGTCCCATTTATGTACATGGGTCTTTAAATCCAACATGGAATCACCAAGAACCAAGCCATGCAGTCTAGAGTTTTGGCTGTGGCCGGCTTGGTACTACTTTCCCTGGTACTACTTTACCTGGGCTATATAAACCACACCCTGACTGCAGAACGCGCTTCGTGTTATTCTGCAACCAGCAGCATGACGCTCACCGTGTCCAGCTCCTGGTCTTCAGCATCTTCCTGTAATCCTGCAAGAACAAGAACAAGATTATTCTGTCTTACCTGAGAAAACTCCATCCAGCACTCAGCATCTCAACTGGGATACAATCTGTGGAAACTGAGAGAAGAAGAAACATCACTCACCTGTGAGTACTAGCTTAAGGACTTCCAGCAAACGGCTACCACAGCTGCTGTTCGAACATTGCGACTGGCAATAACGAGAAAGGAAAAAACAATATTAGAACGTGCGCTTCCAAAACATCGAATTCTATCAGTCATACCTGAATTCCATCGTGCTACGCAACGCTTCAATCCGGAGCACCACAGCAACATCTGCAAAGAAAAAGAGACATATTCAGGTTCGCTTTCAATATTCAACAACCGCACAGCACTGTACTTACCTTTACAGATTCCCGGGGCCTGTTTTTCATCGCACTCTCATCCACTCGGAACACCACAGCAGCCTGTGAGGAGAAGAAGAAGAAAACACAGGTTAGCTTTAAAAATACAATAAAGGCGCTGCGCTTTGCGCTTTCTCTTACCTAGAAATGTGCCTCTCCATCCGGCGCGCCAGCATCAAGACCTTCGCACCTGAAAAGAAGGAGATAAAGACATTAACAAATTCCCACCATAAACAGAACAAAAACTTACAATTAACAAACCTATCTGACTACCAGCAGATTCGGGGTCACAGCAGGCCTGGGCCCAAGGAAGGCGTACTGCACCAGTAAAGCAACTCGGGCAACTCGCCAACAAACGTCAAGCGCCCCTGCACAAGAAACGCAGGACGGATAGTTCACCCTATAAATAACTAAGGTGAGAAAAGAACCCAGTGGGAAGGGAATCAGTCAGAGGGAGGTGGGAGATTCACCTTAACTCGTGGTATACCCCTGAGCTCAAACTACTCAGACAACAAAAAAGTAAACTTGAAACACTGTGGAAAACAGTTCCCTCATTAGAAAATAGAACTAATCTCACTAATATTACCACTATCTACAAAAATGAGATCATACACGCCAAAAAAGAATCCTACAACTCCAGGATAACTCGGGCAGGCTCCAGTACGAGAGAACTATTTAAGATCTTAAAGGAATTAGAAAACACTAATCCCACTACAGATACCTGTATGAAGGATAAACCCTGGTGCACAGGCATCCAGAATGCCCTCACAAAAAAAATATCGGGGCTCCAAACCAAAATTGAAAACAAACGACAACTCACCCTTGGCTCATCTCCTAGTCCAACCCTTCCTTCGCCTACTGCGGTCAGTTCAGGCTTCACATTCAAAAAGGTAACTATACCTGAAGTACAAAAAATTATAGCCTCCTTGAAACCTTCAAACTGTAAGGGGGACAGCTGCCCCGCTCAGATTATAAAGACGCAGCTAGGGATCTATCCCCTTTCATTACCAAATTTATAAACCTGTCATTCACTAGCAACTCAGTCCCAAATCGCTCGACCCGTCTATACCTACCAACTATAGACCTATCACCACCGTCCAGTTCTTACTAAAAATTCTTGATAGAGTGGCCTACGTACAAATTCAAGATTACCTAGAGACAAATCAACTATTAGGAATTCGTCAGTCTGGATTTCGCCCTCAACATGGAACAGAAAAGGCCCTTGTTGATCTCAAAAGTCAGATTGACAAACTCAAAGATAAAGGTAGGGCTGCCAATCTTCTTCTCCTAGACCTTTCCGCTGCCTTTGACTTGGTTGACCATAAAATCCTATGCAACCACCTGTCATCGGCAGCACATTTCTCTCACACTGCAGTCACATGGATCCAATCCTTCCTTGCTAACAGGACTATGCGCGTCTTCTCACCGCTAGCAGTGGCCGACCCAATTCCCATCACCCGTGGTGTCCCACAAGGTTCTTGTGTTTCGCCTACTTTGTATAACATATTTACAAAGCCTCTATTCGACAAGCTGGACCATCTGGGTGTCACGTACACCAACTATACAGATGACACCCAGATACTCCTTACTCTATCCAGTAACTACAACTCGGACGTCACCCGGATCGACAAAGTCTTCTCCTTCATTCAGGCATGGATGGCCACACATGGCCTCTGCCTGAATGATGAGAAGACTGAACTGCTCCTTGTCGGATCCCCCAACACCATCTTGAAGCTCAGCACCAGCTATACTAGCTTCATTATTGATGGAAACACTATTCCTATCGCAAAAAGTGTAAAAACCCTCGGCTTCTATCTAGACACCAACACTAACCTCTCCAAACAAATCAACATGACCGCCTCAGCCACTGCTTACACAGGTAAGCTGATCAGGGCCTGTAGACCTCTGCTCTTCTCTAACAGTTGCCTCACATTAGCAAGAGTACTTATACAGTCTAAATTGGACTACTGCAACGGCTTATATGCAGGTGCAAACAAATCGATAATCAACAAATTGCAGGTCCTTCAAAACAACGCACTCCAAGCTGCTCTTAATATTCCTAGGAGAGAACATATGTCTGCTACTAGAAAATCATGTAAATGGCTCTCCATCCAACAAAAAATGGATCTAAAAACTATTTGCCTCACCTACAAATCCCTAAAACACCTTGCACCGCCTTATCTAACCAATAAATTCACCTTGAAACCTGCTACCAGAATCACCATATGCACCAACACGCTATGCCTGGTGGTGCCTAAATATACCCTAAAAAGAGCCGGCGGATCCAGTTTCCCGGTTCTAGCCGCCCAACTCTGGAATACATTTCCACTGGACATCAAATCCATCCCCACTTTTCAACCTTTCAGAACCCAGGTCATCACCTGGCTACTAAATAAATAACACCATCTCAGGTCCTTCGGGACACCTCACATACATATCAGCACTCACCCACCACTACCCTGCATTATTGATACTAGCTTCTACAGCCCTCGTATCTTTGTGTACTCATTTTTCTAAATGTATAACGACATAGCACACTGTCTGTTTGCTATCTGTGTCAATTGTATTTTTTGTAAATGTATAACTGCTGCACAATTGTTGCAATGTACGTTCCTATGCATGTAACCATATCCTTGAGCGCCCATATACCCCTGGGTCTGGAGCGCTATACAAATAAATAAACAAACAAACAAACAAAACCCATTAGAGACAGTTATCACACATCCTCCCTTCTGTAATTGCAGATTCATTATTCAGCACTGGGCAATTACGCATCCAGGGTTCCAGATTTCAGAGCCTTCCAGATGCCCCCGGGGATATCAGGTGAGCGTAACAAAACATGCAAGCCAAGCACTTCACCTCCCACACCAAGAGGAGATTGTCTGCTGACTCGCCACGTCCAATTGGAGCTCAAGCTCCAAAACCGAGACCAGCTGCCTCCAATACTCCCACTAACATTGCACACTCTCTCTCTGCAGACCTATGGCATCCCACCAATTTCTACACTAAGTCACCCCCATCACTGCTTCAAGCCTCCAATCCACATTACCAATCGACCTCCCGACTTCTCCAACTACCTTAGCCTTCCCTACACAACCACCAGCACTGCATCTGCCATCTACTTCCTCCCCCCTACCTCAAGCCAACTGCTTCCCTCTGTGGACAACCTTTTTCCCAGAACCTAATCCCCCCAAATCTCCAAACCACATTGCAAAACAACTTCACGACCTCTCCGCCCACCCTAACATTCACCACACAACCTCAAACACTGCATCGGCCTTATCATTCCTCCCCCTTGTACATGAGCCACCCACCTCCCTGTGGGGTCATCCCTCGTCCAGACCAACATTCCAACCAGAAACTAACTCTCCCAGCCTCAAGCAATCGACGAAAATGCTGCCTGAAATCCATCAATATATATGACCTAATCTTAATAGAATGCCCTGACATCCTTTTCATAATTGAAACCAGGTTCTCCCAAGATTTCCTCGCGATTGCACATGAAGCCTTCCCTCTGGGCTACAAACTAATTGTCACAACTGTACCAGCAGGACAGGAGCATTTCCATCCTTCACAAAGCATCTCTCTCCACCTCTCACATTGACAACCCACCCCCTAACACAGACTGCGAGTGCCTCTTGGTAAAATTCCTGCTCCCCCTGTCATCTACACACAGCTTCTTGCTTATATACCGACCCCTGGGACACAATAAAAGCTTTGCGGAATCCCTGAGTGACTCCATCACAGCCATCATGGTCTCCCACCTAACCGTATATTGGGACTTCAACATTTGGTTTTTATATACCCCTTAACCCAATGACCTGTTAACTACTGGAAAACCTGGAAACTGTTCAGCTAACACAGCTAATCTCATCCCCAACCTACTTTGCTGGTCGCACCCTAGATGCAATCTTCGGATCCCCTACAACCTCATGACATTACCACCCGCCCACACAAATGGTCAGACCATTCTGCCATCATCTTCGTCCTATCCTCAGGGGACTTCCCTGCTGCTGTTCCCCCTTTGGCAGTCCCTGGACCACTAACCCAATCCCACATCTGGAAGGCAATCAAGGTGACTCCGGACCCGGCAGAGATATTACATCCCTCACTGACCACATTCTCTTTCTACGGGTCCGGTCATCATCTCAAACTTCATTTTCTGGCTTTGCAAAGCACTTCTTTCCATCTCGCCCATCAGATTCTTCTCAAATAGAAATCATTGTTCACCCAAATGGTTCCTTCCAGCCCTCTAAAATGTAAAAAGCTTGAGCCATATCCTGGAATGTAGATAGCTGGCAGAACCATCCTCATGAAACAGACTTGCTTACGCCTCCCAGCACAAACTACTGTGCAGAAGTCTGCAAAGCCAACAAAGAAAATACCAACGGAACAGAATATCCAAAAAGCCACACACCCAACCAGGGAATTCTTTAAGCACATTAATGAATTAAATACCCCTATATTGCTCCACCAACTAACCCTGCCACACCCCATCCCTTTATGACTCTCTCTCTCAGACAACTTCCACATCAAAGCCCTAGAGAGTGACACTTCTAGCCTCCCATTCCCCCACTCACACTCCATCTTGTCCCTGCTAACAGAACCAATCTGTACCCTTCAACTTTACTCCTCCTTCTCACTGCACAGAATTCCTCAAACTACTATCACTTAGCTGACCATCAGGGTCTCCTGGACACTCCTACGCCTCTCCAGGCTATAAGAAAACAGGACATCCACCTGTTCTGGCAATCTCGCACAATCCATCATCAACACATCACTCAACTCTGAAATCTTCCCAGCTGAATTTAAGACCTCTTTCATCAAGCCCCTGCTTAAAAATGTCTCCCTCTACCCCTCTTGACCCAACCAACTACAGACCCATCTCGAATACCTGCTATTTAGCCAAATAATCTGACTGAGTGGCATACTCACAACTATGCCTCTTCTCAGAATCCAACAAGATCCCAGACGCTGCTAAGTCAGGCTCAGTCCACTAATGGAAACAGAATTGTGCTTAGTTTCCATCTTGAACAATCTAAAAAGACACACTCACTCAGATGGATGCGCTGCCCTAATCCTGCTCAACCTCTCAGCAGCATTCAACACCATAGTCCACTCCACCGTCACCAAAAGAGACTGCACACTCTAGACATCAGGGGGTTTAGCTCTGAAATGGAGATCCTTCTTCCTAACCAAACAGTTCTGAAATCAGATATTTGTGCCTCAGTTCTCCTCAGCACCCCTCCCAGTCCTCCATGGGGTGCCGCGATGTGCCTCTCTCTTCCCTTTCCTCTTTAACCTCTACCAGAGCCCGCTGACCACCCTCATTCGAGCTCAGTGTTTATCATGCTACAACTCATCTTCAAAATCTCAAACAGCCCTTCTACCTTTCCTGATCTTGCAACCTGCCACTCCGAGATGAAACACTGGATGACTGCAAATCACCTTCTATTCAACCGAGGCAAAACAGAGACTGCTATGTGGGAAAACCAACCTCTTCCCTCAATGCAACCCACTGGCCCCCCTCTCTAGGGTTGCACCCCAACACCCCCCCCGCCCCAAACAGTAAAAAAATTGTGGGTGCATCATGGACTCGGAACTGACTAACTGACTGTCACATCAGCTCAGTGGTAAAACGTTTTGTTCCCCCACAAACCCACCCTTTTCTGCATTTTTCCTTTCCATACAGGGTCACACCTATTGTTGCAATCATCATTTCATGCCTATACTATGCCAACGCACTATACTTACGAGCTCCCGCCTCACAGCTGAGAAAACTCAATGAGTGCAAAGCACTGTTGCAAGACTCCTCCTAGCTTAAGGTCCTAAAGAACACATATCCCCCACCCTCTGAGTTGTCCACTGACTTCTAATCGGTCAGAGATCTACCTTCAAGGTGACGTGTATCACTCTTTAATAAGCCTTTTACAAAAAAGGACCTGAATACCTGCAGCAAAAATGTACTCACTACAGGCCGAACAGAAACACAGATTTGACTCAGCACTTTTACTCATAATTCCAGCGATCAAATCAACCTATATAAGGGGAACCTCCTTCTCAGTACAATCGCCCACAATCTCGAATTCCCCCTTGGTAACCATATTCCGCATAGAGGAACACCTCACCTTCAAGAAAGCACTCAAAACCTGGCTCTTCTCTGCACCCTTGCAAACATAATCTGGGCCAATTGCCCACAATCAACCTCTTCACCAGCCTCATCCACCCCAATATTTATCAGCGCCGCATTACTCCCCCTTTTTAACAGCCCACACAATCATGTACATCAACCTTCCTTCCTGCACCCCTGAGCCACTTGCCCGGCACAACGAACAAACCCCTCATGTGCCCACCCACCATACAAATTCTCTGTGCCCCATTCCCCCCACCCTCAAATAGCCTACAAAACCCATCCATCAGCCTGTCCCCCTACTCACTTCAGACCTGGCTGATTCAAAAGAGCCAGTAAATGAGATTTAATGAAATCAGGCTCTCCCAGCATAACTCTCTAGCCCCTCCCAGGGCCCACCTTTTAGCTGAACATAAACAGCTCCAGGCTCACTTAACTGCTGTCCTAGCACCTCACAGATACCTCTAATTTTGGTATTATATAAAGTAGACTTTCCTAAACATAAGCTTCTCTTTCCCCTGATGGACCACCCAGACTTTATAGCCTTCCACGACCGGTCACCCCTGTAGGTACTCGGCCGCTCCATCAGGTTTGCCTAACTCACCAAGCAATATAGACTAGACAGTCAGAACCCTCACATACAGGGATTTGGACATCCTGGGGGATGGGTAGGTGGATGATCCAGGGGGTTTAATGTTTCTCTCTGGAGGAATGGGTGCTCCAGGAGACTGGCAAGGGAGACAAGCTCGATTTTCCTCAGGTGACCATGCAAATCACCACCACTTTTGAAGCCAACTCAGTATTTTCTACTCAACAATAAAGATTGTACCTACAAGAGGAAGTATTCTGGTGATATATGTGCCTCATCTTATATATGAACAAGTGATTTGCATGCCGACTACATGTTGGCCATCGAGGCTGGTGTCCTGCATAGAACGCACAGCAGAGCCCTCAACTGTAGACAGTTGCCTTGGGGATTGACAGACTTCTTACTTCACCCTTGCCATCTCTCATGCTGCAATCCATAGAAAACAGCTGAGTCCCATGAAAGATTTGGCCCAGCTGTCACATAGCCACTGACACAGCAATCTTCCTTATGCCTTTGCAATATGCACTGCATGACTAAAAACAATTGCTTTACACCTAGTCTCTTCTTATCACCAGTTAGTCAAGAAATGTACACATAGAGTGTACCACTACTTACGTTTACATGTCTACTCAGACTATTCCGAAAAGCGTTCACCACAGCGCCTGGAGGCAATACCAGTGGCAGTAGGTGCTAAACAAATATCAGCAAACATAAGAAAACATAACAAATAAAGGCAAAATCTACACAGAATTCTTGAGACAACAATTTATACCCTAATTGTTAAAATTAGTTTGAGTATCACTTACCTCGAATACATTTTTGTATTAATGTAGGCACCTTTTTATTCATTGTACCCCAAATTCTTATGTGCAATATTTGGGTCCTGAAGAAGACTATTCTTTTTGGACAAATGAAATCCTCATCATCGTAACTATCTATAAATCACTGTGAAGACGTGGCCAAGAAAAAACAGGACACAGTGTCTCACTAGTAGCCCACATTTTCATTTTCCTTTCTTTTTTTGACAGTGTGTATATGCTGTTTTGATTATTAATTGACATATATTGTCTTGCCATATATTTGTTGTCATTGACTGTGCACTTTGCTTATTCGCTTGCTCCTCATTTGATTCATATGCCTCACTTGATTAACTTTGAAGGCTTTCTAATCGAGGGCTGGACTGGCCATAGGGAGCTTTGGAGATTTCCTGGTGGGTCTCTGCACCCTGGGCCTCTTTTGTGTGCGATTTCCAAATGTTCTCATAGGAAAAGCATTGGGCCTTCTGAAAATGTCTTATATGGGGCCACTTTGCAAATTATTTCCAGGGCCTCTTTTAGTTCCCAGTCCACCAATCCACTTCATTGGTGGACTAATTTTAAGCCTGTATTTAGCATTTGATTAACTTTATGAAAGAATGTTATGTATTTCGTCCTATCTGAGATCGTGTCTTTTTACAACAAAAGGGTACCATTATTCGTTGTGATGACATTATTGAATTATTGAGGTCAGTTATACTTTCTGCATTGATTGATCGTTATCTCTTTTTTTCTATTACATTTAACCAATTCATCGGGCTCGTCACAATTCTTAGTTTCTGTTCTCGATATATTGTCCTGTTGTTTGCGGGTGAAGGGACAGTGCTATCTTTTTTCTTATGGTTGCTCTGCAACAATGTGCAGTCTTCCTGCTCTGTGATGATGCCTCTCTGCAGCCCGGGCCCCAGGTGGTGAAGGAGTGCCAACATGCTACAGTGAGTCTTATCCTCTTTCTGATCTTGCTTGGAATCCGTATCGTGACATCTGCAGCACGCAATCCCATGTTCCTTCGGGCTGGAGACATGTGACAGTGATTCACTCACTCTGAGGTTATGACTTTCACTGATTTGTAACATGGGTCCCTACTCCTCCTTCAGGGTCCAAGAACATCTTCATTATCACCATAAGAAATGATAGCTCAGCCTGGGCTAGGCATTAGAGAGTCATCTCTGCACCAATGGGAGAGGGACCATGGGGTTCCACCCTCTACCACCTCTGCCTATCTCGCTGCAAAGGGCCAAGGACCTGGTTAGGATGGATTTCCCACTCTCTGTAGTCCACACACTAATCTTTGGAATGATATCAGGTTAACGAGTTTATCACACAGCATAGTATATGTTTTCGAAAGTAAATGTCCTTTGAAGTGACTGGAAACTCTTTAGCTCCTTGAGAGGGATGATGGGTAAAACCCTTTGTCTGCCATTATTAGGACAACATTTGGCTAAGAAACCTTGTAAATTGCACAACTGAAAACGTGGCTGCAACGTTCCTGATATTTATCTATTTCTATGAAAAGCTAATTTCCTGGCCCAAGTGCTGCAACAATTGAGCTACTATTCCTGTAAATTACTGACCACCAATGTTGAAAGAAGTGAGCACATCTGAACCCGAAATCTTTAGGGAAAACAGTTGGTGAAACAGGACCAAACTGAGAAGGATGGACATAGGCTTTGTTTAGTTGCTCCTTGCCTTTCAAGCACACTCCAAGAGGGAAAAGATCCTTTTCTCTTTTTTTGAGGCAGGACACAAAGGTGCAGCCTCTGCCTTGGTGTTGGCAGAAGGTGCCTCTGGGAGATAAATGTTGACCCCCCATCTGGCCTGGTGAATCGTTATCAGAGAAACACATTTGGAATATGTGCTCGTGGCTTATCATGAGAGGAGGTGAGCAAACATAAGTTCATGAGCTTTTGGTGTGTTCCTTTTCGTGACATTGCCATTTATGTAGTTTAGATCTGCATTAAGACTTCCTTTTCCATTTTCATCCAAATCAGTAACAATAACATGGCCTAAGAGGTAGCCATACGAAGACCCAGGCCGCTGAAGCATTCTTATGTAGAGTATGTTGTTCCAATATTTGCGAAAGTTCCCATTTTATTGATGCAAAACCACTCTGAGGATATGGGAAGCTGAAGAGACTTTGGATTAAATAAATGAGCCATTCACCCAAGCCCTGCATCACTTCTTGTGTCTGAAAAGTAGGAATAGTTTACGATTATTCAGATATGCGATTGAAAGCCTTTGGCCCGCATAATGAGTTTGGTGGAATCTCGGCAGTAAATCTGCAGAGATACCACAAAACAGATTTACCGTTCCACCTCTTGGTCTGGCGGTATGGCGGTGTCAGTCACCATTTATGGGCTCCATGGGATTTTGGCATAATTACCCCTGCTGGTAATTCTGTCTGCTGTAATTCTGCTCAAATTGCAGTTATTTGGTGGTAAAATGGCAGAATTACCTCCAGTTCGTTGCTGGAGGTTTTTCCTCCACCTTACTGCCAAACCCTTAATTTGGCGGTGCAGTAATGATTTTGGCCACACATCAAACTCATATTGAGGCCGCTTTGTCTTCAGTACTTGAGTGACAAGCTCCCCTACGCCATGCTTGTCTTTGGCAGTACGTTGTGTGCCAACCTCGCAGCAATTCTCTGTTTATACCTGTCGTAGACGTGTTATCACTCGATAGAGCACTTCACACTAATACTGCCCGAATGCCAAGCTATTACTGTGTGCTTGCTGAGAAAAGGAACGTCTCTCTCTATATATAAACGCTTCTAATTACACATTTTTTAGATACTTAATTGTTATCATGTGTTCATTTCAACATGTCATACAAATCTCAGTGCACAGAATACACATTTTAATGCGTAATATATTTGTTGACATTGAGTCTGAATAATTTCTAGCGTACTGCATGTCTTTTTCTATGCAGTAGAAACATTTAATACCATGTGTGCCCTTCCCGATATGGCACAGGCACTTAGTGTCTTGGAAGGATTTCAGTATGCTGTGTGTGAGATGTCACTATATTATAGATATAGGTTGGTATGCAATGTATGTATTGAGCGCCAGGGGACCACTCCGGTGGTGATAGTGCGCGGTACAAATATCCTTTAACATTAACATTTCAACCCCTGCACTTTGCAAAATATGTTCATCTCGCTATAGAAGTAGTGTATCTCGGCATGAAGGGTATATATATATTTCAGTACACAATGTATGATTCACAGTATAATGCATATAAACCACTTTATATAATGTACCTGCATTGCTGTGATTTAAGAAAAGAGATGGACCCCCATGAATCAGACCGCAGACACCGAGCAAGGTTGCGTTCACCTCTTTATTGTAGCCCAAAAGCTAATGTGTCATTTTGTTGTAAGTACTGAGGCAAGAGAACCACCGAGCCATCCATAATTTTGGAGCCCACCCCTTAACTGTCACTCTCAGAGCACTCACACTGGCACTCAGGTATCCACTCATCGTTCCACCAGGCATGCATGACATCACTAGGCCAGTCCTCAAAGCACTCGTACATCAGTTTGGACTCCCACATACATCTCAGTAAACACTGTATGGATCTCAGAATACAGCATGCATAATTCAGTATATAATGTATTCATCTCAATATGTGATATACACCAGCTAGGAATATAATGTATGCATTTCCCCAGGTATGCCTCTTTGAGCTCGCCGTGCTCTTCAGGAGTCTCTCTTTCGCCTTCCATGCATGGGACTTCCATCCTGGTGATCAGGGGTTAGGACATTTGTTTGCACCTCGATGGATTTTTGGGGGTAGGAAATGATTTGCACCTAGATGGATCTTTGGGGGTAGGAAATGTGTTGCACTTAGATGGATTTTGGTGGGTAGGGAATAATTTGAATTTGGGTGGATTTTTTGGTTCTATGTAATTTATTTGAGCCAATTTAAGGGCCTGCAAAAAGCGAAAATATCACATTCCTTTGCCCCCATTCCACGTACGCTGTTGGGTGTATTAAAAATCGGGGGTTTCACCCCCAGCTCCCCTTTCTCATCTGATACCTCTCACCCGACCCAAGCATTCCCCTACCACATAAACCCCATCACACAGACATTTTGAAGCACACACACACACACACACACACTATCACTCATCTTGGTCTCCCGCTACTGCTCTTCCTGGCCTCTGACGTGCCTGTCAAATCCTGCGCACAGGCAGGGGCATGACACTTTGATTTAGAAAGACTGCTCTGTGTGATCAAACAGCAGTCTTTCTAAATCAGTCTTGTTTTTCTTTTTTTTTAAACAATGTTTTCACTGAATGCCAGATTTTTGGGGGTAGGAAATGTGATGTGCGTAGGTGGATATTTGGGTGTAGGAAGTGTGATGCACTTGGATGGATTTTGGGTGGTGGGAAGTGTGACACATTTAGATGGATTTTTGGGGGTAGGAAATGTGACACACTTGGGTGGATTTCTGACGTTAGCAAATGATTTGCACTTAGATGTATTTTGGGCGTAGGAAATGTGATGCACTGTGAGGGACCTAAGGGCATCCTCTCATCTACTCCCCTTGGATCCTTTTCTCAGGTGGCCGGGGAAAGACCATCGCTTTGGGATTCTGACCCGGGGGGTGGATATGCGAGGGAGGATCACCTCGGTGGAGGGACCTTGTGGAGTGGGGAGAGGATGTCTTCAGAAGAGACATGGGATCCCCCTTTTCCTTATCAGAATGCACAGTGTCCTCCACCAACCTCTGTAGTTTCTCAGTCTGCCTCTTATGAATTCCGATTGGGCTGCAAAGTGTTTCATACATTATTGAATACCAAACTAAGGAAAAGTTATGCGAAGTACATGAAAGTACTGCACAAATTAAATGAACGTGATTTGCAATTTCGAATACAGTGAAAGCAAGTAAATGCAGAATCAGACATTGGTAAAATATGAATCAAATAAAAACCAGTGACAAGGGCTGAAGAAAAAAGTGAAAGGCTAATGGTAAGCGCTATTGAGAAGTGTAAAAGTAAGGTGGTGACAGGGAAAATACCCCACAAAGTGAATGTGTGAAAGTCATATTGTGGCAGAGGCCAGAAGCTGCCCAGGATAAAAAGAACTGCATGTGAACATTTGACACAGGTTCAAAGAGGGAGCCTGTGTTGGCAAGGAAGTCCAATTAGAACAAGTGAATATAACAAAGTGCCAAGGGTTATCGGTTGCGTGACCTGTGGATGGACTGTGTGGTCCGACAACTGCACCTAGACCAAGTAACCCCTACTTGGAGTAAACAAAGTAAAGTTAATGTACTCAAGCTGTTGTACCTATCAAGTATTGAAATTATTCTAGAAAAGAACAGGTTAAGTGAACCATTGAGAAGCCAGAAAGGTTGCAAAGTTGGTTTGGAACACTTGTTGAAAGTCACGAGAAATGACGGTGTCGAACCTCGGGAAGGGAACCCTGAGGCCTTTGGGAACTGTGTTGAACTTGGGAAAGGGAACCCAGAGCTCTTTTGTGTGCAACTGTTTTGAACTTGGGGAAGGGACTGAAACGCAGGCCAAGAGCTGGAAGAAGCACCGAACTTTATTTGGAACACTATTTCGTTTGGTGCTGACATCCCTACACATTGTTTAGCTTTAGCTGCCAGGGCAAGTGCAGGTTTTGGGCACAGACAGACTTTTAAGTTGAACTTATTGACTCAGACATCCTTAGTTTCATTAGGTAGGGAAATTCCACCTTAGTTTAAGGCAAGTTAGGCCTTTCACCTTCCTGACATTTAAGTTAATAAAAGTGTTTTGTTTAAACATTGAATCTGCTCTATTGTCTGTGTCTTTCTTCACGATGCATTCACAAAACTTGGATGGATTGTTGCGGGTGAAAGGGTGTTGCACCTAGATGGATTTTCAGAGGAGGGTAGGAATGGAGTTGCACTCTTTCGTTAGCCTGTCCATTTACACAGAGGTTTATGACAATGCCCTGTCCCCCACACTCTGGAGATCATAGGGAGAACTGCCCATTGAGCCTGAAGTCCTTTGAGGACAGACTGTTTATATGCACCTAAAAGATATATTAGAATTGCCCCTTCTCCACTTAAAGATCTGTCAAGATAGCTTCCCTCTGCTTCAAGCCTTGGTACCAGTGGCAAGTTGTGAAGGCTATGTCGCAATTTATCGCAGCCCCAAGAATTGTCAGTGGATGACACTACCTGAACAAACAGGTGCATCTACAACAAATCTCCATCCGTGTTTCTAGGTACACATACACGCAGCACTCCGGTGGACATCGGCCCCAGGCATGGCTACCCTACACATCAGAATACAGCAACGACTAAAACAAATTAGGTCTCGCTGGTCACATAATTGTTCCTCCAACTTACACCAGAGTACACCTCAACACCTCTGCCATTAGTATGCAGCAAAGACCTATGACATATTGGGACAGCTGAACACATAACGAGTCTCTTGGCACCACGCTTTCTCCTGACCACTCTCTCAGCATCCATTCACATGCCTGAACTCGTAACATGCTTTTTTATCAGAGCCAGGACAGCCCTCCTATGCCTTATAATGGCCAAATGCACACACGCATTCTAATCCTACCCGTGATCTCCAACACTCTGGTCTTCAGTTCCTGAGGGCATTCCCACCACTAGCGCATTGAGACTATAATAATGGTAAAAGGCGCTATATAAATGACAACTACAATACAATATATTTCATATATTTATGCATCCAAAATGATGTCCCTAACGACCTCCTCATATGTTTCCACACACTTCTATAGTAACAGTAGAGTGTCATTGATTGCATTCAGCAAAGCACAGACCTGTCTCCATGCTCAGGTGCCCAGGGGATTCAATTATATTTCCAATCTCTATAGAACAGCGAGAGGGAGGAATAATGAAACAAGAAACGTTACACACCCATGTACTGGAATACTGAAAGAAGGCGTCTGTGACACTTGATCCCACTTTAAGGCCCACTTTCTCTTTGGTACCTTGATCCTGGTATTTCAGAGTCTGTTAGACCACCAACATGCTTTTTCAAGGTGGAAGTAGCACTATATAAACACCTATACTATAGCATACTACTATTGGCGTATGCATAAAGCTAACTGGTTTTGAGGTAGAAGTTGCCATTTCCATTAGTACCGGGTGCGGGGAGCCAGCCAATCAGATGGCTATGAACGTGGGCTTGAACTGCCAGTATAAGACTGAGTTCCAAGCCGCATGGCAGCCGGCTCCCCCTGCCGCCGTCTTCCCCCCACCCCCGCCCCTGTTTTCTTTTCCCCTCCACTCCACTTACTTTATTTCGGCAGCAGCAAGTGTTGCCACCTCATCTGCTCCTTCCCCTTTCCTCCGGCAGGCTGCCATGGAAAGGGAAGAGGGGCTCCGTACAGAGTCCCGCCTTCCCTTTTCATGGCGGCCATCTTGGTAAAGGATTTTCATTAATTTAACTTGCCGCGCGAGGCATCCCGTTCAATTAATGAAAATCCTTTGTTACCAAAACGGTAACCCGGGGTGCTAATGGCGTTAGGCCCCCGTCGCAAGGGCTGGAACCGGGGTTAACAACCCAGACCCCTTGTTATCCGCCCTCGCTTCGTTCGGGCCGGTAACTTGGGCTGCCGGGCCATTAACCCTCGTTCCAGCCCTAGGAACAGGGGCTTAATGCCACATTAGCATAAACGAAGCAATATGTAAGAAGGAGGAGTGAAAATCAGCACATATCTCATGTTGTCGAACTGCAATGAAGAGAAAGAAGCACTATGGGAAGGGAATTCCTATAACAAGGATGCAGTCTGATTGGCTATGGGGAGGTCACAATGACCCACTATCTTGTCAAGATTAAACATATTAGTTTACTTTCGTTTTACTTTTTTCTTTGCACAAAATGATATTCTTCTTGGCTGCTAGCGTGTTTGGTGAAGAAGTTCATGCATTATGGGATGCCCACGAACTGGCAACAGAATGATGTATGGCATCCTATGCCATGTTTTCCCATGATGTGTTCTATACTCTTTAGCTGCTGCAACAAGACCGGCTTCCCCTGGATGCAGAAGGTAATTGTGAATGTTTGCAAATCATTTGTTCACCGTCATAACACAGGTGTCACCAAAAAAAGCGATAAGTGGAAGAGGCAATATTTGCTTCCTGGCTGCCAAATGTCTCTCAGGCCTTGGTGGGTAGGCCGCAGGGTTGTGTGTCACCGGAGTCACCTGCAGCGGTGCATGAACCATTGTTGGCTGCGGTTTCCTGATTTGTCAGCGTTGAAAAATTCACTGGGAAATAACAAATCAGCACAACGGCTGCGATTGCCCGGGGACGCCATACACTTGCAGAAGCATTAGTCAGGTCCAGGCTGCTCCTGCTGCCTGCCTCGCTTCTCACGTGTACACCCATGTGTAAATAACGCACAGGTCACTTGCTTTCCCTTTACAGTGGGCAGCAAACCATGCTGACATCTGTCTGTAAAAGGACCCAGTAAGTTTCCATTTGTTTATTTGTCTCCTACCTTCGCCGCTACTATTTATTCAGTCTGGAGGTGACCTCAGGGCCTCAGCATGAGTTAGGAACTCAGATAGGAAGAAATACTCGTTTCGTGCCTGTGCGAAAAGCGTTGTCTCCCTCTGCAGGGGTGTACTGCCACCGGTGTAGATATAAACCAGTGAACACGATTTCCAGGCCAGTGCACCCTTTCATTTGGCAAACCTTTGGAACGGGTCCAGCAAGAACGCCTGGGGGGAAGCAGCCGCCGTAACTATCATCCTTGCCGGCGCCCCCAGGGAGCTGTAGGCGGGGGACTGCAGGTGGGCGTTTAGTATGGCTGCCAGGCTTGTTCGCCAAGCTTAGCGCCGCCACCTTGCTAGGCTGCAGAGGTGTAGCTAGTGACCAGGGAAGTGTGAGCGCATTTGTGAGGCGGCTCGTGCCGTTAGCAGGCCGCGATGACCACGCAGAAACGAGGAAAGTCGAGCTGGGACAGAAGCAATGATTACTTCCTAAAACTGCACCTACAAGTTTTCCCCGCCTCTGTGCTTACTTCTCCTCTTAACCCCTGCCCTGCAGTTATGGCTGCCTGCTTTCAGTAATTGCCTCTCGCTCCCTGGACGCGTTCCAATCCAGCAAACATTAGAGTTGAAAGTGCGCTAGCAAACGAACCAGGGATGAAAACAATTACCATACAGGTTACTTTAAATCAACAGACCCTATTTTCCCCAGCTGGGCCATAATGGCCGGGTACAATCTAAGCCATGAAATGGGCGAACCAACATTGGGCTGCCTGCTCCTCTTACCACAGAGCTGATTGATGTTCATTTTTTTATGTTTTTGTTTTTCTCAGTGAAAATATTGTACTTGAACAATCTATGTCGTTTTTCTTAATGAAGATGTTTAATATAATTATATTACTAATTTCCACATTAGGAGAATTGATGGCTGAAAAACCGTATGAGGAACAAGTAGAAAAAGGAAAACATATGGAGATAAAATATGTCCCTCAGTTTTGATATCAAAGTCCATTATACAAAGTTTACATTTCCAGGGAACACAAAATGGAACATTCAATCTGTGACAACAGAAGTCTTCTGATTTAACTCCCGTGCGGCTTTGCTGCACTTTTTTAATTTCCTCCTAACAGGTGTGCTGACTTTTTTTCCTGATGAGTCCTTATGTCAGGACTCACCAAAGGCGCAAATGTTGAATGGGCTCCTGTGCGGCCCGAGCTCACTTGGCGTAATGGTTCACCATTTACCCTGCTCTCTTTAAGCAGGTCCCTGGCATAGCCAAGCTCTGAGGACTTTACTGATTGGCGGTGCCAGCTTTATCGATCATGGGGTGTTTGGCTTTGCTATAATCTGGGGATGAGCCTACTGGTGAATCCCAGATAAAACCTAAATTCTATTTCGGAGTCCCGGTGCCAGATATTGTTCCTGTGTAAGGAGGAATGTGAGGTGGACGTGGGCTACATGTTGTGACCGTGACTGCCTTTGCTTCTCAAGTCTGCATTGGCCACGGTCAGATAACATCAAACTGCAAATTAATGTGTAGTTATAGCCACACATGGAAATATTGCAGAGAAGAACCCAGGACAGTTTCAACATGGCAGCCCCTAATGATTGGGTGGCCACCAAAATGCTTGAAGAAATGCAACCCCTTAATTGGTGCATAGAACCACTCACTACTCTGGATAAAATTATATATAAAAGTATGCAACAAAATGCACCAACCAACCTGCGATTGTCCCAAAAAGTATTAAATATGTATTTATCCTTGCAGCATAATAATTAATGTCCCTGAACATAAAGGGCCTGATTCACAGAAGTCTTTTATAATAGCGAAATCCCATCAAAAAATGCTCTGTGAATCAGGCCCTAAGTCTTGCCTTAGCCAAAACAGTCTCACCTAAACCAGCACGTGTTTCGACCACTCTTGGTCATTATCGAGGCTTTACAAAGGCTAGTTACTCTCCTGAAGTGAAATCCAAATTCCTCATGATTGACGACCATTCCGTAATCATATCTTCCATTATTGGATAATATACAACAGAATATATACAGCAAGAAAAATCGGAGGGAATGTAGAGAAAGAGAGACAGGGAAAACGGCCAGTAAAAAACAATATACTGATACAATTATTAAAAATGTAAACCATCGAACAACTAATTATTATCCCAGTGACTCCCACAACCGATCATGAGCAGTGCATATCCCACATAAATGCTTGCCAATAGCACCAATGAGGGTTACATTTACTCAATGAGCACCTCTCATGGTTTGACTGCTGATTCTCAACTACAATTATGTTCATGCATTATTGTCAATTGAACCATATTCCTTCAATCCTATGTACAATGATTTATTATCTACGGCATGACTGGCTCACCTTGGGTGTAGCTGTCACACAATCCAATTTCTATTAGCCAATGCCAGTTAAATCTGTATTTCAGTTTCTAAAGGTCAGAAAATAAATGTGAACTGAAATAAAAAATCTTATTTGCTGATTATACCTGTTGGACACGCCCCCATGAACATCAAAAAAATACTGTGGGCTCACCAATTTCTTTAGTAATTCAAGCACATTGCATAATGTGCATGTCGTTTTTCCAATTGCACATGAGTCGTGTTCCTACACCGTAAGACGTAGACCAATTGTCATTACTGTGTCCATAAGATCCCTTGATAAATGACATCTGGCAAAGTTACAGGGGGTCACATCCACTTACCAAATTTGACCAAATTAAAGGCTGTCCTGTAAGGATCCACCAAGCTGCAACCTCATATACTTAATATATGTTAATTGAAAGACTACAAGCCCCAGGACTACCCTAACCTAGGCACACCAATTACCTGGTTTTCTCTCAATTATATAGAGAAGTGGATGGTAGGCTTAGCTACTTGAAGAAGAACTGCGGCCAAAAGGAAGTGCTGACCTGAAGAGGAGATGTGTGAATGCTCTATTGGAAACTCTAACTTTACAGGGCCGTCCTGATGGTCAAGTTCTGTCTGTAACTGGGGGAACTGGGTGGGACATTTGTTACAAGGAATAAACAAGGACTGGGATCACTCCCCGGGACATAAAGTTGTAAGCCTAAGCCTTGACCTCTCTTTCCCTTGGATGCCTCTATGGACCTGATCACCAAAATGGTGATGACCATGAAGAGGTGAGCACCAGCACTGATTCACACCTCTTGATGAAAGAAATCTGAAGATGTGCAACTGCCTAAAACTTGAACTAAGAGCAGAACTACCCACATAGAATGCCTCCACTATGGTGAGTAGCTCCTTACCTGCAGCATCATCATTCCTATCCACCCCTGTCCTTATGCCAAAGCGCTGTCCGTCAATGGATCAGAAAGAAAAGAACCTATGGAGATATTTAATTTCCTTACAAAAATGCAGTGTTTGGGGGACTGTCTAGAAACATATGCCCTATAGCTACTGTTGCTGGCTGTTATCTGCAACTTCAAGACATTAGATGCTCTCTTGTCAGAGTCAGGATTCCATGTATCACACAAATCTCTCAGATCATGGACTATCTCTCTAGAGAGTCAGACTTCATTTTGGAAAATATCTACGAATTCAAAGAAAAACAGAGGTGTCTAAAAAGGTCTAAGATGTCTGGGCGTTGCAGTTTAAGTGCAGTACCTGTTCATGGGGGAAATGGTATCCTCTGTAGAACAGGTGCCACACACTGACACTGAACCAGGCTACAGAAAACACTGCCCTGCCTGTGAGCACACATGCCAGACAACATAATTTCATGAGTCAATGCTGTGCAACCCAAGGAAGGGGTGCCATTAGAACAAGCAGTTTATAAGAACTATAAAACTATAAAAATCAAATGAAGAGGAATGAAAGCTAGTTCTATATAATACACATATAGCAATTTAATTTAAACAAGTTTTCATTCAACTTCCTTGATTACTCCTCCTTTGGTTAAGGAGGGTGGGTACACCTTTCAACTTTGACACCTCTTAATTATAGAATTTGAATTTCACCCAAACCAGAAATCAATAGCTATATGAATACATTAAAAGATGTGCTAGGCAGGCATGGTTTATGTAAAGTGCATTGTTTCTTTTGCATTTGTTCTATACAAAGAAGTATAGTATTTTATCATTTTTGGAACACAGCAGAAAATGTGCTCAGATTATCCTAAATAACACTGCAGAAACAGATAGGATTTGGGTGGGGGAAATGGGGACCAGTCTATGGCATACACCATTCGAAGGTCTTGACATTCCAAAGTTTAATTTGCGATGTCTAAAGCTTCCAGAGATATAAGATGACAGGAGAAAAATGGTACTGCAATGAGGTTACCAAGGGTTTACATTTTTATCTCAAAGCACATTCACCTTGCAATATCTTATGCTTTTCAGTGATATAGCTTTTAAACAGTTTTCTCAAAATACTTTTAAATGCTATCTGGGATTTAATTAATTCTCAGGAGACATGGCTCGGTCCCTCGAGTGTTGTCCGTCTTTTAAAGGCCCAGTACAGATAGGAACTGTGTCTGGCCTCAGGCTACTCTAACAAGTAGATTCTCCCTTCAATCAGTGCGCCTGCTCAAAAGTCCTTGTGAGGAAATCTGGAAAAGGGCTCTAAATTTAATCTAGTCTTGAAGAGATTTCCCCATTAGCTTCATCCAGTTGAAATCAAAATCAACTTCTCCCCTGCTGGACAGGCTCTATTGATTTTCTGTTATTCTAAAACTGTCCTTCCTTCCAATGTGTTTTTAGCTTAAATACTAAGCAAAGTCCACAACAGGGCATCATTTGACAACGTTTTGGATTTGATAAACTCTGTGATAGTTGTCCTTCACTTTCACTCACCCACCAGGCACTACCTCCTTGCTTCTATCAGCCTATCGATTTTTTATCTATATAAGATAGTGGGTGGGGAAAGAAAGACAGGGCATGAGCGGGGGGTGGGGGGGAAGAAGGGAGACACGGGACATGAGCGGGGGGTGGGGGAACAAGAGGTCAACAAGGTGCATCATAGGAGGGGGTGACAAGAGGAAGACATGGGGCATGAGCAGGGGGTGGGAGGGAACAGGAGGAAGACACGGGGCATGAGCGTGGGGTGGGGGGTGCAGAAGACAGACACAGGGCATGAGAGGGGGGGTGGGAGGGAACAGGAGACAGACACGGGGCATGAGCGGGGGGTGGGGGGGTACAGGAGACAGACACGGGGCATGAGCGGGGGGTGGGGGGCAACAGGAGACAGACACAGGGCATGAGCAGGGGGTGGGGGGGTACAGGAGACAGACACCGGGCATGAGCGGGGGCTGGGGGGCAACAGGAGAGAGACACGGGGCACAGAGCGGGACATTTTGGGACAGCCGGTTCGGCGCGGGACGATTTGGCGCGGCCGGTTCGGTGCAGGAGCTGGTTCGGCACAGCACGGCGAAGCAGCCCGTGCCGAACTGGCCGCACATAAATGTCCTGCGAGTTCTTCATGCAGGCACCACAGCCACGCAGAATACACAGCCGGGCCCGTGAAGGTGGGGGCTGTGCTGCTCGGAGCAGCACAGCCCCCACCCTCGTGAGCCGGCAGATCAATTCTGCTCTGGGCGCCGCACCCCAGTGCACATCGCCTGCTGTTTAGGGAAACGTTCAGTGCAGTGCGAGTTTCAACTTCATCCCACACTATTTTAAAATGAAACTGCTCTAGAACAGTTTCATTCTAAAATAGTATGGGGGGAAGTTGAAACTCGCATTTTCAGTGCACGGCACTGAATGTTTCCCTAAATAGCAGGCGATGTGCGCTGGAGTGCGGCGCGCCAAAACGGGGTGTGCCAACGGGGCATGAGCAGGTGGGAGGAACCGGAGACAGACACGGGGCATGAGCGGGTGGGGGGAAACATGAGACAGACACGGGTCATGAGCGGGTGGGGGGAAACAGGAGACAGACACGGGGCATGAGCGAGGGGTGGGCGGGAGGAAGGGATAGAGACACGGGGCATGAGCGGGGGTGGGCGTCGGGAGGGATGGAGACATGGGGAATGAGCGGGTGGTGGGCAGCGGGAGGGATAGAGACACGGGGCATGAGCGGGGGGTGGGCGGCGGGAGGAATAGAGACACGGGGCATGAGCGGGGGGTGGGCGGCGGGAGGGATAGAGACATGGGGCATGAGCAGGGGATGGGCGGCGGGAGGGATAGAGACACGGGGCATGATCGGGGGGTGGGCGGCGGGAGGGTTAGAGACATGGGGCATGAGCGGGGGGTGGGCGGCGGGAGGGATAGAGACACAGGGCATGAGCGGGGGGTGGGCACGGGAGGGATAGAGACATGGGGCATGAGCGGGGGGTGGGTGGCGGGAGGGATAGAGACGTGGGGGATGGGTGGCGGGAGGGATAGAGACACAGGGCATGAGCGGGGGTTGGGCGCGGGAGGGATACAGACATGGGGCATGAGTGGGGGTGGCCGGTGGGAGGGAAAGAGACACGGGGAATGAGCGGGGGGTGGGCGACGCGAGGGATAGAGACAAGGGGCGTGGGTGGCAGGAGGGATAGAGACATGGGGCATGAGCGGGTGGAGGGATAGAGACACGGGGCATGAGCGGGGGGTGGGCAGCAGGAGGGATAGACACACGGGGCATGAGCGGGGGGGGTGGGCGGCAGGAGGGATAGACACACGGGGCATGAGCGGGGATGGGGGAGGGAGAGAGACACAGGGGGCATGAGCAGGGGGTGGGCGGGAGGGATAGACACACGGGGCATGAGTGGGGGGTGGGCGGCGCGAGGGATAGACACACGGGGCATGAGTGGGGGGTGGGTGGTGGGAGGGATAGACACACGGGGCAAGAGCGGGGGGTGGGCGGCGGGAGGGATAGACACACGCGGCATGAGCGGGGGGGTCAGGGGGTGGGGGGAGGGTAGAGACACACGGGGCATGAGCGGGGGGTGGGCGGCGGGAGGATAGACACACGGGCATGAGCGGGAGGTCGGGGGGTGGAGGGGAGGGGAGAGACACATGGGCATGAGCAGGGGGTGGGCGGCGGGAGGGAAAGATACACGGGGCATGAGCGGGGGAGGGAAAGAGACACGGGGCATGAGCGAGGGGAGGGATAGAGTCACGGGGCATGAGCGGGGGGTGGGCGGCAGGAGGAATAGACACACGGGGCATGAGCGGGGGGTGGGCGGCGGGAGGGATAGACACACGGGGCATGAGCAGGGGGTGGGCGGGAGGAATAAACACATGGGGCATGAGCAGAGGGTGGGCGGCGGGAGGGATAGACACACGGGGCATGAGCGGGGGCTGGGCGGCGGGAGGGATATAGACAAGGGGAATGAGCGGGTGGTGGGCAGCGGGAGGGATAGACACACGGGGCATGAGCAACGGGAGAGATAGACACATGGGGCATGAGCGGGGGGTGGGCGGCGGGAGGGATAGACACACAGGGCATGAGCGGGGGGTGGGCAGCGGGAGGGATAGGCACACGGGGCATGAGCGGGGGGTGGGCGGCGGGAGGGATAGAGACACGGGGCATGAGCGGGGGGAGGGATAGAGACACGGGGCATGAGCGGGGGGTGGGCGGCAGGAGGGATAGACACACGGGGCATGAGCAGGGGGGTGGGCGGCAGGAGGGATAGACACACGGGGTATGAGCGGGGGGTTGGCGGCGGGAGGGATAGACACACGGGGAATGAGCGGGGGGTGGGCGGGAGGGAGGGATAGACACATGGGGCATGAGCGGGGCGGGAGGGAGAGAGACACACGAGGCATGAGCGGGGGGTGGGCGGGAGGGGGAGAGACACACGGGGAATGCGTGGGGGTGGGCGGGAGGGGGAGAGACACACGGGGCATGAGCGGGGGTGGGGGGAGGGGGAGAGACACACGGGGCATGAGTGGGGTGTGGGCAGGAGGGGGAGAGAGACACGGGGCATGAGCAGGGGGTGGGCGGGAGGGGGAGAGACACACAGGGCATGAGCGGGTGGTGGGCGGGAGGGGGAGAGACACATGGGGCATGAGCGGGGGGGTGGGCGGGAGGGGGAGAGACACACGGGGCATGAGCGGGGGTGGGGGAGAGGGAGAGAGACACACGGGGCATGAGCGGGGGGTGGGCGGGAGGGGGATAGACACACGGGGCATGAGCGGGGGTGGGCGGCGGGAGGGATAGAGACACGGGGCATGAGCGGGGGGAGGGATAGAGACACGGGGCATGAGCGGGGGGTGGGTGGCAGGAGGGATAGACACACGGGGCATGAGCAGGGGTGTGGGGGGCGGGAGGGATAGACACACGGGGTATGAGCGGGGGTTGGCGGCGGGAGGGATAGACACACGGGGAATGAGCGGGGGGTGGGCGGGAGGGAGGGATAGACACACGGGGCATGAGCGGGAGGGAGAGAGACACACGAGGCATGAGCGGGGGGTGGGCGGGAGGGGGTGAGACACATAGGGAATGCGTGGGGGTGGGCGGGAGGGGGAGAGACACACGGGGCATGAGCGGGGGTGGGGGGGAGGGGGAGAGACACACGGGGCATGAGTGGGGGGTGGGCAGGAGGGGGAGAGAGACACGGGGCATGAGCAGGGGGTGGGCGGGGGGAGAGACACACAGGGCATGAGCGGGTGGTGGGCGGGAGGGGGAGAGACACATGGGGCATGAGCGGGGGGTGGGCGGGAGGGGGAGAGACACACGGGGCATGAGCGGGGGTGGGGGAGAGGGAGAGAGACACATGGGGCATGAGCGGGGGGTGGGCGTGAGGGGGATAGACACACGGGGCATGAGCGGGGGGTGGGCGGGAGGAGGAGAGACACACAGGGCATGAGCAGGGGTGGGGGGAGGTCGAGAGACACACAGGGCATGAGCGGGGGTGGGGGGAGGGAGAGAGACACACAGGGCATGAGCGGGGGGTGTGGGGAGGGAGAGAGACACACAGCGTTCGTGTGCAGGCGGCAGATCCCGCTCCTCGGCCCTCCGCTGGCCACCATATGCCGATGGCGTGAGCGGGGGGCTGGAGGAACAGGGGAGACACGGAGCATGAGTGGGGGTGGGGGGGACAAGAAGGACACACGGGGCATGAGCGGGGGTGGGAGGAACAGGAGACAGACACGGGCAGACTTACTGTGCAGGCGGCAGATCCCGCTCCTGCTGACAAAGCCTCTCATGCGAGGAACAAAGATGGCGGGCGTCTCTGAAGCCAGACGCACTGCACGCTTTCACCGCATCCAATGAGAGAGCACGTCAGATGTCCGCGGACATCACGCAAGCTGCTTGCCCAATCACTGTCCTGTCCGCGGAGCGAACAGGGAAGTGTGTCCGCGAAGCGAACACAGATATCACTAATTTCTTTCACTTACATTTTTGTCATTTTTTAAAAACAACTACTGGACGGATTTACACCAAATAAAGCAAAACACGCTTTCGGGACCAAGCCGCCGCTCCTGCCGCAAATTTGGTGTAAATCCGTCCAGCGGTTTGGGCTGTAGGCGTGATTATGTCTATGGGAAAAAACAAAAGTTTTGGGACCCCCCCTATAACTTTTCCCCCCCTGGACGAATCCTCACCAAACTTTGCAAATAAATTCAGAGTGGGCCATATACTTTTTTTGCAAAGTTTGGTGAGGATTCGTCCAGGGGGAGCGAAGTTATAAGCCGCCCAAAAAGTGCTCTTCCTATGGAAACACCAACTTAACCATAACTACATGGCCACTACCGTGGCCATGTAATATATATATCTTTGGGGCACTGATTTCCATCAGGCAAAGTGAGTGGCACTCTTCAGAGTCGTTTTGATAAATAAAGCATCCGGATTCCAAAATGTCGTTTGGTAGAAAAAAGTTTTCTTTATTTGGATCCTTACAACTCGGCAAGCAAAATTTAAAAGTTAAAATTACAGGCCATCAAAATCTGGCACTCCCATAGTGCAAAAAAGTGAGCGTTTTCAGGCGTTAACGTGTTTCGTGGCATTTCTCGCCGCTTGTTCACAACCAATATAAAACATATATATATATATATACATGTGATATTGGTACAAATGGCATATTCAGATTCATAAGAATATCCTTAATTCCGAACATATAATTTATGTTTCTTCATACATTATGGAGCTATTAAAATATGCAAATTATGGATAAACCAAACATTTTAATATGGAATGTTGACATGCATATGATTTATGTTTTTATGCTTAATCCGGATCTGTATTCAGTGTTATAATCAGACAAATGGTTTAGAAATTATTACTAATAGTGTATTTTACAAATGTCATCTTCCCTGCACCCTTTTTAAGTCAGCTTTGTGCTGCTAATGTCGAAGTTGCATTTCATTTGTTTGTGGCTTGACTCTTTATCAACAGAAACCATATGTCTTGATAAATACATGTTGTTGAACAAAAGATTTGTTTAATAGGCATCTTGATAAAACAAATACACAAAACAAATACACAAAACAAAAACACCTCATCAGTCACCTTAACTCCAATAACCCTTGCATGTAGCTGCACTCTTCTATACCTAGGCATAGATAGTGATACCTTGCTCGCGACCTCGCCCTCGCCTCTAACAGCCCTTACAGCACACATCTGTACACTTTCCTCCTGTATAGATATTGACCTTTTATGTATGAAGATTTGTATACATTTCCATACCTCCTATTCCTGTAATCCTGTAATCCTGTAATCCTGTAATCCTGAATATTTTTTCTCATGAGTACCCGCCTCTAACAGCCCTGTACATATTTGTATATTTGTATATTTACCCCTGCATAGATATTGACTTTGTATGTATGAAGTTTTGTACTTTTCTTATTCTGTAATTCTGGTTATCTCTATCACTACCACAATGTGTATATTTCTGCAACATTGTAAGCTTCGAATTATCTTCTGCCTGCGCCCTGTTGCCCCTGGGTAAGGTGCGCCATACAAATAAATAAACAAACAAACAAACAAACATTATTGGTGAAAAGTACTGATTTGCAAGGTCAGGGTTTAAGGGCTGTAGTAGGTATCTGCTACTTGAAGTTGCAGTTAATGTTGAACCAGGTATCCCTCAATCAAATGCCAAAGTAGTCTTTTAGATCAGCTTATAAAACAAGATCACGTTCTAGCCTGAATTTCCATTTTAAAGCTCACATGTTATTTTTTGAAGGTTGGAAACGGTCTTTTGCCTTCTGTAATCACTAATGGGCCACTAGTCTTCTATGCATTGATCAACGTGATCATTTTTGGAGTGTGGTCATTCTTGATCCTCAAGAGCTTAACTAATGATTGTTTCTGGATGACATATACATTTTGGTTAATGTAAATGTTCATGTTAGGAACAGTCTGTCACATATAAGAGAAATATGTTCTATTTAAGCAATTTTAACTTGTAAAAGCATCAAACAATATGTTGGGTGTGTCAATCAACAATATTATGTTGTGATTTATAATTAATTCTCCTTGTTTTATGGTATTTATTTATCATCATTTCCGTATGTATGTATCCAGATTTTTTTTTGGCCATTTTGTTCTATAGTCAGCCACATTTATTATTTGTCATATAAAAAGAAAATGTAAGTATTTTTCTGCATTTATTCAATGCATTTACTACAACACATACACAGCCAGCACCTGTGTTTTTCCATATCAGTGTAAGCTCCAAATTTACCTGGACAACTAACGTGTGCTCCTGTGGCTACTGTTGACCTAAGATATATGTTGACAGCAATTTTAAGCTATTTAATGGTATTTTCCATACAACTTCTACATTCTGCATGCTGCCAATCTGCAACACGTTTGTCTTGCATTGCATGATTAACAGTTTAGGTAACCAAGCAGATGGACCTTCTTTTCTGTTTTCTTTCCATTTCTTTCAATTAATACAGACATAAAGCAGATTGATTTCCATCTGTATTTATGTATACACAACACTAAAAATGGAAAACTGGGAGACTTATTTAAAATGCATATTCTAACTTTGTAAATAACTTCACATTCTCTCCTCATCCTAATCTTATTGAACACTTCTTTTCCAAAAACACACTTTTTATTTGGCTATCAATATGGTAAATCATGCATTTGAAGTTATGTTAATTTTCCTCATTAAAAAAATCATGTTTTTCTTGGAGATGAGTGACTGGTGAATTTAATGTTTACTTTGTTTTGTCTGTTAAATAATAGTTAATCAGTATTTTAGTGTAAAGTGTCATTCTGACCTCATATCGTTTAATAGAGAGCATCACACTCAATCAAATAATGTTTTGAAACATCCTCCATATTTGGGTAACCTAATTCCAACCTGCTTTTCAATTCTCATCTGAGAAAAAGAACAATCCCTTTTTTCTTCATTGTGTTTGTGATAAAAATGGATCTGAAGCTTTAATTTTTTATGTTTCACTCTTTAAAACAACTATGTGAAGGATCACCACGCTCCAACTGGGCAATCATAAAACTGTATGTCCAAGACTAGCTCCAGCAAGGTGCAAGCCTGCAGTGGTCTCTTTCATCTTGAGTGGCCACAAATGTCTGCCATGCATGGATACACAATGTACAAAACAACAGAGTTCATAAAACAATGCTTATGTTAAAATTGTAAAGTATGTGCCACAGAATGGGAGAGACACCAATATTTCTCCTTAAACATTTTTAATAGCATTATAATGTGTACTCGTAATTGATTGCTAGTTGAACTTAATGTTAGTCCACAGTGTGCAGAATATAGAAAAGGTATGGATTAGCTGAAAGGTAAACACTGGGATTCAATCTGAATTCAAATTAGACAACAGGTGTAAAAAAAGTAGGTTTGCATTACAATCTAAAATGTTCCTATCTATCTTCCGTGGTAGTCTGATTCACGATTTAAACCATATGTTTATGAGCTACACTGTGTCAACCTAGAAGAAATGTATAGCAGTGTTGTGCCGCTATTGCTTATTCTGCCCGCCCATCTCAATTCAAAAACAGAGAATCACAAATGCACAGAGGTGAGTTAAAACATAATTTACAAACTAAAGTGGACAATTGATACATGTTCTACTGCCACAGTAAACTACTTTTACACAGGAGACTAACCTCCTCCTTGGCCCTACAGCAAACAATCAAGTGCTTATTTTACAACAGATGGTTTACTGTAACACCATGCATACTGGTCTGCCGAAAGAAATCATCCATAAACTTCATCTAATACCTGATAATAGGTTTGAATATTGTTTTTATGGTATTACAAATGTGTATTAAACAGAGAACCTGGAAGTCAATGAAGAGTTGCATGTACAGATGACGTAGAAACATATTTAGCAGCAGCATGAAGAGGCAGTTAATTGGCCTCAATGACATTTTATAGATTGGCTCCTAATGCAACAGCACATTGAATTTAAAATACTATGGTCCAATGCTACTTGTAGAGCACTAACGGCTGAGGCATCCAAGTGCATACTCACTGGTGTAGCGGGAAACATTAGCAAAATCAGACAAAGATTCGATAAAAAGAAGGGTCTTACATTTTTTCTTGAAGGACATAAGGTTGAGACGATTTCGTAAATCAGGAGGAAAGGCATTCTAGTGCTTGGCCGCCACCCCGAGAAGGATCTCCCCATGGCTCTGGACCATTTGAGGGAGGGACTAGAATCTAATTCTGTTCGCAACATGCAACTAGTAAAGTTCTTTAGGAGCATGCCGGATGTGGAACCTGTGGAATAGTCCTGGAACAGCATGTGCCGCAGTATTCTAGATTACCTGTATCTGTCTACCACATTTTTGGGGGCACCTCGCAGCAGTGAGTTGCCATACTCTATGCACAAACTGATGATGGCTTGTGTAATATTTCAGCATGCTTTTCTGAGATATAAAGTCTAATTTGAAACAATATCATAATATAGAAAGTAGTTGCACTCATGACTTTCGTGTCTCATCATAGAATGATTTTATCAAAATACACACCCAGGTTTTTCACAAATGGTGATAGTTTGGCATTTGCTTTGTTAAGGAGATGTTGCTTGTTGGGGTGTTTAGACTTAGCAGATACAAATGTGTTAAGGCCTTTGGTTTTTCTGATGTCAAAACATAGAAAATTCGGATCCCTTCATATCCCAATTAAATTCAGCGAATGATTAAATTTAGAAATTATTGGATCATTTTTTTGGGGGGAAATGCAGAAGATGAGTTGAGTGTCATTGTCATAATTCTGAAATGTAATATTCTCTTGAAGCCAGTTAAGTAGTGGTTTTAGATACATGTTAAAAAGGAGAAGGGATAAACAAGCTTCTTGTGGCACTCCACAGCCTAGCTTAAAAGATTTAGATTCAGTTTGATTGATCCTGACAAAGGCTGTTCGGCAATTTCAGAATTAAGCAAACTAATCTGAAACATCATCTGATATATTGGCAACTGCTTTTAACCTCATAAATAGGATGCAGTGATCCAGGGTATCAAATGCTGCCTATAGATCAAGTAACAGCAAAGGCGCAGTTGAACCCGGATCCATGAGATATAAAAGATGGTCTTTGACATAAAGTAATGCTGTTTCAGTACTACTGCCTGGACGGAAGCCTGATTGAAAATTGATAAGTAGTGATTTTTTCTCCAGATGTTCTTGAAGCTGATTGGAGACTACATGTGTCCATGAATTTAAGCAACATGGTAGAGTTGGAAATGGGTCTATAATTCCCAGCTTCAAGTGGATCTAAAGAATTGCTTTAATCAGTGGGGCAATCCAGGAGATTGCTATATTGGTATATTATGTCACCCATTGAAAATAAACCTCAATTTCCTTCTCAAGTCGTTGATAATAAACAAAATACTGTGTTGTATCTTTCTGTGATGAAGTGACTGCACAGCATATTAGTTAGCACTCACATCACTTAATTGTTTTCCTTGAGCACAATGTGGTGCTAGATTTCTCCCAATTGTGGGTGCATTCGACTACTGAGCGCATGGTTGGCTGTGGCACCAGAGTTATTGGGGGACCACATGGATTCACTGTGGTTTGTCCTGCATGTGGGAATTATATGTGATAGTTACCGATATTCACGTGCATGAAAAGGCAGCCTTGCTATATGGCCTATGCAGGTCCAGGTTATTGCTTGATTACACATGCTGTTTACATATATATACTTTTTGTAGAGTGCTAGTTGTCCCCAGATGAAGATGTGGTGAAACTACACCTACATGTCGAAACCAGTCGGTCCTGAAACAGTTTTGAATATGTGATTGTATCCTATTTAACAGCTACTAAGATCCACTCCAAAAAGGAAAAAAAAACATGTTTTTAATATTGTTTATTAATTGGTGTTAATATGATATGGACATTTTTGTGATTTGTATAAATGTGAATAGAGAGTTGTTGATGATTGATTGATTTATGATAGATTACCTTATTGTTGTGTGGGAATTATTGGTGTCATTTGCATTTTATAGTTGCGATTTTACATGCTTCTAATTGTTGTTACATATTTGATTTATTAATGATTTAAATACATGTGATACCGATTTGGAAAATGATGTCCTCTAGATCTTCTTTCTGCTAAAGCAATAACATAACATGCCATATGTTGCAATGACAACACTGCTACTAAAACATTGTTGTGCTCCATCTATAAAAGTATTTCCTATATAGAGTTGTACTCACCAAAAATATAATAAAAAGTAATGTAATGGTGTATGCCAAGTGCTAACTCAAACCAATGAGACCTGTGCTCTCCACTCACTTCAATACAAATCTTTTAAAAGTATTTATTTAAAACGAGACACAATTATTTAGTTTAATGTGAGCATGGTATGCAAAGCCAACATTTCAGCTTTGAATGATAAAAGCCAATGTCATAGGCAGGTAGGTTTAGAGACTAACATATACCTATTATGAGCAACAGTGCTGTGGATAAATGCAACTTGAGTTACATATGAACAGTGTATAGGACATGGCTATGATTATGAAGGAAACAAGGTGAACCCATGATGCACATGCATAAGCAGTTTTATGAGGAGGAGTGGTTAAAAAGAACCCAGTTGTGTGGGTATTGAAACCATTTCTGAATGGCATCCTTGATAGACAATAAGCCCGAGAGGCCCTCTGTGGCATCACAGGATCTTCCTTCAGATATTGGTGAGAGATGGCCTTCACAACGTAGTAGAACATAGTTCCTGTTGTGAAAATAGCAGTCATAAAAAGTGGGTCTTAATATTTGGGTAAAAGCTTATCAAACAAACATCTTCAAATCTGAGAACAGAGGCACAAACTGTTGTTTTGGGCGTTGGGTTCATAAGTGAAGACTGTTCCAAGGCACACCAAATGTTGTCTTAAATTTAGGGGTCTTGGGGTCAATTGTCTTCCCAAGTTCAACACACAAACATGTTTTCCCATTGTAAAAGAACAGACTCTGCAAGCATATTTCAGGAAATGAAAGTAGGCTAGCCCTTCTAAGGTGCAATGTAACCATGCTCCACCTACTGTCCTCCCAAGACGTGATCCACGTGAGTAGGCACATTGAAAGCATGAGATTAGGAATGGTGGGCTCAGTAGGATGTTTCTCTCCCTGTATTACATGTTTTTTAAAAGTTCCTGTGAGTGGGTATGCACAACTTTGCAAATAAAGCTCCTAGAAGCTGTGAAGTTATACTCCCTGATTTTTAAATCAAGATGAATGATTTGATGTAGGTGCTATTGAGGTTACATTAGGCAACACTGTAAATGTGGAGAAGAGCTCAGCCTACCTGTCAGAAACGTGTTGCTTTGTTAAGCAGAATTTGCAACCACACAGATTTCGTTTTAGTGTTACTCAGTATTCCAGGAAGGTGACACATAGGGTATCTGTACCTAGTTGGAATGACATGTTGTCAAAAGAAAAACCTTTGAATAAGAGCAGAAAGAAGAAACGGTGAAATCAAGCAAAAAGCAATCAAGAAAGGCAGAAACAACAGCTACAAGAAACTCCAGGAATCCAGAGGCAAGTCCCGGAACAGGATAACCAAACACCAAGATGCAAGGCTACTAAGGGGTGGACCTGAGCTGCAATGTGCAGATAGGGCAGTGATGACTTTACTAGATGATCAAGATGCAAGGCTACTAAGGGGTGGACCTGAGCTGCAATGTGCAGATAGGGCAGTGATGACTTTACTAGATGATCATCTGCTTGTGCCGTGCATTGATCGGTAAGAAACCATTCATGGTGCCCATGGTATTCCAAGTATTAAAGTAGAAGAGAGAATCTTTCCTTGGGATCAAAACAGTCACCTGACATTCTGCATCAAATACTGCCATATATATAGTCAAAGCTGTAATGGAAACATTCATATCCTCTTGGAATCTTCAATTTAGAGCATCTTGTAAAAACATAGACTATGATTGCAAAAAGAGCTGACTACCTGCTGCCTATTGATTACTGACTTCTACAAAATTAGAATAAAAACGTACAGTTAATCGAGTACACGAAAATAACATGTCTTAATGCAATTTTCAGGGAAAAAAAATACAGAGGCTCCTGGGGATGGTAACTAAATACTTCCCGACCATTGTAATTAAGTGGTATCTTCAGCCCTAGGGTATCTCTGAACCCCTTTGTCGCAAGACTAATGCAATTACCATCATGACCAACTGATAATACTGTGAAAGCCCAATATAAAACCCTATTTATATTACAACGATAGCCCATTTAGCTATTTACTGATTAAAAAACATTGCTACTAGCAGTCAAGACAATATTAAGCTAATGTGGAAAAGGATGTACTTAGGGTTACAAATCTCACATGACTTCATTAAGGAATTGTATTTACCTTTATTATTGAATTTGTTTTAATTAATCCTATTGCCTCTTCTCCTACTTACAATTATTAGCCGATAACTTGTTTGCTGTTTAGTCAATAACATCGAATGGAGGTATACATATGCTGTTCAAATTTATTATCTGCTGCGATTACAGAAATGTCTACAGTTTTAAAATGTTGTCTTTTTGATTACTTTGACTGTTATTTTATTATTGTTTGTATGTTCTTCAAAAACGTTGGTCATAGAGGCTGTCTTTTTTAATATCTAAATTATCATATGCATATATAAAACTCTAAAGACATCCAGTCTTTGGGAACTGAGCATGTGCACAGTATCCTGAGTCCCTATCAAAAATATGTCCAGGGAAATGAAACTTTATCTCTGGATCACCCTTTGGCCAGGGATGTCATTTCACTAAAATGCCAGGAGTAGCGGAAGTGACATCACGCGACCCTTGACCCTTGATGACATCACATGAAGTGATGCCATTTGACGCCACCCCGAAGTGACATCACTGGAAGCGATGGAACATGACCTTTCACCCCTTGACAAAACAGGAAGTGGCCTCACATTACATTGTTCCTAAGTACACTATGAAAAACATGGTTATGATATCACTGTAATGAGATACACATTTCATACAGGAATGCATCACCATATGTATTGTTAATATCATTGAGTGGATGCCAATATTACAAAATTACTGTGAATACAAGCAGACGTCCAAGGCCAAATGATAATGTGTAATTACAGAGCACTTACGCTTAAGCACTTTATATAGAACAAATATACACACAATATCACCTAACCTGTGTTGGTATTCATTTATCAACCTGAGAATGATGAAAGCCTGATTTGGCCTTGCCGGGATTCAAACCTACTGATCCCACACACATTGCAGCAGCGAGTGCTCAACCCACTGAGCTATCTTACCGGCTATAGTAAAATAAGCAATTACATGTCTGAATGCTCTCAAAGTCAGAAAGCAAATTATACTCTGTAGTGGATACCATTAAATTGGTAACTGAGGTTTAACAGCAGACCAGTTCATCTGCAGGTCTGGTGCAAAGTTGGCCACATGTCAAGCCTGCGTGGAACTAATTTTCAGGCTTCAGAGGTTGACAAAACACATACAATTGGGAGGGTTCATAACGGTGTATTAAAGAATTTAGAGTAGCGCAGGGAAAACAGTGCAGTCACACGGCATCCTGTACTCTGGGCACTCGTTACCTCATTCATGCAAACAAACATCCTGGACAGCATGCCAGGGAGATAGGAAAGATAGACACATTACAACAAAGCATTAATTGTGGCCCAATGAAATCAAGGGCCACTTGATGTGCTATGGTCTAACATTTCTACACTGCACACAAGCTTTTAGGCAAAATGATTTTGTCAAGTGACCGAGGACACAGAGATGGAATTTCTTGTGAAGATCATAACATAGACAATGGCAGAAAAAAATGCTATAACTGCAATTTGCGAAAAGCAAAATACAAAGTCCGAAATTGCTGCTTATTCTACTATAAATGCTTTTTGGAAGTTTATGTCTGCATTGTGAATTTGAGGTGTTTAAGAACAGACTAAATCAGTGACTCATCCTCTGAAGTGTGCCTGAAATAAACCTGTAATGAGTCTAGCACTTATTGTATAGAATTCCAGAAAGACAAATGAATTGGTATTCCTATTCTTTCTTCCTTATTTCTTATTTAGGATCACTGCCCAAAGTGTTACACTAGTGCAACCCCCTGAACAAAAAAGCCAGCCTCACCAGAAACAAAGAGCCACATGGCACTGGCCACAGCCCAGGAGCATCAATTTAAAAAAAATATATATATATTATAGGCCGATGGTCCCCGCCCTATAGTTAAGGTTCGGAGACACATAGGAACCCCTTTTATTGGCCAAAAATTCGAAAGTGATTAGAAGTCTGCGGGTCCCCCCGGACTGCAAAGTTTCACAAAGATTTGTTTAACATTAAAAAAGTTATTAAAGCGTCCCAAACATCTTTTTTTTTCTACAGTGTGGCCTCCTTCCCATCCACTTTCCCATAGACAAAAAAGGCCAATTTTTCCCAAAGCGCACGGCCTAAACCACTGGATGCATTTTGACCAGGTCCGAAACAACTTGGGCACGAAGTGTAGACTTGTGATCCATGCGTGGTTTGGGGTTATTCCGTGCCTTAGTTATTTTAAAATTTGATGGCGAAGGGGGTGCCCCCTTCCCCAAAAATTATGTTTGTTTGTTTATTTGTTATTGCGCACCAAACCCTTGGGCATTCGGGCGCAGCAGAGGTCAAGACAACTTAAGCTTAGTTACAGAGTAAGTACAATGAATCATATAATATACAAAACAGTTGGAGAATAAGTACTGCCAGGATAGTTACAATGGCGGAAGGAAGCACAGTAAGAAACATGCAGCAGAGACAGCAATGCAGGTAGCGAGAGGTAAGCTAACAGTCATTCGTGCGTAGCCATTTGATTACATTGAGTCTAAATTTGGGATAAGGCTGTTCCTTTCTAAGGTCATGCGGTAATGCATTCCAAGTTTGAGCTGCAATAACTGGGAAGCTAGATCCTCCAGATGTAACACGTTTAAATCTGGGTACTTCCAAGGTATGGGCATTGGCAGCTCTTGTTGGGCGTGTGGACGATCTTCTGTTTATCCTACCAGCAAGGTAGGGTGAGGCTAAGTTGTTTAAACATTTAGAGGTGAGGGAGGTGGTTTTTAGGAGTATCCTATCAGATATTTTGAGCCAATGAATCTCTCTTCTAGCATCTGAGATGTGTTCTCTCATAGGGATATTCAAGGCTGCTCTTACGGCATTATTTTGCATTCTTTGTAATTTGTCGATGATATTTTTGTTGGCACCTGAGTAGAGAGCATTACAATAGTCTAGTCTCGACATTACGAGAGCATTGGCCAGGGTGATGCAGCTCGAGGTAGTGAGGAATGGTCTGCATGCTCGGCTAAGCTTACAGGTATAGGCTGTGGAAGATGCGAGGGAATTGATTTGTTTCTTGAGCGAGAGAGTGGCATCAAGATAGAAATCTAGTGTCTTGACCACTGGCATCACTTTGATGAGATTGTTGTCAATATTGAAGGCGGTAGAGCTAGGGCTAAGTTTTTTTATGTTTGCTTCAGAGCCTAGGATTAGTATCTCGGTTTTATCGTCATTCAGGCAGAGGCCATGAGATGCCATCCATGCCTGAATGAGGAAGTATACTTTGTTTACTAAGGCTGTGTCCTCCAAAAAGTTGCCCGAAAGGGGGATAAGGATCTGGGTATCATCTGCATAATTTGTGTAGGTGATACCCAGTCTGTCCAATTTGTCGAACAGAGGCTTAGTAAAGATGTTGTACATGGTAGGCGAGAAACAGGATCCTTGGGGTACTCCGCAGGCGATTTGAATTGGGTCAGCAGCTGTTAATGGGGAAAAGACTCGCATTGTCCTGTTAGCAAGGAAGGATGGACCCAGGCTATGGCTTCCCCTGAAAAGTGCGCCGCCGACCTAAGGTGGTTACATAAGACTGCATGATCCACTAGGTGGAACGCTGCAGAGAGGTCCAGGAGAAGTAACATAGCAGTTTGACCCTTGTCCTTCAACTCGTCAATTTGAGTCTTGAGGTCTAGCAGGGCAGTTTCCGTTCCGTGGAGTTGGCGGAAGCCAGACTGTCATGATCCTAGTAGCTGATTAACTTCTAGGTATTCCTGAATTTGAATATATGCCACCCCATCAATAATTTTGAGTAGAAAGGAGACAGTGGTGATAGGTCTAGTTAGTGGGGATAGTGGGATCTAGTGTTTGCTTTTTAAGCAGGGGGAGGACCCAAGATTCTTTGAGGTTATTGGGTACTGAATTAGTTTTAAAAGAAGCGTTAATGAGCTTGGAGATAAACGGGGCCAGGTCTCTAGCAGCATCCTTTATAATTTGTGCCGGGCAGCTGTCGCCCTTGCAGTTTGAAGGTTTTAAAGAAAGAATGATTTTTTCTGTGTCAAGGATAGACATTTCTTTAAAGGTAAATGGTGTAGTTGTGTTACACCCTGTGTCAGGTGATGGATGTTGCTCAGAGGAGGGCAAAGAGGCCTTTTTAATTGCTATTTTCTGCTGGAGCGTAGTAATTTTATTTAGGAGGGCTTTTTCAATTGTGGTACACCATGGCTTATCCTTGGGGACAGTGTCTGCCGGTGGAATTGGGGCTTCCATTTCCCAGAGGATGGAAAACAGTTCCTTAGTATTGGAGCTAGCTTTTGCAATTCTTTTTTTTTTTTTAAACTTCTTTTTTATTTGAAATGACAGCGTACCAGAAAAACACAGAAGGAGCCACACGGCGCCATATTTAGCAAACATCAGGCAATATACACACCAGGCAACACATAATGAGTAGATTGAAACAATATCGAAATCGGCAATACACAGGGCGTTGACCGCTGTACCATAGGGGGTATGCATCTATGGTGAGCCCACTAGAGAGGAGGGGGACGAATTGGATGGGGAGGACATGGCGGTCATATATTCCCGGAATCTATGCCAGATATCCCTCGGCCTGGAATGTGGGTGTTGCATTGTATTCTAGGACTGCTCCGTGTCGTGAGCCCATGTGACTGATCTGAGCCACTGCGTATAGGTCGGCGACCTGGGGCGGAGCCAGCATAGTAATATGCAGCGAACTGCCAGCAGCATGCACAGGCCTGCCAGTTTCTTAGAGTCACAGGGCAATTGAGGGAGGTCATGGAACAAGCAGTGCAGTGGGGAGGGGGTGATAGTGTGTTCCAGGATGTCAGATAGTGCGGAGCAAATATCCAACCAGAATTGGGTTAAGAGGGGGCAGTCCCATAGCATATGGATATAGGAGGCTTGATCAGTGCCGCACCAGGGGCATGTAGGGGGATAGTGTGGAACATGCGATGCAGTCTCTTGGGTGTGTGGTGGAACCTGTTTGGACCTTGATATGATATGATATGATATGATATGGTATTTGTAACGCGCCTATACACAGGTGTTTCAAGGCGCGTTGAGGCAGGGAGGGGAGGAACAAGGGGAGACAAAACAAACGATCCTACTAGGCCAGGTGTCATTCAGATCGCGCAAGTGCAGGGGTGGGGGAGGGGGAAAAAGTGCAAGGGGAAGGGGAGGGGGGGAAGTGCAGTAAAGGTAAGTGGCATAAGTAATAAATAAAAAAGGGCCAGCTAGTGGCAAGTGCAAGGTAAGTGCAGAGCAAGTGCTGGGGAAGGGGGGGGGGGCTGTAGGGATACAGAGACAGTCCCATAGTGCAGAGGGGTTCCAGGGGATCAGTGACTGGGACCAGGACCAAAGGCAGTTTAGAGTGGTCAAGTTGCAGGATCAGTGCAGTTTAGTGAAGAATTTAATTAGCTGTTCAGCAGGGGAGAGGGAGAGAGAAAGCAGAAGCAAAGAGGAAGGTTGTGAGGTGCTTCCGGAACCGGAGGTGGTTCTCCTCAAGTTTCAGGGAGGCAGGAAGGCTGTTCCAGAGGGAGGCCCCTGCCGCGGAGAGAGATCTACCCCCAGCTCGTTGCTTCGAGAAGCGGCTGACCATGAGGGAGTTGAAGGCGGATGAGCGAAGGGCTCGGGGAGGAAGATATTTGGGAAGAGAGAGTTGAAGGTATTTAGGACCCAGGCCCCAGAAGGCCTTGTGGACAATGCAGAGGGTTTTGAACTTTATCCTCGCAGTCACTGGGAGCCAGTGTAGAGATTTCAGTCCTGGAGAGATACGGTCCCTGGGCTTGAGGCCAAGGACAAGTCTCGCAGTTCTGTTCTGGATGAGTTGCAGAGGGCGGAGAGTGGAGGCAGGCAGATTAAGATAGAGGCTGTTACAGTAATCCAGCTTCGAGAGAACCAGGGCTCGGGAGACAGTGAGCTTCTGGGGGAAGGAGAGGAAGGGAAGAATACCTCTGAGGAGGTGCAGCTGGTAGTGTGACCTCTTGGCGACGTCAGAAATATGAGGAGAGAAGGAGAGTGTGGAGTCGAAGATGACCCCAAGGTTTTTTGCCTTGCAGGTAGGAGCAGGGAGGGGGCCAAGGGAGGCAGGCCAGAGAGCTGCAGGGAAGGAGGGAGTGGGAGTACCGATGAGTAGAATCTCAGTCTTACTGGCATTAAGGCAGAGGTCATTGGCGGCACACCATTCTTGGATAGCAGACAGACAGTGAGAGATGAGGGAAGGAGAGGGGGAGGCTGAGGGTAGCCTGAAAATGAGCTGGGTATCGTCCGCATAGCACTGGAAATTAGGGCAGAGAGCGGCGATGCGGTGGGCAAGGAGAGCCAGATACTGGTTGAACAGCCAGGGAGAGAGATTAGATCCCTGGGGGACACCACAGGTGGAGAAAAAGATGTCGGAGAGGAAGGACCCCAGTTGGACCTGGGAGGGTCGATTTGAAAGGAAAGAGGTCAGCCACGCCAGAGCCTGACCAGTGATACCCAGGTTTTCCCGGAGACGGTTGAGCAGGATGGCATGGTTGACAGTGTCAAAGGCAGAGGAGAGATCGAGCAGAATGAGAACACACGGAGTGTTGGAATCGAGGTTCAGGAGCAGGTCTTCACGGATGTTCAGAAGAGCAGTTTCCGTGCTTCTGGCAGCTCTGAAGCCAGATTGATGGTCATGAAGACTACCAACAGATTCAGCATGGAGGTTAAGCTGGGAGATGGCCAGTTTCTCCAGGAGCTTGCCCAGGAAGGGAGTGATGGAGATAGGGCGATAGTTAGCCGGGCAGGAGGGGTCGGAAGAGGGTTTCTTGAGAAGAGGGTGCACAAGGGAGTGCTTGAGGGGGGAAGGGAAGACTCCAGAGGCGAAGGAGTGGTTGCAAAAGTCAGCCAGGGCAGGAGCCAGGGAGTCGATGTGGTCCTTGATAGTTTTGGAGGAACAGGGGTGAACCTGTTTAGACAAGACTTTCATTGATCGGACTTGTCTGGAAACCTCGTCAGCAGAGAAGGGTGGAAAGGCAGAGAAAGAGGGAGGAGGGTTGACCGCAGAAGGGCCAGAGGAAGAGCCGGGTAGGGGGGGAGGGAGGTGAGAGGAGGAGAGCGAGGACAGGATGTCCTGAGTTTTAGAGATGAAGTGAGAGGCCAGTGCAGTGCAGAGGGCCTGGGAGGGGACAGGAGAGGTAGAGACTGCAACAGGGTTGGCCAGCTCCTTGCAGATTTTAAAGAGTTCGGCGGAGTTGTTTGATGCCGCAGAGATGCGGGCTTGGATAAGGGCTCTCTTCTTGGTGAGAACGGAGAGCCGGTACTGCCTTTGAAGCAGGCGGCAGGCCAGTTTGTCAGAGGATGAACATGAAGCACGCCATTTCCTCTCAGCAACCCTGCACTTGCGTTTTAGGGTGACGAGATCCGAGTCATACCAGGAGTTGCATTTGGCTTTGGGCTTCAGGCGGATTCTCATGACGGGGGCAAGGTATCAAGAGTAGCAGATATAGCAGAGTGGAGAATGGAGAGGGCTGTGTCAGGGTGGGAGTCAGCCGAAGGGGCAGGGGGGGGGAGAGAAGGTAGCAGAAAAAGCCTCAACTGACACACGCTTCATGGGTCGGATGACCGAGAAGGTGGGTGGCAGTGAAGAGGGTGGCTTTGTCTTGAATTGGATCAGTTTGAACTTGGTGTTGTAGGGCACATCATGGGTTCGAGCACACATTCGAGACCATCTCTCGTCAGTAATTTCAACCCCGAGATCCCTCTCCCAACTGTGCCTTAGCTTGGTGAAGGGGAGGGGGTGCTCTGGTCTGCAGGAGGGAATAAAGTCTCGACACTTTACCTTTAAAGGAGAGATAGGAGCAGAGCTCCCCAACTATAGGCTTGTTGGGCAGCCGGTCAGGGAAATCGGGGTACCTGGATTTAAGACTCTCCCGGAGTGAAGAGTATTGTAGCCACACCGAGGGTCGATGTTTGACTGAAAGGGGGAGGTCAGGCGACTCAATAAAGTTTCCTTGTTCAAATGATTCGCGGAGCATCAGAAAGCCGGCGTCCGACCAGTGAGAGACTACAGAGCGTGGAATATGTGGGATACCAGGAAGGAAGTTCCACAAAGTCAGATCTCCGTGAAATGGGTAAGGAGTGTCGACCATTGCCCAAAGTTTGGTTAGCGCCAGGGACGTGCTAGCGACAGGATCTGCAGAGTCTAAGTTAGGGGGGATCGGCTGGAGTATCAGAGATCCAATAACTCGGTCACTGACCGTCAGTTTTTCCAGGCGGACATGGGGGGGGGGTCGATGGTGTTGAACCAGTGTGCAGCGAATTGGGATTCGGCCACCACCCAGTGCCTGAGGAAATCTGGTGTGTTGAATCCGCCCAGCGCTTTGGGGGCGGTCAAGGTGGACAGTGTGAGGCGGACCGCGCCCGAGTGCCAGAGGAAGGTGTTGGTAAGGGAGCGCAGTGTTTGGAAGAAAGCATCCCCGGGCCAAACAGGCAGATTGGTAAATCGATAAAGCAATTGGGGTAATACAACCATTATAAGTATTCCAATTCTGCCTGCCAGTGAGATGGGGAGCCTAGTCCAGTGAGAGGTTTTTGTCGCCAGTTTAGTGAGGTAGCTCTGGTAATTGTCGACGCGTAGTTGCGCCGTATGTCGAGAGACCACCACTCCCAGATAGGTGAAACTAGACGAGGATCAGTTGAACCCACGGAGGTCTGAGGGGGGTTGCGTTGAATCTGTGAGTGAGAATAAGGTAGACTTGGAATAGTTTACTATCAGACCGGATATGCCTCCGAAACGGGCTATATAAGTCAATATGGGAGCGAGGTTGGTGTCGGGAGAGCGAATGTATAGGAGGGCATCATCAGCATAGAGGGAGACTATGTCGGATTGGCCGGCAGTGCTCAATCCCCTGTGTGAGTGTGATTTCCGAATCATGTCGGCAAAGGGCTCCATGGCTATGGCGAAGATGAGTGGGGAGAAAGGGCATCCCTGGCGTGTGCCTCTAGATATCTGGAAGGGGGCAGAGTATCTGTCTTCAGTGCGGACCCTGGCCGATGGAATGGAGTAGAGCAGCTTGATCCAGGATCGGTAGTTGGGGCCGCTTTTGCAATTCTATCATTGAATATGTTTTTTTTGTGTTGGTTATTTCTTTTTTATAGTGTTTGGAGGGTTCTGTTAATTTAGCCTTATTGTCAGTAGTCGGGGAGTGGCGCCAGATAGTTTGCCGATTTCTTTTCTGCAATCTTAGCTCTTTGAGTTGAGGTGTGAACCATACGTTGAGGTGGGATTTTTGTCTCGCTTTGCACATTTTAAGTGGGGCAGTGGTGTCTAAGGCTTGGGTCATGGCAGTATTGAAGATGTCTACTAGTGATTTAGGGTCAGTATTATTATTGACGTTGTTCAGGGATGGGAGGAGGTATGGGAGTAATTTATCTGCTGTGATGTCCTTTTTACTTCTTGTAGGGAGTGGGGGTGCCATCTCAGCTATTTTAGGACTAAGGAGGTCGAGTGTGGCTGAGAAGGTAATAAGGTGATGGTTAGTCCATAGTTGTGGTGCATTATCTGTAATAACAATGTTACAGTTAAGGTCAGCTACCCAATCCAGTGTTCTGCCTTTGATGTGGGTAGGGGATAGGACTTTTTGTGAGAGTCCGTAGTGTTTGAGAAGTGTGGTTATGGCTTGGGTGTGTTTGTTTCCAGCCTCATTAAAGTCAAGGTTGAAATCCCCCAGTAAGAGGGTTTGTGAATGGTTTTTAGCATTGCTGGCTATGATATCTGTGAAGTCTTCCTCAAAGGTTCCTAGTGGCCCAGGGGGTCTGTATATCAGGTGAATTGTTAATGTACGGTTATTGGATAGTGGAATTTTAGCTGTGAGCACTTCGCATGAGGGGTAAGTAGGCGGGGAGGCAAGTCTAATGGAGAGGCTAGTTTTGGAGATGATGGCTAGGCCGCCACCGCGGGAGTTCAGTCTGTCCACTCTGAGTATCTGGTAGCTCTCGGGTATAGCTATCATGAGGGCAGGACCTGCGGCATCATGGAGCCAGGTTTCAGTTACAGCTAGTAAGTCTAGGTTCTCATTATGTAGTGTGTCTGCAATTTCAGCAGCATGGGCTACTAAGGATCTGGCGTTGATAAGTGATCCAGATAGAGATAGTATACCTTTATTTGTATGGTGAGGGGGAAGTTTAGTTTCTGGTTTATTAAGACTAGCAAGGTTTTTTTTTACTAAGTTGGTTGGAGTCCGGTTGTAAGGGGTAGGTAACACTGTGCGGTTGTTGGTATTTTTAGGATCATAGAGCCGGGATAGTCTGGATCTCATTCTCATATTTCTGTCCGGAGGAGGGCATGTTAGGAGTGCGGCTAGGGACATAGTGACCAGGATGCTAAGTGTAAGAGTTAAGGATTGGCTTCTCAGGTTGGAGAGCATGTTCAAGGCTATGCTGTAGAAAGTCTCTATTGGTGTTTATGGTCAGTACAGTACAGTGTGAGATCTACCCTAAAAATTACTTTATAGGCTAGTAGCAGGCTAATGTAGAAAGTACATCAGTTGCTCTAATGGACTGGAGTTTGCAGAAGTAATTGAACAGGTGGGCTAATATCAAGAAGCACAGGTAGGCTAGTATTGATTGTGCAGGTAGGCTAACATCAATGGCACAGGTAGGCTAGTATCAATTGCACAGGTAGGCTAGAATCAATTGCGCAGGTAGGCTAGCGTCAATTACACAGGTAGGCTAGCATCAATTGCACAGGTAGGCTAACATCAATTGTATAGGTAGGCTAGTATCAATTGCGCAGGTAGGCTAGCGTCAATTACACAGGTAGGCTAGCATCAATTGCACAGGTAGGCTAACATCAAATTGTATAGGTAGGCTAGTATCAATTGCGCAGGTAGGCTAGTGTCAATTGCGCAGGTAGGCTAACATCAATTGCACTGGTAGGCTAGTATCAATTGCGCAGGTAGGCTAGTGTCAATTGCACAGGTAGGCTAGTATCAATTGCGCAGGTAGGCTAACATCAATTGCACAGGTAGGCTAGTATCAATTGCACAGGTAGGCTAGTCTCAATTGCGCAGGTAGGCTAGTATCAATTGCGCAGGTAGGCTAACATCAATTGGACAAGTAGGCTAGCATCAATTGCACAGGTAGGCTAACATCAATTGCACAGGTAGGCTAGTATCAATTGCACAGGTAGGCTAGTGTCAATTGCACAGGTAGGCTAGTATCAATTGCGCAGGTAGGCTAACATCCGTTGTATAGGTAGGCTAGTAAGCAGATTACAAGGGTAAGTAGTAATACATGTAAACAAGCCTAGGACAGTTACCTACATCATTTGTATGAAATAGTTGCATGTGTGAGACGTTAGGGGTTATGAAGGCGATTTATCAGGTCATACTAGTGGTGATTACAAGAGCTAGACGGCATAGTCATTGAAGTTCGATGGAATTGTCTGGCTGGTTCACTAGGGATGGCTGAGGGTCAGGATTGTAAATTAAACACAGGGTGTTTGAAGAGTATGCGGCTCAAACAGCGTTCGTGACCGCACGTTAGCAGTTTTGGAATGCTAGCAGGGAGATAAATCTCTGTCCTGCGTGCATGTGATAGTACATTTATAGAGTGGACAGAGGCGAGGTAGGAATCAATTGCAGGGTGTGATCATACCTTAGATTGTCGCCAACAGAAACTGTGCGCATCCAGTGCATAACAGGCGCACAACAGGCCTTTGTATGGCCTTCGTTTGGCCGCCGGCAGATGCAGTATTTCAGAAAAAGGCGGGTTATCGAGGCTCAGCCTCGTTTTGGTGCCGCGTTGCGCCGGGCATGCCAAGGTCAGGCAGGGTAGTGGGACAGGGTCAGGCAGGCCCCTGTGGAACTGTAGCTGCGATGTGGAACTGTAGCTGCGATGCGGAACGAAGCAGAAGCTTGGATGCAGCTTCTGGGAGGGGGAGAGGGCTCCTGCCCTCTTCCCTTGGCGTGTGCATCGGAGTGGTTCTATCTCCCATGGTGCATTGCAGGATCATGGTTTTCAGAAATGAAATAACCGCCATCTTGTTTTTCTCTTGCTATGAGAGATATTTAATGCTATAGCCAAGGTTATGGGAAAAGAAAATGCAGTTAAAAGCTATTTGCAGGTCACAAAACATACAAATACCATTAGGGGTAGAGGTGGGGGGATGGCTAGAAATTACTGAGTGAAATGTGTGAGTTGGAGGAGGTCCAGGCATCGAGTTTTCAACCCAAAGCTTTCTGTAGCATTGGCTACAGCCGTGAACAGCTGACATCTCAAAACAAAGTCACAGAAGCAGCGTGTGCTCTGGGGTGAAAGGGAGAGGACAGGGGAGGTGAGGAGACCATCTGGGGAATGGGGGAAGCTGGCACAGATCAGGGGGACACTTGGGGGGCAGGGTAGCATTTATTGTTTCCGGCTATTCACAGCTATATCCAAGGTAACAGAAGGCTACAGATAACCGCGGGTATGAGTAGTTCAGTACCCGTGGATACATTTTTTTTTTTAAAGATATTTTTATAACTATAGTGCCTCCATTGCCATCTAGGTCTCCCATTCTTGCAATAACCAACACAGCCTCTGCACAGATTCTAAGTGCGGAAGGGGCCAGCCTTCTCACGCCATGTTGCCTAATTAATTAGCCAAACTTACAAGACCACTTTGAATAATGGGCCGGCCCTTTTCTTGCTTTGAAGCTAAGCAGTGTCAGCCCGTGTTGAAGCTAAGCAGGTCAGTCCTGGTTACTGCATGGATGGGCAACCAAATGGGCATCTGAATTATTTACTTTTTTTAAACTGTGCTACTGTCAGTCCTTGAAGGTTTTGCACTTAGAGACAATGTTTTGCCTTTTGCTGAATTGCATTCTGGTATTTGTAGTTCCCAGTCAATTATAAAAAAATAGGTATTTTTAAAGCAACAGTGGGTTTCCCATTCCTGCAGTAACGGGGACAAACCCTGCTTAGCTTCAAGGTGAGGAAGGGGTCAGCCTACTAAGGTCATGTTGCCTAATATATGGGCCTCCCTTGGAAGAAATTTTAGAGAAACATGGCCTAAGGGGCTGTACCCTTCATCGCTTTGAAACTAAGCAGGGTCGTTCCCAGTTACTGCATGAATGGCAGACAGTCCATGGTCCTGAATGCTGTGTGTTTTGTTAATTTTAAAGATCTCATAGCACATGGCATCAGCATTTTTATAAAACTGAACAAATTAAATTGAAAAAAATCACATTTATGCTGAATACTGCTATCAGAGAACCCTGGCCTTAAGGAGATGCAGCACATGGCTCAGCGAGTCAAGTTCAAGTCACTGTGTATTGTCCATCAGGCAATCCAGGGTCTAGGAGCTGAGTTTCTTCAAACCAAATTTGTCCGATATATCCCGGAACGCAATCTCCGCTCCTCGACCACCAATCTCCTGGTGGTTCTCAGGTACAACCGGGAAAGACTCGGTGGCAGAGCTTTTTCCATTGCTGCAGCCAGGCTATGGAACACCCTGCCACCACTACTCAAGTCTACCTCTAACCATTTGGTCTTCAGGAAAGCCCTGAAAACAACTCTATACTAGCTCTCTGGCTCTTACTGATCTTCCTGTTCGGTAGCTCCCTCACCAGCGCCATGATGCCCTTGGGCGACCGTGCGCTTTATAAGTCCAGGTAACATAACATAACATAACACATAACCATTCTGCTACAATGATGTTATTGTTTGTATTTTCACAAGTTTCATACATAGCCTTTTATCATTGAACATATTAAATTATAGGCTAAGTATGAAATGTATGCCCCATGAAGCACCAAGTCATTGTGGCATAGTGGTTAAATGCTGGGCCTTGAACTCTGGCAGAGCAGCGTTTAAGGATGTATGTTTTTTTAAAGATGTAATTTAATTAAAAGAAAAGCAACACAAGTGGGAGGTGACGAGGTTTGTTGCAGTGCAGTCACACCTGCATCAGCCAAGTACACGTACCACTAGAGTAATACAGTGGAAAACTGCCATTCCTCAACATCCCTACCAATTAGGCGGCCAACCAACTACCCCAATCACACAGGATAATCATAGATGTTGAGCGCTGAGACACAAAAACAAAGAGGTAAGGAAAACTTGCTAACCCAACTCGAAAACCTCAACTTTCTGCATACATTTCTCATACAGAAATTCACACAACCACCTCTATGCACAGCAATCCGCACGCACTTCACTACATTGCAACAACAGTCTAACAACACAAAACCCAGCATATCAGCTCATGGGAATTCGCACCAACCCGAAAAGTGCACTTAAACTCAGCAAACGGTGCAAACTCTACTGAAGCGGCCAACAGGGCATCACAACTCTCAATTTCCAATTCCCACTACATGCTACTAACCCCCCCAATTCACCCTTTTTCACACCGTCCTTTTCAGATCCACCAGAGCGCATGAAGACCAGTCCGTTGGTGAAGGTGCGTGGTACAAATACCTTTAACATTAACAGTAACATTATTTAGCATGAGGACATTTAGACGTGGCTGCAATGTCAGCCATGTCCAAAAATCCCTCACGCCTGCTGTGGCGGAATCCCCGTGCCAAATCAGCCCGCACCAAAAGGATGGCGCCGAAAAGGGGTGTGCCGCTTGGAGAGTTCTCAAAGTTTTAAATATCTCATAACACACAGCATCCGCATTATTTTTTTTAAACCATGCTATTGTCAGTCCTTGAAAGTTTTGCACTCAGAAACAATTCTTTTGACTTTTGCTGAGTTGCATCCTGGTATTTGTAGTCTCACAGTCAGGATGAGGGGAATAGTGCCACAATTGTATACTTTTGCCTAACATAGTTCTATAAGGATTTATATATTTGAGTGACACTGTGGTATGTGTATTTTTGAATTATGAAACAGAGTATTGTTGAAAGACATACATTGGGGTGAGGAGGGGAAATGATGCGAGGCCAAGTAAGTCATGAGTATTTGCACACAATGTGGCAAGAGAGTTTGCACTCCTGGACACTGGAGTAGTTATTTTCCACTGATTGTGGTTGCTTTTCAGGGCACCGGTAAAGAACAGCGTAACATTTTTTCAAAGGCCGGATGCAACCCCTTGTTTTTTTTTTTAAGTTGGTAAACTTGCTCAAGTATTTGGAGACCAGGATTTTACTCAAGTTGTCATGTTCCCAGTGCAGACGCTTAACCGCAAGACCACAAGCACTTGTTTGATATTGGGATTTTGTTTTCCATGGAATATTTCACTACAAATTGCTGGGTTTAAAAGGTGAGCACCTTGTATACTTTGCCAGCATATTTATTGAAAGATTTCTTCTCTCAGGTTATTTTTCTGGGGTTCATTACTGTTTTTAAACATCCAATGCTATTTTGTCTTGCGCACTTTCTTCTAAGGAAAAGGTCAACTGAACTACATTTGTATATTTCACTTTAAAATATGCGGCCACTTATTGTGCGTATATTCATTGGTGCCAGCTTTTGATTTTCGCTATGGGGGCAAAAGTACTTGGGCATATGTTATTCTTGCATCTGATCATTTTTACCCTTTTCTGTGCTGATTAAATGCTAGTAGTTGGGGTTGTGTTATGTCTGACACCAGTCACCAAGAGATCGGCCATAAAACAAGGAGCTTGTAGCACGCTGCCTAACCAAAGTGTGTAATCCTAGACAAATAATTGTATCGCAGAGGGCATTCACTAAAAACTTTGGGAGTGCTCAAAGCCTGTAATGTTATAAACATAATCAAAAAAATTGATATTTAGTCAGCTACAGTGACATCGAGGGTAAAATACACTGGTAACCCATGTCTCCCATCCATGCAGTATCCTGACCCTGCTTAGCTTCAAACTGAGGAAAAGGCCAACCCCCTCAGGCCATGGTGCCTGATAAATGAGGGAAACTTACAAGACCACTTAGAGCAACATGGCCGGAGGGGGCTGGCCTCTTCCTCACGTTGAAGCTAAGCAGTACTGTGCGTATATTCATGGGTGCCAACTTTTTGTTTTTATTATTATTATTGTTGTTTAGTAGTCCAAAGAGCTATTTCCAACATTAGACACAAAACTATACGTACAACTTCAGCTCAACATTTCATCCATTAGGTATAGATATAAATACAAAAGTAAAAGACAAAAACAAGTTCTAAATGAGCGTAAAGATATACAAGTAAAAAAATAAAAAAGACAGTGCCAGCTTTTGATTTTTGCTATGGGTGCAGAAGGTACCTCAGCATACGTTATTCTTGCAGCCAGTCATTTTTTTCCTGTTTCTGTTCTGCTTAAATGTGGTTATTTGGGTTTGTGTGATGTATCACAACAGTCACCAAGAGACCGGCCATAAAACAAGGTACTTGAAGCACGGGACAGGACGTTTCGACATGGCCAGTTAGGTGCATGCCGTTATGGTGTGACCGTTGCGCCGCAGGTTCTGTTTGGGCGCGCCCAGTTAGACACAGCCAGTTGGAGCAGGGACCTCTGGCATGAGAGGTCGCAATTGGCGTGGCATGAACCTGCAGGCACTTTGCATTTTGTACCTCTCAGCGCAAGAATGTTTTGGCACGAGAGGTTGCAATTTGCATGAACCTGCAGGCACTTTGCATTTTGGAATATGGATTAAACCGGAAAAAGATGTATTTACTGCAACATTATAAAACAGGATGGGTCATGTATTACACCGTCGTTGCAGACCGGAACTTATTTACTGCAACATCACACACACACACACACACACACACACACTCTCTCTCTCTCTCTCTCTCTCTCTCTCTCTCTCTCTCACTCTCTCTCTCTCTCTCTCTCACATCAAACACACATACATTGCATGGACAACCTCTCAAATGACATGCCCATCCTCACACCACACATTCCCCTTACACTGCACATATATTCAACACGTGTACTACACCCTTGCTGTGCAACATTATAAAAAAGAAAAAAATAAATTTAAAAAATCACATTTTTGCTGAACGCTGCTATCAGATAGCCCTGGCCTTAAGGATTTTGAGAAGCAGCACTTAACCATTAAGCTACAATTATGTTATTGTTTGGATTGTCACACATTTCATACCTAGCCTTTTATCATTGAACATGTTAAATTATAGTAAGAAATGTATGCCTCGTGAAACACCAAATCATTGTGGCCTAGTGGTTACATGCAGGGCCTTGAACTCTGGCAGACCAGGGTTCAAGGGTGTATGTTTTATTTTTTTTATTTAACTAATTTAATTTAATTTAATTAAAATAAAAGCAACACTAGTGGGAGGTGGCGAGGTTTGTTACAGTGCAGTCCGGTGATCTTATTTAGTACGAGGGCATTTAGACGCAATGTCAGCCATGTCCAAACATCGATTGCGCCAAAATAACGGCACCGGAATGGCTTTTTTGACAAATAGGGGTGCTGAAATGGGCGCTTGGGCGGAATGCCTCTGCCAAATCAGCCTGCGCCAAAATGATGGCACCGAAAAGGGGTCTACAGCTTGGAGAACGCGGCTTAACCAAAGTGTGTGCTTCATGACAAATAATTTAATCTCACTGCCCATTGCCTAAAAAACATTGTGAGTTCTCAAAGCCTGCAATCCAAAGGCCATGGCTAGTTGTCTGGTAGCATTTTCAAATGGACAGTGGGTACGGCCAAATACCATTCTAGTGGTCTGGAAGCTTTCTAAAAATCTATGGAATAACAAAACCCTTGAAATTCAAGGAAACAACTTTGGTTGCAGGGACGTTAAGGTGAGCAACACATTGTAACACAACCCTTGAATTTCAAGGAAAAAACTTTAGTTGTAGGGATGTTAAGGTGAACAATACATTGTAACAAAACCCTTGAAATTCAAGGAAAAAACTTGAGTTGCAATTCAGCTAAAGCCACCATAACTTTGCGCCCTCTGTTGCACACACTATGACCGCAGTGATGACATTAGCAATAGTGTTGTGAAACATAAGTCCTTAGTGATTCAAGCATACGTTCCTTTTTTCGCAGACAGTTGTCGAAAATAAAGATGTCATTCTAACATTCCCAAAATGCTATTTGATTTTATGCAAAGCAGGCTAGAACCCTCACCAGTACTATTTATGTATTCTGGACTTTGATAATAGGCTTTGCCCAATTTTTAAAAAGTCAAATTTTTAATATGAGTAAAATAAATACTGGAAGTGGTCATTGGAAATTAACATTGTAAAATGTTAAAAATAGCTAGTTTACAAGGTTAGTACAATTAAATAATGTCCTTTTTAAATAGCTGATTTTGAAAAATACACAGCCCCCCAAGATATCTGTTTTTCTCCTGTGCTCACTCTACTGTCAACAATGGCTCGGTTGACTTTAGAAAAGTTAGCTGAAACGTGACTCTCGCCCACATAGAAAACGACAGAGAAAGAAATACACACACAGACACTCCGAGAAAAGGCAGACAGAGGGAGACAGAGATATCTAGTTTAACATTTGCTATGTTGGGTACAGCTAGTTGTAATCGTGCTTACTAAGAACCAGTTACGGGAGGTATGTGACATTCATTTATATTTCAGTGTGTTTTTATGGCGGGGTCTTCTCAAATGGACTTACAATATAATTTCTTTGGGCCTGATTTACAAAAAAAAGTATCATGGGAAAGTCCCATTGAAAACATTTGTGTAAATCAGGCCCTATGTCTGTTTCATTTCTAGTCACTCGGAGTGAGAGTGCACAGGATTTCCCAGTCCATTTGATTTGGAACCAGCAGTGTTGGAGCAAGCCGAATTGTGTTCCCTGAATTGGTAGTAGGGCAAGCCAACCTACAGAAATTAGGGTGAAGAAAAAGAAGAGCCTGAAACCAATGAGATTATTTTATCAGTTGAATAAGTCTGAAGTCTAAAGATTATACGCATGGCTTGTAAACTACATGCATGCAATAATTATGCAAATTTAGAAAAAAGTTGTCTTTAGAATATCTGTTTAGCTGCTTGTGTTTAAATATTTATTTTGGCTTTCATCATGAAACAATGCTTTCATATTTGTTTCTTCATGTTTTTCTATTGCTATATGGTTAAAAAAGATTAACCTTTAATACATTCGTAAAACAATTTAAAACACAATTAATTACATGAATTCATAATTCAAATCCTCCATGGTAGGAATAACTTGACCTCAACCAAAACTTCAAGCTACAAAACCTTATATTAAAAAAAGACAGTCACAAGGGGGCTATTTTGTAATACAAAATAGATGACCTATTAAAATATATATATATATATATATATATATATATATATATATATATATATATATATATATATATATATATATATATTCAGTGAAAAAACTTTGTTAAAGGGACGTTATGGTTCAAAGTAAAACCGAAAAACCCCTGAAATTCGGCAGTTATGGTAAGATAAGCAACCATAACTCGCGCCACCGTGCACTGCTAACACTAACACCCAGGACATCAAAGATGACATCACAGATGACATCACATGGCTGGTTCTCCCTTTTTTTCCTGTACTGACATATCTAAGCCACATAGTTTTCTTCAGTAACAGTCAGGAAGTAAAAATTGAAAAGGTACTATATTTGTAGACTTAGGGTCAAGTCAAATCATATGAAACATATACATAGCGGAAGACACAGGCTTGAAAGAGAGCAATCCTGTCTGTGCATGAAGATAATCATTAGGGTTATCAGCACTTTCTCATAGTTTTATTTTTATTACTCTACCTTCCCTGTTTATGCTCCTATTTGTATACATTATACTCACTCTCCTTTCCTTTGGGTGCAGTCACATCATGTGATACTCATACATATGGTAAGTAGCAGCTTTGAAACAGAGCAATAGTTTCTCTGCATAAAGACAATCAGTTAGGTTATGAACTCTTTCTGCTACTACTTCTGCTTTTTTGTTTACTTCACTGTCCCTGTATATACTCATATTTGTATGTGTTGTTGTCTCTTTGTGTTTTGTCTGTAATAATTTTGTATTAAGTGGGTTTTATTATCTACTTATTACATGTTTCACAGTACGCAAAACTCTAATAAGAAAGCAGTTCTCATTTCACTATTCAACATGGCAAGATTATGAATATGGCACCTTCATCATGTATGCTGCACACACTGCCTATGTTTCTGCATGAGTAGCTTAGTATACTGGATAGAACTTCATAATAGAATGCTATTTATATCAATTCATTGCTTAATGCAGTAATTAGCTCATGATATTTATCCCAATGATCCTTGACAGTTTTTGGTCAGCATTATAAGAATCCCTTGTACAGAGTTTTTGTGAAAAGTAAATGCACATGTGATGTCATCAGTGATGTCATCAATGACATTTGTGATGTCATCTTTGATGTCCTGGGTGTTAGTGTTAGCAGTGCACGGTGGCGCGAGTTATGGTTGCTTATCTTACCATAATTGCAGAATTTCAGGGGTTTTTCGGTTTTACTTTGAACCATAACGTCCCTTTAACAAAGTTTTTTACTGAATTTCATAGGTTTTTAGTAGCGCAACTTAACCATAACGTCCCTTTAACAATGTTTTTTTACTGAATTTCATAGGTTTTTAGTAGCGCAACTTAACCATAACGTCCCTTTAACAAAGTTTTTTTTACTGAATTTCATAGGTTTTTAGTAGCGAAACTTAACCATAACGTCCCTTTAACAAAGTTTTTTTACTGAATTTCATAGGTTTTTAGTAGCGCAACTTAACCATAACGTCCCTTTAACAAGGTTTTTTTACTGAATTTCATAGGTTTTTAGTAGCGCAACTTATCCATAACGTCCCTTTAACAAAGTTTTTTACTGAATTTCATAGGTTTTTAGTAGCGCAACTTAACCATAACGTCCCTTTAACAAAGTTTTTTTACTGAATTTCATAGGTTTTTAGTAGCGCAACTTAACCATAACGTCCCTTTAACAACGTTTTTTTACTGAATTTCATAGGTTTTTATTAGTGCAACTTAACCATAAAGTCACTTTAACACATTTTTTTTTACTGAATATCACATTTTTTTATTAGTGCAACGTAACCATAATGTCCTTTTCAATGGCGGAAGACCACTAGCATCCTAGGTTCTCAAAGTGGGAACCCGGGGTGGTAAAAAAAAGATTTTTCTTCCTAAACCGGGACGCCGCAGGCAGGCGTCCCGGTGTAGGAAGGAAAATCTTTTACCAAGATGGACACCAGGGAAAGGCAAGGCAGGGTGTATAAAGAGAACACAACAGGCCATTGGCGGGGGGTCGGGAAGACAAGGAGAGAGACACGGGGCATGAGCAGGGGGTGGAAAAGAGGGAGACACGGGGCATGAGCGGGAAAGAAGGGAGACACAGGGCATGAGCGGGGGGTGGGGGGAAGAAGGGAGACACGGGGCATGAGCGGGAAAGAAGGGAGACACGGGGCATGAGTGGGGGGTGGGGGGTGGTGGGGAAGAAGGGAAACACGGGGCATGAGCGGGGTGGGTGGAACAAGAGGTCAACAAGGGGCATCATAGAGGGGGGACAAGAAGAAGACACAAGGCATGAGCAGGGGGTGGGAGGGAACAGGAGGAAGACACAGGGCATCAGCGAGGAGTGGGGGGGCAGGAGGAAGACACGGGGCATGAGCAGGGGGATGGGGGGAACAAGAGGTCAACAAGGGGCATCATAGGAGGGGGACAAGAGGAAGACACGGGGCACGAGCGGTGGTGGGGGGCAACAGGAGACAGACACGGGGCATGAGCGGAGGTGGGGGGCAACAGGAGACAGACACGGGGCATGAGCAGGGGGTGGGGGGCAACAGGAGAGAGACACGGGGCATGAGCGGGGGTGGGGGAACAGGAGACAGACACGGGGCATGAGCGGGGCGTGGGGGGAACAACAGACACAGACACGGGGCATGAGCGGGGGGGTGGGGGCAACAGGAGACAGACACGGGGCATGAGCGGGGGGTGGGAGGAACAGGAGACAGACACGGGGCAAGAGCGGGGGGTGGGGAGAACAGGAGACAGACACTAGGCATGAGCGGAGGGTGGGGGGCAACAAGAGAGAGACACGGGGCATGAGCAGGTGGGGGGAACAGGAGACAGACACGGGGCATGAGCGGGTGGGGGAACAGGAGACAGACACGGGGCATGAGCGGGTGGAGGAACAGGAGACAGACACGGGGCATGAGCTGGGGTGGGGGGAGGGGGAGAGACACACGGGGCATGAGCGGGGGGTGGGGGAGAGACACACGGGGTATGAGCGGGGGGTGTGCGGGAGGGGGAGAGACACACGGGGCACGAGCAGGGGTGGGGGGAGGGAGAGAGACACACAGGGCATGAGCGGGGGGTGAGGGGGAGGGAGAGAGACACACGGGACATGAGCGGGGGGTGGGGGGAGGGAGAGAGACACACGGGGCATGAGCAGGGGTTGGGTGGGAGGGGGAGAGACACACGGGGCATGAGCGGGGGTTGGGCGAGAGGGGGAGAGACACACGAGGCATGAGCGTGGGGTGGGCGGGAGGGTTGAGAGATACACGGTGCATGAGCGGGGGGTGGGGGGGAGGGAGAGAGACACACGGGGCATGAGCGGGGGGTGGGGGGAGGGAGAGAGACACAAGGGGCATGAGCGGGGAGTGGGCGGGAGGGGGAGAGACACACAGGGCATGAGCGGGGGGCAACAGGAGACAGACACGGGGCATGAGCAGGGGTGGGGGGAGGTCGAGACACACGGGGTATGAGCAGGGGTGAGCGGGAGGGGGAGAGACACACAGGGCATGAGCGGGGGTGGGGAGGGAGAGAGACACACGGGGCATGAGCGGGGGTGGGCGGGAGGTGGAGAGACACACGGGGCATGAGCAAGGGGTGGGGGAGGGAGAGAGACACACGGGGCATGAGCGGGCGGTGGGCGGGAGGGGGAGAGACACACGGGGCATGAGCGGGGGTGGGGGGGAGGGAGAGAGTCACACGGGGCATGAGCGGGGGTGGGGGGATGGGGAGAGACACACGGGGCATGAGCAGGGGTGGGGGGGAGGGAGAAAGACACACGGGCCTGAGCGTGGGTGGGGGGATAGGAGAGACACACGGGGCATGAGTGAGGGCGGGGGGGAGGTAGAGAGACACACGGGGCTTGAGTGGGGGTGGGGGTGAGGGAGAGAGACACACAGGGCATGAGCGGGGGGTTGTCGGGAGGGGGAGAGACACACGGGGCATGAGCGGGGGTGGGCGGGAGGGGGAGAGACACACGGGGCATGAGCGGGGTGGGGGGGTGAGAGAGACACACGGGGCATGAGCGGGGGTGGGGGGAGGTTCGAGAGACACACGGGGCATGAGCGGGGGTGGGGGGAGGGAGAGGGCACACGGGGCATGAGCGGGCGGTGGGCGGGAGGGGGAGAGACACACGGGGCGTGAGCGGGGGTGGGGGGAGGGGGAGAGACACACGGGGCATGATCGGGGTTGGGTGGAGGGAGAGAGACACACGGGGCATGAGCGGGGGTGGGGGGAGGGAGAGAGACACACGGGGCATGAGCGGGGTGTGGGCGGGAGGGGGAGAGACACACGGGTCATGAGCGGGGGTGGGGGGAGGGAGAGAGACACACGGGGCATGAGCAGGGGCGGGGGGAGGGAGAGAGACACACGGGGCATGAGCGGGGGGTGGGGGGAGGGAGAGAGACACACGGGGCATGAGCAGGGGTGGGGGGGAGGGAGAGAGACACACGGGGCATGGGCAGGAGGGGGAGAGACACACGGGGCATGAGCAGGGGTGGGGGGAGGGAGAGAGACACACGGGGCATGAGCGGGGGTGGGGAGGAGGGAGAGAGGCACACGGGGCATGAGCGTGGGTGGGGGGAGGGAGAGAGACACACGGGGCATGAGCGGGGGGGCTGGAGGAACAGGGGAGACACATGGGGCATGAGCGGGCGGTGGGCGGGAGTTGGAGAGACACACGGGGCATGAGCGGGGGGTGGGGGGGAGGGAGAGAGACACACGGGGCATGAGCAGGGGTGGGAGGGAGAGAGACACACGGGGCATGAGCGGGGGTGGGGGGGAGACAGAGAGACACACGGGGCATGAGCGGGGGGTGGGGAGGAGGGAGAGAGACACACGGGGCATGAGCGGGGGGTGGGGGGGAGGGAGAGAGACACACAGGGCATGAGCGGGGGGTAAGGTGGGAAGGAGAGAGACACACGGGGCATGAGCGGGGGGTGGGGGGGAAGGAGAGAGAGACACGGGGCATGAGCGGGGTGGGGGGAAGGAGAGAGACACACGGGGCATGAGCAGGCGGTGGAGGGAGGGAGAGAGACACACGGGGCATGATCGGGGTTGGGGGGAGGGAGAGAGACACGCGAGGCATGAGCGGGGGGTGGGGGGGAGGGAGAGAGACACACGGGGCATGAGCAGGGGGTGGGGGGGAGAAAGACACACGGTGCATGAGCGGGGGGTGGGGGGGAGGGAGAGAGACACACGGGGCATGAGCGGGGGGTGGGGGGAGGGAGAGAGACACACGGGGCATGAGCAGGGGCGGGGGGAGGGAGAGAGACACACGGGGCATGAGCGGGGGTGGGGGGAGGGAGAGAGACACACGGGGCATGAGCAGGAGTGGGGGGGAGGGAGAGAGACACACGGGGCATGGGCGGGAGGGGGAGAGACACACGGGGCATGAGCGGGGGTGGGGGGAGGGAGAGAGACACACGGGGCATGAGCGGGGGGGAGGGAGAGAGACACACGGGGCATGAGCATGGGTGGGGGGGGAGAGAGACACACGGGGCATGAGCGGGGGGGGCTGGAGGAACAGGGGAGACACTTGGGGCATGAGCGGGCGGTGGGCGGGATTTGGAGAGACACACGCGGCATGAGCGGGGGGTGGGGGGGAGGGAGAGAGACACACGGGGCATGAGCAGGGGAGGGAGAGAGACACACGGGGCATGAGCGGGCAGTGGGGGGAGGGAGAGAGACACACGGGGCATGATCGGGGTTGGGGGGAGGGAGAGAGACACGCGGGGGGTGAGGGGGAGGGTGAGAGACACACGGGGCATGAGCAGGGGGTGGGGGGGAAAAAGACACACGGTGCATGAGCGGGGGGTGGGGTGAGGGAGAGAGACACACGGGGCATGAGCGGGGGGTGGGGGGAAAGGAGAGAGACACACAGGGCATGAGCATGGGGTGGGGGGAGAGAGACACACGGGACATGAGCGGGGGGTGGGGGGAGGTAGAGAGACCCACGGGGCATGAGCAGGGGGTGGGGGGAAGGAGAGAGACACACGGGGCATGAGCGGGGGGTGGGGGGAAGGAGAGAGCCACACGGCGTTCGTGTGCAGGCGGCAGATCCCGCTCCTCGGCCCTCCGCTGGCCATCGTGTGCCAATGGCGTGAGCGGGGTGCTGGAGGAACAGGGGAGACACGGAGCATGAGTGGGGGTGGGGGGACAAGAAGGACAAATGGGGCATGAGCGGGAGTGGGAGGAACAGGAGACAGACACGGGCGGGGTTGGACTTACTGTGCAGGCGGCAGATCCCGCTCCTGCTGACAAAGCCTCTCATGCAAGGAACAAAGATGGCGGGCGTCTCTGAAGCCAGACGCACTGCACGCTTTCACCGCATCCAATGAGAGAGCACGTCAGATGTCCGCAGACATCACGCAAGTTGCTTGCCCAATCACCGTCCTGTCCGCGGAGCGAACAGGGAAGTGTGTCCGTGAAGCGAACACAGATATCACTAATTTTTTTCACTTACATTTTTGTCATTTTTTTAAAAATTACTGGACGGATTTACACCAAATAAAGCAAAGCCCGCTTTCGGGACCAAGCCGCCGCTCCTGCCGCAAATTTGGTGTAAATCCGTCCAGCGGTTTGGGCTGTAGGCATGAGCAAAGTTTTTTCCCATTATGTCTATGGGAAAAAACAAAAGTTTTGGGACCCCCCTATAACTTTTCCCCCCTGGACGAATCCTCACCAGAATTTGCAAAAAAGTTCAGAGTGGGCCATATACTTTTATTGCAAAGTTTGGTGAGGATTCGTCCAGGGGGAGCGAAGTTATAAGCCGCCCCAACTTGACCATAACTACAATGCCACTACCGTGGCCATGTAATATATATATATATTTATATATATATATATATATATATATATATATATATATATATATATATATATATATATATATATATATACTACCCATCTGTGGCGTGGCAGTGTTTTAGCGACCAGTGACACTGTAGGTACTACTAACGAGCCATGGGAAAGCGGGAAGGGTTATCGCTCTTCTCGCAATTAGTTCTCCTCTGAGGCCTAGCGGCAAGGGCGCTGGAGGTATCGATGAGGGCTCGGCTTCCCCCTGCAAAACGGCACTCCTACTGCCCATGATCACCTGCAAGGGCAGGCGGGGCGCAGACAATAATTGTTGGGGTAGCTTTGGCCTACAGTGCACTTGGTTGGAAAATGGGAGAAGCAATGTTTTGAGATGGAGCAGTCGACTGGTCCCGCACCTGGAGAACAATTGCACAAAGTTTGGTTTTAGAGTGATAATAATGATAATAATAATTCAGCATTTATATAGCTCTACGAACCCTCAGGCATCTGAGGGTTTGTAGCGCTATATAAATGCTAAATGCTGATGATAAGCATGTAGCATTTAGTAATGTTGTGATAATAAATCTGAGACCTTTTATGCCAACAAAAGAACACTGTCTCCATCTGCCCTTTTTTCAGAAAAGGGAGGTAAGAGTAGCGAATGGGAAGAGCAATAATGTTGGTATAACTATGTACAAATGCCCAGGTTATGGAGGTGACGACGGGGCGCCCAGATAACAGTGCCGCGTCCTTCCTACTCCCCCTGGGTAAGGGGGAGGGGTTGGGCAAAAGTCTGCGAAAACCGGGTGTGAAGCCCGAGAAGAGCATGAGGGGGGGGGGGCACCAAAGATGAGTAGAAGCCTGCGACAGGGCAACAAAGGAAGGGGGCGTGCCCGTGTGGATAAGAGCGACTCAGACCGCTGGCAGCACCATCTTTCACCCAACAACGCCGGAGGAACAAGGCCAGGAGCTGTTTTTACTCCCACCCACCCTACATAAGGATTTCGGAAGCAAGGGAAGTGCAAGTATTCGCCGTTGCAGTCGCAGAATGGCGAGTCGGTGTTTTAGCGACCAGTGACACTATAGGTATTACTAACAAGCTGTTTTGTATAGTGCTGTACAGTCACCGTAAGGACACTTTGGAGAACATAGAAGTATGCTGTACATATCGCATGAATATATATATTAAAAGATAGAGATCTAAATGTGGCAGATGTGATCATTACAAACTTAAAAACATTTGAATTCATAATCATATTCGCGAGCAACTAAATATTAAAGTGCATAACTTCAAATGTTTAGCGTCCATGGGTGCATAGAGGCCAGGTCACTTTATAAGGATACAGTAACATGTTTCATTCAGGGCTTATATTGGACTCTCACACTGGGCTTCCACAGAATGAAGAAATAGCTTAGAATTATGCAGAGTTATTTTTGTTGACATTACATCTGCTTTTTCAGCACACTCCAAACATTTTCCCACTTCCCTCAAAGTGTGCTAATAAAATGAAAAGAAATTAAAATGCTTGTGTCAGCTATTATATCAAAACGAATCGTGACTCGTGTGAGCGCATGTGTGTTTTGTATGTTCAAGCAAGTTTCCCAATCAAGAAATATGCAAGAAAGTTGTTGGTGGCTTTTGTATACAAAGTACAATCTGTCACAAACAAAATACCAAAACTGCGGCAAGGCTTGCATTGTCTGATGATACGCTATGCACTGTCGAAAATCACGTCATAAAAACCCTGCCAACAGTAAAATGCTCCAGATCTCAAACAGCCAAATATGCCACCCTCCTCACTCTTTTACAGACTGGAGAGCTGCAGAAGCAAGTTTCTTATGTTTCCACTTCTTACTATTGACACATTTCTCCTGCTGCTCTTACGGCCCGGGCCTTTGCTGTACCTCATGTTATAGGGGTCTTGCAATGCCACATTGACTCTGCTCAAGAAGTGTCATGCCCTTCACCCGCTACCTCAATGCAATCCTCTCTTTAAAACAGGTCTCTCCCTTTATCCCCCAGGTCGCATGTCCGATCCTGCCCCCTCACATCCCTCTCTGGCTTCCGTTCTCTGTCCATCCTCTATGTCCCTTCAAATCCACAACCCACCCCCTCTCTTTCCCAAACGGGTGCTGCAGCCTGTGCTGCCATCAGGAGCTTGGTAACGTTAAGAGTGGCAAAGCCACACAGGTGAAATGGCACTGTGTTTGAGACAGTAATCGGCTCCTTATATAGCCAGGCAACATATGAAGGAGGTAAAATATGTGGTGGGTGCTTGCGGCTTGTTTTGGCTTCTTGGAATTGTAGGGATTTTTCTCACTTGTTTCAGACCGGCAGTGTGGACCTCTTAAACTCTGACTTGTTTACCCTTCAAGAGTGCTGGTTGACCGAGGCTCCTGCCATCAATGGGTATTCTGAGGTCTTTACACCAGCCATTAGCGGTGTCGGGGGGCGCTCATCGGCATGTTTGCTCACGGGTGTGTCCAACAAGGTCTGGGTGGAGGTAGAGAGTTTTGCCAATCCTAACCCCTATTTACAGGGAATAAAGCTTGGTTGGAATATAGAAAGCTTCCTGGGTAGAACCGACACCCTGTTAATTAACAGCTACTGGAATAATGCAAAAATCACCCAAAAAGAATCAGTCGAAGAGATCTTGTTTAGTTGGGTTGGCAGAGGTCTAATTTCTATCATAATATGTGGAGATCTGAACAGTAGGTGTGTGGATGGCTGGTTGGTAAAGGCACCTCTGGACCCAAAAGGATTAGCCGGGGAAGAGAGTAGGCCTGGGCGGACTTTATGGAGGAATGGGGGCTATTGATCCTCAACAGGAATATCAAGGGGGAAGATGTTCCCCATCATACCTGAGAGATTGGTGCCCAAAGAAACATCTTTACGTCTACGTCTCAGAGGATATTTACGCAGGGTTAGAGTCATTGTCCATGGAGTACACCTCTACGAGTGACCATCTGCCGCTTAGAATTGCATGCGCACAAAGCCTTAAAAAGCAGACCTCGAGAGACTACATCTTCAACTTAGATCTAAATGGAGGGGGTAACAAAAATAGTTGGAATGAGTATACAATTATAGCCTTGAACAGCATTTTGGCCTCAAGGGAGTTTCCCAGTCATTTCAAGGAATGGTTTGATGCTTAAGGTGTCTGAAGAATCTGGGAGCAGATTTCAAACCGCCTGCCTAAAAGGAAACAGGGCAAAATGTTGCATAGGCACACATTCGATAGGGTGATTTTGCTCAAAAAGAGAGAGTTACAGCTCTCCATTAAAGGTCTTCCTCAAGAAGACACCTTGCGTAGGAAGCACCTCAAGACAGTTTATATGGGCTGGTTATGACACTACAGCTACCAGTTGATGTTGAGGGACGCTTGTAAAATGATGGAGGTCAAGGCAAGTAACAACACGCATGACTTCTGGAACCTAATCAAAGACAACAACAGGGTACAAACAGGTTCTCAAATAAATATGATTTCTGAAAAAATGTAGAAGGCCCACTTCACTGAGATCTATAAATCAGACGGTGATATACATCAGAAGTGGCCTGGGGACACGAAAAAAGATTAACCCACTGGAAGTTGGCCTGGGACTGAAGTAGTAAAAGTAAAAAGAGTAAAAAACTTTGGCTCCGGGTCCAGATGGCCTGGCAATGTGTGTCCTTAAAAATAATCCAGAAATGTGGGTAGGGGTCCTAGACGCTATGTTTAGGACAATACTCTGGGAGAAAGCCATCCCAGAGTCCTTGTTAATAGGAATTGTAGTTCCTATATTTAAAAAGGGCTTGCATCTAAGTACTTCTAGCTACAGGCCAATTTCCCTTCTAGACTGGCCAGCTAAGATCTTCACGGGTCTTGTTTTAACAGGTCTGCGAAATTGGGCAAAACAGAATGGAAGGTTGGATGTCTTCCAAACTGGTTTCCTTCAAGGGGTCGTTACAGAGATGAATGGCTTTGTGTTGGAATTGATAAAGAAGGGTGCAATTAAAAATAACAAACCACTTTATATCACCTTCATAGATTTCTTGATGGCTTTTTCACCATCCCGGACCAAACTGGAGAAGTGGGATCGTACTCTTGCATTGCTGGTGATCCCGATTGCATTGCACACGGACACTTCTACGCGTGTTCGCTTCGATAGAGAAGGCAGATTATCGGCTCTGATTATTTCGGCTAAACGCCTGAAACAAGGCTGCTTACTGGCTCCGATTCTATTCATACTTTATCAGTCTGATCTGGGCAAAGTATTCTCTGACATCAAATTCTTCCCCCCAAAATTCAATGCTACAGGGATCAACTATTTACTATATGCTGATGACCTGATCTTAATGTATCACACGCCTATCGGGTTGCAGCGTCAGTTGAAGGGCTTGGAGGTTTACTCTAAAAAGAATAATCTAACGATCAGCGGGCCCAAATCGCAAATCCTGGTAATGCAAAAGCAGGAGGACAATTCAAGTGTTTCATTAGCAAGAAACCCTTAAATAAAGTTGAGTACTTTGTATATTTGGGTTTTTCATTCTTCCCGAAAGAAAATAGAGCCCAGCGGCTAGTAGTAAAGAAACAAAAGATTATTTTGCTGGTCGCACAGGATGTGATCCTGAATAAGAAATGTGGGAACTTCTCTATAATCCCTGTAAGAGAGTTTTATTGAAAAAGGTGTTCCCTGTCTGACATTTGGTGCAGAGATTACATTATTCGCCCTGGATGGGCAATGTGGTAAGCTTTAAGGAGAGCTCTGGAGGAAAATGTTAAAGTTACCAATCAGCGTCCCAGTACCGGTAATAGGTATGAACTGGGCCTGGCTTCTCTGGAAGCTCTGGTTAAGTGGAGAAATTGAACTTCCTAAGAAAGATCTACCTTGCGGAAGAAGGGTCAAGTTGGGTGCTGCTAAAGTGTGGGTTAGAAAGTAAGTCCCCGGCCTCTCAGTGTCTTGAAATATTAGGCGCCATTGCTTTCACGATGGAGTTCTTGTTAATGAATCCATTGAAAGTGAAAGAGAGAGTTTGTGAGAGTGACTGGATCAACATGATTGATTTTGTTAGGAAGTACGATCTAAATATGGGAATATTGTTAGGTATGAGATCCTACAATACATTACCTTACTCTCTGAGGAAATGCCCGGGACAATACTTGCGGGCCCAATGTTTATGACTTTGCCTGAACTTGTTCCCCACTACTGAAATCTTATGAGCCTGAGGCAGTGTATGCCGCAACTTAAGGAGTTGTAGATTTAGCAAAATGGAAACCTTGATAGAAACCATGCAAAATCTGACGGGCTTCTGCCCTCAACTGAGCGCACAACGCCAGACTCATTCATCTCATCTTTTCAAGGACGATAAGGAGGTTCATGCAGGGTAGCTATAGCAATGCATTATCATGGCTAAATCTATTAAATGGTCATTGGCTGCAATACGTTTCTTAAAAGATGTTTTATATCCACCAGCAGAAAGGAAAGTGGGTATTAGACCCCCAGACCCCAACTCAGGGGAAGTTGAATATGTGTCTTTATCATGTGTGTAATGTGACATTAATTGTAATGTAAAGCTTGAAATGTGGTGTATTGTGAAGGTTGAGTTGAAGTCAAATTGTTTGTTTCACATGCTTTTTACATGTTTCATACTGGTGTTTTATTCTGTGTTATGTGAAAAGTTCCTAGTGAATTATAACACATGAATAAATACAATTTTTTAAAAAAAACAGCCAGGTAAATCTGGCTGCTCGAACTCAATTACCAAAATCTCTTAAACGTTTGATAGGTTTGTCAAATCCACACTAGAGTGAAAATTCATATGATTTTTAGTTTGATCAAAGTTGATTTGCCCATGTTCATTTCTGAGGAAGTGCGCCTGCAGGAATCTGGGTGCATATGGTGAAGCTACAGGAAACACATCGAGTGGACACTGGAAATGGGAAGGAAGTGAAATCATGGACACCGAACAACACTTTGGAGGAGAGGGTTTGAATTGTGGCTGGAGCTGTGAGGCCATGCTGCCAAGGAACTTTGAGTCATCAAATACACCTTTAGAAAGAAGTCCTAATAGATATGTGTCTGGGTCATAGAATGCACAGCTCGGTGACACAGATGCTAGAGAGCGTGCTAATGGGAAAGTGTTGGTCCAATAAAAGCTATTACCACATACACGTGCATGGGGCCTCTTTATGAGCATTGCGTTAACAGTAAAACATGCAGTATTTCCAGATGCATTATTTACCATTTCACACGTTTATTTGTTTGAAACACCTATATGGAAAATACCTGCCTGTTATGTCTGGAGGTATTTTCCTTCAAACAAATGCTTTAATGGATGTGGTATTACCCATGCGATATTACCAAATGGAGTCCTATGCGACTTGAAAATGGGAAATAACACAATGGACCATGGGGCACTAAATTAGATTGTATATTACCATCAGCATATGTGGTTACAGTAACTGGGGTTGGCAGTATTACCTTGTTAATACCGCCAAACTTGTGATGAGACTCACAGGCCCTCATTCCGAGTTTGGAGGTAGCCATGGCGCTATTAGCGCCATGGCTTCCTCCCAAATCGGTCCAACTCCGGTCTAGTGAAGGGAGTAATTATCGGTCCAGTCCGAGGTCAATGGGACAGGTAATTCCCCATTCACCAGAGCCATTCCCCATTCCCATTTGAGCCCCCATAGGGCTCAATGGGAAGGGGGAAGGCGGCAATAACGGTACCACAAATTGCGGTACCGTTATTGACCCTGGTATCCCTTTGCGGGTCCCGTCCATAACGCCTGGTAAAACCAGGCTTAAGGGAGGATCCGCAAAGGGACCTCGGCATAGGGTGCAAAGGGATTACCGGCACCAGTGTCATTACCGGTGCCCGGTATCCCTTTGCGCCCAGGTCGTAATGACCCCCATAGCCTTTTTTACAAGACCAACAAGGCATTTAGGTATTATCTCTCTTGCAATTAAAGAAATCAAAAGTCAGGAGGAAACACTGTGTTAGCTTCCATTTGTCGTTTAAGATGGGTAATATTTTTTTTGTTTTAAGTACTATATGTTTTTGCCAGAACATAGATAAATGAGCTGTCAAAATATAGTGTCACTGGTGAGATGGATGTGGTTCAGCTGTAATGCTCGTCATCTAAGTTGGCAGTTCAATTCTTTGCTTTGCATATTTTGTGCTTCACTCTATGTATCAATGCAGTTTGGCTTCACTGGTTTCACTTGTATTTTGTACCGAGCTCACATCTGCATTACGCCCTGCTCTGCTGATGAGCGCTAATGAGTGAACATGCTTAAGGAATTGCTCTTGGTTCATTTTGGTTGGAATCCTATGATATTTTACCAGAAATGGCAAGCTTCCACTTATCTTTATGAGGCATCGTGGATGGTACTTAAGTAATTCAACGCTTATGCATTTGCAAGAAAGTTCACAGATGAGCACCCAAAATAGAGTGTTACTGGTGTGATTCACATTTTTAATTCAAAGGGCTCTCTGACTAAAATGAGAGTCTCTTCCTCTGTTTTGCATAATGCATGCATAGTACTATTGAAGGCAAGTCCCTGTTAACGGACACTACAGAGTGAATACAAACCTCTAGGAAACAAGCCAGGAGATAGCTTTCAAGGATAACAAGGTTTAATTCTACAGAATACAAAATATCAGCAAAGGACTCTGCTGTTAGAGAAAGTTTTGACAACAGAAGACATGACAGTGCGTTATAAGGAACCAAATCGTCACAGATGATATCACATATAGGGTCTAGACTAGAACACTTCATTGGGTGGACAGTATATGTAATTATGTTCCATATGGGATGGCAGGCTACAATTGGTTGGTTCTTCTGCCATCAATCAGGCACATGGGTCAACTGGGCTCATCTTGTTGTCTGGTGAAGGTCAGGTCGCTCATGAAATGCAGTGTTACATCTAAACTAGCACACTAAGCATACTACTTCATCACTGTGGCGCGCATCTGGTTGGCTCAGGGATTGGTTCCAGGGGGAAGGAAGGATGAAATACAGTTGCACTGACCTGCACATTCTGGGCTTTGTTGATGCCACTCCTTTTTGCACCCAAGGTCTCCACCCTGAATTTGATCTATAATGTATCCCTCCCTGTACCTTGTGTTACAAAGGATGTATTTTATGCTGAGGGGTGAAACAGTTTCGTATGTGTTTGGGGCTAGCTCAGTGGGGTTAGAGACCTGCTTGCAGCTTAGTAGTGATGAATGGTCACTGCGCGGAGACTCGTGTTGTCTCACGCTCTTGCAGTGTGCGTTCCTCAGAAAGATACTAAATGTTTGCGACAGTGAAGGTACAAGGGGGTGGGGACATCAGGGAGAACTGGTGGTGCAGATTCATTCTGCCTTAATGATGTTGGGCCTAGTGAAATCTTTCCATGGAGCTCAGCTGGTACATCGTGGTCATGCAAGCCTGTGCTTTTGTCATAACTACAAAAAATGGCATTTCTTTCTATTTGTCTCCTAATGCCATGCACCTGCTGTTCGTGCTATATTATAGTTGGACCGAGTTTCATAGTGCAGTTCTCTCCCCCTTATACACTACACTGGCTCATAGGGGATTCACCTCACCTGGAAGCGCTTAGGGGCGTGGGATACACTAATTTCCATCACAACATTCCCCCCTTCCATTACTTCTACAGTAACAAATTCTCCTCCCCCATATTTACGCTCATTGGCTCACATTACTGTGAAAGATAAAAAATATTGAGGCTTAATACCACATAATAGAAATACGCCAGTCACGAGTCCAAAGGTACCATGTACATTTATTAACAGGCAGCTGTGTGGCTCTTAACACCCTGCAATGTGTGCAAGCAGACACTGTGAGATGAGAGAGTGCTGGACATTTCAACAACACAAGTATTTAAACAAGTTTTCCACAATCCCGGACACATCGTCCAGCCCCTCTTCGTGTCATACATTTACCTAGGGTTCATGGCCTATCCACATAACTAAGTCATGCTTAAGCATCTTTGAATAGTTTGCTGTTTTCCTTCAAACATTTCACGTTTTCCAAATATAAGACACAAAGTTAACATTCCTTATTTTGCTCGCTTGTATTTGTCTATCATTTGTTTTTGAGTTTAAAGTCAGCTTAGTTTCAAGGAGAGAAAACAAAGATTTCTGCAAGAGTACATGTTCAGCTATTCATCATTCTATTTTGCTGTTTGAACGGGAAAGGCACTATTGGAACAGATGGTATCTAAATTACTGATTAGTGTGGCTTTTGTTTAACTCCAAGGTTTCTCAGTGTAGGACACGCAATCCACTTTAGCAGCTTCAACATTCTTATCTACGTTGACATCAGGGAAACAGTACAAAGTTCATTTTGCTCTGCTGGAGCCAAAAACACAATTCGAAACATAGGACAGAAAGCAAGAGGTGATCAAAATGGCAGATAACTCAAAATTGCGGCGTAGTCAGCCTGTTTCGGGTTCATTCAATGCAATTTATAGTGTGATGCGAATGTGTTTAGGCCAATCGTTTACTATCAGGCGGTATCCATGCAAAATATACTTTTACAAACACTCCTTTTGGCCTAAGCCAAGAGCATTACTCAAACATTAGCATCATCCGAAAACCACGTATCATCATCAGAGCATCCTCCCATTCTCTTGGCAACGTAGGATATGCCTCATTACTGCAAACAAAATAGACAGGATCTCCTATGTACAGAGGTCTATCCTCACTGGTTAGCACAGCAGTATGCATACATCCATCAAATGTACCCATTGGTTGGGAACCCTCTCTTTGTATGCAAAATGGAACAGAGTTTGGACTATGGTTAATGGTATAGGAAGGAGGCATGGCATCCCTATTACCTACGGGAGCCATTTTAAAGGTAATCATAGATTGGAAAGGTCTGGAGAGTATATCAGAAGGCCTAATAGAAGCAACATTTAGCTTGCGCCTATTTGCAAACAGAGAACATCCTAAAGGTTCTAAAACTTGTTTTTCAAACTCATTAAGATTAGTGCCATCAAAATTCCCAGTGACACTTTCGTTCCATCGGCCAAAGATTAATGCCCTAAGCAAAGCATAACAAGCAGTAGTTAGAGGGAGTGGATGTATATACCAGCCCAATCCCTTTTCCCCATGTTGTGGCAGATGTGAACATATCCAACAATTGGTCTTATTCAGAATATCATGTGTGGCGTTCATGATCATCAAGAGGGTGTTGTTGTGATAACCCCCTCTATGTTGGAGGTCTCGAGGAAAAAGAGTGGGTGAATGCACATATGGTGAAGAAATAGAGGAGACACTTGCAGTTGGCAATACAATATCAAGCGGATGTGCACTCTCCAGATACCAAAATATGAGTGTCAATGTAATTACAATACAAGCTGTTATTGTGATCAGTATCCATTTGGTCCTAGGGAACCATGGCCCTCGATGGGCGGACCCATTATCAGCAAAACAATCAGTATACTTATTAGTATGAGTGGCCCCAAACACAGGCATAGTTTCTCAGTGTCCGTTAAGAAGCCTCACTGTTAGGCTCTTTTAGTTCATCCAAGGGTGGCACTTGACCACGTGGCCTTCTTGATTGAAGGTAACTTTGCTGGTCCCTGCCTCTTATCGTATGCAGCAGAGGAATGACAAGGGACTGGCTCAATGTTGGTTTCTTGTCGGTTTCTTGTGGGTACAGAATCCTAATTGCACTTTGCTATTCTATTTACATTAATATAATGTCAGCAGATTCTAAATCTAAATCCTGTTTCGTGGTCACAGATCGTACCTTGAGACACCAGGTACGGAATAGGCAGTGAACAAAGCGTCATTGTCTCCTGAAGAAGATGAAGAAATAGAAACAAGATCGATCTACGGTGAAGAAGAAATTGTAGAAGAAGAAGCAATCTCCCCAGGCCCCACGAGCTCAAGAAGGACTTTCGAAGAAGAAGCAGCAGTCTCCCCAGGCCGCAGGGGCTCAGGAAATATTTTTGTGGCACTCTCGGAGTCGATCAAAGCTGGATCATTGCGAGCATCAGAATCATCAATTCCCTTTCCTTTGTCATAGGGCAGAGGAAAAGGAATCCACTTCACATGTGTTGCGTGGATCCACTGTTTCTTTCCGGTCACTCGTATTGCAGTTTGCGTAGCCAAAAGGATCTGATGAGGTCCCTTCCAATGAAGTGCAAGGCAAGTGCCCTTCTCGAAATTTTTCACCAAGACCCACCGAACAGGTCAGAGTCGGTGACCTGGACCCTCGTATTTTATAGGGAGGGCTGCTCGTACCTGTTGGTGAATCAAACGCAAGTTCTGAGTCAACTAGTCACAATAATCAGACAAAAGCAGATACTCAGTATCTTTCAACTGTTTGGGCCTCAGTGCATTCTATATGCTGGCTGGTCAGCCCAGGACAATCTCATAGAGGGAGAGCCCTGTCTTTGACTGTGCGGTCATCTGCATCGATAGTAAGGCTATTGGCAAAGCGTCCGGCCATTTCAGATTGCTGTGGTGTCTTTTAGTGGGAAAGTCTCAACCCATTTGCTAAAAGCACAGATCACAACTAAGACATATTTATAGTTTTGGCACCGTTCCATATCAATGAAATCAAAATGGATCACCTCAAAAGGCACGGAGGGGGGACCAAAACTGCCCTTCGCTGTCAGCGTTCCCTTCCCAATGTTATGTTGCAAACATATCATGCAACTCTGGACCAAACGTTCAGCAGTTTCCTGGATATTAGTATTGTACCAAACGGGATCTCTCTGTTGACAAATCTTTGTAGCCCATATGTGTGTTGGACCATGGTGCCCATATCAGTGACATAGGCATTGGGTAGCATCCATCTTTGATTCTCATTATCCACCCAACAACCCTCATCGTCTAGACCCGCTGAACCCCAAGTCCACTTTTTGATTTCTTCTTGAGTAGCTTCAGCCTGAATTTTCTTTTATACAGCTAATCCCTTCGTCCATCATACAAGTATCAGTAACGTATCTTACTGAATCGAACATGTACATATTTGCGTGCAAATCAATAGCAGTCTGTTTGGCTATTCTGTCAGTAAAAGTGTTTCCTTTTCCTACATCGTCCATCACTTTCTGATGTGCGGCACACTTTATTATTGCTAGTTGTGTAAGAAGCACAAGTGCTGATAGAAACCGGATTACCAGAGTGCCATGTTGAATTTTTGTTCCATGTGAGGTCAAGAATCCTCTCTCAGCCCATAGTCGGCCAAAATTATGAACCACCCCAAATGCATATTGGCTATATGTATATATATTTAGCCCTTCAGAAATGTCACAAGCTCTGGTTAATGTAGTAGTGTCTGCGGTCTGCGCAGAATTATGCAGAATTTGTTTGCTCGCCACAACAGTGCTTAATGTGGAGCCATCACAAAATAGCTCTCCTTGCGGATTCTTTAAAGGTGTATCAATTAATCAATTCTGCCCTTTGTTTCTTATTCTGTATTAAAGAGGCAATCATGTGACATTTCATCACTGCAATCCTTCTCTTGTGGAGAAGGCAATAGTTCAGCTGGATTCAACGAAAAACATCTCTTAATTTGGATATGCGGTGCAAATAGAATCAGCTCGTCCCTTGTTAATCAAGCTGATGTGAGATGTTGTGTCTGCGTTCTGTTTAATAGAACGTCTAAGGAGTGGGGTAGCTTCACGGTAGAAGAGTAACCTAATACCATACCAATCCTTTGTTTCACGGATGCAGCAGCAGTAGCTACAGCTCTCAAACATCTCGGCAAAGCGCATCCAACAGGGTCTAACGTGGAGGAAAAATAGTCACACCGTTTATTCTTGCCGCCGTGTTCTTGTGTCAAAACAGCCAAAGCACATCCATCACGTTCATGCACATACAAAACAAAGCCTTTTTTGTTATTTGGTGTGCCCAAAATTGGTGCTGAACACAATGCAGCCTTAAGCAAATCAAAAGCGTTCTTGCAATCCATGTTCCATGGTAAAGGCAAAGACATGTCTTTCTTTGTCAGTGCCAACATAGGTTTTATCAGCAACAAAAAATGTGGGATCCAATGTCTACAATATGAGGCCATTCCTATTAAAGCTCTGACCTCTTTCTATGTATTTGGAACAGACATATCAGAGATGCTTTGTATCTGTTCAGGTGTCAGTCTTTTTCCCTCCTTCGACAGGAGATAGCCCAAATACGCGACCTCCTGTCAACAATGCTGACATTTCTTCAACAAAGCCTTATGCCCATGCTCTGCTAAATGAATAAGCAGCAACACAGTACCCTCTTTGCAGGCATCTTCAGAATCGGCAGCTAGAAGTAGATCATCAACATATTGCAATAACGTGCAAGTGGAAGGCAACTCGAGCGTATCAAGCTGCTCTTTCAACGCTCTACTATCGATGCTAGGACTCTCAGTGTATCCTTGCGGCACACGAGTAAATGTGAACGAGCGTCCCCCTAGGGTGAATACGAACACATATCTGCTATCAACATGCACAGGGATACTAAAGAAAGTGTTTTTCAAATCAACAAGACTAAAATGTGTAGGCGTGGCTGGAATCATAGTCAGAATTGTGGTGACATTGGGTACAATCGGAAACTGTGGAGCAACCACCTTATTAATTGTGCGCAAATCAATAATAAAATGAAAAGGAATCGCATTATCCCCTTTCTTACAGACTGGTAAAATCGGACTTTTACACACACTCCCCGCAAGTTCTTCAATTACACCTCGGTGTTCAAAATCAGAAATAAAACTCTTCAAAGCCTGTTCACCTTCAACCGAAATTGGATATGTGTCAATTTAACACCTGGTTTCAACACAATTTTAACTGGCTCAATTTGTAAAATTCCAACGCCATTATCGTTAACTGCCCATAAACATGTTGGAACCTTAGTCAATTCAGTTGGTAAAGGCATAGACAAAAATTGTGGGACGGAAGTTTGTTGGGGCAAAATCGTTAAGTACACTCCATTTGGAGAACAGTAAATCACAGCATTCAATTTCTTTAATAAATTCAATCCCAACAAATTTTAGCCACAATTTGTCATCAATAGAAATGGACAAGAATTGGTAAATGGTCCCAGTGAAATTGGTACTGGCCAAGAGACCGGACTAACCACTGGCATACCAGAGAACCCTACATAAATGTTGTTCTGCCCTGACAGTGGAATATATGCAACCCGTGAATGATCAATAGAATGCTTCTGTGCTCCTCTATCTATCAAAAAGAGATGCTCCCTTTTTCCCACCTTCATTTTAACGTGTGGCCCTTTCTGATCGGTGGGAATAGGTATCGGTTCCAGATCCTTCTTCGGGCTGTCCTAACGGAACAGTATGTCATCAGGTGCAACATCCTCGGAAAAATAGAATTCAAAGGATTATCAAAACTATTCCCACTACTAACACTCTGTTGCTGATTATCTTGTGATGGTGTCTGTTGGTTCTGTGCAAACTTATTTCTACCAGAACGCCCTATCGCAGTATGGCCTCTGTATCGTCCACCCATGGCACCTTACGTACTATTCGATCTCTGCTGTAGGATCGGGCATTGTGCTGGCCAATGACCCTTCTGTCTACAAAATGCACACCGGTCTATGTGTATGGGACTCAGTTGTGTGCCACCCTGTGGTGTAAATTGGCCTCTGAACTGTGTATTCCCACCTTTGGCTCGTTTAGCAATCTGCTGCAATAACACTCTAGTCTTCAGGTCTCCTTTCTTCTTTTCCACCTTCTCCTTCTCTGTAGTAACCCTATTTTCATAATACTGTGTCAAAGAGTTCCCCCCTTCTCACCTGGGTCTGATGTTTGCCGGTAACTTCGATCACTGCCTTCTTGCGAACGCTCCTGGTCTTGAACAGTGCTGCTCGAGATTCGTCTGGTTCCAGGTTGCGTTTAGTTCCGGGATCACAGAGTCCAGGAATCCGGGAGACTGGAAAAGGCTAGAAAAGCTCGGAACCAGGAAAAGGGGAAAGGAAAAGGAATGGGTAATAGCACTGGGACAAGGGAAACAATACCGCGAGCTACGAACACACATCTGGGCTACTCTGCAATAGCATTGAGACGCACAGAGCCATGGAAGACGTGGTCTATAAATAGACTACGCCGCGTTCAGCGCATGGAGCGAGCAAGGGCTTCAGCTCTGGACAGCCATGTTGGAAGTAGTACGGAATGCAAGCCCCGTTGAGACAAGGGCCAGGAGGTCCAAAAGGGGCGTGATCTGAAGTTCATGACAGCATGCCTCCTCTGAAGGCCTTTCCCTCCAGGTTTGCCCGGGTGTATTAGGTGAAATCTTCTGAGCAACCGAGGAGCCTTGATATTTGAAATAGGTTCCCAGGTCCTTTTGCTAGGAGGATATCCTTTCCACTCCACTAGATATTGAAGATGGCCCCGCTTATACCTGGAGTCACAAATCCGGGACACCTCATATTCCAGTTGGTTGTCAACCAGTAGAGGAGGTGGTCTACTGGGATTTCGAGAGGACTGGATGTGGGGTTTCAATAGGGATGTGTGAAAGACTGGATGAATCCTTTTCCAGGAGTCAGGTAGCTTGATTCGATATGAGACAAGATTGATAATCTCCTTGATGGGAAATGGACCATAGTAGCAGGGAGCCAGCTTGTTTGGTCGTAAGTGTCAGGGGAGTAGTTTTGATGACAACCACACTCGGTCACCAACCATATAGGAAGGACCTGGTCTTTTCTTGGAATCTGCATACCTCTTGGTCTGTATTCTGGCTTTCTCTAAGTGTTCTTTAGCCTCCCGGTGAATGTTGATAAGAGTTTCGATCCAGGAGTCAACAGTAGGTACTGGTGTAGGGTCACGAAGAACCGATGGTAAGACTGATGGATGGAACCCCTGACTACAATAAAAGGGGCTGGTCTGTAGCACTGAGTGTTCGGAGTTGTTGTAAGCGAATTCCGCAACGGGTATCAGGAGAGACCAGTCATCCTGGACCTTGGTAGCGAAACATCAGAGATATTGTTCCAGGGTCTGATTTGCACGTTCTGTGGCTCCGTTGGTTTTGGGGTGATATCCTGAAGAGAGGGCACGTTGGATTCCTAATACCCGACAGAGGTGTTTCCAGAATTGTGAAATGTATTGGGGACCCTGGTCAGATATGATCTTGGAAGGAAGCCCATGTAGTCGGAATATGTGTTCCAGAAATATTCCAGCTAGCTCTGAAGAGGAGGGTAGGTTAATCAGTGACGTAAAATGGGCCATATGGGTAAACAAATCTATGGTGACCATGATGGTAGTATATACTCGGAAGGTGGTAACTCCACTATGAAGTCTGTAGCGATGATTTCCCATGGTTTAGAGGGTAGAGTGGGCTGCAGAAGAAGACCCGCCGGTCTCTTGTTATCTTGTTTATTTTGGGCACAGGTTATACAAGTTTGGATGTATTGCTGCACGTCAGACTTCATTTTAGGCCACCAGAACTGTCTCTGTATAAGACGGAGGGTGTTGTTGATACCTCGGTGCCCGGAATGGAGTGTGACATGACAAAGATTTATTATCTTTTGCTGTAGCTTCTGTGTAGGAATGAATAGTGCGTTGTCCTTGAATAAGTAGCCTTCCTTGGCTCTTAATTTCCAGAGATTTCGTGTTGAAATGTCCTTCCATAATTCCGAGGATTGGGTTTGCGATCGGACTTCTTCCAGGAAATTAACTGCTTGGGCTACGAATATTGTGGGAGAGAACATTTTAGGAAATGCTTTATCTTCAGTGGTCACGTAGTCAGGACGGCGAGACAAGGCGTCAGCGATCAGGTTCTGTGATCCAGGGACATGGGTAATGTGGAACTGATACTGGGCAAAAAAGTAGGCCCAACGTGCCTGATGACTGTTCCTGCACTCCAGTGACTGTAGAATCTGTAGGTTTCGATGATCAGTACGGACTTGGACAGGATGTCTGGCTCCTAGAAGTAGGTGTCGCCATTCAGTGAAAGCTTGGCGAATGGCTAAGAGTTCCTTTTCCAGGACGGAGTAGTGTGTTTCACTGGGAGTTAAGGTTCTTGACAGATAAGCAACGGGGTGTTCCAACTCGTCCTCCATCTTCTGCTTCAACACTGCTCCTATGGCGTAATTAGAGGCATCCGTTTCCACTAAAAAGGGTTGACTTGTATTGGGTTGAGCCAATATGGTAGCTTGTGTGAACTCAGTCTTTAAACGCTGGAATGCAGTTTCTTGTAAAGTTGACCAGACAAATGGGGTGTCCTTCTTTAGCAGAGCCACTATGGGTTGTACAATCTCGGAAAAGTTGGCTATGAACTTCTGGTAGAAATTGGCTAGACCTAGGAAGGATTGGAATTGTTTCACGGACGTGGGAGTAGGCCAGGCGAGAATGGCCTTTACTTTTGAAGGGTCCATGCCAATCCCCTCTGGACTAAGGATAAATCCCAGATAGTGCACAGAGGTAACGTGAAACAAACATTTTTCAGGCTTGGCTAAACGGTGATGTTCCCGGAGTCTTTGTAGCACTGCCTTGACATGTCCTTCATGCTTCTGAGGGTCCTTATAAAAAATCAATATGTCCTCCAGATAGACAATGACGAAGAGAAACAACATATCAGAGAACACCCTATCCATAAACGTTGGAAAACTGCTGGGGCATTGGCTAGTCCAAAGGGCATGACCAGGTACTCGTAGTGGCCAAAGGGTGTTCTAAAGGCGGTCTTCCACTCGTCTCCTTCCCGGATACGCATCAAATGGTAGGCACCCCTGAGATCCAATTTGGTGAATATTACGGCTCCTCTCACAGCTTCCAGGATATCCGAGATCAGGGGCAGTGGGTACAGATCCTTGAGAGTGCATTGATTTAAGCCTCTATAGTCGAGGCAAGGTCTGAGTTCTTTGGTATCCTTCTTGGGAACGAAGAACAATGAAGCACCCGCTGGAGATTTCGAGGGTCTTATGGTGCCATTTTCAAGATTAGTGTCTAGGTATTCCCGAAGGGCCTTTTTCTCGGTTTCGGAAAGAATGAACATTCTGCCGAAAGGAATTACAGCTGAGGGATCAATATTTATGGCACAGTCTTCGGACCTGTGAGGGGTAAGGCCTGGACTATGGCAGTAGAGAATACATCAGCATATCCCTGATAGGCCTCTGGAACTTGTATGATATTGGAAACCATGAGTGGTGTTTCTTGGTCTCTTGGTGGTTCTTTAGGAGTTACCGAGGAGGGATCCAGGGACAGACAGTGGGACATACAGAACTCTGAGCCCAGGAATAATGATCCTGCTGTCCAATTGATCTACGGATTGTGCTTTTGTAACCAGGGCATTCCCAAAACCATGGGGTAATGGGCTGACTTAATGATGTCGAATGTAATCCGCTCTTGATGATGCTTTATGGAAAGTTGGATCTCTTTAGTCTGCAGGCTTATGGGCCCTGAAGAGAGTGGTCTTCCGTCTATTGCTTCCACCGGCTGCATGATGTTTCGGGTCTCATACGGAATATGATGACTAACCACCCAGTCTTGATCAATGAAAATTCCCATAGCTCTGCAGTCCACCAAGGCCAGAATGGGATAGGTCTTGTCTTTGGAGGGTGACAGGAAAGCCTATAGTATCACCAAATTGTTTTGTCCAGGAGAGTTCAAGGATGGAATTGATGTGGAGCAAACATCTCTCTCCCGAATCTCTGCTCCATTTAAGATCAGGAGCTGGCGTTTCCCGAACGCCGAGGAGGCGCCAGAGGACATTCCCTGACCAATGTTTGTCTGAAGCACAATACATACACAAACCCGTATGGATCCTTCTCAATCTTTCTTGAGGCGATATGGGTCCACGAAAGGCTCCAATTTGCATGGGTTCAGGTTCTGGGGCTGGACTTGGGTTTGCGTCCGATCTGGCTGTGCTCTCAAAGGATGTCTTGGGTGGGTTTCCCTTGGATTTCTTTCTTTCAGCCTTCCTTTCCTGGATCCGAAAGTCTATTTGCAAGGCCAGGTCCATTAGTGCTTGGAATGAATTTGGTCTGGCCACCCTGGCCAGTTCATCCTTGATCTCTTCGTTTAGGCCTCTCCTGAACAGGGTTAAACTAGCCTCAGGGGACCAGTCTGCTTCCTTGGCCATTTGTTTAAATTTGATCACATAAGTGAGCATATCTTGGGAGCCTTGTTGAAAGTCCAGCAAGCGTTCTTGGGCAGTATAGACCTGCTCTGGACGGTCAAACATGCCTTTAAGGCCCTGTCTGAACCCATCGTAGTCGTCTAGGAGGGCATCGCCGGAGTTGACAAGGGGTGTTGCCCAAGTTAAGGCGTTGCCGGAAAGGTGGGATATGATGAAACCCACCTTAGCCCTAGGAGTCGAAAAATAATAGGGCTTGAAGGTAAAGTGGACCAGGCATGAATCCAGGAATCCGCGGAGTGTTTTTGCCGAACCATCATACTTGTCAACAATACCGCCCAACAGGGCACCCTCCTTTGTAGCAGAATTCCAGGATAAGACCAATTGTTTGAGCGCAGCGTTTTCCGCCTTAAGATTTTGAACCTCGGTTGATAGTTCTTGCATGCGTCGCATTAAGTCCTGCACGGCGGCTTCCATCTCGTTCTTAGGTTCGGTCGGGTGGCGTCTCAAACTGTGAAGGAGTTACCCCCTTCTCACCTGGGTCCGATGTTTGCCGGTGACTTCGATCGCTGCCTTCTTGCGACTGGTCTTGAACAGCGCTGCTCAAGATTCGTCTGGTTCCAGGTTGCGTTTAGTTCCGGGATCACGGAGTCCAGGAATCCGGGAGACTGGAAAAGGCTAGAAAAGCTCGGAACCAGGAAAGGGGAAAGGAAAAGGAATGGGTGATAGCACTGGGACAAGGGAAACAATACCGCGAGGTACGAACACACGTCTGGGCTCCTCTGCAATAGCATTGAGACGCGCAGAGCTGCGGAAGGCGTGGTCTATAAATAGACCACGCCGCGTTCAGCGCATGGAGCGAGCAAGGGCTTCAGCTCTGGACGGCCATGTTGGAAGTAGTACGGAATCCAAGCCCCATTGAGACAAGGACCAGGAGGTCCAAAAGGGGCGTGATCTGAAGTTCATGACATACTGAGCCATGTGTACACTTCAGATTGTGATTTCGCTTGCCACGCACTCTCAGAAGTCATGATCTCTGATTGGATTTCAGTCAACAATCCACGCACAAACTTATCAACAAATGGCCTCTTTCCTGGCTCTGTACTTAAATCTTGACCACTAAAATCTGAAAAATAATTGCTCAAATCTGTTAAAATACTCTGTTGCACCTTCTGACTTCCCTTGCATGCAAGCTGTAATCTTATCCCATATAATTATTTTTTCAGGAACCAGAGTTTTCAATTTAGTCACTATTCTCTCTGGCAACATCAGTATCACCTGTGGCGGTTTCTCATCGGCATTCCCTTCCCCATCTGCTCGTACTAAGGCATCCCATGTATCACCCATCCCTGCCTGATCATCTACAGTTCTAATCTGATTCGATAAATCAGCAGGAAGGATCATTGGAAACAACAAATCTATATCGCCCAGCGTGAAAACCTGACGAATGCAAGACAGATTCAATTTCTTTATAAAATCCTGTTGGATTCTCCCTAATATCTGGAATTGATTGCCTAATGGCATTTACTTCCTGTCTAGAAAACGGGCCACTGACAAACTGTGAGACATAGTGTGCTTCAATAGTAGTGACAGGTGTCCCTGCCGCAGCATTAACTCGAATCTCTACTTTCTGAAGAAATATCGGAGGAACCTCCTTCATCGGCAATTGTAAAGTAGGCAAATCCGAACGTCTATTAAGCAACAAGGCCCAATCAAGTGACAAAGTAGTCAAAGCAGTATCAGGTGAAAATGCTCTTTTATGAATAACCTTCAAATCTGTGGGACATTAATTTCTCTTCATAAATTCATCTTGTAGCTACTCTACCATCACCTATAACACTTTCTTTTGCATTGCCGAAGCATACTGACTAAACGTGTCATGTACTTCAATGGGAGAAATTGAAACATCTGAAATCCATCTAAGGGCGTCTCTTGCGCAAATGCGCATTTCTTCACTCATTGATTTCAATGGAGGAAGAAATTGCTTCTGTACATATGAAGCCAGCCGTCCATTTACATCCATTTCATCTTCCTGTAATCGATCTAGCTCCCTTTTAAACTCAAATACCTTCTCCACATGCTCATATACTTTCGCCGCAGTGTCCCTTAAGTGGGCAAGGACATTCAAATCCTGCAGCGCCTGAAGGACATTCGTGTCTGTCAAATCACTCCATATATCAACTAAATACGTTCCCATCCGTTCTATCAAAATATTCTGTTCAGGAATACCCCCTTGATCAGAAATCTCAACTAAAACAGATGATTCATCACCCTCTTTTATGTACTGCTCAGCCCATTTATACAATTCCCCTTTTCTGTCTTTAGGTACCGTGCCACGAGTAACTACTCTTGGATAAGCTTCCGCCCCTTCAACCACTACAGGTGGAGCAGAACCACCTGACAAAGAGAGTTCATACAATTCTTGTTCAATAGGTAGCGGAGGTAATACCGCTGGCGGTGCAAACAGAATTATGGGGACGGCAACTGTTGGCATGGGTTGAGGTGCAGGAGGAGGAACAACAATGGGAGGAAGAGGAACAACAATGGTAGGAGGCACACAAGGAGGTGGTGCAGTTGAAACAGTTCTGCATTCATTCAATAATTTATTAATTAACTGGTCTGATGTATGAAAATCCTGAGAGGGATACATCTTTTGCACATCTAGTTGAAAAGCCGTGTCCATACTGCTAATGGACTCTGGCTGATTCTGTTGATCATGCAACAATGCTTTCTTCGCATTCGTCATGTGTCTGCATGCATGCTTTTCTTTACTTCTAAGTTACTGCATAGCTTCCTTCCTCCAATCTCTAACTGCATCAAATGCTGCAGGCCTAGCCTTTTTTCAACAATACAGATTCTAAATGCTCTAGGTGGGAAATTTCAAAACCACCATAAACTAGCCACTGAAGTTCGGAAACATGCCTGGTCTGTTTGTGCCAAATTTCATTAACTAGCATAGCTCCATACTCACAATACATTAAATAAGCCAGCAACTCTTTGAGTGGCGCCGGTTGGCCTTGTTTCAAAGATTGTCTTTCCCTGCGGAATAATACCCTGAAACAGGATAACAATTTCCCAAGCATACTTAAATTGTGATTTTACCTGGCTACGTTTGTTTCTGCAGAGACAACACTTGCAACAAATATCAGGATTCTAAGAATCGAGGTACGACTCACCTGATTTCAAATCAAAGGGTCTGATTTGACATCAAATTGTCATGGCTGGTGTTTTCGCAAAACAGGCCTCGATACGAGGACCCTCGTTGTGATGCCTTACTAAATACTGATCACCGTGCAGGGATCGGGTGTGCAGTACTGCAGAGGAATCGCGTCTCACTTTGCAGGGCGCTGCGTCACTCTCCAATCCCGGTCCGGCAGCCTCATCTTCGTCTAGCGATGTGACATCAATCTTGGGGGTCCCTATTCGGGTGCCATCTGAAAGATTAAAAATATCGAGGCTTAATACCACATAATAGAAATACGCCAGTCACAAGTCCAAAGGTACCATGTACATTTATTAACAGACAGCTGTTTGGCTCTCAACACCCTGCAATGTGTGCAAGCAGACACAGTGAGATGAGAGAGTGCTGGACATTTCAAAAACACAAGTATTTATACAAGTTTTCCACAATCATCCAGCCCCTCTTCGTGTCATACATTTACCTAGGGTTCATGGCCTATCCACATAACTAAGTCATGCTTAAACATGTTTGAATAGTTTGTTGTTTTCCTTCAAACATTTCACATGTTTTCCAAATATAAGACACAAAGGTAACAATCCTTATTTTGCTCGCTTATGTTTGTCTATCATTTGTTCTTGAGTTTTAAGTCAGCTTAGTTTCAAGGAGAGAAAACAAAGATTTCTGCAAGAGTACATGTTCAGCTATTCATCATTCTACTTTGCTGTTTGAACGGGAAAGGCACTATTGGAACATTTGGTATCTAAATTACTGATTAGTGTGGCTTTTGTTTAACTCCAAGGTTTCTCAGTGTAGGACAAACAATCCACTTCAGCAGCTTCAACATTCTTATCTACGTTGACATCTTGGAAACAGTACAATGTTATTTTTGCTCTGCTGGAGCCAAAAACACTATTCTAAACATGGGACAGAAAGCAAGAAGTGATCAAAATGGCGGATAACTCAAAATGGCGGCATAGTCAGCCTGTTTCAGGTTCATTCAATGCAATGTATAGTGTGATGCAAATGTGCTTAGGCCAATCATTTACTATCAGATGGTATTCATGCAAAATATACTTTTACAAATGCTTCCTCCCATCCATGTGGGTATTCCTTTTAGCATGCATCCAGACCATACATACATGTCTTAAGCTTTCCCCTCCTTGCGTGTATTGCTCAGGCGTACATGTCATGTAAATGTATCCCCCACCACCACCAACAAAGTGTACCCACACTTCTTTGTAATTCTCGGGTGAAGGGGGTGGAACAATGGTTGTGTGGTATAGGTTACCACCTATATCTCCCACAGTGATTGGGACCATGTGGTGAACAGGGTGGTCAGTCTGTAATTCTGTTTCCTTTGTTTCACAAGGTGCTTTAGTATTACCAGTAGAAACCATCATCATTGCCCTGTTAGGTACTGCTTTGGCACAACACCGGAGACCCAATTGGCACATGCAGAAAATCAACAATACAAAAACGATGATGGGCACCAGCATTTTCACCAATGTTTGAATCCATGATGGGACCCAGCTGAAGGCCATCATGAACCAGTCTTCCACTTTAACACCAGCTTCTTTTTAATCTTCACCCCTGGTTTTTGAATGGCTCCAATGACGATGTGACAATGTCCCATTTTCATCATGTTTGGAAGGTATGAATGGCCAACAAGAACTCCCAATTGTTGCAAACACCTCCTTCCATGGCTTTTAGGTGATCCAAGACATACCTATTTTGCCCTGTCATTAGTCTAAGGGCCCTCAGCTCCACTCTTATGACATTGAACCCTTGTTTGGTATCATTAGCTAACTGGATCAGCTCCCATTTTACAATCTGGAGCCATTTTGCATTGGCTCACGTCTGGATGCTGGGTATTAGGGATGCAGAAAATGTCTCTGTGGAATCATACAGCTTGTATTCATCCGGTATTGCGCAAACAGTTTGGACGAGTCTGTCAATATGTAATTCGAGGATCTTTTTCTTCTTCGCAGCTGATCATAGAACACTTTCTCCGGGAGGATTTGAAAGTCTAGTGGTGGATTTGTGTCCTGTACTTCAGTTGTTGGGGGCACTGTGGGTGCTTCATCAGACTTGGGCCCCCCTTTCAGCTGTTCATCTGGTACTACTAATAGGGCAGAGTGCAGCGTACTGTTATGCTCACCTGGTCTCTGCGGGGGCGTTGGGGCACGGTTGGAGCCCTCCGTGGACTTGGCAACCCTGGATCAGCCTTTTTCCCCAGCTGCGGTAGTGTGGACTGCTCTGGTTGCTGGCACTCCCCCTGAGAGAATACGAGAGGCAGTGAGAATGCTTTGGTTGGATCATGATTCCCCTCGAACCCTTCATTCCAAAATGAGGTGAGCATGCGTTTACCCATAAAGTCTCACATGTTTTCTTGTAAGGATGAGCTCTCTGTCCTGCTTCGCATCAGTAGGGGCGCCGTTGATGGACCTAGTTGCTTCACTGGTCTGTGCGTGTGGCAGCCCAGACCGGCTGTGACTGAACCACTTTGAAGGTAAGTGTTCGTAACAATGATTCTTGTCCGTATCCTTTTGCAATGTCTTTTTAAAATGATTATTGTTCGCGTAACCATTGTAATGTCTTTCCAATGATTATTGTCTGTAACCCTTCTAATGTCTTTCCAATGATTATTGTCCGTAACCCTTGTAATGTCTTTTCTCTCCCCAATAGATGTGAAGATGGCCACTTGGAGTCTAGGGGCCTCATTACAACTTGTGCGGAATGGGTTTAACGGCGCCGGTAATGGTGCTGGCACCGTTAAACCCACTCCACACTATTACGAGGTCCCCTCGCGGGACCCGCTCTGGACGTCTGGTTTTTCCAGACATCCATAGCGGGTCCCCGAGGGGACCAGGGAGCTAACAACGGGCCCGTTTGTAATGGGCCCGTTGTTAGCGCCCTCCCCATTCCCATTGAGCCCCATGAGGGCTCAATGAGAATGGAGAAGGACCGGGCCCGGGTTCCCTGAAGGAGGAAATACCGTGCCCTCCATACCCAGAATGGCCTGGTATTTCCCCATTCAGGGAACCTGGACCCGGACACGATTCTGGAGGCAGCTAGTGTTGTAGACGGGTCCTAATGGTGCCAGAGGGGATTGCGAGGTTCCCACTGAGCAGGTAAGTGGAATTCCAAGGTTGTATGCAAGGCTTATGTGTTGCGCGACTAAGCGTAAAATATTTAATGCAGTCTCTAACCTTGTGTGTTCCTTTTCTCTTGCAGGGATGGCCTGGCGGCATTAGATGGAGAGCGGCTTATCGGGAGACCTGCCGGCGATCGCTGGATGGAAGGATCCGTGAGGATGCTGGGCGAGAAAAAAACTCCTGTGTAGCTGGACGTCCGGAACAGGTGAGCATGCGGCCCGACTCCGATGACAATGGGAATCAGGTAAACTGTGATGCACTGCAGGCGATGTGATTGCAGAGACATGTAACATGCGCGTCCAGCGATAGAATTGCTGGAGTCAGGTAAGCTGCGCGTCGAGCGATGATGTTGCTGAAAGCAGGTAAGATGCGCGCTGAAGATGCTGTGTTGGAATCAGGTAAGTGGCGCTTCAAGCAATGGAGTGGCTGGATTCAGTTAGGTGCGCGCTGAAGAAGATGTTGTGGAACCTGATGAGATGCGTGCAGAGATGACAAGCTGGAAACAGGTGAGCCTGCATGGGTAAACTTCTGCACACCACATTCTGGCACGAAAGGGCGGAAGGCAACCGCGACTCCACCACGCTAGCCTCATTGTCTCTCATCCTCTCGCCGGAACAGGTCCAGCCTTCCAGGCCTTTGAAAAGGCAGCCGTTGAGGGAAAAGAAGCGACCTCAGGGAGTCAGCTCCAGGGAGGGCTCCAACCGTTCCCCCGATGCCCCAGCAGAGACCAGGTGAGCATAACATTGTGCTCTAGCAGCAATGCATGTATTTTGAACTGTTTCACATACACTTCATATGATCAGAAAGAAGCTAGGCAAACTGAGGTAGTAGTGTTGTCTTGATTTTGGACACATGGTGTCGAGTCAGGCAGGGCTCTGCAAATGTCTGAGAGGTGTATCCAATATCTCAGCCCCTTCACCTTCATTGCATGGGGTGGAAAACACAACCTTGTAGAGCCCATGGAATCTGGGGTTGTTCTATTTTCACACATAGCTTTTAACATAGACCAGTTCACCCGGTAACAGTGGTTGCACAGGTGCGGTGTCAGTTTGTGGGGCAGTTGATGTTTGTGCATTTTCTGTGTTTGGCGGCGCCATTTGTTTTGTGATACATCTTATTGCACGTGTCAGTATCCGGAGACCTGCCGGCGATCGCTGGATGGAAGGATCCGTGAGGATGCTGGGCGAGAAAAAAACTCCTGTGTAGCTGGACGTCCGGAACAGGTGAGCATGCGGCCCGACTCCGATGACAATGGGAATCAGGTAAACTGTGATGCACTGCAGGCGATGTGATTGCAGAGACATGTAACATGCGCGTCCAGCGATAGAATTGCTGGAGTCAGGTAAGCTGCGCGTCGAGCGATGATGTTGCTGAAAGCAGGTAAGATGCGCGCTGAAGATGCTGTGTTGGAATCAGGTAAGTGGCGCTTCAAGCAATGGAGTGGCTGGATTCAGTTAGGTGCGCGCTGAAGAAGATGTTGTGGAACCTGATGAGATGCGTGCAGAGATGACAAGCTGGAAACAGGTAAGAGCACTTCAGGCGGCGGTAAGCGTTAACGCTGCTGAAAGCAGACTAACGCGAAGCGCATGCATGCGGGTGGGGCTGGCTTAAATAGCCTGGCCCCAGCCACTCCCCTTAGCCCCGCCTTGTGGCTCCACCTTGCTCCTCCCAGAGACTTCTGCACATGCCCTCCAATGATTCTTAATGGCCACATCCGGCCTGGATGCACGTGCCCTAGACACCAAGTGTGCAGAGCACACTCTCTTATGAGCCTGGTGCCAAAGGTACCAGGACTGGGTCCATTTGGACCATTTGGATGGTAAAGGTAGTTGCCCTTGACCAGTGGCCATGACACGTACCTAGCGAACAATAGCCCCTCCAAGAAGGTGGGAGGTGCAGGTACGCTTACTGGCCGCAGATCCAATAATAGTCCATCAGCACTACAGTGCCTTTCCTGAGATCTGGAATTAGGATAGTTCTGTTATACAGCCTGTTTGACCCAACAGAAATAGTTCCTTCACTCTAAAAACATAGTTCATAACTATCTTCTTGGTGCACTTTTACCGGCTTTTCAATGGCTGCAATCAATGTCAATTTGGTGATGTGTACTGTCCATACTTGTGCACATGCTTGTTCTACGAGAGCTGTTGTTTCTTCTGGGAACCCTACAAGTCCTTCGGCTTTAAAAGTGAGAGTTGTTTCTTGACATTTATTGTTAGTGTACTTCGCCCCATTAATCGCCAGGTAAGGTTCTTTCAAACAGTTGGTGTTGGGGGAACTCGTTCTGCATTTTCGGGTGTCTGGATTAATGAGTTCTAAGTGGATGTTGTGTGCCTCGTATGTGCCTTTGATTCTACATAGCGCAAGATGAATTAAACATTGTGTCTCTATCATTGGTAATTCCTGCGGTCCTAAAACCTTGGATGCCCCTGATGCGTGCAGTATTAAGGAACAGGTGTAGCAACTCCCATTGGTAGTTTACCTTCCCATTGCACTCATGTCAGAGTACAAACTGTTCGAGTGCTCTGGATGATGAACATCGTCTACTGCATCTAGGCATAAATCATAGTAATCATCATATTTATGCTTGCACGCTTGTCTTTTCACTCTGTTATTACGTAGCACATGTCTTTTCACTTCTTTACTTCTACTGTTAGTAATATTTACATTACTGCTTCCATTACACAAATAGTTTTCTACATTTGGCATTAATATTTGAAACATTTTGCTTGTGCCTACAGTTGTATGGGCGCTGCTAGTATTTGTGGGGGTCATATTATGTACCGTTGTTGTTATGTTGTTTGGTTCAGTGGGATTAAGTAGTATACTTTCATTTGTCCTTTCATTCCGGTCTGAGATGGAACTTGCACGCATGTTCATATGAGTTAAGTCATTGATATTAGAAAGTATACTCATGATCCAGGTCCCTGTGTCCCCCCCCCCCTTATTTTAGATGGTCAGCCCAGATAAAAAACGTTCTCCAAAAAATCCATCATAAAAACATCATTATTGTAAACAGAATAGCCACAAAATGATGGAGGCCTCAATCATAAGTGTACATTCTGGCATCGCCGACCTGCCGCACCTGTAAAGAGAGTAAGAGATACAAGGTGAGCGATCACACAGACCTTAACTCGCTAAAGGAAAATCATTTACGAACTTGGTGCAGTTTTAGAAACCACCCGCTTACCTACTAGTGGTGGAAACTCCCGGAGCTGCTTCCTTGTCATCACGCGCTCCTGGATCATCATCTTCATTGCTACAGGGGAGAAAGAACAATATACCATTATGAACAATATCCCTTGGGACAGTATCATTACAAGAACACGGACAATAAGAAAGTCATAAATACTTACCTTCAAGACGGAATGGTCGCAGCTGGCCTGGACCACCGCAATCAGGACCAGTGATGTAACTAGGTCCATCCGCAGCGCCCCTGCTGAAGGAAAGCAGGACAGAGAGCTTGCCCTTACATATCATCAGGTGAGCCTGCATGGGTAAACTTCTGCACACCACATTCTGGCACGAAAGGGCGGAAGGCAACCGCGACTCCACCACGCTAGCCTCATTGTCTCTCATCCTCTCGCCGGAACAGGTCCAGCCTTCCAGGCCTTTGAAAAGGCAGCCGTTGAGGGAAAAGAAGCGACCTCAGGGAGTCAGCTCCAGGGAGGGCTCCAACCGTTCCCCCGATGCCCCAGCAGAGACCAGGTGAGCATAACATTGTGCTCTAGCAGCAATGCATGTATTTTGAACTGTTTCACATACACTTCATATGATCAGAAAGAAGCTAGGCAAACTGAGGTAGTAGTGTTGTCTTGATTTTGGACACATGGTGTCGAGTCAGGCAGGGCTCTGCAAATGTCTGAGAGGTGTATCCAATATCTCAGCCCCTTCACCTTCATTGCATGGGGTGGAAAACACAACCTTGTAGAGCCCATGGAATCTGGGGTTGTTCTATTTTCACACATAGCTTTTAACATAGACCAGTTCACCCGGTAACAGTGGTTGCACAGGTGCGGTGTCAGTTTGTGGGGCAGTTGATGTTTGTGCATTTTCTGTGTTTGGCGGCGCCATTTGTTTTGTGATACATCTTATTGCACGTGTCAGTATCCGGAGACCTGCCGGCGATCGCTGGATGGAAGGATCCGTGAGGATGCTGGGCGAGAAAAAAACTCCTGTGTAGCTGGACGTCCGGAACAGGTGAGCATGCGGCCCGACTCCGATGACAATGGGAATCAGGTAAACTGTGATGCACTGCAGGCGATGTGATTGCAGAGACATGTAACATGCGCGTCCAGCGATAGAATTGCTGGAGTCAGGTAAGCTGCGCGTCGAGCGATGATGTTGCTGAAAGCAGGTAAGATGCGCGCTGAAGATGCTGTGTTGGAATCAGGTAAGTGGCGCTTCAAGCAATGGAGTGGCTGGATTCAGTTAGGTGCGCACTGAAGAAGATGTTGTGGAACCTGATGAGATGCGTGCAGAGATGACAAGCTGGAAACAGGTAAGAGCACTTCAGGCGGCGGTAAGCGTTAACGCTGCTGAAAGCAGACTAACGCGAAGCGCATGCATGCGGGTGGGGCTGGCTTAAATAGCCTGGCCCCAGCCACTCCCCTTAGCCCCGCCTTGTGGCTCCACCTTGCTCCTCCCAGAGACTTCTGCACATGCCCTCCAATGATTCTTAATGGCCACATCCGGCCTGGATGCACGTGCCCTAGACACCAAGTGTGCAGAGCACACTCTCTTATGAGCCTGGTGCCAAAGGTACCAGGACTGGGTCCATTTGGACCATTTGGATGGTAAAGGTAGTTGCCCTTGACCAGTGGCCATGACACGTACCTAGCGAACAATAGCCCCTCCAAGAAGGTGGGAGGTGCAGGTACGCTTACTGGCCGCAGATCCAATAATAGTCCATCAGCACTACAGTGCCTTTCCTGAGATCTGGAATTAGGATAGTTCTGTTATACAGCCTGTTTGACCCAACAGAAATAGTTCCTTCACTCTAAAAACATAGTTCATAACTATCTTCTTGGTGCACTTTTACCGGCTTTTCAATGGCTGCAATCAATGTCAATTTGGTGATGTGTACTGTCCATACTTGTGCACATGCTTGTTCTACGAGAGCTGTTGTTTCTTCTGGGAACCCTACAAGTCCTTCGGCTTTAAAAGTGAGAGTTGTTTCTTGACATTTATTGTTAGTGTACTTCGCCCCATTAATCGCCAGGTAAGGTTCTTTCAAACAGTTGGTGTTGGGGGAACTCGTTCTGCATTTTCGGGTGTCTGGATTAATGAGTTCTAAGTGGATGTTGTGTGCCTCGTATGTGCCTTTGATTCTACATAGCGCAAGATGAATTAAACATTGTGTCTCTATCATTGGTAATTCCTGCGGTCCTAAAACCTTGGATGCCCCTGATGCGTGCAGTATTAAGGAACAGGTGTAGCAACTCCCATTGGTAGTTTACCTTCCCATTGCACTCATGTCAGAGTACAAACTGTTCGAGTGCTCTGGATGATGAACATCGTCTACTGCATCTAGGCATAAATCATAGTAATCATCATATTTATGCTTGCACGCTTGTCTTTTCACTCTGTTATTACGTAGCACATGTCTTTTCACTTCTTTACTTCTACTGTTAGTAATATTTACATTACTGCTTCCATTACACAAATAGTTTTCTACATTTGGCATTAATATTTGAAACATTTTGCTTGTGCCTACAGTTGTATGGGCGCTGCTAGTATTTGTGGGGGTCATATTATGTACCGTTGTTGTTATGTTGTTTGGTTCAGTGGGATTAAGTAGTATACTTTCATTTGTCCTTTCATTCCGGTCTGAGATGGAACTTGCACGCATGTTCATATGAGTTAAGTCATTGATATTAGAAAGTATACTCATGATCCAGGTCCCTGTGTCCCCCCCCCCCTTATTTTAGATGGTCAGCCCAGATAAAAAACGTTCTCCAAAAAATCCATCATAAAAACATCATTATTGTAAACAGAATAGCCACAAAATGATGGAGGCCTCAATCATAAGTGTACATTCTGGCATCGCCGACCTGCCGCACCTGTAAAGAGAGTAAGAGATACAAGGTGAGCGATCACACAGACCTTAACTCGCTAAAGGAAAATCATTTACGAACTTGGTGCAGTTTTAGAAACCACCCGCTTACCTACTAGTGGTGGAAACTCCCGGAGCTGCTTCCTTGTCATCACGCGCTCCTGGATCATCATCTTCATTGCTACAGGGGAGAAAGAACAATATACCATTATGAACAATATCCCTTGGGACAGTATCATTACAAGAACACGGACAATAAGAAAGTCATAAATACTTACCTTCAAGACGGAATGGTCGCAGCTGGCCTGGACCACCGCAATCAGGACCAGTGATGTAACTAGGTCCATCCGCAGCGCCCCTGCTGAAGGAAAGCAGGACAGAGAGCTTGCCCTTACATATCATCAGGTGAGCCTGCATGGGTAAACTTCTGCACACCACATTCTGGCACGAAAGGGCGGAAGGCAACCGCGACTCCACCACGCTAGCCTCATTGTCTCTCATCCTCTCGCCGGAACAGGTCCAGCCTTCCAGGCCTTTGAAAAGGCAGCCGTTGAGGGAAAAGAAGCGACCTCAGGGAGTCAGCTCCAGGGAGGGCTCCAACCGTTCCCCCGATGCCCCAGCAGAGACCAGGTGAGCATAACATTGTGCTCTAGCAGCAATGCATGTATTTTGAACTGTTTCACATACACTTCATATGATCAGAAAGAAGCTAGGCAAACTGAGGTAGTAGTGTTGTCTTGATTTTGGACACATGGTGTCGAGTCAGGCAGGGCTCTGCAAATGTCTGAGAGGTGTATCCAATATCTCAGCCCCTTCACCTTCATTGCATGGGGTGGAAAACACAACCTTGTAGAGCCCATGGAATCTGGGGTTGTTCTATTTTCACACATAGCTTTTAACATAGACCAGTTCACCCGGTAACAGTGGTTGCACAGGTGCGGTGTCAGTTTGTGGGGCAGTTGATGTTTGTGCATTTTCTGTGTTTGGCGGCGCCATTTGTTTTGTGATACATCTTATTGCACGTGTCAGTATCCGGAGACCTGCCGGCGATCGCTGGATGGAAGGATCCGTGAGGATGCTGGGCGAGAAAAAAACTCCTGTGTAGCTGGACGTCCGGAACAGGTGAGCATGCGGCCCGACTCCGATGACAATGGGAATCAGGTAAACTGTGATGCACTGCAGGCGATGTGATTGCAGAGACATGTAACATGCGCGTCCAGCGATAGAATTGCTGGAGTCAGGTAAGCTGCGCGTCGAGCGATGATGTTGCTGAAAGCAGGTAAGATGCGCGCTGAAGATGCTGTGTTGGAATCAGGTAAGTGGCGCTTCAAGCAATGGAGTGGCTGGATTCAGTTAGGTGCGCGCTGAAGAAGATGTTGTGGAACCTGATGAGATGCGTGCAGAGATGACAAGCTGGAAACAGGTAAGAGCACTTCAGGCGGCGGTAAGCGTTAACGCTGCTGAAAGCAGACTAACGCGAAGCGCATGCATTCGGGTGGGGCTGGCTTAAATAGCCTGGCCCCAGCCACTCCCCTTAGCCCCGCCTTGTGGCTCCACCTTGCTCCTCCCAGAGACTTCTGCACATGCCCTCCAATGATTCTTAATGGCCACATCCGGCCTGGATGCACGTGCCCTAGACACCAAGTGTGCAGAGCACACTCTCTTATGAGCCTGGTGCCAAAGGTACCAGGACTGGGTCCATTTGGACCATTTGGATGGTAAAGGTAGTTGCCCTTGACCAGTGGCCATGACACGTACCTAGCGAACAATAGCCCCTCCAAGAAGGTGGGAGGTGCAGGTACGCTTGCTGGCCGCAGATCCAATAATAGTCCATCAGCACTACAGTGCCTTTCCTGAGATCTGGAATTAGGATAGTTCTGTTATACAGCCTGTTTGACCCAACAGAAATAGTTCCTTCACTCTAAAAACATAGTTCATAACTATCTTCTTGGTGCACTTTTACCGGCTTTTCAATGGCTGCAATCAATGTCAATTTGGTGATGTGTACTGTCCATACTTGTGCACATGCTTGTTCTACGAGAGCTGTTGTTTCTTCTGGGAACCCTACAAGTCCTTCGGCTTTAAAAGTGAGAGTTGTTTCTTGACATTTATTGTTAGTGTACTTCGCCCCATTAATCGCCAGGTAAGGTTCTTTCAAACAGTTGGTGTTGGGGGAACTCGTTCTGCATTTTCGGGTGTCTGGATTAATGAGTTCTAAGTGGATGTTGTGTGCCTCGTATGTGCCTTTGATTCTACATAGCGCAAGATGAATTAAACATTGTGTCTCTATCATTGGTAATTCCTGCGGTCCTAAAACCTTGGATGCCCCTGATGCGTGCAGTATTAAGGAACAGGTGTAGCAACTCCCATTGGTAGTTTACCTTCCCATTGCACTCATGTCAGAGTACAAACTGTTCGAGTGCTCGGGATGATGAACATCGTCTACTGCATCTAGGCATAAATCATAGTAATCATCATATTTATGCTTGCACGCTTGTCTTTTCACTCTGTTATTACGTAGCACATGTCTTTTCACTTCTTTACTTCTACTGTTAGTAATATTTACATTACTGCTTCCATTACACAAATAGTTTTCTACATTTGGCATTAATATTTGAAACATTTTGCTTGTGCCTACAGTTGTATGGGCGCTGCTAGTATTTGTGGGGGTCATATTATGTACCGTTGTTGTTATGTTGTTTGGTTCAGTGGGATTAAGTAGTATACTTTCATTTGTCCTTTCATTCCGGTCTGAGATGGAACTTGCACGCATGTTCATATGAGTTAAGTCATTGATATTAGAAAGTATACTCATGATCCAGGTCCCTGTGTTCCCCCCCCCCTTATTTTAGATGGTCAGCCCAGATAAAAAACGTTCTCCAAAAAATCCATCATAAAAACATCATTATTGTAAACAGAATAGCCACAAAATGATGGAGGCCTCAATCATAAGTGTACATTCTGGCATCGCCGACCTGCCGCACCTGTAAAGAGAGTAAGAGATACAAGGTGAGCGATCACACAGACCTTAACTCGCTAAAGGAAAATCATTTACGAACTTGGTGCAGTTTTAGAAACCACCCGCTTACCTACTAGTGGTGGAAACTCCCGGAGCTGCTTCCTTGTCATCACGCGCTCCTGGATCATCATCTTCATTGCTACAGGGGAGAAAGAACAATATACCATTATGAACAATATCCCTTGGGACAGTATCATTACAAGAACACGGACAATAAGAAAGTCATAAATACTTACCTTCAAGACGGAATGGTCGCAGCTGGCCTGGACCACCGCAATCAGGACCAGTGATGTAACTAGGTCCATCCGCAGCGCCCCTGCTGAAGGAAAGCAGGACAGAGAGCTTGCCCTTACATATCATCAGGTGAGCCTGCATGGGTAAACTTCTGCACACCACATTCTGGCACGAAAGGGCGGAAGGCAACCGCGACTCCACCACGCTAGCCTCATTGTCTCTCATCCTCTCGCCGGAACAGGTCCAGCCTTCCAGGCCTTTGAAAAGGCAGCCGTTGAGGGAAAAGAAGCGACCTCAGGGAGTCAGCTCCAGGGAGGGCTCCAACCGTTCCCCCGATGCCCCAGCAGAGACCAGGTGAGCATAACATTGTGCTCTAGCAGCAATGCATGTATTTTGAACTGTTTCACATACACTTCATATGATCAGAAAGAAGCTAGGCAAACTGAGGTAGTAGTGTTGTCTTGATTTTGGACACATGGTGTAGAGTCAGGCAGGGCTCTGCAAATGTCTGAGAGGTGTATCCAATATCTCAGCCCCTTCACCTTCATTGCATGGGGTGGAAAACACAACCTTGTAGAGCCCATGGAATCTGGGGTTGTTCTATTTTCACACATAGCTTTTAACATAGACCAGTTCACCCGGTAACAGTGGTTGCACAGGTGCGGTGTCAGTTTGTGGGGCAGTTGATGTTTGTGCATTTTCTGTGTTTGGCGGCGCCATTTGTTTTGTGATACATCTTATTGCACGTGTCAGTTGTGACAGATAGTGTTTAAATTCCTCCTGCATGATTGCTGCCGCTCTATGACCATCTGATGCTCTCCTTACAGGTGATATAGGTGTCTCATGCACCTGTCAGTCACTATTTCATGGGGGGACAGGTGGTGGTCCTTAATGGGCTGTGTGCACAAATGAAACATTGCCAGGGGCAAGCAATACACCCATTTTTTTTACGGTGTTACATAACTTGGAGAGTCTGCTCTTAAAGAGGCGATTTATTCTTTCTACCATCTTATTTGCTTGTGGGTGGTAAATTTAACAAATGCAATGTTTGATCCCTAATAGGGCAGTTATTTCCTTGAAGAGCTCATTGAAAAAATAAGAGCCATTATCCAATCTCAAAACATAACACACTCCCCAGCGGGAGAAGACCGCTCTGATGAGGAATTTTGCAGCACACTTGGCATCTGGGTGGGCACATGGGCCAGCCTCAACCCACCTCAAGAAAGGACACACCACCATGATTAAATATCATGGCCCATTGCATCGTTTCCCCATTTCTGCATAGTCAGTGTGCAGCTCACATAATGGGCCAACGGGGCGGGGCAGAGTTCCTTGCAATGTTCTGTGGGCAATTCCTGTACTAAACACTTGACAGGTGGTACATTGAACAACCATAGTCAAGAGATGTTCTTGTAAATTGGGGATAAACCATTCTTTTTGAATGTCTCCTGCAATGTGGTGCTTAGAGCTATGAGAAGGGAAATGCAATTGCTCAAAAGCCATGTGTAATAATTCCATGGCCATCACTACTTTTCCTGTATTCTGTTGCCTCCATATGAGGTCTGTGGGTGATTGCACGCACCCACATTTGAGCCATATACCCTGTTGTTCTGGGGATGCTCTATGCTGCAACTCAATTACCTGTGCGATGGGGAGAGCTGGGTATACCTCTGCATCTGTTCTGGCATTTGCTGTAGTTACAGCATATTCAGCAGATGTGGGCATGGGGAGAAATGCTGCAGCTTTTGACAATTGGAGCTCTTTTCAATTGCAAAGGCTGCAGCTGCAAGAGCTTGTTTGCAGGCAAATTGTCTCTGCATGACTGAGTCGAGTGTGCTACTGTAATATACTAGTGGCTTAATGCCCATTGTGCGTTTATGCTGTCATGAGTGTACCATTTGAGTGCAAGAAAATACGAAACTCATGTGTGTAATCTGGGGTGGCGAGGACAGGTGCTGTCGAGATTACTTCTTTTAAGTCATTGAAACTTGTTATCATCTCTGGGGTCCACTCTATATTGCAGCTCTCTTTTTGTGCTTCCTTGAGGCCCTGGTGGAGTGGCCTTGTGTATGCTGCATAATCTAGAATCCATGCTCTGCAATAATGGCACAACCCTAGGACTTTTTGCATGTCTTTTACTGTGAGGAGTGTTTTGGGAGTGGCACGCACTGTTGCTGCCCTGTCAGGGATGATTCTTTTTCCGTCCTTGGAGATGAGTTGCCCCAGGTAGAACACCTCCAGTTTGCAGTACTGGAGTTTGTCTCATCCACTTTGTACCCTTTCCTTGCTAGCAACAGCTGTAATGCGAAAGAGTCCCTCCGTCAGGCTTGTTCGCTGTCACTGCAGACCCATATGTCATCTATGTACTGAATTATCATGCTGGGTACTTGAATGTTCCCTAAGTCTTTGTGTAGTGAAATGGGTCGCCTCCTTAGGGATGCTGCATAAAATGGATGCCGGGTTGGGGACAAATGGAAACTTCTTATGTACTACATCAATAAGGGGTCAGAGATTCTGGATCATCCTCCAACTGCCCCTGTTGCCTTTTTAATGGGGTAAATGGCTGTATTGCATGGTGAAGTGGAGTACTATGATACTTTGGTGTAGGAGGGCCTGTTGTGTTTCTCTAATCACCTCCTAAGCTTCTCTGAACAACGGGTACTGTTTCACCATGGGAGTACTGCCCCCGGTATGAGTGTATAATTTTTACAGGAGTCACTTCTATTCAGCATCCCTACATCATGTGGGTTCATTGTCCATAAGTGTGTGCTGATGTACTGCAGGTCTCCCTTGCTGAATGGGGGTGGTGCAACAACAGCCATGAGGGGGCTCTGAACTTGTATTGCACCATGATGTCACAGGGTATACACATCTCGAGGATGATCTCCCCATCATTTTTGTCATCCTCAAAAGGTTCTTCATCAGTCAATACTCTCAGGGTAGAAAGAGGGGATGAGTCAGAGCTACCTCGCCTTTCAAGCACTGGGCGGATGTCAAAATCTATCTAGAGACTATTGGAAAGACATTAGATTACACTAGTAAAACACGGTGTTGAAAAACATAATACATGTATTATAATAAAAACGGACTAAAAAAGGACATATAGCGAGTCTGACACAGTCTGCAGTTAGACATCATAACATAACAAAAAAACAACATTTAAAGGCATGTGTATATGAACATGAAACCAATTTGAGGTATTTCAGAATGCAGAATGCATATTTGAGGTATTTATGAATCACAGCTCAGTGCATCAGCAAGCACCAATGTGGTGACAATAACAGATAAGAAGGTATGTAATACCATTAAATTCACTCTTTAGCAACACAGATGGAAAACACCCGAGAAAAGAACACTTAGGGCTTTTTTGGAAAGATAGCACTTAAGTCAGGATTTCCCCCTGCAATATTCCTCAACCCACAAATAAACAATTCTAATTAGATATAAGGAAGCAGCAGGTAATCGGGAATAAGGAATAGAAAACAGAATTCGAACCCAACCTTCCCTCCCCAAACAAGAGAGAAAAACAGATTTGAAACCCTACTGTTCAAAATGACATTTTGGAAATGGCTGAGTAAATCACTGAAAATGAACAAAAATCCCTAACTCAGTACACATTTCTATGGGAGCAACATTGGAAAGATACTAGCAGTCATAAGCAATAGTTTGAGCAAAAGTTAACAACTTGAATGTGAATGGAAGGTTGAATATAATTTCAAATAAAAATCACACGTGTAAAACTTTTGATTCCCACCTAAAATTACCAAACGGTTTCTAGGAAAAACAGGTGATTTTGAGTGCAGTGTTTGGGTTGGGATGTAGCTATAGGTCTTAGGTACACTCTGGAATTGAAATGAGATCTCTATATATTAAACTGAGGGAGATATGTAATGTAGAAGGAGAGGTGTTTTTAGAAAAATCGGGTAGTGAATACAGAAAAGAAACTCAGTTTGGTCAAGAAAATATTTACTATACTTTTACTCTAGAGTAGAGCATGTAGGCCAGAATACCAAAGAGGGACATAGTAAGCTCTGGAGTTGATTCATGACTTCAACCCCAGATCCCCAGCGCCCGCTTTGGCGGAAACAGACCGACCACTTGAAATATGATTGATAGGTTAGGACTTACACAAGATAAAAATGACTAAAGAAATTGTGCTTAGCAAGATAAATCAAGACAGGATGGCATAAGGATTCTGACAATGTTACAAGTTATTAAGGTAAGGATAGAATGGTTTAGTGATTGGGATAGGAGAAGGCAGGGCAAGGTATGCTATGGTTTTCTATGATTCCTATTAATACTTACAGTCCACTTTAATTTATGATTTTGGACCGTTCTGGTCATCACACGGATCAGGTCTAAACAAGGACAGCTGGGCAAATCTCGGCGGAACAGGATCAGCTGGGCTGTTCTGGTCACCGGACTGCACTACGCTGGAACTTCTGGTAACTGGATACTACAGATCAATGGGATGGCGAGTCTTGAGCAGGCAGGTATTTAGTTGAAGCAAGCCAGGCTGGATCAGAATGGTTCGCTTGGGATTTTGGGATTTTTAGAATTTGAGGCCTAGCTGAAAAGGGGTTCGTTCAGCAATGCATAGGCCTTGGCTTTGCAATGAAAATCTGGAATCAGGATCAAACAGGATGAAGAAATCAGGAACAGGATGCCACACAGGAATTCAAGAAGAAAGACAGGAATCAGTGTGTGTCTGTGTGCTGTCAGGTGCCCTTTTTTATCATGCCAGATGACATCACTATAGTATATGGCAGGGGCAAGCTTATTACCCACACCCATAATGCTAGGATTGGGCAAGAGCATAGTTTCTGCCTTGTCCACAGCTGATTGGATCACAGACAAAAAGGATGTCATGTTTATGGGGTGACTTTTACAATGTCTAGAAACCTCCCCTAGCTACTGGAACCAAAATATAATGTTGCCACAAACACATATTTATGCAGTTATAACCTCTGAAAAAATCAAATACACAGGTTACATATTTTGTGTATCATATTTCAATCTAAACCCCAAGTCTGTGGGACATGGTTTTGCCTTTCTGCTACATTTTGGCAATTTTAACCATGAAAGATTTGCCCTAAAATTCCCTAATTTTGTACACAGATGCACATTTACGCCTGAGATGTGTGTACAAAATGTTCTGTTAGCAATATCAATACTTTCCCCATAATCTATCATTTTTTACAACTTCTGTTCCTTGTGCAGTATCAAGTTTTCAAAGAAAGAGCATAAAATTAGATTTAGAACTACAAACTTTTCATATTTTTCCTCATGTTTGCTGCAAAGTTAAACGTCTTTTAAAGTTCAGTTACAAAATAACCGTTAAAACCAAATGTCACTTGATCAGTTATTTTTTTCCTTTCCCCCAGCTGCAAGCAGCTGTCAATTCCTTTGAAGCAGGATGAGAGGCCTCTCTCTTGATTGAAGGTTTTATTGCCCCTCACACTTGACAGGTGAGAGTCTCAGCCTGCTATTGTCCCAGCCTGGAGCAAAGACAAATGTCTGATGAGCTTGGGAAGGTCCTTTGTCCTGGTGTATTCAAAGTCCTCCAAGCTAGCAATTAGCACTTTCCTGTGCCGGAAGTTTATGAGGTGTCACCCTTTCTCAGGGCTAGCAACTGGCAGAGCAAGGTTTTTTTTATATAGTTTGCCAACTTAACCTGAGTTTTAGCTTTTATTTTCTCATTTTACATCTTGACTTAAACCTATGGAATCAAAACAGTTTATAGGTGCACTTTTACCAGCAATAAATCCTTCTACATTTCTAAGTAAGCAGGTCTTTACCCAACAATTTACTTTTAAATTGGTGATTTTCTCTCTTCAGTCAGAAAAAGCACATTTTATAATTTCTTTAAATTCGGTTTTCATCTCCAGCAAATACACACTTTATGCAGCTATAGTTATTTTCTTGAGTGCTGGAGTTGTTTTGCAGCATGGATACATTTAACAGGCTTCTATTTAGAGTCTTTCTCTAAACTGCTGATTCTTGATACTTTTGCAAAGAACATAGACGTTTCATGTGTAAAATGAAAACAAAGCCCCTAGTTGATTTTTCAAAGATACTTTTGACAGGAGCTGTCATTCAAATGAGGCCTGGTTCCTCTGAGATACAATGGATGATCCTGGGCATTTCAGGGCATTTTTAATCAGAGTGGTTCATGGTAAATGGATGGATTTAGCACCAAACAGCACTTTTAATAGTTGAAAAAGGTGTCATTTTAACGAGGCATTTTGGGTTTTCCAGCAAAATAATTCTGCCTCTTTCACTTCACTCCATGTTAGATGTTGCAGAGCACACTGGCACATTCCTGCAGTGAGTACTCTGTTCCACCCCACCTGAAATGTGTGTGGCAGGGTGGTGCAGCCATTTTCTGTTTGTTGCAAAAACACAGTTTAGAGATCTTGGCGCGCACAGGAGTCAGCACGGCCATTTTGCTGTTTCTTGAACGACTGCAGCAAATTGATGTATCATAGCACAGCTGAGTGGGTCAAAATATCCCACAGATCCCCCCCCCCAACTTTGTCTGGAATTCCATTCGTGGGGGAGTCGGGCAAGTGGGATTTTCTTGAAAAAGCAGGTTCAGTCAGGCATGAGTCCTTCTTCGAACAGTGAACGATGCAACACGCTCTCCTCGCTGCCTCTGGTTGGAATGTGGAACGATACCCCCAGCCTTCTCTCAGGTTCTCTTTTCTGGTATGGCTCGACATCCAGATTTCCTTGGGTTTCTCCTTCCGGGTCCCCGAGGAGGTCCTCCTTGGTAAGAATGGTGCAACCAGTACAAATCTATAAAAGAGAACACAAACCAGTTACAACAATTTCTCACTAACTGTCCTCCAATCGGGAGGACAGCAGTGGGATACACATGCTATCAGTGACAATTGAAATATTCCTATGCTTCAGATGTATCTCCCACTTGATTTTCTGTAGACTCATCTATTTGCTGCAAAGTGTGCCTGGGGTGGCAACTCTTTAGCTGATTGATGTAGACCCACTTCTCTTCTGTCAAGTCACCCTTGGGGATGCAGATTCTGTAGGTGACTGGTGAGATTTTGTCCACGATTTCAAAAGGTCCACACCAGATAGGCAAACATTTGCACTCTTTGGTCTGGTTCCTTTGGAAATTGTACAAGTAGACCCTGTCCCCTACTTGGTATTCCTTTTTGGTTGTCTTTAGATCATAGTGGGTCTACATGCTGTCCGCAGATCTTTCTAGATTCCGCTGAGCGTATGCAAAAGCATGTTGAATGTGTTTTCTCAGATTCTCAACATACTCATGAGTTGTGGAGGCATTTATTAGTGTCTGCTCTTGTGTTCTATAGAGCAGATTTTCGGGTAGCACCATCCTTCATCCAGTCATCAGCTCAAATGGAGACATCTTAGTTGCAGACGAAGGGGTAGATCTGATGGCCATCAGGACAAGTGGTAATCGGATGTCGCAACTTGGCCCAGAATCTGACACAAACTTTTTCCGTACGCTCACAATGGTTTTATTGTACCTCTCAACTCCACCACTATAGGACTGCGGTATCCAATATGAAGTTTCCTTTCTACCTATATCTCCCACATCTTTGTCATCACTTCGCTGGTGAAGTGACTACCTCCATCTGACTCAATCCTTTGGGGAAGTCCAAAACGCGAGAAGATGTGATTGATCATCAGGGCAGCTGCTGTTTCTGCCTTGCAATTTGGGGGCAGGAGACATTCCACCCATTTAGTAAACAAGCATGTTACAGTTAACATGTACTTGGTCCCCATAGAGGAGCGAATCATGGGCCCGATGAAATCTACTTGTAAATCTGACCAAGGCAGTGTCATCCTCCTCTTTTGGAGGGAAGCTCGGTGTGTGAGTGATGTTGGCTGAAATTGTGTATACACAGGAAAAACCTTCAAGTATTGGTCGAGGTCCTGCGCCATGTGTGGCTGGTATGCAACCTCTCACAGGATTTCTAATGTAGTATCAAACCGCAGATGACCAGCTGTGGCTGCATCACGGGCGTGACTTAGCATCAGGCTTCGGAATGAGGTAGGGACCACCCACTGGTCACAGCCAGATATGGATCTCCTCACCAACTAACGGTCTTGGATTCAGAAACATTTTTGGACATTTCATCAACACTCTGAGGTCCTCTTTCCCAATGCATTTGGTATCCATCAGGGGAAAGTTCTCAGGGTCCTCAATGTGTTGATAAAACTTACCAATGATTGGATCCCCTTTTTGATCCGTGATGAAATCAGCATCTGGGGTCTCCTTACTCCACTGTGCAATTGAGAGTTCATTGTGAGCATTTGTTTGGGACCCAGTGATAGCAGTGACCTGGATTTCCCCCAACAGGGACTCAATCTCAAGGAGATCCCTTTGGATGGCTCCAGTTTTGGCCACCTGATCAGCTAGATAATTTCCAGTTTTCTCTGGTCCCTCTATTCTGGAAAGACCCTTGATTTTTTTCCAGTATATGTTCATCCACTAGAGGTGACCAGATCATTAATATTTTGTATTAGCTTGCCATGCTTGAGTGGTTTGTTGTTGGCACATAGCATGCCTCTGGTTTTCCAATTAACCAGGTGCTCCACAAACCCGTTCTGGACATAATCTGAATCAGTGATTATGACCAGTTTGTGGAGTTGGTGTTGGACGGTAGTGAGGATGGCTTGATGAACTGCCATCAGCTCTGCAATCTGACTACTATGGGGACCGATTTTGTACCCAGCGGAGGGTTCTGGGGCATCATTCATCCAGGCACTCCTAACGCCGGCTATCAGTTTGTTTTCCCCGTTGTTGTCAACATGATAGGATCACCCATCCACATAAACAGTGGGCATTCCCTTGCACTTGTCTTCTTCATAGACTTTGTGCAGGGAATTCAGGTACGCCTCCATGTTGTCCTTGATTTTAAGACTTTCATCCTCAAGACAGCTTTCTCTGGCACAATCATGCAAGTCAGCCAGACCTTGCACGAGGGGACTCTTCTTGTTTTGGCCATATCTGACCTCCACAGGAAAGCCTTGCATTGACAGAATCCAGGAAATAATTCTGGAATTTCTCACATTTCCGGCCCCGATTCTGTCACTTTGGATATATTGCAGAGGCTGGTGTGGAGTCTCCACTATGATGTGTTCCCCCTGGATAAACGGGCGGTAATTTTTCAATGCCCACACCGTTGCCAGGAGTGCCTTCTCACAATCGTTGAATATTTCCTCCACATAGGATAAAGTCTTGCTTGCATAGAAGATTACTTTATTGACCTTGTCATGCTTTTGATATAATACTGTGGTCAAGCATGTATTCGAGAACTCTGTCTCCAAGAAGAACTCCTTGTTTTTGACAGTGTAAGCTAGACAAGGCACTTGTGAGAGGCTTCTTTTGAGTTGCTTTACTGCCTCAGCTTGTTCTGGATCCCACTCCCACTTGACCCCCCCTCAACAGATGGATCAGGGGTCTTTTGATGTCTGCGTAATACTCAATGAAGTTTCTACTGTAACTAATCAGTCCAAGGAGGCTCCTTAGCTCACGCAGAGTTGTGGGGTCTTTTAGTTTCAGGAGTGCTTCCACTTTCTTTTCCTGGGGACAGAGACCCTCAGAAGTTATCTCATGCCCCAAGAAATTGACACTGGTCCTGCACCACTGTGCCTTTTGGAAGGATAGTTTTGCTCTATCAACCCTCAACTGGGTAAGAACATAATGGATTCCCGCTATGTGTTACTCCACAATTGATCTTTTGATCAGAACATCATCTACATAGGCCAGTTTACCCCTTTCACCCAAGTCGGGCATGGCCTTGTGTAAGAAGATGTTAAATTTGTTGCCGGAGTTGATGTATCCGAAAGGAGTCCGGTTCCAAGTGTATTGATGCCCCCCCCGAAGGTAAAGACCAGGTTGCATTGGTCCTCCCTACTGACAGGTTCAGTCCAGTACCCATTGGTCAGGTCAATGGCAGTGTATACCTTTGACCCCTGGATCTGGGCCAGCACATGGTCAATGTAGGGGAGAGGCTATCGAGACATGTGGACCCGTTTGTTTAGCTCCCTTAGGTCCACACCGAGTCTCAACTGGCTGTTGGGTTTTAAAATCCCCAGCACCGGATTATTAAAAGTGTGTGGACTGGACAAATTATCCCACAGGACTCAAGGTTTTTGATAATTTCCGCGAGGGACTCCATGGATGCGAGAGGCAAGCGGTATTGCTTCACAAACACTGGAGTCATACCAGGGTCTGTGGGAATTGTTGTATGGATTTCGGTGCGACCACAGTCATATGAGTCCACTGCAAACAGATCTTGAAATCTAAGAAAACTTGTTTCAACTTTTGCTTTTGCTCCAGAGTCTCACAGGCATCAGCTAAATTGACTCTCTCTTCAACCATTTGCCTGAAGCCCGAAAAGACTTCTGGTTTGGCTATTTCAGTGGCCTCCTCCAGCTGGGTGGAGAGGTCCCTGGTTAAAGTATTGACCTGGACAGAGGGTTTCAGGCAGGGGAGGCAGTCCCTGTGGACCTGGAAGATCACCTCATCCCTCCTGATGTCACAGGTCACCTTTTCCTCACCATAAGGGCATGAAGAGTACACCAGGAAATTTCCCCCTTGCCGGGTGTAGATCCTGTCTGGTGTTATGTCATTGTCGCTATCATTGTCAAAACAGTCATTGGGGATTGGTCCTACTAGTTCATTACCTTAATCTATGGAAAAATGTCAGTCATCAACCGCCATTCCAATAATGGTGCCTGCGCCCAGAGTGATACTCCTATGGTCGCTGTTATCCATCAATATTGGAATGGTGTTGTGTTGTACATTGACTAATGGGGTTGGGTTTAACCCCAACCCTTGCTGTTGGAGATGGGTGTTGAGGTGAACATATGCGTCAGGATTTAGCAGTTTCTGTCCTCTTTTAATTTTTAATTCAAGTGGGAATAGTCATGTCCGTCCCGTGATGGTGACCTCCTCTCATATTTGAACTTCAACTGCATATGGCAGCAATTGGGCTGAACAGAATGCTTTTTCTAAATCATCAAAGTCCATGGGATTATCCCCTAATCGGGACCAGGCTTTGTTGTTTATCAGGTTCAAATGAATGGCAAAGCGATTGAGAATGTCAGTGCCTAAATAGAATGCAGCAGGGACATCTCGCACAACCCAACAATTATGTACTATGCTTTTGTTACCTATAGATATTTTGAGCATACACCTGCTAGGCAGGAAGTGTTTGTAATTGGGAGTCCATTTCCCATTTATCAATCAATTTAAATGTCGGAATGGTTGGATCTTTTGGGAGTTATCGGAACATGGCTTCGCTGATGAAGTTCTCACTGTTGGTCACGCACACTCGGGCGAGAACAGATTCCTTCCCCTCATTTAACTGAATAGGGAGGAATAACTGTTCTCTAATTTTCTGAATGTTAGCTAAACTTTGAGCTGGTTTCTCATCACTCTTGACTATGGAGTTGGGATTTTCCGATTGTGAATTAGTATAGAACTTCAGAGTATTTCCTTCCAGTGTGGAATGCCACTTGAAACTGGAAGGAAGGTTGATTTTCAGAAATGGAGACGAGTTCCCATCATCAGTTTGTTGTCCTACAGGAATTACTGTCACGTCAAGGATTTGGATGTTCTGAAAATGGAACTCAATATGATCATGTTTTTGTTCAACCATGTGGCATGTGCCATTTAAACTAACATGGTTGACGCTATGTTTTAATTGTATTGGCCGGTTAGTCTGGGTCCAGAGGACCTTGTTCAGACAGTCTATTAGGGGGGACAACCTTCGCAGGATGTCATTCCCCAGTAGACAGGGTGTGCCCTCCGAAGTCACGACTATGACCGGGTGTTTCACCTTGCGTCAGCCAATTTTAATTTCCAGATCTGCAGTCCCATCGACAGGAATTTCATTCCCATTGAAGTTCTGAAGTTGTCCAGGAAGAGGGGTGAGAGGGATCGGTATCTCTCCCCCCTTCCTGAATTCAGATGATCAAATGCTCTTGTTGACAGAAGAGTTGATTGGGATCCAGTGTCCACCAGTCCCGACACTGTACACTGCCCTTGTACCTGGACCGGGGCATAAAATCTTCCCTCCTTCTCTTCAAGGGGGCAAAGATAATGTGCATTTTGGACAAGTTGGTTGGTCAATTTCCTGATTCTTGACTCCGACACAGAGGTAGTTTAGGCATAATTCTGTGTGGGAGCTTAGGGATCTGCAAGAAAAATGTGGCAGTTGGATATTTGGGGAGCTTTGGGCTTTCCTTTGTCTGATTCTGGGCCACCACCCCCTTTTTGGAGGCAGTCACAAGAATAGGTTTGTGCAGTGTGGTTTGCTTGATTATCATTCTGGGGTTCAATAATTTTCCCCAGAATCTGCCAAGGATCCCTCTCCTTCAAATTGGAGGACACTAACCTCCTCCACAAAATGGGCCTTTTTGGGTTCTTTGTTTCTCGTACCCACCCTCTGTTCCTTGGGTTGAAGACTTTCGGGGGCAGGAGGTTTTTGTTCCGGTTCCCAGGTTTGCAGGGGCTTTTCACGAGTGAGGAAGAAGCTTCCTCTAAGGCTTTACACCTCCCTTCCCCTGTGCATCCTCCTCTGGAACCGGTAAGTTGTCGGGGTGCTCTCCCCGTCATTGTTCTGGAGTACCAGACCCTAGGTTTGTGGGGTTCCGAGCCACCATTTTCATCTGAGGGTTCTGTTGAGCCCTCAGCATGCGACCCAGATCCTGTGACAGGTTCTGGACCTGCCGCTCCAGTTGGGACACCTGTTCCGGCTGGTACGGGGGTCTCTGGTCAAACCTAGGTGAATCACGGGAAGGGTAACTATCCCTTCTCCCATAGTACCCTGGGTTTGGAGAATTTTTGTAACCCTAACCCCTTGGTCTCCCCTCTCCTGGATTTGGCTGTCTCGGCTCTTGAAAGTTGGGAAAGAAAGGAGGGTGGTTCTGTAGGTTGGGGTTTTGAGGGTACCGGGGAAAGAAACTCAACCGGCATTTGGGGGATTACTGCCCTCCTGGGGAAAGTTAGGAGGGAAGTTTCCTGGGGTGCACCTACCTGGTTACCTGGTTAGATCCCCCCTTGGGCTGGGGGAGTCCACACATACACCAGGATGGGTTTGTTACACTTGTATCGGCAGTTGATGTAATCAGGGGAGTTAGGGGTCCCATTTGTGGGGTGACCCCCCTGACTACCGCCTGTCTGGGATTGGCCTGAGGGCCTTCTGGTTCCTTGTTTGGATGGATTTTGTACAGGTATATTTTTAGGCCCCCCCATATACAGATCTAAAATGGGGGCAACCTTCACCTCCGCCACCTTAGCAGTAGGCATGGTGTTGGCTAGTTTGGGGTTTTTGTTTGGGATTTTGTTATCTGCCGGTTTCTGTACCTCATAAATGCGGGTCGCCTGTTCTATAACACTGCGTCCAGTGATCTCTTCTCATGAAAGTCCCTCACCAGCTGGGTCATTATGTATTTGAGGAGTGCATGTAAGAAGGTGGTGATGAACTCCTGACTATCTGTGCGCACCCTCCTGGTGGTCTGCGCAAAGGCGGGTTTGAGCTCCTGCACAAATTCTTGTGGGGCCTGATCTTCCCCGCACTGCAAATTGTAGGCTGCCTTGCGGGCCTTTTGGGGGTTTCTGTGTGCAGAGAAATGTTTTAAGATGGCCGCCCTATAGGTGGACCATCTTGAGTTTTTCTGACCCTCCAGTCCCGCAAAGCAACTGGAGTATTCAGGGGAGAATGTCCATTTCACTAACTGTATGCAATTCTGGCTGTCCTTCAGATGGAAAGTGTCCATCATTTGTTCATATAATTCGAGGTGTTCCCAGACAGAATACTTGGTATTTTTATGATATGGAGTTATCACACTTCTAATGGCCTTGACCTGCCTAATGGGATCTTTTTGATTGGCTCTCTTAATTTTGTTTGCCTTCTTAGTTTTAGTCACCCGAGTCCACTCGTCCTCAGACTCAGAGGCACTGCTACTGGAGGTGGCTTCTTGATCCTCTAGGCACTACCTGATTTGGCCTGCTTGAGAAGGGCTTGCAGCATGTTGGGGCCTAGTTTCCCTATTCCTGTGGTGCTCAGAAGGGTCTTCTGACTCTCCCCTATTCCCAGGATTGGCAGAGTACCCCCCACTGCCCTAACTCGGTAGACGTCTTCAGGATACTCTTTTTGGGCTTTATTTCCTGGATTTCCCCACCAAATTTCACAAACTGATCTTTTCGGAGGCAGTATTTTTGTGGATCCAATTCCCTGACTCTCCCCTCATAAGAGACTTCCTGGTCAGAGATATCAGCCCTAACATTTGGGGTCTGTACAGGGACACCCGTCCATCAACTTCTGGGGGGCGCTGATCTGTCAGTCGCATCTTACCAACCCTATTGAATTCTGTCATCCCCATGCCCCCCCCTTAATATGAGCCAGTAGACATGATGCTGGCAGTGTTCATGATATTGAAGGGGTTTGAGTCCCTGATTACAGGGTTCCTTATGTAATGATCAGGGGTTGCTCTGTCCTTCTACCTTTTCTTTTTCAGCCTCTATTTCCTGGTAATAAGCAGAAATATGAGACTTTTGTTCCTCTATCAAGCCCTTACTGGTTTCAATGATTCTCTCTTGCACTGCTACTTGTTGGTGGAGTTCATCATTCTTTTCATAGAGAGTCTCATTGTCTCTCTGCACCTACTGCATGGTCTGGGAAAACCGGGACAATTTCTGCTGCAGGAGACTTCCCTCCTGAGTTTTACCATCTTTGGTCTGGGTATTCTCTTCCAGAGCATCCTCCACTCATCTAGCATGCCCCAGTAGCTTCCCATAGTCTGTCTTCAATTCATTGAGCTCCTGGAGGGCCAGCTTTCTTCCCTCTAACTCACCATTTAGCAATTAGCTCACTTCCTGGCCTAAGGTGTCTCTCTCCTGACTTAGAGTGCCTCTCTGTTCAGCCAGGTTGTCCCTTTGTTTTTTGATGGCATTACATTTCTGGTGCTCCTCATCAAATTCTGTTTGAGAGTGTAGGTCTCTCATAATTAATTAATTATTTTACACTTTCAAGGTTTCTATCTGGTTTTGTAGGGTAACTATCTGTTCTGCACAGGCTCAATTATAATTTATTTGTTGCACCAGTTTCTTTTGACTCTGTTGCAGAGAGTCAACCCTTTCCTGACACTCCTTTTTTAGTGCCTGTAATTGGGTGTCTTGCTCTGCATTCTCTTTCTGTAGGAGAGCCAGACCTTCTTTTAATTTTGTGACATAATGTTTAGATTCTGTCTCCAGTCCTTGGGTCTAGATCATTCTGGATTCTCTCTAGTGATTCAATTAGATTCTGTGCCAGACCATGTTTTCAGTGTGATTTTCCCGTATCACTCCTATGTGGAGGTATAGGTAGGCCGCAATTCTGGCAATTTTTGGGGCCACGTACAATTCACTAAGAGCTTGGTGTAATGGGCCATTGTCCTGCCATGTATCCAGGTCCATGGCAGTGACCTGTTCTGTGATTCCCTGCAGCCAGACATGTTCATTCTGTTCTGGCCACTCATCCCTGACAAAAAGCTTGTGCAGGCGGTGCTCCATAGCCATTTTGATTTCCACTGTGTTCGCCATTTAGAGAAGGTTTTTTGTTTATTAATTATTTCGGGGTTGATTTACTTTTACTTTTATCGACAAGCCTGGTTTTTTACTTTGTTTTGGGAGGCGCTTGTACAGTGTAGCACAGTACACCAACCAAGCAAAGCGTCTCTACCCTGCAGGTTAGTCTGCTGTGCCAGAATGTCATGGGTGGTAATCAAACTCAAAATCACTGCACAAGCCCCCAAATCTGTTAAATATTTCACTCAGGCGATGTACCCTGGTCTCAGAGTAGTATGCAGCGCATAACCACAATGCTTATTTTATTATATATATATATATATAGGTTAAATATTTTGAGTGATACACCACTCATATCACACCCCTTTTCATATACCCCAGGTCGCGATTGACCAGGAATCAGGCTGGTTGGTAAAGGTAATATTTCTTATTTATTTAAAATTCAAATCAAACCTATACTTTTTAAAAGGGAGGAGCAATCACCAATGTGGTGACAATAACAGATAAACATACATGTAATGAACTTAAATTCACTCTTTAGCAACACAGATGAAAAACACCAGAAAAAAGAACACTTTTGGCTTGTTTTGAAAGAAGGATTTCCCCCTGCAATATTCCTCAACCCACACATAAGCAATTCTATTTAGATATAAGGAAGCAGCAGGTAATAAGGAATAGAAACATAATTCTAATCCAACCCTCCCTCCCCAAACAAGAGAGAAAAACGGATTTGAAACCCTACTGTTTAAAATGACATTTCAGAAATGGCTGAATAAAACACTGAAAATGTGCAAAAATCCCTACATCAGTACACATTTCTATGGGAGCAACATTGGAAAGATACTAGCAGTCATAAGAAATAGTTTGAGCAAAAGTAAACAATTCGAATGTGAATGGAAGGTTGAAAATAATTTCAAATAAAAATCACACATGTAAAATTTTTGATGACCGCCTAAAATGACCAAACGGTTTTTAAGAAAAACGGGTTATTTTGAGTGCGGTGTTTGGGTTGTAGCTATAGGTCTTAGGTACACTCTGGAATTGAAATGAGGTCTCTATAAATTAAACTGAGGGAGATATGCAATGTAGAATGAGAGGCGTTTTTAGAAAAATTGGGTAGTGAAAACAGAAAAGAAACTCAGTTTGGACAAGAAATATTTACTATAGTTTTACTCTAGACTAGAGCATGCAGGCCAGAATACCAAAGAGGGACACAGTAAGCTCTGGAGTTGATTCATGACTTCAACCCCAGATCCCCAGCGCCCGCTCTGGCGGAACCAGAGCGACCACTCGAAATATGATTGATAGGTTAGGGTTTACACAAGATAAAAATGACTAAAGAAATGGCTCTTAGCAAGATAAAGCAAGGCAGGATGGCAATAAGGATTCTGGCAATGGTACACGTTATTAAGGTAAGGATATGGTGGTTTAGAGATTGGGATAGGACAAGGCAAGGCAAAGTATGGTATGGTTATCTATGATTCCTATTAATACTTACAGTCCACTTTAATTTAGGATTTTGGACCGTCAAGGGTTCTGGTCATCCACGGATCGGGTCTAACCAAGGACAGCTCGGCAAATCTGGCAGAACAGGATCAGTTCGGCCGTTCTGGTCACTGGACTTCAGTGGGCTGGAACTTCTGGTAATTGGATACTGCAAATCAATGCCTTCTGATTTGTGTCGTGCCTTATGGTCGCCAATAGACCATACTTGATCTGTGCCTTCTGATTTGTGTTGCGCCTTATGGTCGCCAATAGACCACACTCGACTTGTGTGGTGCCTTATGGTTCGCCAATAGACCACACTTGATTTGTGACTTATGCTGTGCCTTATGATTGTCAACAGGTGAAACACTGCCCTAATTACTTTATGTATCCCAAATGTGTTTTTGGCTGCACTGGGACTCTCTCATTTAGGTGAAACACTGCCTTAGTTACTCCCTGTTGTCCAATGTGTTTTTGGCTGCGTTGTGACTCTCGCATTTAGGCGATACACTGCCCAGTTAGCTCTTCTGTACTTGCCTAGATTACCCAACTACCAATATACGGTCTCTTACTAGATTGCTTAGACTTCCCTGCTACCGAATTGCTATAACTCATATAGTTACACGCCTTTGCACGCAGCACTGGTCTACACCTATAGCCTGAACCTGGACTTGCCTATCATTAACTCCTCCCTGCCCACGACCATAATGAAAATCACCCAATACCAAACATTACACCTTGTACTGAGCCTCCTCCCCACCATGGCACTTGCATCCGCTGCTTCACACCCTCCTAAGGACAGAAACATGAGACTAAGGGCAAGATTGTCCCGTCTCCATGAACCATCATGCCACCACAACTATAGAGGCTATATCGATCTAGCAAACAAACGTTCGCAATACTTCAAACCTGCCACTCTCCACCCTGCCCCCATAACAACCAACCAGTCACCTCTACAAAAAGTCACTCCTACTAAAAATAAACAACTTCCCTTGAATAAACTAACTAGCACCCTATCACTAACTGGGTCACTCATCAATGCTAGATCCATGGTAGCCCACGCTACAGAGATCTCGGACACCTTAACCAATGAGAACATAGACCTGCTAGTCATAACCGAAACATGGCTCCATGAGGCAGCTGGCCCTGCCATTATGCTAGCAATACCTGACGGCTACCAACTACTAAGAGTCGATAGACCGAACACCAAAGGAGGTGGCCTAGCTATCATCCATAAATCTACCTTACCTATTAAATTAGCTACTACCTTGCTATTGCCATCATGCGAACTCCTTACTGCTAAACTTCACCTTTCTTGTAACCGTACCCTCACCATGTATGTCATCTACAGACCACCTGGACCACTAGGAACCTTTGAAGACGACCTAACTAGTATCCTAACTAATAATACTAAAAACCATGCTCAAATTCTATTACTGGGAGACTTCAACCTGGGCTTTAATGACTGTAATGACAAACACGCCCTATCTGTTGCCTCACTTTTGAATGATTACGCCCTAACACAAAAAGTCTCCTCCCCTACTCATGCCAAAGGCAGGACCCTAGACTGGGTTGCTGATCGGAATTGCAACATTAGCATTACCAACATAATGCCACAATCCTGGACTGACCATTATTTAATTGTATTCAATGCCTCACTTGACCTTATCCGACCCAAACCTATACTTATGGCCCCGCCACTCCCCACCAGAAGTAAAAAAGACATCACAGCAGAACAACTCTTACCCCACCTCCTCCCCACTCTCGACAATCTAGATAACATCACAGACCCCACTTCGCTTGTGGAAGCCTACAACAGCACGATGATTAAGGCACTTGACTTGATTGCCCCTACCAAAATACGCAAAAGTAAACAACTTTGTCACCTAAACAACTGGTTCACACCACACCTGAAAGACCTCAGAATTCAAAAAAGAAAGCTGCAGTCAATCTGGCAACACTCACCCACTGAGGAGAACAAAATTAAATTAGCCACTCTCGCCAAACAGTATAAAAAGGAAATCATAAGCACTAAAAGAAATACCTTTAATAAAGAATATCTAAGGCCAAATCAGATACCAAGGAGCTATTCTCCATCCTCCGTGAAATGGAATCACCCATACCTCCGACTGATAACACTCCTAAAAATAAGCTCTGGTGCACTAATATACAAAATGCCCTGGCGGGTAAAATTAGCTTGCTCCAAACCAAAATTGCCAATAAAAAAGCTTCCCTGCTCCTGCCAACGGAGCCTACACCTCAGCCACAGCTCCCTCCAAACCAGCCTAACACCCCTCACCCATTTAGCTTCAGACAAATATCTATAAAAGAGACAGAAAAAATCATACTATCTCTAAAGCCTTCCAACTGCAAAGGAGACAATTGCCCTGCCCAAATTATGAAAGATGCAGCTAGAGACCTAGCCCCCTTCATTTCTAAACTTATCAATGCATCCTTTAAGTCTAACCTAGTGCCTAATAACCTAAAACAATCTTGGGTGCTTCCCCTGCTAAAAAAACAAACACTTGACCCCGCAATACCGACAAATTACAGACCCATCACCACCGTCCCTTTTCTGCTTAAAATTATTGACAGAGTAGCGTACCTGCAAATTCAGGACTACTTAGAAACTAACAACCTACTAGGCTCACGGCAATCTGGCTTCCGTCCCCTTCATGGTACTGAAACAGCCCTGATTGACCTTAAGACACAAATTGACGAGTTGAAGGACAATGGCAAATCAGCTATGCTACTCCTCCTTGACCTATCTGCGGCCTTCGACTTGGTAGATCACGCAGTCTTATGCAATCACCTTAGTTCCGCCGCTCATTTTTCAAGTGATGCTATAACCTGGGTACAATCCTTCCTTGCAAACCGGACAATGAGAGTCTTTTCCCCCCTAGCAGCCGCTGATCCCACACAAGTTTCATGCGGTGTCCCTCAAGGATCATGTGTATCTCCGACGATGTATAACATCTTTACTAAGCCTTTGTTTGACAAGTTGGACAGACTGGGTATCATCTACACTAATTACGCAGATGACACTCAGATCCTTATCCCCCTTTCGGGCAACTTCCTGAAAGACACGGCCTTAGTAAATAAGATTTATCTCCTCATTCAGGCATGGATGGCATCTCACGGCCTCTGCCTGAATGACGACAAGACTGAGTTACTGATCCTCGGATCAGAGCTGGCCATCAAAAAACTTGACCCAAACTATGCCTCATTCAACATCGACAATAATGCCATCAAAGTGATGCCTGCAGTCAAAACCCTCGGGGTCTATCTTGACTCAGCGCTCACTTTCAAGAAACAAACTAACTCACTAGCATCTTCCACTGCATATACTTGTAAATTCATCCGAGCATGTAGACCATTTCTAACTGAGACTAGCTGCATTACTCTAGCCAATGCACTCATCATATCCAAGTTGGATTACTGTAATGCTCTATATGCAGGATTGAACAAGTATATCCTTGATAAATTCCAAACTCTCCAAAATAACGCTATTAGAGTAGCTTTAAATATTCCTAATAGAGATCATATCTCCACCTCGAGGAAAAATATCCACTGGCTAAAAATCAAAGACAGGATTGCCCTCAAAATACTCTCCCTCACCTCCAAATGTCTTAACAACATAGCTCCCCCTTACCTGGCAAACAGAGTCAACAAGAGAACCTCAAACCGTCCCACTAGAATGACTAATGCCTATACCTTAGTGGTGCCTAGATACAAAATGAGTACAGCTGGCGGTTCCAGTTTTCCGGTCATAGCTGCGCAAACTTGGAACAAACTCCCTCTGGATCTCAGAATGGACCAACCTTACCATAGCTTCAGGCGGAAAGTCCTCACCTGGATACGCTCCAATGACACTTAGCTTGACCGTCCCATTGCCACCTGCTCTAGAGACCCTAGATGACTGTAACTAGATAAATTGATTTCTGGTTAACTAGCTTGAACTGTAGTGCCGCATTTTCCTGTACATGCACCTTGTTACTAATGTGAACTGTATAACTGTATTTTTCCTGTAACCATGTTCTCAAGTATCCTTGTATTGTCTGCGCCCAGCTACCCCTTCGGGGTTTGGTCTGCGCTATACCAAATAAATAAACAAACAAACAAACAAACAATGGGATGGCGAGTCTGGAGCAGGCATGCATTTAGTAGCAGCAAGCCAGGCTATATCAGGATGCTTCCCTTGGGTTTCTGGGATTTTTAGAATTTGAGGCCTAGCTGAAAAGGGGTTCAGCAATGCATAGGCCTTGGCTTTGCAATGAAAATCTGGAATCAGGATCAAACAGGATGAAGAAATCAGGAACAGGAAGAAAGTCAGGAATCAGTGTGTGTCTGTGTGCTGTCAGGTGCCCTTATTTATCATGCCAGATGACATCACTACAGTATATGGCAGGAGCAGGCTTACCTACACCCATAATACTAGGATCGGGCAAGAGCATAGTTTCCGCCTTGCCCACAGCTGATTGGATCACAGAAAAAGGATGTCATGTTTATGGGGTGACTTTTACAATGTCTAGCAACCTCCCCTACCTACTAGAACCAAAATCTAATGTTGCCACAAAAACATATTTATGCAGTTATAACCTCTGGAAAAAACAGGTACACAGGTTACATATTTTGTGCATCATATTTCAATCCAAACCCCAAGTCTGTGGGACCTGGTTTTGCCTTTCTGCAAAGTTTTGGCAACTTTAACCATGACAGATTTGGTCTAAAATTCCACAATTTTGTGCATAGATGCACATTTACCGCTGGGATGTGTGAACAAAATGTTATGTTCACAACATCAATACTTTCCCTGTAATTTATCATTTTTTACAACTTCTGTTTCTTATGCAGTAATGAGTTCTACCAAGTTTTCAAAGAAAGAGCATACAATTAGATTAAGAACTACAAACTTTTCATACTTTTCCTCATTCTTGCTGCAAAGTTAGATGTCTTTTAAAGTTCAGTTACAAAATAACCGTTAAAACCAAATGTCACTTGATCAGTTTTTTTTCCTTTCCCCCAACTGCAAGCAGCTGTCAATTCCTTTGAAGCAGGATGAGGGGCCTCTCTCTTGATTGAAGGTATTATTGCCCCTCACACTTGACAGGTGAGCGTCTCAGCCTGCTATTGTTCCAGCCTGGAACAAAGACGATTGTCTGATGAGCTTGCAAAGTCCCTTTGTCCTGGTGTATCCAAAGTCCTCCAAGCTAGCAATTAGCACTTTCCTGTGCCAGACGTTTATGAGGTGTCACACTTTCTCAGTGCTAGCAACTGGCAGAGTAAGTTTTTTTTAATATAGTTTGCCAATTTAGCCTGAGCTTTAGCTTTTATTTTCTCATTTTACATCTTGACTTAAACCTATCGCATCAAAACAGTTTATAGGTGCACTTTTACTAGCAACAAATCCTTTTACATTTCTAAGTAAGCAGGTCTTTACCCAACAATTTACTTTTAAATAGGCGATTTTCTCTCTTCAGTCAGAAAAAGCACATTTTATTATTTCTTTAAATTTGGTTTTCATCTCCAGGAAATACACACTTTCTGCAGCTATAGTTCTTTTCTTGAGTGCTGGAGTTGTTTTGCAGCATGTATACATTTAACAGGCATCTATTTAGAGTCTTTCTCTGAACAGCTGATTCTTGATACTTTTGCAAAGAGCATAGACGCGTTTCCCGTGTAAAATGAAAACAAAGCCCCTGGTTGATTTTTCAAAGATTCTTTTGACAGGAGCTGTCATTCAAATGCGGCCCAGTTCCTCCGAGACACAATGGATGATCCTGGGCATTGCAGGGCATTTTTAATCACAGTGGTTCACGGTACATGGATGGATTTAGCGCCAAACAGCACTTTTAAAGGTTGAAAAAGGTGTCATTTAACGAGGCATTTTGGGTTTTCCAGCAAAGTAATGCTGCCTCTTTCATTTCACTCCCTGTTAGATGTTACAGAGCACACTGGCACATTCCTGCAGTGAGTACTCTCTTCCACCCTACCTGAAATGTGTGTGGCAGGGTAGTGCAGCCATTTTCTGTTTGTTACAAAAACTCAGTTTAGAGATCTTGGCACGCATAGGAGTCAGCACAGCCATTTTTCTGTTTCTTGCACAACTGCAGCAAAGTGATGTAGCATAGCACAGCAGAGTGGGTCAAAATATGTGTTTCTTTGAACATTTTCCAGAGGTTCAACACTTCCCTCCTATTTTTTAAGTCTCCTTTTATACTTTGCTGTCAGATAAGTGGACAAATGTTCCAGAGCACATCTGTCAAAAGATCCTTGCTCTTAGCAGGAGTGTGGAATTCCCCTGCTCTCGTCTCGGTCACCCATTGATTGTGATATTTCTTAACATTCACAATACGAGGGCAAGGCCTTAGACATATGGTCTAAGGATGTATCTGTCCCCATGGTTGTGTCTGGTGTGTGTCTTGTATTGGAGCTACGCCTATTTTACTGCGCGACTGCCAAAACAGAAATCTGTCTAGAGCATTTAAAGCCTAAACAGTTCAGTCATGTCTTTAGTACATGTCAATACTGACGATAATTTCACAGAAAAATCATCAGTTCACTTCCCCCATCCCCCTATTCCCCACTAGAGCTTCTTCACACACTCCCTTCACACTCTCCTGATGTGCTCACTCACACCATGCACGCCCCTTCTGGGCCTCCTCCTTGCACTTTAAAATACTGCAACGAAACAAACTAAAATAACAAGCTAAAACAACAACCACTACTTTTCCTGAGCTCTCTAATTATACAGAGCTCCTATATTTTTCCTTATATTTCTCCCACACTGGTCTAGACAGTGCACGTTGTGCCACCCTCTGCCCATACTCAGGGAGGCTCCTTTATCCCATTTCCTCTTTCTCAATATCCTTAAAAAAGTAAATAAAAAATGGCCTTAAAAAATCAACACAATCCACACACCAACCGCGCTCTCAATTTCAGTCCTGCGTGTTAACACTATTTAAACTGCTCCATACACCCAACCCTACTTTGTTATCCCCTGCAGGCTATACTCACACATCCATATTCTCCTGAAGACCTCTGTTCCCAGGGTTCCACTACCGGCCTGCACATATCCTTGGGGCCACAGCCCACTCCAAAGAGCTGGCGGGATTCTGCAAACAGGGCTCCCCAAAGGCCCTCAACTTATGCGTTTTGGGACTGGTCACTGGAGGTGGGCACGGCCCTTCCAGAGAGGCCACCTGGATACCTCTGCAGGTATGGGGGCGATGGGATCATGTCGCCAGGACCAGCAAATGAAGGCAAGTCTCTGTTAATGCACACTACAGAGTGAATACAACCCTCTAGGGAAACAAGCCAGGAGATAACTTGCAAGAATAACAAGATTTTAGGAAAGGACTCTGCTGCTCGATAACATTCTGACTCCAGAAGTCATGACAGTGTGTTATAAGGGATCAAATAATCACAGCTGACACACCTTATAGGGTCTAGATTAGCACATTTAATTGGGTGGAGAGTATACATAATTCTGCTCATATGGGATGCCAGGCTACAATTGGTTGGTCCTTCTGTCAAAATGTCAGGCTCCACGTGGGTCAGCTGGGCTCATCTTGTTGTCTGGTGATGGTCAGGTTGCTCATGAAATGCATTTTTACATCTAAACTAGCACACTAAGCCTACTACTTCATCACTGTGGCATGCACCTGGGCGGCTCAGGGATTGGTGCCAGGGGGAAGGGAGGATGAAATACATTTGCACTGACCCACACATTCTGGGTTTCGTTGATACCGATCCTCTCGCACCCAAGGTCTCCACCTTGGGTTTCATCTATAATGTATCCCTCCTTGTACCTCATATAACAAAAGATGTATTTTATGCTGAGGGGTGAAACAGTTGCGCGTTCTTAGATCTTTTATGGTTGTTTGGTTTATGCTAGGACAGGAGGATTGCTCACTTATCCTGGAATGCAGGGGTGTGGGGTTTGGGACAGAGGGTATGGGGCTAGCTTTGGGCTGGCTGGGTGGGGGTTAGAGGCTTAGTGGCAGCTTAGTGGTGATGAATGGGCACTGCATGGAGCCTGGTGTTGTCTCACGGTCTTGCAGAGCGCATTCCTCTGAAAGATACTAAATGTTTGCAGCTGTGAAGGGACATGGTGGAAGTGGACTTCTGTGAGAACTGGTGGTGCAGATTCAATCTGCCTTAATGATGTTGGGCCTAGTGTAATCTTTCCATGGAGCTCGGCTGGTGCAGCGCGGTCATGCAAGCCTATGCTTTTGTCATAACTACAAATAATTGTGTTTCTATGTGTTTCCTAATGCCATGCATCTGCTGTTCGCACTATATTATTTCACACAGAGTTTCATAGTGCAGTTCTCTCCCCCCTTATACACTACACTGTCTCATAGGGGATTTGTCTCACCTGAAAGCGCTTAGGGTGTGGGATATACTCATTTACATCCCAACACTATGCTCCGCGCCGCTTTGGTATTCATTACAATATATGCCATACTCATGTCTGGTCTAAGAAATACTCATTTAACGATCTCTAATGGGACCAAAACATGAAGCAGGAGGTCGTTTTACTTTAGTCCATGTGAGTTTTGATGAGATTATGTTTAAATCCAAGAGCTGCAGTAAATTGCCTGAATTAGTAAACTATTATCTCATTTCCAAATTAAACACCTGATCACTTTGCAAGAATACTGCTGCTCCAGCAGACTGCATAGAGTGTGGCTGGTGGGATCACTTTGTTTCACTTGGAATTCTTGCCACCTGAAAGGAGAGCGTTTCCATTGTTCTGTTGTCTGCTTTCTTTTCATAATTTACATGTCACTCTTTGCTCATTGGTGGTGTTTTCCCATATACTGGTTACCCACCTAATGTTTGAATTAAGCTATTCTCCTCTCCTGAGCTCTAATGAGAGCTACACCTATTCTATGTGTGTCTGTGCATCATTCCAGGTGGTCTGGGATGTCATTTTACAATCCCAAAAGCTGCAAACCTTTACCTGGATTAATACATTCTTGCGTCTTTCTCTGGCTTAGTGTAGATGCTTTTTAGGAACTCAGTGCTTAATTACTTCTCTAGAATACAGAAACTTGAGCGGGAAAAATCATGTGTGTGTCAATGGTGTAATTCATGTGTTTCACTAGGAATATTCTCTAGTAAAAATGTGAGTTTACCTAGAGATCCTTTCCCTATTTTGTGAATAGAATATTGTGACAACGATGATTACTGGTTACACATATCTTAGCGTGTTCCTGCTGATGTCTCTGACTGGTCCTAATGTTACTTATTCATGTCTTTATATTGCCAACATATGCATTTCAAATGTCTGTTTAATTGTAGTAGAAAAAAATGTGTATATACACTACGCCCTATTCATCGATATTCTGAGCATTGACCAGGGCTGCCTTATTTTGGATTGAAAATGTCAAAACACAGAGCAAAGATCATTTATGCTATGCCTTGTTTGTTATGTGCCAACTTTTTGACAGTGGCCAAGGAATGGGTGTTACATGAGGATTTGCATTTTCAATGTTCGTTTGCCATGTTTGTTATTTGGGGCTCAAATCGATGTGCTGAAGTCTCAAGGTAAGACCTTAGCTGAGTATGTTTGTCGATTCCTAAGGCAAGGTGTGAGTGGTCATGTTCACCCCTACTAGGCAGTAGGATGGCTCAAGGATGTGCACAGTTAAACAAGTCTCTTTGAAGAGGGCATGCTGGCTGGGTCCCAATCTAACTTGGGACTGCATTGCTTTTCAGAAAGAGGAGCCTTCTGACAGTTAATTTTTCATCTTTGCTGATTCACCATTAATGTATTTAAGCTGATCGATCTGGGTTTGCTTTTGCTGTAATTCCATATTCATTTGTAATGGGGATGCCAACTCCCACAACTAATGTTTCCCTTTTGGGCCAAAGGCTTAATACATTTTGTAAAGGATTTTTTTCTTTTTTATTTGTTCATGGTTCAAGTTCAAAATGTAGAACCTTTACAAAATTGATTTAGAAAAATAAAATATTTACATTTACATTAATTTACAGAAACATAATACTTTTATAGCACAGCTTAAAAAAACAGGATATCACATCTAATGATTGGTTTCCTCTAGTTTTTTTTAAAATTGAAAAGCTCTTTTTCTATGTACTTGCACAGACTGACCAATTAAAAAACCAGGGGCTTATGCGTACCTTGCATCATTCGCACCCATAACGATTGCAAACAGTCCTCAAAATCAATGTTTACAAATTTCATCAATCGGTTGCTTCGCATTGAATTGAAGTGTGGGCATTCCAAAATAAGATGTTTCATAGTTTCAATGGGTTCATTGCAAGAAGGGAAACGACATTTGATTTGATTATTTTCATTTTTGGTACCCCAATTAGCTGTTCTTTCCCTGGTATGATATAGGTTCATTCTGTACCATATGTACGCTTTTCTAGTATGGTTACATGGAAACAACAGAACAAGGTCAAATCTTGGAATACGTTGTTTAACAAACATGCTATATTCTTTATACAGTTTGTAGGAAGCTATTCTTTCTATTGTTAGCCGCCAATCCTGTTCAAATAGCTTCTTTTTAGCATAACCTGGACGCTGATGGACATCTTCAATAGTAATACATAGAGACTTCAGTAATTGTTTCATTTTATGGTGGAATTGATTGAAGGAAGCAGAATTAGAGGAATCTAACATACCTTTCAAGTCTTCATATAGTGAATTTTTAGGAGGATAATGAATTTTTACATAACTGCATAATTGCCGCCATTTCCAGTGTCCATATAATGCCACAAGCCCAAACTCATGGCAAATCACTGCATTTGGTACAGACATTGGTAAATGCACGGCAGATTTAATCAATGACCCCTGTATAGAATCTACGGTTGTACTCAAGTCGCATAGGCACATATCGAGGGAATATAAAATGACGCTTTCAATTTTTAACGTCAAGAAGTCAATCATCGGTGTCAATGAGAATTTACAGTATTTTGTGTAAATCCTTTTTAGCTGGGACAATAAAGGACGTGTCTTATTTCTAATAAAGTCCGCCCATGCTTTGATTGAATTTTGAGTAGTGAGATTATATCCCAAATAAATTGCTCTTGAAGCGATTGGAATTTGAGTTTTCATAATCTCCCATCGATATCCCTTGCTATTTTGTTTTGTGCCAAATTTCATAATAGCCGTTTTTGCGGGATTTGGTGTCAAATTGTGTGCGACTGCAAAGTTCTCAAAAAGTTGGAGCTTTGTTTGCAACCCAGCTGGAGTGGGGTCAAAAACAATGATATCATCTGCAAATGCAATCCATTTCATATGCAGGGAACCAATTTTAACAGAAAACAGATTACTATGATCCCATTCCTTGTCAAGATCTGTAAGATATAAATTAAAGAATGTCGCCGCAAGGTTACAGCCTTGCTTAAGCCCAATAGATGTTCTAATTGGCTCTGTAGTTCTGTCATCAAGTGAGATTTTAATTTTGTACGAGGTATTAGTGTGGAATTTAATGAACCAATATAGTAACACTGTAGGTATTCCCATGGCCCTCATTTTATTCCACAGCAGGTTTCGTACCACATTGTCGAATGCTGATGACATATCGATCATGGCCACATAAACAGAGTAAGAATTCTTTCCTCTTGTACCCTCAATCATATGAGCCATTATAGCAGCATTTAAAGCAGTACTCATTTACTTCCTAAAGCCTGTTTGGTATTTTGAATAGAGGTTATTTGCCTCAATGAATTTTTCCAGGTCGTATAAGAGGAGAATTGCAAACAATTTTGCATCGGTATCAATCAGAGAGATTGGCCTGTAATTCTGTGGTAGGGCAGGGTCGCCTTTTTTGAATATTGGAACAATATTCGCGGTGGTCCAAGAGGGGGGGATAGAACCGCTGTTAATAATAGCATCAAATTTGGTTTTCAAAATTCCCGCCCAAAACTCAGGATCCACTTTGTAAAGGCAAGGCGGAAGCCCATCAGGGCCAGCCGATTTAGAATAAGATAATCTTGAATTGGACCATTTAAGATCTTCCAGTGACCATTCCAAGCGAGCGATCCTACTATAACACAACTGTACACCTGTGACAGACAAGAATCTTTTTGGAATATGATATTTTGCTGTTATATAATCATGCCATTTTTGATCTGATATGCAGTAAGATGTGGCCAATGCAGCACTTTTATAACCGCTTTAATTGTGCGCCAAATTGTACGAGTGTCATATGATGATATTGCTCTTATCAGGTCACAGTTCTCCCTATTATATTTTAGAATACGAGCATGTCTGAGATTCTGTTTGTATACCTTCAAAACTTGTAACGTAACTGCATGTTCTTACAATTCAATACTCCCTGGTCAGTTATTTTAAGTTGTCTCAATGCCTTTTTACTCTCTTTTTAAAAGCTTGCAGGTAAAATCAAAGGGATGGGGATGGTTTTCCTTAATATACCTTTTACTAAAGAGAGCAAGTGCATTATTGATCAATTCAGAGTAAAAATGTATCGAAGGTGTTTCGATTTTGATATTTGACTGACACAGTAGACGTATTTTACGCGAAACATGCTTAACAAATTGATGACACAGGCCTTGACTCCATCTAATGGAAACTTGGGGGCGATCAATCTCTACTAAAGCCAAAGCTGGCTCAGGGGTCAAACATTTACATTGCACTTTCAGCGTACAAGAAATCTGTGCGTGATCACTTGTTAGTATGCAACTGGTCTGTAAGGGTGACGAAAGAGAAGCAAGGATTCGAGTGGCGTATATGAAATCAATCGTCGATACTTTAGAACCCCGTGACCATGTAGTGTGTGACTTCATATCATCACTTACAATCATATCCATATCCCAATCATAAAGTAAATCTCTAAATTCTGCACCCCTTCCACATGATATTTGGGAGGATTTGGATGCTCCAAATACAGTCGGATCTGTACAATCACAATTAAAATGTCCCCCAATGATAATTTCTAGGGATTGATGTTTGCTGGATATATTTTCCAGACAATCATCAATTTCATCCAACATAGCATCAATCGTGACACTGACAGGATTCCAGTATAATGATATTATTAGAATTGGCGGGTGTTTAGTCGAGAAAGTCTCTACTAATACACCCAATAAGCTCACTGATTCCCATATCCACTTTCAGTGTAGATCGACCAAATTGTTGACTGCTATTGCGAGGCCCCCGCTTGCTCATCCTTGGAGAGGGTTCCTTGCAGACAAACAATACGTAGTAAATCCTGGTATAGTAAAAGAGCTCATTTTCATGGTTTCCTGTAGTTTTAAGATCGTTGGTTGATCCTCAGGCAAAATCGAAGAAAACCAACCCACGAGATTGATATAACCACATGAATTCCATGAAAGGACTTTTAAGAAGGTACATTCGGGCTGCTATGAGGTAGAGGGCAAGATTTTGGACCCTAAAATAGCGGTAATCATTGCTTCCAGCCATGGAATACCTTTTGTCGAAGCTACCTCTGTTAGTAACGCATGCAAGTCACAATCAGCACTAAGGTTAGATTTTTCATCGAGTTCAGCAGACCCTGCGGTCTCAGCAAGAGCAGGACTGGAATATGCCAGGAAGTCATTGGCGGTTGATTCTATTTCAAAAGTTGATCATTTGAATCCTTGGGTTTTTAACTCCTCATGATTGAACCACAGAAACTTTAGAATAGTCTCAGAGCCCAGATAACATATAGCTCTACAATTGTCAGTCTGGGCTATGGATACTCTCAGAATATCCCCTGATTTCACCATTCTCAATTGAGGAATACGTGAGAATAAGGCCATAATGAAGAATCGGTTAATGCACTTCCCCGCAGTAGAGTTCCTATCTCCCTCAAGGCCAATGAGGTAAGGTTTTTTCACAATGTCGGGTAGAATCTCACGTTTTTTTTCTTCGATTGATGTAGGGAAAGTATCTTCTACTCCTGCCGTCTGCGATGGAAGAGACGGTAGTGCATTAAAAGGTGTTTCTAAATTCAAAGAGCCATCAAATAAAGCCTTTCTTAGGATTTCCAATATATCATGTTGGGAATTCTGGGAGATTTTCTGTTTCACAGGAGGTGGAGGTGTCCTTTCCACCTTAACCCTTTTTGATGGAGTAGGAGGTAACACCTTCATTAATGTTTCAACATTGAGCAAACCATCCTGAAATGCTTTCCCCAATGTTTCTAGTGTGTCCTGATGGGACGTCACTAGAGCCTTCTCGGTGTTCTCAGGTAGAAATCTGGCAAGTGCTGGACCATGTATCGAGATACGGTTAGGAGCAAAAGTAATGTTTGTTGCCTCACTGTCAGTTGTATGATTCATTTTAGGGGATGCAAAGGAGTCCGATGGTCGACTCTTTTGCTGTAAGAAACATTTTGCCTTTATCATTTGTTATTAGTGAAGGAAATGCATTACATTGCCCTAATACAATGTCTAATTGAGTGACTTTACTCTTGCCTTTTACCATACATGAAGGCTTACGATTGCCAGTCTTATTCATTTTTAACATAGTCCCTGAACAACATGGTGCCTCATGTACCTCAGTGCATGCGGCACTATATGATTTTTTCATAGATAAATTGGACACACTTGTGATTTTAAGCTCATGATTAGAGCAAGCTTGTTCGAGTATGGCATCTTTCCTGGTCGTACAGCTTCTTCCCAAGATCGGAAAGTAGCTGTTTAAATTTAATTTAGCCTTTGGAGGGGAAATTGTTTCGATCTCTTTGGCATCAATTCCAGATGCTCCTATTTCAGCAATATCCGAGGTAATTTTCACCAATGTCTCATTTGGAATAAGATTGTTGTTTGTCAATTTCTTTGATTCCAATTGCTTTTTAGCACTGGATTCAATTTTTTTGGTTTTTGTAGGCAATTATAGTTTCAAACTCGGAGTCGGCACAAGTGCTTCCTGACTTTCTTTTGATAGTTGCTGTGTATCAAAACTTTCCTCGTCGGAAATTGCTATCACTGTTTCTTGTCCTAAAGTATCAGGACCATCAATTGACAATGAAGCCAGATTGTTAACCACAATATTGGAAGACTTTGTTTTACCATAGCTTCCATTCTTCTCTTAGCATTTTGTTTCAGTGCTCTTATGTGTGACTTTTTTGCGCGACGTGATAAGAAAGAGAAATTCTCTTCAGAATGGGAAAACTCTTGCTCTTTCTGCTGCTGCTCATTTAGTGCCTTCACTAAAATCGAGGGACTATCCAGGGAGTCAACTACTGGAACTAACTTGGCTAATTGGGAAGTAATTGTGAGGTTCATTGTCTCAACTGATGCTTTAAGTTCTTTTATTTCATGCATACAGTGGCAAAATGAATCAGGAAGGGGGCTACTTGCGGCTGGGTAGGGATAAATCCTACCTCCTGGCCAACTTGAGTTCCCTTTTCGAGTTGAGCAGGAGCCAGATGAGTGGATTGACTATTAATCAATCTTATGGTGTCAGTTGCAATGATAAACCTCTCAATCTTATCCATTTTTGAATATAGATGGTGCAAAATCCCTTTTACGTCCTTTAGTTCTAAATGGGTCAAATCATGTCGCTTCTCCAGTAAATCAAGTATTTTGATAATCACTGGAAAAGTGCATGGGGATTCCAATTCCTTCTCAACAAAATCAATAGGACCCCCTGGTAGATTGGTTTGAGAGGGCCTAATAAAAACATCAGCTGAGTCAGAAGAATCTGATAAACAAGGTGGGGGAAGTTTGTAGTTAATGTCCTGGTGAGAAACTCTATCAGGCTCATTTACAAAGCTTTGCTCACCTGGTGGTTGTAAGTTTACCAAATGATGCGTTTTTGATGGACCACAAACATGGGGCGTTAGCGAACCAATGGCACAAGTCACCTGGTCATCTAAAGCAATAATTTTTTTTATGGTAATGCCATGCTGGTTGCTAGGAAGATGGTTAAGCATAGGAGATTCCCAACAGCTTCCATATACGTCATCTGGGGGACGCCCTACATAGCTGATTGATTTCGTGTCACAGGGATGCAATGCGGAGAGAGGAGTAGATGATAAACTCTTTTCAGTGGTATGTACCATAACCACATGTGATGGAAGGTTTGGGCAATCAATAACCTCCCCAATAGTACCCGAAGCTAATACATCTAAATCTGCTGGTTCAATGTAAGAGGTGCAACCTCGACACACAAGCGAATCAATAGTAGTTGCGCCCAAATCATTACATTTGCTTTGTAAACCCCCGGCCATAACAATAAGTACCAAACGTGTATACAGACAGGCGGCAGGGGAGATTAGGCGTCGGATTTCACGCTACACAAGAGGAGAAAAATGTGAACTCACAGTGGAGTATTCAACTTGTGAGCCTTTTAGATTTCTCGTGGTCAAATATCGAGAACAGTTTTTGACATAGTTAGAGCAACACAACAAAGCATCGAAGCAGCGAACAGCAAACAGCGCTACTTAGAGCGCGTACTTCGATGCACGTACTTCGATGCGCGCGCACAGATGCGCATGCCGGTCTGTTGAAGTAGGTTTCTGGGAAAAGGGGCGGGGCCACCTAAATAAATACAAAAATACGCTGTTTTTGGCTATTATTAACATACATCTACATATATATTAGCTTATGGGTATTTTAAGAGCAGTAATACCATAAAAGTTCAGTGCAAAGGGATGTGGAAGTTGTAGTCCAGGTCCTTGTTCACAGTGATCCAGCGGTCTCCCACAGCAAACAGCGCTACTTAGAGCGCGTACTTCGACTTCGATGCGGGCGCGCAGGTGCGCGCGCCGGTCTGTTGAAGTAGGGTTCTGGGAAAAAGGGGCGGGGCCACCATAAAAGTTCAGTGCAAAGGGATGTAGAAGTTGTAGTCCAGGTCCGTGTTCACAGTGATCCAGCGGTCTGCCACAGCAAACAGCGCTACTTAGAGCGCGTACTTTGATGCACATGCGCAAATGCGCACGCCGGTCTGTTAAAGTAGGTCTCTGGGAAAAGGGGCGGGGCCATCATAAAAGTTCAGTGCAAAGGGATGTGGAAGTTGTAGTCCAGGTCCGTGTTCACAGTGATCCAGCGGTCTCCCACAGCAAACAACGCTACTTAGAGCGCGTACTTCGATGCGTGCGCCGGTCTGTTGAAGTAGGTTTCTGTGAAAAGGGGCAGGGCCACCATAAAAGTTCAGTGCAAAGGGAGGTGTAAGTTGTAGTCGAGGTCCGTGTTCACAGTGATCCAGCGGTCTCCCACAGCAAACAGGGCTACTTAGAGCGTGTACTTCGATGCGCACGCGCAGATGCGCGCGCCAGTCTGTTGAAGTAGGTTTCTGGGAAAAGGGGCGGGGCCATAAAGGATTTTAAACTTGGTGAATTTAAAGATTGGTAACCAGTGTCAGCTGCTCAAGGCATCTGAGGTTCGCAGCGCTTTCGCAAGTTCAAGCAGAGCCTGGTGGGTGGATTCTGGATCACCGGCTTTTTTTTGGAGCCTGAGATTCAGACCTGGAATGGGATTAGCATACAACTGGTCATGTGCAACAGCAAATACATTTCAAAGGCATTTTCCATGGGGCTAATGCAGTTCTTAATGCACACATGGCATTTGCACATGACATGCTTAACTGCATGGTAATCCTGCACCAGATTATTAGTGTGATGACCTGGTGGCTTTGGAAATTGAACTTTTTTCTTTTTAACAGCGACAATCATCTCAAGGAACATTAAAGGTTAGCAAAGCAGATGCTGATGTTGCGTATTGTTAGCTAAGGTGTAGATGCCTCTGGAGGAACCTGTAGTCAGATGAAGGGCATGGTATTCGCAAGGGCATTGCTTGTCACCGGAACCACTAATATCATACGGTTATTTCTTTCATCCAGTTCTTCAAGTGTTTCAGAAGTTTCAAAATGGTGGTTTGCTCTTCCAGATCATTTTCCTGGCAAAGGCAAACACGTTCAAACAATATTATTCTACTTTCTATATTAATGTTCTTGGGCAATTTAACATGCTACCCCCCAAATTATCCCAGCTATGTTTTTCACAAGACTTAGCTTCTGTGAAATGTACTCTCCAGTGAGCTGCCTTCCAAAGTGCCCATTCTCCACCCATGAAACGCATCTGCTAGTCCAGCGGTCTGCAACCTTTGGCTCTCCAGATGCTTTGGACTACAACGTCCATCATCCCTAGCCAGTACAGTCAATGGTGACCGGTGATGGAAGTCATAGTCAAAACATATGGAGTGCTGCAGACCCCAGTTCTAGTCCTGCCCATACCCATCAACATCCCTTTCCTTTCTTCCCTGCCGTTCCATTTGGAAGCCTGCAGCACACAAGGCCATCAGACTTGGAGCCCTGCAGAGATACACAACATTCCCACGCGCTTATTTATGTGCCTCTCGTTTTTGGCCTCTTTCCCATTTTTTGTGTAACACAGCTTAAAGTGGCGTCAAAGTGTTTAATCTCAGGCATTGCCAGATGATCGCATGGCCTTTTGCGAAGAGAAATCGTTGGTGTTTGTCAATGGCGTTTTACTCCCACATTTTACACCTGATATATTACGACATGGCATTCTACAGCAGCTGTGAAACGACCCTGCCCTCAGCAATGGAAGCATCACACTATATGAGTCTCTCTGAAAGACCGTGGGCCTCATTACAAATAAGGCAGTGGAGTAAAAAATGGCAGTAATCACATTATTGCCTCTTTTTTGCTGCTAATTCCATTACAGGCAGTTCTACTGCACAGCCAAATTAAATGCCTGGCTTTGAGTGGAAGAGGTAAGGTGTTAGAGATAATTCTTTCACTTTAATAACAAAAAGTGTCAGGTTTACCCCAATCAGAAGTACAACCAGGAGTAATTCTAGCAAATTCCCAATGGAGTCTTGTGGACTTAAACATTTGTATTCACACACAGGGATGGACTGGCCTATAGAGAAACCGGGAGATTTCCTGGTAGGCCTCTGAACACTGGGCCTCTTTTGTGTGATATTTGTACATTTTCTCATAGGAAAGAAGTTGAGCTTGCTGAAAATCTGTAATCTGGGGCCACTTTGAACATTATTTCCGGGGCCTCTTTTTGTCCCCAGTCCACCCGTGTTAACACAGCCATTTTGCCAGGTATGCAGGTTAATTCTGCAGTTTTGCAGCATTTCTACAACATTGCTTCGGAAATACCACCAACCTCAGAATGGGGCACCATGTTTTCTCTGGGTAGTGGTTCAAGGCTAAAATCAATAAAACAAATGAATCAGTTAAAAATAAGCTGAGACACTTTTATTAATAAAAGTGAATCTACGAAGGTATGGTGCATTATTTTAAAGACTCTTAATCTTGTGAACATACTCCCTTTTTTTGAAAAAATGTTGGAAGTTGTTTCTGTGGCTGGAGATCGCACCCCGCCACCACTACTTCAAAGTAGGAGTGACTTTTCTTTAATCCTTTACCATTCAATTTCAATGTATCATGAGACTAGAATGTGCTGCACCAAGCACATTGTCATGCATTAATAATCATTAAAGCACTCGATATGTATAATTCTTTCTCAGTTATGGGCAATTCATCCATTCACTTCTACTGCACTCCTATATAATTCAGTAGCCTTTACAAACATGCCTTAGGGATTCTTCTAACTAATCAGGCTTTGCTTGGTACAATATTTCAACATTTAACAGTACATCCCTGCATTATTTCCCTCCGCTGAGCTTGTTAAACATCACTCCCGTGCCTCCATGCAGAGATCCCCAAGTCTTACAGGCACCTCTTATCTATAATTGCTACTTTTCAAATTACCACTCGCTCATTTGTTACCAGCTGTTTAATACATATACAGTGCATATCAGCTAGCTGGAATTTAAGAGGGCTGAAGGAAATGTATCCATCTGTGTCACAGTCTAACTATTTAGAAATGCTGTTTGGTACCTTAATGGGGGAATTGCTTCTCCAGGGGATATTACAGTGCTTGTTGAAATAAAAACTTGACAATGTTCTGAAAGTGCATCTCCGACAGCAGAGGGGTACATCACGCGCTGCATCTAATAGGCACTAGAAATGTCAAAATGATAATTATATAAAAAGGCCTAAAAGCCCAACTTCTGAGAATGAACACAAACAAATAACCTGTTCTCGGGGTAGGTTTGCACTCAGGACGGTCTCCAACCACATTTTAACTCACTGCACCTTTCACACAGAAGAGATATTAATTTACATATCTGTCTGGTTCCACCCACCTGAGTAATCCAGTACCGAAATGCTAGGCAATTCTCCACTGAATAAGACTACTAACAGCAACTCCAGACACGTGTTTCAGCCTTGTTGGGCCTCTTTGGCGAGGCAGAGCTGTGCTTCTCTAAGCACAAAGATGAAGAGGTCCACGCCTGGATTAGCCTGGATAACTTAGAGTAAACGCAGCGTCCCTAAACATGTATACAAAGGTTTGGAAGCCCCTCTACTGAGAACAAACACAGCTAAATAACCTGTTCTCTGGGTGGGTTCCCACTCAGGAGGGAAAACCATGTTTTAGCACACTGTACTTTTCACAGAGAAGAAATACCCATTTGCATATCAGTCTGGTCCCACCGGCCTGGGCAGCCTCCAGCATCAAAATGCTTGGCAATTCTCCCCTGAAGAATACCAACAGCAAGAGCAGACACGTGTTTGAGCCTTGTTGGGCCTCCTCAGTGAGGTGAAGCTGTGCCCCTCTTAGCACAGTGAGAAAGGGGTCCATTTCTGGATTACCCTGGGTAACTTAGGGTGACCACCCCCACGTCTCTAAGCATATATACAACGGTCTGGGAGCCCCTCTACTGAGAACGAACACAGCCAAATAACTTGTTCTCTGCGTAGTGTGAAGTATCGTATAGATCCCTCACTGAAACCTTGCCTAAAGTCTCCTCCCATGGGGCCAGGGTAAAGCAGACACTCCTTATCCCAAACCTGGGAGTGGTGTACTGCGGGAGGATTACCTGGCAGGAGACAGGGCCCAGGGCAGTGAGGAAATTCCATGGGATGAGACACAGTATTATTCATCTGACATGAAGATTCTTACCACTGAACCTGAAGAGGTTATGGCTTATTGTCATTTTAATGTCTCTCAACCTCATATGAGATCTAAGGTTGTGAACCCTAAAGTTGTTAAATCAGAATAAATTATACCAAAAAAAAGATCCTTTTTGGTATCTCAGACTAAACACCTTTCTAAAACCAAGGCTACATGATATTTAATTCTTGTAGCCCCTATGTTAAAAGCATTAAGGGAATGAAATATACCCTTATATATAATGTAGAGTTGAAAAACCTATCTTTGTTGGACCACACTACAAGTCCCAGAATCCTAGAGGAACTTAGACGAGAAAGAGGGCTGAAGAGGTATGTAGTTGTAGCAGTCAGGCAATTAAGGCTAGTAGCCATTGCAGTATTTAGGCATTTAAGGATAATAGCCTGCACCTGAAGCCTATTGTCAAACCTGTGAGGCATAAAAGATCCCAGCAGGAAATGAGGAGTACAAGGAGTTGGAACAGGGACTGGAAGGCTGGCTCTAGTAGCAGTGGTAGAGGAGAAGCACAAGGTTGGCAACTCACGAGAAAGTGGCAGAATAGAAGGAACACCAGAGCGTGGACAGAGCAGATTTCACCTTCAAGCTCTCAGAGAGTCCTTTTCTGTCAAAATCTCAATTGCAGGGACTGTGCAATGGAAGAAATGCAGGCGGCTGAGTTTTCCCCATACGAGCCATGTTGCATTGATTGCAGAGTTTTGGAAACGAAGGAGACTAAGGACAGAAGCAGAAGGCAAGCCAAGGGACTTAAGAGAAAAGGAAACTCCCCAATCATGTGGCCAGACGTGCTCACACAGGAGTCATAACTTGGTTTAGTGTAATAGCTAACACAAGCATTTTAATTTCTTTTCATTTTATTAGCACACTTTGAGGGAAGTGTAAAACTGTTTGGAGGTTGCTGAAAAAGCAGATGTAATGTCAACAAAAGTAACTGCTTTATTCAGAATGGCATCCATTATGTATGCAAATAAAAAAGAAGGGACAGAACATGCCTACAGTGTCACAGTGATGCATAGTTCCAAGCTATTTCTTTATTCTGTGTAAGCATGCAGAAGACCAGAGTGAGAGCCCAATATAAGCCCAGAATGAAATGACCTGCCATCTCTGCACCCATGGACGCTAAAAGTATCAAACTATGCAGTTTAATATTTTGTTCTTCGAGAATATGATTATGAATTCAAATGTTTTTACGTTTGTAATGATCACATTTGCCACATGTAGCTCCCTATTTTTTTAAAATATATATCATGTGATATGTGCAACATACTTCTATGTGCTCCAAAAGCATCCGTATGGTGACTGTACAGCAACATACAAAACACCTCAAGTTAATATATATATATTTTAATAATTCATCCATTTTGTATTACAATATGTGTAATATGGTTATGGAGATTTTGAATATGAAAGCATTGTTTAAAGATGAAAGTCAAAATAAATAGTTACGCACAAGCTGGAGAAAGGTGCGGGTCCCCAGCGAGCCAGAAGTAAGAGAAGAAGCAGGAAAAGCAGTGCAACCCACAAAACTAGTGTCATTGAAGCCAGTGAGTGAAGCACAGCTTTCAAAAACACTGTGCAAGCCTTGCCGGTAATTGTAGCCAGCTTGTAAATGGCTTGCGTATGAATACATGTGAGAAAAAGCTGTTGGTTATATCAGAAGTCTTTCTAATAATGGAACTGTAGCACTGGCATATAACATTGAAAATCTCTATTCGTGTGAGAAGCTAAAGTACTTGAAAACCATTGTTGAATCTTTGAAAGACTGTTGCTTTATCACAGAGTGGTTGTGTGTCTCTAATTAAAAGAGAGAACGCTTCCTAAACCATTACTGAATACCAAACATTGTCCATATATAAAATCCAAGTTACAAAGAGTGAAACCTACTTGAAAGAAAGGTTGCGTGAGCCCAATTGTGTTCCCCAATGGAATTCAGAGTTACAACCATTAACATTACATGGGAAAACAATTCTATTCCCAACTTTAAACTTTAAAAAAATACTTGAAGCAGAGTTTGCATATGCCTAATTGTGTTTTCACTTAAGCAACTAAACTCTATATTGTTTCCAGAAGTGACACTTATTCTATTCCAAAGAAGTGAAGAGTTTAAAGTATTGGAAAGAGGAACAAGCATTACTCAAGTGAATAGGCATCCCCTTTTTATATTTTAATCAGTCTTGCTGAGAGTTAAAGAGCCATCATACTCCACTGTAAAGTTGCTAACAATCGAGTGGCATATGAAGCAAGTACCCCATTGTTACCTGAAGCTGAGAGAGTGACACATAAGATTCTGGATGATTACTTGGGCTGATAACTGGTGAAAAGGTGGGAGCCAAGCAGGGGATGGGAAAACAAATGCTTGTGAAGAATACCCTGAAGTAGAATACAACCTTTGGTGCGAAAGACTGCTGAAGTTAGAACAGAGAGAGTTTGATGGCAGAAACAGGTAGTTCTTGTGGTAGTTAGACATACTAAAGAGGCAAAGAGGTTGTACCTTTTAAGAGAGCCATTAAAAGCAAGAGTGCCTTGCCTACCTGAAGAGGTTGAGTGTCTGGTTAAAATCTACCTAATAATTCACAGGTACTGAAGCAGTAGTACTCACACTTGAACTGTTGTGGTTTACGGAGTTGTCAGCATATGGCTTATTAAAGTGGTTAAAGCAGCATGTTCTGTGGGACACATCTGGATGTTCTCATAATACAAACAGTAGAAGTATGGTTGTTGAAAACAGAAGCAGCAGCACAGAGAAAACATCCTGACAAATATACCAAATGTACAGTTGTAGCAGAAAAAGTCTTAAAAAATTGTGAATTATTGACATTTGAGGAATATTAAACTTTATTTTGAGCTGTGCAATTTACTTTGAAGAAGGGACAATTAATCATCATAATCAGGATTACCATTGGTGCTATTTCATGGCAGGAAGTTGGAAAGGGATATATTCACCTAAGGATAAAAGAGTTACTACCAGTGGATTTTTGTTTGATTAACTTTTCTTTTGTCTTTGAACTTTCAAGAGCGGGTTCAAAACCTTTATTTTCTGTTGTTGAACATACTAAAGTGTCCTCAAAGCCTGGGGAAGGGACCTTAGCCAAGACAGAAGGAGTCCATTCAGATACTGTGTTAATATTGTTTATTATATTATGTTGCTATATAATCTCTTTGTATATTGGTTGTTTAGTGTGAGAGCCAATTTACCCACGCTAGAGAATGTTCCCTTAGCCTTTAGACTAGGTAGGGAATTCCTCTATAGAGTAGAATAAGCAAGGTATTGTCTCGCTATATATTTTCTTTAATAATATGCCATATTTTGAGAAATCTGCAAGCAGTTGTCCCCCTCACATTACGGACCCCACACAGTAGGTTCCCACTCAGGAAGGTCTACAACCACATTTAGTTCATAATACCTATCAATATGGTCCCACCCACTTGGGCAGTCCAGCACCGACATGCTAGGCAATTCTCCTCTGAACAAGAGTACCAACAGCAACCCCAGACAGGTGTTTCAGCCATGTTAGGACACACCAGTGAGGTGAAGATGTGCCTCTCTAAGCACAGTGAGTAAGGGGTCTATGTCTGAATCACCCTGGATAATTTACGGTGAGGCTCTACCTAGAATTTTCATCAAGAAATGCACATTGGTATGGGTCAGTAACTATCAAACTGAAAGTGATCTAAAGAGGGCTTTCCATTAGAAAAGGGGTAACCATTCAGGAACATAGCATTGAATATGCCCACTAGGGGTGCTACCGATCCGGTGCATTTCTTTTTCACTGCTGCTGGACAAGGATCTCATGGGCAGTTTGGGGGGTTCGGGCTATTAATTATATGTATAGCTGCAAGATGGAGACTGGCATGATCCCTAAATCAGATGGTTTCAGGTTCTCTTCAGGAACCATACTCAATTAAGATCAGGAGATGAAAAGTTTAAAGTCTGCCTTTGACTCTTGATATTCGTTTGCAGTTTAGTTATTTTACCTAGCAAAAACAGGAACTCATATTTGGTGGCATTCGAACTGTTTTGGTCACTACAGTGTTCACCAATTTGCAAAAAGGTGCTTCAATGGAATTATCAGACCCCTATATTTTTATAGAATAAAGAGACTTTTTAGCCAAAATAATAACTAAAATAGGTATTTTACATTTGTATTTTATAGGCCATGTTTAATCACAAGAAAAATATGATGTGTGTAGTTTGGACCTGCCCCCTTGACAATGAGAGCCCGCTAAAGACTCATGCTGGACACATTTTCATAAAAATGGCATACCAATATTGGCCAGTCACCCTGCTGGTTATTCAGAAAAACCACACATAGTTGTCTATTTATGGCTACCAAATAGAAACATTTAAAAGTGGTGGGATATGGGAGTGCCTATTCTAATCAACCATGCGAGGCATACAAATTGTTTTATGTCTGACATGGATCAAGGGGTTATAAAAAAAAAAGGAGCCACACCCCTGAAGGCCAGTGGGGATGTTTGCTTTTATTAACCCTTCCCGACTTGCTCTGCGCATTAAAACATATTAATGGTGGATGGGTAGGAAGATTAAAAATACAAAAAATGAAAATCATGCCCCACCCAATAGAAAACATGCACACTTGTATTTCTTCTGTGTTTTATGTAGATCAGATGACCCACCCCAGACTCTTTTCATTTATTTGTATTGATTGAATTGCAGGAATGACATTTCGATCAGACGTTGCATACATAGGAGTCAATATAGACAGCAGAGGGTTTCCCTGTGCACAGGACCTTAACAATAGGTGCGTCAATGTGTGATGGATGCTAAATCAGTTCATGAGAGTGTACTATGGAGGCACATGTTTCAGGGAAATGTACAATATACAAATAGAATACATAAATGTGACCTGTACTCAGTAGCAAAATTGCTTGGAAGAAGAGCGCGCTTACCGTAATTTACTGAACCGGCACTGCGAACCGGCAACAACAACAACTGACTCGCCGCGCTTCCTGGAGGAGGCGGGGCTCCCCGGCAACACACGACACGTGACTCCATCACGTGATCTCGGGCGCCTTCAAAGCCCGGAGGCTGCCGCCCGCCCCGTGTGTGTTACTCAGTAGCAAAATTGCTTGGAAGAACAGCGCGCTTACCGTAATTTACTGAACCGGCACTGTGAACCGGCAACAACAACAACTGACTCGCCGCGCTTCCTGGAGGAGACGGGGCTCCCTGGCAACACACGACACGTGACTCCATCACGTGATCTCGGGCGCCTTCAAAGCCCGGAGGCTGCCGCCCGCCCCGTGTGTGCTACTCAGTAGCAAAATTGCTTGGAAGAAGAGCGCGCTTACCGTAATTTACTGAACCGGCACTGCGAACCGGCAACAACAACAACTGACTCGCCGCGCTTCCTGGAGGAGGCGGGGCTCCACGGCAACACACGACACGTGACTCCATCACGTGATCTCGGGCGCCTTCAAAGCCCGGAGGCTACCACCCTTGTGGCGTTAAGCCCGAGAGGAGTAAAGCCCAGGGACTGTTGAGCGACTGTTTGGCGCACTGTGGCAGCACCAGAAAGGCAAAGAACACATGTCGTCCCCACTCTATCGCAATAACCCTGCAGTCACCCTCTCACCACACTCATCACATCTATGGCTCCGCCATCACCCACGGAGGGCGACATTAGCCGCCGGCTGCGCAGCAGCAGCAAAACAGACCAAGAGAACCTGCAAGATCGCCCTGCCAGTACTAAAACAGCTGACAGGCAATGGAAGGGCAAGGCATGTCCGTTAACAACACCTACTACTCATAAAAAACGTGAATCTGACCCCGGTCATGGGAACTTGAAGTGCACCACACAAGCAGGAGGGCGGGAAAGTCTCGCCACTACAGCTGGAAATTCGCACAGTCACCCCAGCCAAACAGCAAGAACGGAGAGACACCAGCCGCCCAGTCTGACCACCGCCTCGACAAGTGACTCCTTGCCGGTGACCATCGGAGGGTGGGCATGGCAGAGTACTGTAGAGCATGACTTGTCAAACACGACCCAACTGCAATCTATTCAACTCACCAACGGAAAAAGCGACCTGGAGGCCCCACATACCTCGCCATGTCAGCTTCAATCAGCACTCCAGAAACTCGGGGAAAACCCAGATCGGGCAAACATGCCGGTCAGTAGCGCGACGCGCGCTGAGGCGGCCCCAGCGCAAGAACACTCATACGACACAGCCATTAAGGTTCAGGCTCAGGTCCATCAGAGTCGAGCCCACCAGATGAACCCTGAAAAGAGATTTCACTTCAGGAAGGCCCAGCTAACCACGAGGCAAAGTATTCAAACTTCCTCATGGGACACGGAATCCGAAGACGAGGTATTCACGAATAAAGGGCTGGAGGTGTACTCACCATCAGAAATAACCAGCACCACGGTCCCTGAGCAGGCCCGAAATCAATCAGTAGTAATTCAGTCCGTGGGGTTCACAGGGTCCCTAGAGGGGAACGAATCCCCAGTCCAGGATCTAGACCGACAACTGAGACCACAAACATCAAATTCAGCTGAAGGCATGCCTTTGGTGCTGGCTGAAACACAGCTGAGCGACAATGACCAACATGGCATAGTCCCTACAAACTCACCCCAGAGAGAAAAGACTGCACGCAAAAATGAAAACTCTAATCTGAATGTAATAAGGGAGAAAAAAACGATATCAAAGACCCTGAAAAAAAAGTCACCTCTAAACCATTAGGAGGGTACAAAGGTAACCCGAGCCTGACAAATCTAAGCAGCCTAAAGGACTACTATTTAAAGCAACATAAAAGAAAGATTAGTCAAGAGTCCGAGCTATCAGACGCCGAAATCCTAGAGGCCATCCAAGACAAATCTCCACTGAGTAAAGCCAGAAAAACTGATACAAATCTCCAAGGACGGATTCAGGCGGCACATGCTCTCACCAACCATGAGTCTATGCAATCGGGAGACCTGAATCAAAGGAGACCAGTGCTGCCTGAACTGTCTCAGCAAGAAGAAAGAGAAGAAGATCCGAACAAAAAGAAGTCAGACGTAACAAACAAGCTCCCCGAAGTCTCCCTCAGTCTCCCAAAGCTGCCACACGCGAACTTGCAAATTTCTGTGCCCACCTCAGAGGGACCAAAGCAGACCCAAAATTCCTGCCCCAGCCAACAACGAGAAAATCACGTGTGGAACAAGCCGCATACCTTGGGAAACCTGAGCCAATCGTCGGAAAATCCATCTCAGCCTCCCCAAACGAACGTATCAACTGCAGAAAGAAGACTCTCAGAAAGATTTGCGCCACTCCACGCCGCTAAAGACTCAAATACCCCGCAGAAAAGCAGACGCCCTGGGAACACATCAAACATGTCAGAAAATGACACTGACTCTTCTGTCAGTGATGTCTGCATTCTCAATAGTGCTAAACCCTTTCACAAAGCTGTATGAATCAATACACGAGGCCTTGAAAGATAATACAGCAATGATTAGTGAACTAAAGGACAAGCTAATTTAGGTGGAAGGCTATCTCACAGCAATGGAAAGAACGTCGAACTACACACATTCAAAGTGGGAGGAAAAAATAGACATTGTGATGTCAGAATTACTAAAGAAAGAGGGCACCACGCATAAAAATGTGGAATTACCAACCAAAACCACACAGTCCACACAGACCGAGAAGAACAAAGAAGTTGCCCCAATTTTCACAAAAATTCCTCCAAAACATAAAGCTGACGAGATTGCACTAGCACTACTGTCCCCCCCAAAATCCACAGCCAGGGGTAAAGTCAAAGAAAAGACCAAAAACGGCATCAAAACCTCTGTGCTGTTGCGCCCAAAGGAATCCCCTCAAAAAACCCTTCAAAATCGAAATTGTATTGGGGAAACAGAGACGGGAGTTAACCAAGGGGAAGCGACAACGAACTCCTTACTCTCAAACTTGAAGCAGTCGAACGCAACAGACACAACCAGAATAAGTGTAGACTCAACTTCATCCTCAGATTTGTCAAACATATCGCTGTACTCTGACGAAAGGGAACTAGATTCCCCACCGCCGTCAAACTGTGACGACGTTTCAAAACAAATGCAAACAAACCCCTCAACTAAAGATGAACCCATCCGAGAATTCAAGAAAAAAAATCACCCCGAGGCATCTAGGGAGCCGCCCAGACAACGATCTCGCTCAAACTCTCCATCTACTGCCCTAGAAGCCCTGAAAAACTTAAAGGAGACTCATGAATACGCCGGACATGAGCCTCACAGAGATTGAGATCAGAAACACTATAAACCGAACTATCCCGCTAGAGCTCAGTCATTGAAGGAACAAAGAGTAAAAAAGGACGCTGCCTCAGACAAAGACAAGATCTTTGAAGGGGGTAAACTCTTCAAGCTAGAACAAATATCGTCTAAAGACTCCTACCTGGTCCTAAACTGCAGAACAGTCTTAAAAAGACTGGGGAAAATAGGAACACTCTGCCACCTAAGAACGGAAGACTTCACACTGGTCGAACCCTATCACCGGGAACATAAAGCAAAAGCTTATCTCCATTTAAGAAGAAAAACATCATTGGAGTTAACTCCCGACGTGCACAAGGACCTCCAAAAAATGGGCCTAAAAATCCATTGCCTTCAGAAACAATCGAAGGACAATGTCAAGGCGACAAAAGAAAAAACTGAAGGTCCAAATCGAGACAGGGAGCGACACAGAGAAAACAACGCACAGAGGCTCCCGAGAAAACAAAACGCGGCACACGGCGACGAAAGGTGGTGGTGGAGAAACCAAACTACCCTTTCAACTATGACCCGAATTAATAACTATGACGCTCCAAAAACACAAAGCTACCACGAGAAAAGAGAAACAAGACAATCTAGAACGGAACTCACAAAGGAGAGTAGACCATTAAGAGAAAGGAACGTACCATCAGCACGCAACCCATGGAAATGGATTTCGGAAACCTTTGCGCAAAATCACAAGAAATAGCAACAAAATCAAGGACCACATTCGACGGAGAAGCAATGCATCGGTCCTTTAAACCCTCTACTAAAATGCTCCCTAAACATGGCTTCGTGGAACACGAGAGGACATCAACATCTCACAACGCCTAGTGACACAAATTTAGGTATGTTCGAACTGATCTGCCTTCAAGAAACATGGTTGGTTCACAAACCAGCCATGGACGGATACGTAACAGAGGCCTCGCCCGCCTGCAAATCCATCCTAGGACGCCCCTCCGGAGGCATACTAACAGCTATCCGGATTGGCTCAGGGATTATTCCAAAAGGGATAATAGCAGAGGGTTATGGAATGCTGACGACGTTGGCTACATGGTTCCATCAAGACTTAACCAGAGACGCTTGGATAAACTCGGAGTTAGGCATAATAAACCTCTACTGGAACCCGGCAAAAACCAGCACTATAGAGTTCTGAACCATGGTCGCCAACCAAATCGACGACCTAAAGGTGGAGCGGAAAGTACCCAACATCATCATCTGCGGTGATTTGAACTCTAAATGTGAGGGGAGAGTGAAAAACAAACAAAGCCCGAACTCAACGATGGACGAAAGAGGTCGAGCCTGGTCCCTCCTAATGAAATCAAGGAACTTCCACAATGTATCATCACTTCAAGATCGAGAATCACAAATCCCTACGTGGGAAAGACTGAGCTCGACCGCCACGCTGGATTACATATTCATCACGGAAGGGCTGATAGCCTATTTCACCGACTTCACGGTGGTAAAAACGCAGGAAAGTGACCACAACCTCCTAAAAATGTAATGGAACGGAACAGTTCCATCAAGATCCTTCTACCCTGCAGTGGTGGAAGCTAACCTACAACAAAACAGACTTCGCTTAACTCCCAACAATGTAAAAAAAATGTTTTCCAACATTGCGAGGAAAACCGTCCAAATAACAAAGAGCAAAAGCGACAGACGACCAGAATACATGTCGCTTCTGGCCCCACGCAAAACGAAATTTGCGGGAACAAAAATAGGGAAACCGACGCATATGCATTCTTTCGACACAGAAGTGGCAACAAAAAGAAAAAATCTTAACAAACTGAAAAAAACAGCCATAAGAGCTGACTCGCCGGAAACATGGTTTAATTATCAAGCAGAACAAAAGTCCTACAAATCATGGCTAAAACAGCACCAGTTGCTCATGTACCAAAACGACGCTGAAGAAATGCTCCACACTTGTGCCACAAGGAACACTCGAGACTTTTGGTCGCTACTGAAATCAATTAACGGGAAGAAGGCAAACATGCTGGCAAACTGTCAGAGTCAAAGTGGATTCAGCACTTCACGGAGTTATACCGCTGCCCTACCTCCCCGTCATTACATCTTCCCGTCCTCTCAGATTCCCCATGGATCACTCTTTCATCGGTTGAGGACATCACAGAAGCGATCAACAAACTCAAATCTTCAAGGGCCCCAGGGCCAGATGGCTTGACTAACACTGACCTTAAGGCACACCCACTACTATGGGCGCAAGCAATTGGCGAAATATTCACTCAAACTCAGAAAACCAAAGAAATTCCTAAAACCTGGACAGTGGCTGTACTGGTGCCCATCTATAAAAAAGGAAACAGAGACATCCCCGCCAATTACAGACCTATAGTCTTACTGGATGTCATAGGGAAGATTTTCGCAGCACTACTCCTCCGCCACTTCAAAGTCTGGGCCAGTGCCTCCCCGGCAGCCGATATGTTTCAAACAGGATTCCAGAAGGGAGCAGGAACGTCAATCAACCTACTGTTTTTGAACATACTTAAAGCAAACACAAAGAGGGGCACTGGAAAGGTCCACATGGCAATGGTGGACTTGTCCCAGGCCTTTGATCTGGTAGATCGAGAAAGACTGTGGACCAAGTTAGCTACCTGGAAATGTCCTGACCCGATTCTCGCACCAGTAATGGCACTCCACGCAACCACCTCACTCAGAGTCCGCCTAAACCAACAAGGCACACTCTCAGAGCAAATCTTTACAAAACGGGGAGTAAAACAGGGCTGCCCTTTAGTCCCAGCTCTGTTCATCTCGTTTATTGGAGACTTCCAAGACTCAGCGATATCAGTAAGATCCTTCCCACCGCGAGTGGGTGTCTCTAAAGTCTCAAGACTGTGGTACGCCGACGACTTAATTTTGATTGACCAGACGGCAGTGGGCCTTCAGAGACAGCTAACAAACTTGGCCAAATACATGGAAGAAAACAATCTGCAAATAAACAAAAACAAAACTAAAATCCTGTCCTTTTCAAAAGGCAAAAAAAAGACAAAGAAGTGTCCGGTATGGTTTCTCGATGAAGAAAAAATCGAAGTAGTAGACGAGTTTATGTACCTGGGCATCCAACTAGACAACACTTTGAACGACACTTCACTCCAAGCCTCGTTATGGTCAAAAATCAAGAACTTGATGTCATGATGCCTACCTCCAAGGAGCCAGGTCCGACCCAGCAACCCCAGAGGCAGGCATCATTTCCCCCAGGGAAGTGCCAGCGGGCCCAAGCTGGGGCCCTTTGGACACAGTCCTGGCGCCTTAGGCGCCAGGCTCATGTTGGACCCCTGTCCTGGCGCCTTAGGCGCCAGGCTCATAAAGCTAGACATGTGTTCAAGTGTTTTAAGGTGCACTTACCTGATGCAGACCATGCTGCTACATCCAGGCCCTCTTGAGGTCTGAATGGAACTACTTTACCTGTGGAACTACTTTCCCATGGGTGTGGTCGGGGAAGGATACATACCTGATCGGTGGAAGGATACATACCTGGAACTTCTGCCAAAGCTATTTAAACCACGCCCGATCAGCAACTCACGCTTCGCGTTGTTCTGCTCCTCGCAGCTGGACGCTCACCGTGTCAGCTCCTGCATCTGGACTTCAGCCACGCCTGTCAGCATCCTGGGTCACCTGCTAAGAGAGAATTAGAGAGAAAGAAGACCTTACCTGCTAAAGCTGCATCACGGAGACTTCACACCGACGATCCTGAAAGGGAAGTCATTATTTTAAAAGCATTTCGCTTCGATCGCTGCAGCACTGCATTTCACTCACCTTTCCTGGGCACCTCCATCTTCAGCAGCGATCATCCGGATCCGCAGCCACTTCCCAGAGCCTAGAGAGAAAAAGACAAGAACACAAGGTGAGAGAAGGAAGGGAATAGGAAAAGCTCAGTTTCCTTCTAAGACTTACCTGTTGGGTCATTCCCATTTCATTTCGGGTCCTGCCGCTTCCTGGCATTCCGGACCCCGGCCCCGATGGGGAAAAAAGACAAAGACATTGAATGAGCGAATGCAAAGACATTACCCGAACGCTCGTCCAGAACTTACCTGTCATTTACTGGAACTGCACGTTTCACTTCGGGTCGGCGCCATATCTCCGGCATTCCGAACCCCGGCCCCTAAGGGGAAAAAGACATAAGCGTTAGCGCTTGCTCCAATAAGACAATGAATATTATTATTAAGCTTGAACTTTTGAACTTGCTACAGAACTCTTACAGCGCCTTACCTGAATAGTCAAGCTTATTTGAACTCCTATCAAACCTCAATCCAGTGAAGTAACTGGGTTTCAACGCGCCCCTGCATAAGAAGCAGGATGGAGAACTCATCCTTCCAGACCCTAAGGTGAGACTTCACGGGGAGTCGAGGAAGGGTATCGTGGAGGGTTGGAAGGGAGTGGGAGGCTTGAGCATTAATCCATCAGTAGGTAATACTCCCTTTTCACGCACAGGGGAATATTCCTGCGAGCCAGTGAGTCCATCTTCAGAGTCCTGCGCTTCACCATTGAAGAAGCATCAGCACTCGAAGCCAGACCTGCGCCTCCGTGGGAATCAGGTGAGCGTGACACTTGACAGCCCAATCTCGAGCTGTCGACAGAAAATTCGGCAAGTTTTCTTGGTCCCCGGTACTGCAATTCTACAAAACAAAGGTAGTACCGGCCATAACATACGGCATGGCAGCCAACTTAACTTTACCTGCTGAATTTTGGCTGAGACTGGAAGGATTTCTATGGAAATCGGTCTTGGGGCTTCCTACCTCAGCCCCCATGCCAGCCATTCGGCGCGACCTCGGCCTTCCTTCACTAGCCTCAGTTGTTATGCAAAGTGCGATTCTACTTTATAGGAAAATATGGACCCCTGACTCTCTGCCGATTTTACGGATATTAGAAAACGAACTGGAAAACGGGAAGTGCACACCATTCACCAACTGGGCGAAGAAAATTGGAAAAAAATTAGAAGAAGTCCACTGCACGGACGACCTCCTCATCTCTAATCCTGGGCGTGTGAAGCAAAAACTTTTAGAACAAGATTGGATACGTACTAACGAGAAAATCCTAACGTACACATCCCTAAAAGACTTGCCACCCACTTACAATCGCCCAAAGGTTCCGCTGAAATATTGCGAAAAATTTCCCGAAAAAAGGCTGAGAAAAACTCTTCTACGGGCCCGCCTGAATCTTCTGCACACGAGAGAAATCTTGGCCAAAAGAGCGCTGGCAAATTCTCCTCACTGCCGGGTCTGTGGTCTAGTTGACCAAATAGAATCTGTCAGTCATCTACTCACCTCATGTGCTGGATTGGCGCACGAAAGAAGGGCTTATTTGACACCACTCATCATGTGCCCGCTCACACTCGACGAAGAGACAATATGGTTCCGGCTAATTGCAGGCGATTCCACTAGATGGTCCAGAGCGGCAGCTAAATTTCTCGAAGTAGCTCTGGCAAAAGCTAGTGACATTGCCTCACCGCCTGCAACCGCAGCAAGAGACCTTCAAGGAAATTCGAGAGTGGTGTCGTGAGTTCTGGGTCAAATTCCAACCTTTAAAAAAATCTATAGAAGTAGCACAAACACAGTTTACCACAGCACAGATTTGTAAAAAACCTTAACAGGTTAATAAACAAAAAAAAAAAAAAAATGTGACCTGGTGACAGAAACATGTATGTATTCTGTACTTGCCTGCGGGCTAGCCGCAGCAGTGTAGAACTATGGTCCAAGTGGGCTCTGTGCAAGGATATGAGGTGGAAGCTTTTTGGCAAGCAAATGGGTTTGTATCCCCTTTTTAAACAGTATTAGTGATGGGCTGGTTCTGATGATGGGGTGAGTATACCAGTGGAAGGGGCAAGTCTCTAAAAGGAGAGGAATCAGGAGGAAGGATAAGGGGGAATGGTGTACAGAAAGGCTGTAGAGGGAAGAAGATTGTACGGTGTGAGCCGGGAAGTATATGATAGATTATTTATAACGCACTTAATACCCAGAGGTTTCTAAGCGTGGACCCGGGGATCCAACCTGTGTTGCTCCGTGTCGTCTTCCTTCAAAGGCGAGCACGTTGCCGCTGAGCTATCCTCCCGAGACATATGGAAATAAAGTCCACAAGGTAGGGTGGGGCAAGACTATGGATAGAATTTTAGATGAGGAGAAGCAATTTAAAGACATTTGGGACAGTGCACATGGGCCATCCAGTGTGATGGATGTTTGATGACGTTGGGGAGGACTGAAATACATTGTAGAAGGTACACAGGAAGACGTTGAGAACCTTGTTGAGAGCCGAAAAGGTTTAATAGACACGTCTTTAGAGGCTCAAGCATCCAATTTGCTGAGGATAAGTGATGCAATGATGGTTTTGGTAGAGTGGAAGGTGAGGTGTGGTGGATTTTTCTTATACTGAGAAGGTTACAATTGTTTGCAAGGCCTATAGCCACAACATATTGTTGTAGTCGAAGTTAGATATCAAAGAGAATGGACAGGTTGTGCTCTTTATGGGACGGAGTGAGAACGTTGGGAGGGAAGAAGATGGGAAAGAAGAATGGGGCTGGCATTGGAGGCAGGGAGAAAGATAACTTTGATTTTGGGTGAGTTCAGCATCGGGCAGCATAGATTCATGTGATGAATGGCAGTGAGACAGTTCATGATGCATTCCGAAAAGACTGAGATGACAAAGGGGAAAGAGAAGAACATTGCTAGGTTATTGGCAAAGAGGTGTATTGGATGCCAGAGGAGATGAGTTTGCTCAGGGATGAGGTATAGAGTGTGAAGAGGAGTGTGTCTACGAGTGACACTTAAGGAATACCAAATCATAAGGAGGAGGTGTTTTAATTCAATGAGATGGAGGAGGATGGTTCAGAGAAGTAAGAGGCCATTGAGTCATGTGTGGTGCCCTAGAAGCCCTGGAAGGAGAGGGTTAAACGTACGGAGGGCTGAATAACAGTCTCAAAGACTGTAGAGATGCTGAGTAGGTTGAGCATGGAGTAGAGGTGAGATTTATAGGCTGTGGTTAGAATCTTAGAGATGTGACTGAGAGCAATTCTGGTGAAGTGGTTGCTTGAAAAGCCATACTGAAAAGGATCTTGGAGTGAGGGGTCCTTGATGTTGTTTACAATGCAGTTAAAGAACATTATTAGATGGTTTTTGGATTTGTGGTGGTAAGAGGGAGACAGGACAATAGAAAAAGGGTTTTTTGGGATCAGTTCAGGGTTTTTTGATTATGGGAATGACAGTAGATGCTTTATATAGTTGAATGGGAATATACCAATGAGGAGGGAGAGGGTGAATTGAGAGGCGAAATAGTGGCAGGTGAATGGTGATGAATTACTGTATGAAGGAGTTAAAGGAGCAGAGGATGGGTTAGCTAATCACTGAATATATAGGATTCTAGAGGGGCAAGTGAGAAGGAAGTGGGACAGAGGAGAGCATAGGGGTGGTGAAATAAAGGAGGAAGGTGGAGGGAGGGATCAGTGTATTGTAAGAGTGCTATGTGTTTTGGTAATCTTGGAAAAGTAAGAAGCATAGTTATTCATGGAGGGAGATGAGTGAGAGGAGCTGCCTTGGAGAGCAAGGCCTTCAGGGTCATGGAGAGTTTGTGGTGGTGAGAGTGGAGAGAGGATATAAGGTCAGTCTACTAAGAGGATCCAGCAGAGCCAAGTGCCATGTTGAGGGTAATGAGAGAGTCTTTGTAAGTGTTACAGTGGATTTGAGAATGATCTTTGTGCCAGAAGCAGAGGTGGAGATGCATTGTTGTCTTTATCTGTCAGATGGCTGTAGAGAACTGGTGTTGAGAGTGTCAGTGATTAATGGTGAAAGTATGAGCAGGGTAATGTTTGTCTATGAGTGGCACATGGATTTAAGTTGAGTCTTGTGGAGTGGACCAAAGGGGGACAGAGGGCTTAGAGGGATGACTCAATTTGTTGAATGTATGTGGAGATGGTTTTGATTTTGAACTTCTTTGTTTTGATAGATTAAGGAAGGGGTGAGGAATGGGGCATGGAGATGGATAAGTGATTGATCAGATTGAGAGAAGAGGGCCGAGTAGTTGAGCCTGGATGATAGAAAGATTAGATGAAGGGACCTGCAATAGATTTGAGTTGGAAGGTTGTGTAGGTTGTTCAGGTCATAGTCGGATTGGGTGAAATATAGTATTGTATGCTGAGCCTTAGTGATGTTATATAGATCACCCAGTATGACCAAGGAAGTGTTTGCTGGGATTGCTTTAAATAGTACAGTTCAGAAAGGAAAAGGTTAGACGTGCCAGGTGGATGTTAGATGAGAAGAACACTTAATAAAGGGGATAGGAACACAAACTCACACAAAGATGGAGCAAAAAAGACACATATGAATGTGAGATGTTACAGATATGCAATATATACGAGATCACATGCAACCTTAAAGATGTGCTTTGCCATTGGGAACATATGCAACACATGTGAAAGAACAGGTCATATTGCTAAGGCCTGCAGAAACAAGTTTTATACAATGAATGTAATGGCTGAAAGGTAGGAAGAAGCTTTAGTAAATGAACATACTCTGAGTAAGTGTGAGGCAGAAAGAGAAGAAACAAGTATTGAGGTGCCACATCGAAGAGATGTACTAATGGTATGGGATCCGGATGAGGTCTCAAAGGCATTTGCAAATATTGCCAATGTGTCAAATAGCAATTGCTGGGCTATACATGAAATTGATGGCAGACGCAGGCTTTCTGCATACGATAATACCACAAAACATGTACAAGGGACAATTAGAGGAGATGGAAAAAACATTTAACCCAGTCACCGAAGTATGTCTGCATACTCAGGCCATCAAATTGGGATGATAGGATGGTGTGTGGAGAAACTGAAATGTAAGCATTACAAAATTGCAGGTAAAGTGATTGTGCTGGATAAGGGACCCCTCATTCAAAGCTGCAGACATCAGGTAGAGTTTCGGATGGCACTAAAGCCAGGGGAAATGGAGCAAGTATCTGCAATAGATCAAGACTTAAGGCAACAAGAATTGATTGAGAAGTTTCCTCAAGTGTTTTTGGAAAGATAATTGGTGCCCTGAAAGGATATTAACACCACATTAAGTTAAAGAGAGGGGTTGAACCTCTCAAAAGTAAAGTAAAGAAAATACCAGTGAGATTGGTGGGATCACTAAAAATACCGTTGAAAGACATGATGAAACAAAAAATCAAAGAGAAGGCAGAAAGTTCTGAATGTGTGGCTCCTGTTTTGATAGTCTTGAAACCATTCAACACCATTAGATTGTGCATAGGCCCAAGGGATGTGAACAGCAACAAAGTGGTTGATACTCATCCATTGCCAAATAGTACAGAAATTATACAAAATACCAGAGATGCCTGTATATTTTTGACCATTGATCTACGCAGTGCTTTTCATCAGATTAAATTGACAGAAGAAAGCAAGCATTTGGCGACATTCATCACACCATGTGGATTGTTTAGATTTAATAGGATGCTGTTTGAATTAGCAGCTGAGGCTTCAGTTTTTCAAAGGTTCATAGCTAAACTATTTAAAGGGTGGCAGGGAGTTCTATATTTATATTTTCAAGATGACATTTTGATACACATGAAAAATGAAGTTCAGCACAAGGAGAAGCTGGCACAAGTGTTAAACAAGCTAAAGGTCTGTGGTGTGACAGCAAAGCTGCAAAAGTGCAAATTATATCGCGAGGAAGAGGAATATATTGGGCACACATTATACATGGATGGAACCATCCCAAAGAATCATCAGCGAAAAAGGATTATTGCAGCTCCTGAAGCATCCAAAAAACAAGAATTATTATCATTTTTTGGTTTCTGTGAATTTTGCGCAAAATTCACAAGAGTTCATGAGAGGTTTTGCATTAATTCTGGAACTGACGGGAGGACTGATGAGAAAAGGGATTACATTTAAATGGAAGGAGGGACAACAAGTGGACTTTGAAAAGGCTAAGGAATGCATTATAAGGGCTTTGGCACTAAATTCATTTAATAACACAGTTGATGCCAGTGATAAGGGTCTATGGGCTGTACTCACACAAGAGGATGGAAGGGGAGGTGAATTAACAGTCAGTTTTGCTTCAAGGACACTTTTGAAAGTGGAGAGAGAATTTTCTGTAATGGTGAAAGAGGCCTTGGCATGTGCTTTGTGTGTCCAACATTATAGTCAATTTATTTAGGGAGCTCCTTTCCTATTAAGAATAGATCATAAACCACTGCTTAAGATATTAAAAGGAGGACGTGCAGAGAAAGCATCTCCAAGACTATTGAGGTGAGCATCAAGATTAATTGAGTATAATTACAGGATTGAGTATATGGAACTGCAGCACAACAAGGTTTTAGATTGCTTGTCAAGGATACCAATTCTGGAGATAGAGGATGAAGAAAGTGTGCTGGATGTTGGTTGGCCCCTGCCAAAAAAATCAAAACAGGAGCATCAGACCATTTGGGATGATCATTGAAGAATTGTCTACAGAAGGTGGAAAACTGAGGAGAGGTTTGCCATGCACATAATAGGAATTTCATGGATTACGAGTGTGAAACAAAAATGCTTCACTATTGATTGATTACTATGATAACTGTCCAGAAGTGACTTTTGTCAGAGAAGTTACTACTGAGACACTTATACACATTTTACAGGATATCTTCCAAAGGGAGGGAATCATGAAAGAAATTGTCACTGATAATGGGATGCATTTTGTGTCTGTTACAATGGTACATTGCATGAATGAGAAATTAATTATACACATTAGTATGCCTTTATACCATCCACAAGATAATGGCTTAGTGGGAAGATTCAACATGGCAGTGAATAATATGATACAATTAAGCAGAGCCGAGGTTAGATCTCGATGAAGAACTGCATAAGATGTTGTATGCATACAGTGCGAGAAAACCCACCAATACGGACAAATTGCCAGGCTCCCTGTTTGGATAGAGGATTTATTACAGAAGAGGACGAGTGATGTGGATGTAAGTGTGGATTTGAGTAATGTGGAAGGGTGGATAGAGAGAAAGAAGCAACAGTATGACAGAAATAAGAGAACAGGTTATGTTGGCATTAAGGAGTCTAACAGTGTTAAGATAAAGTTACCTTATAATGTGCATAAACCCTGTTCTAGGTTTAATAAGCCTGCTAAGGTTGTTAAGATTACAAAGACAGGGGCCCTCATTATGATACTGGCGCTAAACCATGGCGCTATTAGCACCATGGTTGGTGCCGGTATCGTAACGAGTCCGCCAATGTTCAATGGGGAATTACCACCCCATTCCAAGGTTGGCGGGGCGGTAATCCCCCATTGAACATTGGCCCTTCCCCATTCCCATTTTTGCCCCATAGGGCTCAATGGGACTGGGGAAGGCGCTAAGTACGGTACCGCAAATTGCGGTACCGTACTTAGCACCAAGGTCCCTTTGCGGGTCCCTACTTTAATAGCTGGTCTAGACCAGCCGTTCAGGTCGGGTCCTGCAAAGGGACCTCGTAGTAATTTGCTAATGGGTTAACGGCACCGCAGCCTTTTACGGCGCCGTTAACCCATTAGCGCCAGGGTCGTAATGAGGCCTAGTGTATTAACGAGTGAGGTCGAGGGTTGAATTTGAGTAGGGTGACGAATGTGAGGATACAGTGAGTTTCTGAAAATGTGTTAGTGATCGGAGGAGGGTATGTTGTGTTTTGCTTGAATAAGAACTCTGTGATGCAGGGAGGATTGAGGTTCTATAATGGGGGGTGTGGAAAAGACAAGGTCAAGCGAGGAGGAGGACTGTGACTGAAAGCTGTAACTGCCATTATTGAACTTATGGAACAAAATACATAAAGAAATGAACTTACAGTAGTGGAGTCAACATTCTTGAAAAGGAAGAATCGAAACACAATAGAACACCCAGCTCACATCCTTTGTAGATTGTTCAATAGTTAAAGAGAGAGGAACTTTGAAACTCTATGTATGAGGTCCTGATTACATTGATCTTAAGACCAGGTAGAGACGGTGCTAGGTTTGAAAATGACTGATCAATATCCCTATTAATTTCAAATGTGAAGAACATCTCGTAGATATTTGTGAACAGTTTAAAGGGCTATGTCCATTCACCTACACTGCTGACGGGTACTCTTTGTCAATCACCACTTCAGTTATGACAACATTCAAGGAATTATAGATGAATGCTGTACATGATGGACCATACCCTGTTCCAAGACACTCTCTCTCTCTCCCTCTATCTCCCTGTCTCTTATTCTGTTGTTGAGAAGATCATTTAAGAGGGCCACCCCAGCCTTTGCTGCCAGCTGTGTAGCCAGGGTAATAATGCAGATTTGTTTAAGTGGGCTGTGTTTTTTAAGTTTAAAAGTAAAATAAGAATAGTTGTGCCAGAGGTATCTCTTGCAGTTCAGCCTACTATATTGGAGGCATACTTTGTCTTTGAGTGTGTCCTGTAGGAATGTCAAGATCACACTCAAGGGGCATTGTATGTGCAGGCAAGTGTGATGACAATAATGTATTGTAATGAACCTAATTTGCATTGGTAATGGTGATGTATCAGCCCTGAAGAAGACCTGTCTGCTATAGAGACGAAAACATGTTTTGACAAGGCCAAAAACAGTATCATATCTGACTTAAATATGTAGATTGTAACAATATCAATGGTGTAAAATGTGTGTTAATAAGTGGTTATAACAAATCTCTCACAATATAACATTAACAATAAGACTTTTATCACTAGAATTTTGAGTGTTATGCACAATGGACAGACTAATCCTATTTCTACTGTATGAACAAATTATCAGTCCTAGGGAGGAAGTTGCCCACCAGTATATGGGGCTCTGAGGAACCTGTTGGAGTCAAGGACAGAGTTGTCTGATTCTTTGACAGACAGGCCAAAATTATACAGTTTCCTCAAAGCACCATCATTTTCAGTGGCGTCCTTATTTAGGAATGTAAAGGAAAGGGATGAACATGTTCAAAGTGGGGAGATGATAAGGTTATGATGGGTGGTGCAGCTGGCCTGTGACATACCCCTGGACAGATGGGGGAAAGTATGTTCAAATATACACCGTAGGAAGATGGATCTTTTAGTCTGAGACTCATTCAGCAGACACTGATGTTTTATTTCTATTGGGCCCTGATGAGAATGTGTGACTCAAGGAACCTAGAAAGAGTCCTGTCCTGAGGCTGCCAGAGGTCACAGAGGAAGTCGAGCCATTAGATGTGGAGCTGCGTGAAGACTGGAGATGTACTTCTGGTCTCTTGTACTGGATAGGATTGGTAGGGTGAGTGACACAACAGTTAATAGAACTCTTCATTTGGTACTCCATTTCTGGTGGGGCGATTTTAATATCGCTCCTGGGTGAAGGCATGTGAAAATGAATGTCTAAAGCAATAAAAATGGCTAAAATCGAAATACTGAACGTTTGGAAGACCAGCAGAAAACCCTTATTAGATGACTGGTTGTTTGAACTACAAAGACTGTTGGAATATGAAAAGCGTTTGAATGAAACAATGCATAGAGAGGAAATCTCGCAGTAAATATGGCCAGTGTTTAAGAGCTCTATGTGTGTTATGCGGCTATTGCTGGAATGTGTGTGATGCTCTTGTGGCGGTTTAATATGTTGTTGTTTTGTCACTTTCTCCAGTGTTTTCCTGTGGATCATGCAGGTGGCGCTCCCATGATTTCTTGCTAGTGCTTGCATGCTTTGTAGGGGCTGCCAAGTGATTACTGATGGGGTGCGGGGATCTAATTTATGTCTTTCCGAGTATGGGACACCAAGACAGTGAACATTTCCACCCATTCTTTTCCTTACTAATGGGGGAGTTGCTAGGTCTGGAAAAGACCAGGGGCTAAGCTGATGTCAGAACTGTTGCGACTGGGGGCTAGCTAGTCTTTTGGCTGTAGCTCCTGAGATTCTATCCGGGGCTACAACCAGAAGATCAGGGGCTATTCCCCCCTTAATCCCACCCCTAGCAACGCCCCTGACCAGGGGTCCCGTTAACTGGTGAGGCAATTGAGATCATCCCAAGGGATTGCACCACCATCTGTGGTTAAATGCATTTTTACTTTAAAACGTATATATTACACCTCTAAAAAATAAATATATAAAAATAATCACATCAATTAATGACCACTCTCTGCATCCAAAACTGACACCAATTCTAGTTGAATCACAAAAGATCCTTTTTGGGGTTACATAGATATGTTAGGCTCTTCAGTAGGTTTCATTCGGAAAAGGCACCCCACTTCAGTTCATGAGAGCTAGGGTGCGATCAGCACTTATTATGACACATGCACCTGGTCAGACCCACAACTGTTCAACAAATAAATAATACACAGACCTTATTAAATGAATCATTCCCTGGGATTTGAAAACATGACTGCAAAAAATTGAAAACGTTGGCCAGCAAGGTATTAAAACCCTGCTGGCATCCCTGCATGCTGACCAATTAGCATAGAGAAGTATTGTCTATCTTGCACCCTGCTTACGTCCTCTTCAATTACGTGTGCTCAATTGATCTCCCACTGAAGTGAGAATGCTCTTACTAACCCCGCACCTATGTGCCACACCTGACAATTAACACCTTCGCTATTAATTATCATTCGCAGACGCCAAGGTTCAAAACCATCAACGGGGGAGACAATCAGTGTTTCAACGATTCCTTCTGCTCAGCTCTTCAAATTCCGGCCTACTGTTTCTTCTGGGAATGCTTGTTGGTGTTTACACTTCCTCTCGGCAACATAACCTACACGCATAGTAAACACAGTGCACCTATCGTCGGCATTACTGAAATGTGTTATGGTGACGTTTGCAAGCACACAACGGTGCATTTTTCTTATATTTTATCAAATGTCACATTGTTTGTTTTGTCCTTGCATTAATTTCCCCAGCACATGAATATACAATTGCTCACAGCTAATAAAGTTATTGATCCACCTAATTTTTGATTAATCGATTCGGTGTATTCTGATAGCATCTGCAATGCTAGAAAGAGCTCTAAGTCATTTGAAAGAATGAATTGTCCACATTGCAAACATGAAATAAGCTGGAACCCTTGCTGGGAGTCTATGATGTCGGATGTTTCTGATATAAATATAATTAATTATAACTGTTCTTTTATAAACCTGCTTAATACCAAAAAGTGGTTTCTAAGAACGGGATCAGGATTCGAACCAGTGTTGCGCCGTGGAACGTGTTGCCCCTGAGATATCCTTCCTCCCCATATCTTAATACTATACAGAGCCTAAAACGCTCCAGGATCGCAGGAACATGGTTGGGGCGTGTAAGGTTCATGCACTCGGACCCTAGTCATGTTAGGGAATATTTCTGAATCACGCCCCTTATGAGGATTTGAGACCTGCCATGTGAGTGGACCTATGTTAAAGGGCTCTGAGGCTGATATTGCCAAGCATGGTACCACATCAACTCCTCCCCAACACTAAGCTGTGGACAAACTTATTACAGTTCTTTCCATCAAACTGTTGGAGACCATCAAAGAAGCGAGCAGAACTTTCTACTTCATCTTACCTTGCCAAGCTAGCCATGTGTAACTGAAGTAAGCACTAAAGGGGAGGTTCTCCTCTCCTTGACCTCATATTAGGTGCGGGTGCTCTGTGGGTAAATTCCTAGAAACTGCTTAAAAACTCCATGGGAACTTCGAAAAATAAGCACTGTGGCCAAACAGAGGTGTCCAATCCACAAAGGACACATTCCCGCTCCACTGTTACTGCTCATTAGAAAAGCATACATCTGGATGGCGTGAACCTTACTAAAACAGCTTTAGGACGGTCATTTTTGCCAGATGCAGGCTAGTTTTCTTCCACTGGCTTTTCAAACTATGAGATAGCTAGGAGTCGTCGAGCACCTCTGCAGGCTGCTGTTTTTGTCCCACCACCTCTCCAACCAAGGCTCCCTTTCTGTTCTTTTGCAGTCTATACATTAAGCTGAGAAGGACCTGGCTGACAGAAGCATTGAAAACTCTGGAGGAGGCACGTATTGTGTGTAGTTCTACCAGTCGTAATTTAGTCCAATTTGAGGTTGCAAAATGGTTCCCATTAGCATGCCAAAAACGCATGCGTGCTCAGAAATCATGGAGCTGTATTCTTCCCATTTGTACCATCTCAAGATAAACATGCCATTTGTATGGCCTTTTTACATATTTTTATTTAAAATATTCTAGAATTTTGATTTTTGAAGCAATCACATTGTCCAAATTGTGTATATATAGTGGGCCTCATTATGAGGTCACAGGGTCCTACAAAAGTGGTGGTAAATCGGTAGCCGCCACTTTTTTCGCAGTTACAGAATTACACCCATGTTTATTTACCACATCACCAGTTCCATGTTAGGAGGGAAAGTGGAGGATTCACCTCCAGCAAAAAGCTGCAGGTACATTCTCAACTTTACCTCCAAAAATCTGCGGATTTACCGCGCAGAATTACTGCTCACAGTAAATCTAACAGAATCCCCATGGAGTCCTATGCCCTCTTGAAATTGAGAATTACACCACTCTAACACCACTCGTGATCCTGTGGTTAGGCCACAGGACTGAGTGGTGGTAACAATAAACAATTTTGGTGGTAATTTGGCAGATTTACCACTGGATTACCGCCAAACTCGTAATGAGGTCGTGTATGTTTTATGATTGCAGCTTTGAATATATATTTGTTTAATCTGTGCTATATATGTATGTGATCCTAAAACCTTAATATACATTTAAAGTATTATCTCATATTAATAAAAGAACAATCAGTCGGTGACGTGATGTCATTTAGGCAAAGGGGAAAGGAGTGCCTCAGAGCGAAGATTGACAAGAGAGCAGCCTATGTGCCAATGCTTGAATGCAGATTGAACAATGTGCCTTGATTTTCACAATGCAAATATACCAAGAACAAATACTTGTGATTACATGACCCCGATAAAGTAAAATAAATCAATAGGCAGGGAAAGAATAAGAAAAGGGGAAAGAAGGGTTAATTACCAAAAGTCACCAACAGTCTATTGCTGCCCTGGAATGGTGCACAGTGATCAATGCAAAAGGGGGGTAAGCTGCTGTAAAGATGTAACATTTACCTATATTTCAGCCATGCACACTAAACGTGAATTTAGGAACTGAGTCTCACACGTACAAACATACATGCATTCTTTATAAAAAGAAAAGTTAAAATAGGAACTGAATACAAGTTTTCAAGGGAGCGCACAAAGAATGAGGAGAAAAAACCAACCTTGTATGTCCATCCGCACACACAGGCATAATACCGAACTTGCAGATATGCCCTTAGCAAAACACAAATGCGCTCCAAAAACTCACAAACACAAAATCAAGTACATACAGACAAATCTCTTTGAAAAAACAAGGTATTAAGTGGTATGATAAATACTCAGATAGCTCAGTTTTTGAAGTGCTTGTTGCTGAGGTCTGCATTCTCCCTGCATGGCACAGGTTCAAACCACTGGCAGCATTAGAAACAACAACATGCTAATGAGAGTGTAGATGACATCACTGATAACGTCACTTAAGACATCATATATGACCTCATCGATGACATCACTGGTAGAGCAGATTCGTTTTAGAAGAGAGATATGCACAGTTTTAAAAAACGCTGCTACGCTTTTATTACAACTTGACATAGAAGCAGTCTAATACATTGTTTTTCTTAATTTCACATTATGATACTTCAAGCTTGCCCCACTTTCCATGCATCAGATTCCAACAGTCCTGACTAGGAAGTAAAATATGAAGGTGTCTTGTGATGAATCCAGTGGAGTCATCACAGATCTGCCGGCGGTAACCTCTTCCCATGTGGCCAGGGGACGGCAGCCGTTACCTGATCCTGACCCTTGGGGAGGCTATATGAGGGAGGATCACGTGGGAGGAGACAGCCTCTGGGGAGATATCATGGCTTCTTAAGACATTTTATCCCCCATTTTCTCTTGAAAATACCCCCCAATGTCTACAAACCTCATGGCCTATTGTCATGCATCTGTTTCTTTTCCTGCAAAGAACAGGGAAACACCTTCCATTATATCTATGAACCAATCATGCCAATCTGATGAAAACACCTTTTTCAGTTCTACTATGCAATCAAAGCCTTTTCAAAATGCTTATTCAAATTCCATCCATCGATTGTTAGCATTGGACTTCGGTTCCCAGAATCCTCCGAATACTGGGACGAGGAAGAGGGAATGGAGCAAAAGAGGCCACTCGTGAAGTGAGAGCGCTAGTGTTTTCCGGCACACATCTGTGCCTGGGAAATGTAAACAGCTCAATCAAGCAATGGAAGACAGCTGTTGTGGCGACCGATGAGCAAGGGCTGCACCTCTCTGCGATGGGCAGAGAACCAATGAGCCGAGATAGGTGTGGTCGTGCCACAAGGCTCACCAATGGAAAAAGAAGCTCCTGAGCGTGAAGTCACTGCGGGAATGTCAGGAACAATCAGGTGAACCCTGTGTATTTGTAGATTACTAAAAGCAGCGTTTCACTTTCTGAAGCCAAGAGAAGAGTATCCGTGTTAAGTGGAAGCCGCAGAGGACCGACAAATGAAGGAAAGGCAGCCGTAAGAGGGAGGCAGACCAAAATCCTTTGTTTGCAGACCGCAAGAGAGTTCGCCAATGTCAGCAAAGACAAGTGAGTCCATCGAGAAGCAGTGGGGACACCAGGACGTATCAGCAAGCATGCTGGTGGAGAACATTGGGAAACCCTTTGAATGAGAATGAAATAAAGAAGGTACATATTGAAAAAAGGGTGCTTGAATCTCAAGCAACCCATCTTCAAATGTGTGAATGTACCAAGTACAAATACCTATGAAGGGGTCAGAGGATACCATATCAAAAGGATATGTTATCGAACATTATACACAAGGAACTCTGGCAGCGGGCACAGACCACAAGCGTACCAGAAGACATGGCCGAGGAGTACACCACGCAAATTTCAAGTGTGGGACAGCAGAAGTCCTGACAGGAGGGTACACCAGGTAATTTCAAGTGTATGAAACAGAAGTCCTGACAGAGAGTATTCCAGGCAATTGGAAAGGATGTGTTACTCAAGAAACAAGAAACCACACCACCTCAGAGGCAGAAATACCAGGTGCACTGAAAGGAAACTATCATTTAAAGCCAGAGACTGTTTGTGTGCAAGTGTGGTACTTGGCCAGAAGAGGCATAAAAAACTATTGCATATAAAATAAACTCAAGGAAGAAAGAAGAATCCAGCGGAAGGGAACTACCTTCTGGAACCAAACATCTTCTTCCTTAAAGAACCTTTGTTTGGATAATGGTTTCTTTGTGTCAAAGAATAATCCAGGATAAGGGGACGACTACCCCCTGGAGCCAAGAATATTCTTACCTGAAGAATCACTGTTTGAATAATTTTTCCCGTATGAACCCTTTTAAAAGCCTTCCAATGTTAAATACATTTCCCTTTTCACATTATAGTTTAGCTTATAGTGTGAGGGTCAGAATAGACGTTTGGACACATGACAGTTTTGTTTTTGACATCCTTACATGGACAGATCCTTAGTTTTTGTTTAGGTAGGGAAATTCTTAGAGCAGGGTCATAAAGGCCTTTTCTCAACCCCTTTTATTTTCAATAAACGTCTTTAACCTAAAACATGACAACCTTGTGTCCAACTCTCATTTTTGATTCCTCACAGATTGTATAGGATTTTAAATCTCTCTGGCCTTTAATTGGTACTTTATACATCACAGATGTGCCTAGTAAGTTGCTAGCTCAAACTATTTGAATAATAATAACTTTGACCATCAGGGCATTTCAAGCAGTGTTCTATGTGGAGGTGCCCCATGTTGAGCGGTCCACACCATACATACTCTTTCAAAGCATGGTGATTAATGTCATTGTGACATTGCAGCAGTACAGAGACACCTAGTAACGTACATGAGGTGTCACATTTGCCTAAACCCAAGGTTTTCATATTACAAGCAGTTAACTGCCTCTTTCACCAAGGGCCATGCAAGCGATAACTTCACAAATGTTAATGCTAAGGTAAGATGACTTGTAGTGGTCAATCTTGACATAATGTATGACTGACAAAGAAGATCTAATACTGTACTTACACCTGTGCTCTATCTAGTGTATATGTTATGCAGTGTACATAAAACTGATGCTTTTCAGGTACATATATTTTCATGTTTTAGACACAGATGAATGACTTTTTAAAAACACATTGGGCCTCATTACAATTCCGGTAAAAACAGCAGGCTGCCGCCAGAGTTGTGTATTTTTTCCTGGCACCTGGCAATGGAGAATCACCGGGGCATTACAGCCCTGGCGGTCCCTGAAGCCAGGCGTCAGAAATAATTACTCCTCTTTCCCATTGAGTCAGAGAGGACTCAAAGGGAATGGGGAGGACGGTAACACCGTCAAAGACTGCGAGCGGGTGCCTTTTCGCCTGCCAGGTCAGACCCGACGAGCCGAAAGGCACCCGACCCGCAAACTTGTACTCTGCCGGTCTGGTAACAATGGTGCCGGTAAGCCTGCTGTTACCAGACCGGCAGAGGTTGTAATGAGGCGCATTAAGTTTAATTTCCTACTGATTAGTTATAGTGTATCTGTCATAGCATACCCTAAATGTCAAGCTGTAGAATGTTTCTCAACTGTCTTGAAATGAAGCACGCTAGTGTCACACCATCATGCAGTTTCCAGTTATGCCAGATGGCCTATCATCAGCTTTGGTATCTGTGATGTCATTGCTATGCCTTAGTTTCCAGTGATGCCCTTGCTTATCATAGGTGATGTCGTCAGTGATGTCAATTGTGGTGCCATTAGTCTGCTTATGGGTTGCAGTTAAGATTCCCTAGACGCCCTAGGTTCCAAAAGTTGCGGAATTCCAGAATGCTGCTGCGTGAAACAGGCCTCATCACTTCAACTAACGCTTTATTCACTGAATTTAAGGGTTTTGTTGCATTAATCAGTTCAATTATCCTTTACTTAACTACATATTGTTCAGGTAATTTAAAGAATGTTGCTATGCTGTATCTTACTCTTGAAGATTGCATTACATAATCACAACATGAATCCCATGAACAATAATGCATCCTTTCTAGTAGAGTACCAAAGAGAGTACTTGGAGTAGGGTGCTAAGAATGTTTTTTAAAAAACGTGCTGGTCAATAAGGCTAATCTTTTTTTTGTCTTGTTAATGTAACCACAAATCATGAGCTTTCTTACCACAAGAGACAATCTATGCAATAGGACATTTTTACGACAAGAAGGACATTTTGAAAGTTTCTCGGGTCTAGTCACTGTATATTACTGCATTATAAAACACACCTCCTCCCTTTTTTGGCTATCAAATTCGCACTGCTGAGTTTCTGAAACTTTGCAATTTTTTTGACAAAACAAACAAGAGAATACACAACATATACAGCTCCTCATGTTTAGACTATTAGGTGTGGTTTTATAAGAACTATTGGTTTGGGGAAAGGGAGGAGCAATTCGATAGGGAAAATAGTACGGATAACTAATTGAACCTCACAAGATTTGTTTCTTACATTTTTACTATTAATTAAAAAAAAATGAAAACCTGTAAAAGTTTAAAAAAAACAATACACTGGCCAACTTTTAAAAAACGAATGCTAGCAGCTGGCATAAAGGGTAATGCACCTCCCTCACCTCATCCATGTCAAGAACTGTCACCAACTGTGATGACAGGTTGGTGACAGCTGAGGTACTCATCTTTTCGCCACTCTACCAGATTGGCATAAGGCCCACCTCTGATGGTGCAGAAGAGGGGGACATCGAATGGACTGCTGGAGTTGAAGAAGGTAGAGAAGGTGCAGGTATTTTCAAATGGTGCGGGTGGTGCCACTGTTGTGTGTGGGACATGTTCTGCAAGGGATTTTCTTCCATGCTGATGCTTAGCTGTCAGTCACACCTGCTGCTCAGCATAAGTCCTACTGCACACAGTGAGAACAAATTAGTTGATGTATAGGGAGGATGTTTCAATGCTTTATGCATAGATGGAGGTGTCCATGAAAGGTGGATTGGGCACAGTGGTGGATTTGGGGATACTGCTCGAGCTAGGAATGGCTAACCCTGCCCAGCTAATTTCATCAATCAGACTATGATGGTAAAGCTGCCTCATTGCCTCTGAAACGTGCTTAATTGCACTCTGCCCTGGTAGTGACTGTCAAGGCCACGTTGCAACCTTGGTCGCTATTGAGCCACTTGTGACAACAGCATTGTGGTATTCCACACGTCCCACTCAAAACCTATAGAAGCAGTCTAGTGTTTTCCAAGATGACAATAGAAATTGCTTCTGGTCCAACAGAATGTTAACAAACTGTGGAAGAAGCTGGATTGCGCTGCAACACAGATAGTTGCTGTCCTGCCTTGACACTCCTTTGTGTTATTTAAGCAATAGAACCCAAGGAAAGGGGGCATTACCAGCGATAGTTAGAAGCCAGAGTGTAGCGAAGGCTTCAACGTAGCCCCAGGTGCATTACCTGACTGGTAATGGCCCCACTCTGAGGGTTCTATTGCAAGTCGTACCAGGGTACTGATAGCATTTTTTCTCAAATTGAGAAACTGCGTTGAAACCGTTTCTCAACTCAAGGAAAAAATATGGCTGCCAGGGTTTGGGGAGAAGGGACTACATGTAGTCCCTTCTCCCTTTCCATGGCATCATAGAAAAAATAATTAAAAAGTAGACAGAACAGATGGCCGCCATGGAAGAGGTAGAAGGGACCCGATTCCTTAAACCTCCTTTAACTCCCCACTCTCCAGCACCTTCAGATGTCTACACACCACTACCAGAATTGCACCTCTCCTCACACCTCTTCCTTGTTCACATTAACCTCTCCCCCACCTCATAGTGTGGCAACTCCATACACCCACAATGGCCTTAGCACTCCCTGTGTTTATAAAGATCACTGAACTCTCCTCTGGAGCAAGGTTCCTTACTATGGGTTGCAGCTCTGGCTGATGATTAATATGGCTGTGAGAATTGTTGGCCAGTTATGCATTAGGTACATCCCTTTGGACTCTGCATCACCCCACAGAGTGAGCCTTGAATAGGTCGTCTGCCAACTTGGATACTTTTCCATTACATCTCTGACTGAAGCACGTTCACATGAACCAAACAGGGAGCAATAGCAGGCAGGCACTGGACCCAGTGAAAGCTCTACTGAAGAACGAGCTGCAGAAACTGTCATGGCCATGTTCAGAATGATTTTAAAGGGCCGTAAACAGAGCGGTAACACTCAGATGATCCCCTTAGGCAGAGCGGTAACACTCAGATGATCCCCTTAGGCAGGAGCAGTGACTTGGTCCCGAAATCGTGCTTTTGTAAATTCGGTGTAAATCCATCAAGAAGTTTTCTTTAAAATGGGCTAAAAGTAGGTAAACAAAATGAGTGATATCTGCGTTCCGTCAGCGGTCTCACTTCCCTGTTCAGTCCGCGGACGGGCATCCGATTGGCCTAGAGGGCGGTGTGAAGTCTGTTGTCATCGGACACACCCACTGATTGGATTTTGAAAAGCGTGAGCTGCGTCCGATTTTTGTAAATGTCTGCAATGTTTGGTTCACGGACAGCAGCTGCTGTCCGCGAACATCGCAGTAAAAACATTTTACAAAACTCAACATTGCACTTGTCAAACTTATCAAACAATCTCTGGGGAGGTGAAGGGTGATGAGGATGGGATGGGATTTGGCCGTAAGAAGCCAAAAAACAGGTATTTTTCATCCCCGAAGTCTGCAAACAGTCCGGATGTCCAGGTAGTCCTGTGATGTTTGTGAACCCTTCAGATGTTCAGGGACATTATGCCTATTTCTGCATTACAGGGTTAGTGAAAAGCAGTTTTTGGATGACTTATAACTTTGTCGCCACTCAATGAAACTGCATGAAATCCTGGAAATTTAATCTAGACCTAATTCTGAAAGGTTTAGGAAAGTATGGAGCTGTTTTGTCAAGAGAGATCAAAATTAGAGGGGTGTCCCAAAATATTGTAAAGGCTTATAAATCTGGTGTCATTTGCTACCTATGTCACAAATGGAATGTGGAAATGGGGCATCTTCTTATATATGTAAGACTCTTATGCTTAGCTTCATTTGAATCCCTATATAGGGACAAATGTGCTTTCAAAATCGCTGTGTGAGCCCACTGTTTTCAAATGCTCTTGTGAGAACCCCTCCAACCCTACATAGAAGTTTTGGGCATACTCACACAGTGTAAAATGGAGCCACTTAGAAAAACATTTCCTGAGCCACTTTTGGCTCCCAGTCCACTCAGGAATGTGATAATAAGGAGCCAAGTGCTGTGCCATAGTGCAGATTAAGGAAATAAGATATACTGTAAAATATCTCTGGCACAAAAACAAGAGACTTGCTGAACAGAATATCAGAAAAAACAAGCAAATCGATAGTAACTGTCTACCCTAGGTGGCGTTCCTCCTCCATCCCTACTTATCATGATAATGTGGAGATAAACCTGTGTGCAAAGCATCTGGGAAATGTAGTCTTTGGAATTAAAATGCACAATTGCTCCCCAAAATCGACGTGGGTTGGAAGCGAATCCACAAATTCAATTCTAGAGCTTCCAAGTCACTAGAGCCATCTATCACAAGGTTCAAAAGCAAAGGCCAATACTGTAAACAAGCCAAAGCAGGCATGTTAGTGTTCATAGGGAGTACTCCTGAGAGAAGCGCACTGTGATTAATGTGTAGCTTATGCTGTTGCTCCACTGTGGTATGCACCAAGTCGACTGACCTTTGTGGAGGAACTGACCATTGGTTGATGTTCCAGAATTACAAGAAGTGGAAAAGGGATGCCCAGGCAATGTTTCTTCTCCTCCAAGCAGAGTACAGTGAGGGTCATGATGGGCTTTAACCTGTGATTGCCTGAGGAATCATGGCCGTTCAAATCATAATGTGAGAATTCTGTTTAGACCCCCAGCAAAGTAGTGGTGGCCTCCCAGCCAATCAGAAAGTTTGGCATAGGGTCTTTACATCATGGCAAAGCCCCTGTTCCGAGCCTCCTCGCAAGCGGGAGGACACAATCTTCCCAAAAGGGACAGCAGGTAAGTGCATGCAGTTCTCCCCTCCTTCCTGCCAGCCCCGATTTCCACATCCCTCACCCACCACCATCCCTGCCCCACTTACCTGGCAATCCCTTAGTTCCCTTCTCCCTAGTTCATGGTGGCCCTCTTGGTTTGTAGTTTATTTTCCAAGTTGAGAAACTGCAAACATGCTGTTTCTCAGCTTGTAAAAGAAAACCGATTAGCATCCCAGTAAAACATGCCAGGATGCTAATAGCAATAAACCCCTCTGGGGAGGGGGACTTTACCTGGACAGGTAACGCCCAGTCTCTTGTTAAACTGGCTTCGGCAGTATCTGGCCTGGTAAAGCCCCCGCCATAGAGTTTTAAAGAAAATCTGTTAACAACTTTCCCGCAAGAAAATTGCAATACACCCTTAAGGTCTTCTTCTTCAGATGTTATGTTACATTTTAGTTGAATTCAGCTATTACTCACATCAACTGCAAAGCACATTTATGTGCAAAATATATATGTGTATATATATATATATATATATTATGTATATGTTATGAGCACCCTATACTAAAACATCTGGTTTACATTAATAGCAAGATTACATGCGAATCAGAACTGGTGGTATATGCTTTGATTTGTCCTTGTTCAAAATGGTACATTGGAAGCACAAAATGTAAGTTGAAAGTGCATATCCAGCAACATGTGAGAGCCATTACCAATAAGGATTGCTCTTACCCCATGGCTAAACACTTTTCGGAGATGCATAACGCCGATCCAAATCATCTTACGTTCTTTGGCATTCATAAGGTCATCCCAGGCCCCAGAGGAGGTGACTATGAAAAAATACTCCGCCAAGAAGAGACTAATATATCTTAGACTTCGAGAGTAAAACACCACTGGGACATAACATCGATGAAGAGCTTTACACATTTCTGGGGACATAAAGATCATATTGTACACGATAATATCCCCGGCAGCTAATATATTCACAAGGACCCCTTTTTCATAATGGTATATGCTTAACTGATTGTTGCATTGTTTCATTTTTTTATTCCTTTTTTTTCTCATCAATTTTCTCTTTTTTCACTTTTTATGGTGACTTTTAATTTGACTCAAAAACTATTTGTTCAATATACTTGGCTCAGGCATGCTCAGAGGGAGGCCTGTTTTTGATTGTTTCTTTTGAGCCTGGCAAGCAAGTAGCGGTAATCTGAACACCATTCTGTGATATTATATGAGTCTAAGATGGTGTGATTACATTTTCAGTTCAGAGTTGATATCTAGGAATTTACTATCTGATATGCATATTTGACACTTTATAGCATTCTCCTTCTTTGGCATTCATTTTTTGATATCATCAATGCAAAAAAACATGGAACATCATATGGCAAGGGAGTTATTTGAAGGCACTGCTAGCAGTAGATGTTGGAACATATTTGTTTTGATTGTGTTGTGTTATACAAGAAAAACCATTTCTCTGTCTTGCACTGAAGTATTTGTAGAGAGATGTCTACAGTTCACACTATGTACTTTATAATATGACATCAATGTCCTCTATTTTGTTCTATATGTATTTACTGTGTCATATGAATGCACAATTTGCACAGAAGCACCATGCACTTTATACTGCTTCTACGCTACTTACTTAGCGAAGAAACTAATCTCGCTTCCAGGCACTTTATAACAATGGTAAGATACACAAGCAGTTACTTGCTGGCTCTATTAATATTTTTGACAAAACACATAGGACCAACATAAGGCAAAGGAGTTACTAGAAGTTACCACTAGAAACAGATTTGGGATATATTGTTCTGGTGCATTATATGAGAAAAAATTCCCTTATTATATTGGAATATTTTAGAGAGATGTTTTTAGTTTGTATTATGTATTTTATAATACGACATGAATATTTTTTACTATTGTATATGTATCTATTATATCATAGGAATGCATTGTTTACATAAAAGCACTATGCACTTTATTGGGACTGAACGTTACATATTCAGCGAAGATAGTTATCCCGCTTCGAGACACTCCGCAAACATGGCAAAATACATAAGCAGTCTCTCCGTGGCTTTGTGAATATTTTAGGTAGATCTGTATTATTACCCCTGCCCCCATGAATCTAATAGGAAAGACAACAGCATGTCATTAACATGGGAGTTTTAATGTTTCCGTATTGCCCTTACAATTGTGGTTTGCGTCATATACTATGACCTGATTTGTAAATAGTACTAATATTTAAAATGCCAACTTTATTTGTATGTGTTTTGTTATGGCTGAAACGTTATGTTTGACGTTTAAACATATGCCTATACCATTTAGTAATGTGAGCCAGTAGCCCAAGCCAAGATGGCTAATTGCCATTATTTTTGAGATTATAAGTCACCTTCCTTATGTCTTTCACTGTGGGGGGAGTGTCTGTAATATAAACAAGCACTCTATGGGTGATGAGTGACTGTGAACAAGCCACTGGTTAGTGGTGAAACGCGTCAGGCTGCCGTCTGGCTAAGCTAAATTAGCACTGGGAGATTACTTTTTTATCTGCTGCATATGGAAAATAAAGGCTGTTATATTTCACACAACCTATGATGCAGTATTTGCTGTTGGACTTTCGTGATTATTTGGATCACAGGAACACTTTTTTGTTCGTGGAGTGATGCTCGCTTGAATAGTTAGCCGCCTGAAGCTGTTTGTTTTTGAAATATATATATATATATTCAGTAAAAAAACGTTGTTAAAGGAACGTTATGGTTAAGTTGCGCTACTAAGAACCTATGAAATTCAGTGAAAAAACTTTGTTGAAGGGACGTTATGGTTCAAAGTAAAACTGAAAAACCCTTGAAATTCGACAGTTATGGTAACATAAGCAACCATAACTCGCGCCACCGTGCACTGCTAACACTAACACCCAGGACATCAAAGATGACATCACAAATGTCATTGATGACATCACTGATGACATCACCTGGCTGGCTCTCCCTTTTTATCCTTTATTGACATATCGAAGCCACATAGTTTTCTTCAGTAACAGTCAGGAAGTAAAAATTGAAAAGGTACTATATTTGTAGACTTAGGGTCAAGTCACATCATATGAAACATATACATAGCGGAAGACACAGGCATCAAAGAGAGCAATCCTTTCTGTGCATGAAGATAATCATTAGGGTTATCAGCACTTTCTCATAGTTTTATTTTTATTACTCTACCTTCCCTGTATATGCTCATATGTGTATACATTATACTCACTCTCCTTTCCTTTGGGTGCAGTCACATCATGTGATACACATACATATGGTAAGTAGCAGCTTTGAAACAGAGCAATAGTTTCTCTGTATAAAGACAATCAGTTAGGTTATGAACTCTTTCTGCTACTACTTCTGCTTTTTTGTTTACTTCACTGTCCCTGTATATACTCATATTTGTATGTGTTGTTGTCTCTTTGTTTTTTGTCTGTAATAATTATGTATTAAGTGGGTTTTATTATCTACTTATTACATGTTTCACAGTACGCAAAACTCTAATAAGAAAGCAGTTATCATTTCAGTATTCAACATGGCAAGATTATGAATATGGCACCTTCATCATGTATGCTGCACACACTGCCTATGTTTCTGCATGAGTAGCTTAGTATACTGGATAGAACTTCATAATAGAATGCTATTTATATCAATGCATTGCTTAATGCACTAATTAGCTCATGATATTTATCCCAATGATCCTTGACAGTTTTTGGTCAGCATTATAAGAATCCCTTGTACAGAGTTTTTATGAAAAGTAAATGTACATGTGATGTCATCAGTGATGTCATCAATGACATTTGTGATGTCATCTTTGATGTCCTGGGTGTTAGTGTTAGCAGTACACAGTGGCGCGAGTTATGGTTGCTTATGTTACCATAACTGCCGAATTTCAGGGGTTTTTCGGTTTTACTTTGAACCATAACGTCCCTTTAACAAAGTTTTTTCACTGAATTTCATAGGTTTTTAGTAGCGCAACTTAACCATAACGTCCCTTTAACAAAGTTTTTTTACTGAATTTCATAGGTTTTTAGTAGCACAACTTAACCATAATATCCCTGACTTCATATACATGTAACATAGAACATACTAACCCCCTCGTAGTGATTTTCATGTCCCTGGACTACCGCCATGTCCGCGGACATATCGAAAATCTGAGCGTGGTGAATGTAAATTTAAATAGTGTGCCCCATTTCCCCTTTGAAGTTGGCTCTGAAAAGAGCCGTTTTTTTACAGATGCTTGACAGACACCTGTTATTTTGTATTTTTTTTCTTGTTTTTTTTTCTTACTTTGCTCCTAAAATCTTCACATAACCGTCTCCAAAGCAACCCTTACATTCCAAAATAGAAAGGCATTTCCCGTAAAAGATAAAGAAATGCCATCTTCTTTAAAATTAACAGCATTACTGGCATCAATATTCTCATTATTACAAAAGAACATACCAGCTCTAAGCATGAAGGCACACATGCCTCAGTTGATGACACACCTAGCAATGTTTTACTGAGGACAAAAAAACTGAACTATTGTCCCATATTGCCCTAGGTAGTAATCCAGAAAAAATTACTTTCGCATTTGGAAGGATCTTCATTACGGCTTGAACCAAGCGTTCCAAATCAGCCAACAAAGTAGGGGCACTGACGTTGCCCAAATGCAAAGCACCATAGTGCAAAACTACCACATGCGGACTGTTCATCGTGGCCATATCCTCACAAACTTGTACAATTCCCTGTACATTGCAATCAGGCACAGTGCTCCACACCACTTCCACTCCTTTCACATCAAAGTTCTTTGCAACATGCCTGCATTGAGTGTACTGTTGTAAACCATACACAAACATATCTCCAAGCACCAACACCCTGACTTTCTCCACTTCTGCCATCTTCACCAAACACAGTCTCTTTCAACACAAATCCACAACATTGACATCTGATTGGCTGATGCGTACAGTCTTCTTTCCATGTTGGATTTCCTGGAAAAACCCGGATGTAGCACGCCCTGTCCACGAACAGCCGCGGTGTCCGCGGACGGCATCCACTTTAATCTCTGTGCCATTCCCTCATTGCATACAGCTAAGCAATCATACAATACGAATAACGTCTTCAGAACACCCCCATTTTGTGAATTTTCAAACATTTCAGGACAATTATCATTTCATTATTCAACATATTAACATTACAAATATTTTACTTTCATCTTGTACTCTGCACACAATGCTATGTTTCTCCATTAGTAGCTCTGTATACTAGATGGAATCCTATAATACAATGCTATTTATATCAATACATCGTTCAAAGCACTAATAAGGGTATGATATTTATTGCAATATCCTTGACACTTTTTTTGCAACATTATAATAAAAATCCCTAGTACACAAATTCCATGAAAAGTACATACAAATGTGATGTCATCAGAGATTTCATCAATGACATTTGCAATGTCATCTTTGATGTCCTGGGTGTTAGTCTTAGCAGTGCATGGTGGTGGCGCGAGTTATTTTTCATAGCTTACCATAACTTGAGATTTTCAGGGGTCTTTCGGCTGTACTTAGAACCATAACGTCCCTTATACACACTTTTTTTAATATCACGCAAAAAATATACAAACATGGCGTGCAAAAACCAACTTCTACAGATGGCTTTACACAGAATGTTGCAAAGTAAGAATTTATGCTCGTTCACAGTGAAGGTCAGCTGCTTCCATTTTTTTCTCGGGCCCCGGAGAGGCTCACGAAGCGGACTATAAGGTTGTATTGTGTTTTGACCTTGACAGACAGAGATTGTGATGAAAGACTTCTCTTGAAGGAGTGTTGCTAAAACGTAAGAGAAGATAAAGATGAAATTTCTCAAACGAAACCACGTTTATATATTATATCACTATGCGAAAGATCGTTCGCAAACGCAGAGTCGTATTTTGGGACTGCACCACTCGTAGACAATGGAAATTGCAATTGTACTGTAAGTAACCCTTTAGATTATTTTATACCAAATATAATTACAATAGCATAGCATTAAAGACCGCTCAAGTTGAACTTGATCGTTGAAAGTGGCCTAATGTTTTCTACCGCGCACTATCACTGCCGAATTGATCCCCTGTCGTTTAGAGGGCTCTGAAAAAGGCAGACGACACAGGGTGAGTTAATAGAAATAATTTAACCGGTCTATAGGCGGTCAAGCGCTCTACTCGCTGTGCCACTTCACTGTAGCCTGTCAAGTGGCATAGCGAGTACAACGCTCGCTTTGACATCCGTGCACAGCTTGCTAACGCAAGTTCGAATCCCGGCAAGGCCAAACTCAGCCTTTCATCCTTCCGTGGTCGATAAATGAGCACCACACACCGTGGTTAATAATAAGCACCGCTTAGATACCTCACGTTTCTTAGCGCTATATGAATGGGAAAATATTATTATTTTATTATTAACATACTCCTTTGCACTATCTTCGATAGCAAATAGTTTCACGCCCTAATAAATAAAATGATGATTTTTAATGAAGATCGGCTGGTGAGACTAATTTATGTTTTTTAAAACAGGTATGTGGCCCCATTTTGCCTGTGTCACGATTTACAGACTCCAGCGGATGGGATCTTCAACTGCCAGGTGCAGGTCCTAATATGCAACTTCATGACCCTTACCATTTTATGGGACAATCGCCAAGGACCAATATGCCCTTATGCAGTACTAGCGGCTACAAACAACATACCAACCAATACGGTGGTCTAATGGCTCGTTGTTGGAGCAACCTTCCGATTATCAGAACGACCATTTACTGCTTTTATCATAAACCAAAAGCCTATCTACCGCAAAGGAACAACGCGTGGCTCCAAATAAACTTTTCCTGATCGACAGCAGAGACAATAGCAAATCGCTGAATATTCACTAAACATTTCATGTGAAATAAATGTACTTTACCAAATGTACAATCCTGCTGTTTACTTTTAAACCACAGTTTCATATTCCGAATTGTGGCGCACTGAGTTGTAAGCTGATCTAACACCCTCTGTACCGCAAAGAAACATCGCCTGCCTCAACATGAACTTTTGCGGATCGACAACAAATACAAATGCAAATTGCTGAATATTCTCTAAACATTTGATGTCAAATAAATGTACTTTACAAAATTTACAATCTTGCTGTTTGCTTTTAAATCACGGTTTCATATTCCGAATTGTGGCGCGCTGTGTTGTGACATAATATGTGTTGTCTTCCGGGTTCTGTGTAAAGTCACTTAGGACTGCAGAGAACTGGGCCCGTTTGATGACGCACCCTGTAACGTCACAGAGAGAGGCGGGGAATATGAATGCTTTGATGATATCAGGCTTAGGGGTGGGAGATATGATTTAGTGTCGCAAATGCAAGTCAGCCAGGTCAATAGCGCCAGTCATAGGATTATCACATAATGTCGGCACACACCAGCCGGATTTATCGTTTCTTTAATGGACAAAAAGTCGGTTAACGCCCATAGGAAATTGTACTATTAGCGGACAAAAGGAGTGGTCTTAAAACACTTTCACCCTGACAACGAACAATACAAACAACGTTCTCAGAACACCCCCATTTTGTGTAATTGCAACCATTTCGAGACACCGCGAGTGTTCTTAGAACACATTCAACTAGACAGATTAAAATACGGACAGCGTCCTGAGGACACCCCCAGTTTGTGTATTTAGGAACAATTAAGTACACCGCGAGTGTTCATAGCTCATTTTTACCTTCCTTGCGAACAAAAATGACACATACTCCGTCCTCTAAACACCCCACCATTTAGTTTATTTACAAAATGTCAGAACAGCCGTGTTCTCCGCGGACAAATCGAAGGCAACAAAAACGTCTAGCACATAAAAAAACAAAACATTGAACCTATCTCATACTTCCCCACCCTCCACAAACACTCTTACACACCAACACACGGCACTAAATACAATTTTTTATCCACGTTTCACCGCGCTGTACGCGGTCGACAGCAAATACAAGATGGCGGGCGCCACAGAAAATCTGACGCGCTCCACGCCCCTCGCCGTCCAATCAGTGAACACATCGCATGTCCGCGGACATGACGCAAGGCCATGGGCCAATCGGGGTGCTGTCCGCGGAGCGAACAGGGAAGTCCGTCCGCGAAGCGAACACAGATATCACTAATTTTTTTGCCTTACATTTTGGTCATTTTAACAAAAACTACTGGACGGATTTACACCAAATTTGCAAAAGCACGCTTTCGGGACCAGGCCGCCGCTCCTGCCGTAAATTTGGTGTAAATCCGTCCAGCGGTTCGGGCTGTAGCCATGCGCAAATTTTTTTCCCATTCAGTCTATGGGAAACAAAAAAAGTTTTGGGACCCCCCTATAACTTTTCCCCCCCTGGACGAATCCTCACCAAACTTTGCAAAAATATTCAGAGTGGGCCATATACTTGCAAAGTTTGGTGCGGATTCGTCCAGGGGGAGCAAAGTTATAAGCCACCCAAAAAGTGCTCTTCCTATGGAAACAGCAACTTAACCATAACTACACAGCCACTACCGTGGCTGTGTAATGTATATATATATACATTACTTGAAAAAACTTTAAGGGACAGTTAAGGTGATCAGATTTAATGCAACAAAAGCCTTCAAATTCATCAGATGTGGGAAGTGATGATCATCTTAACTCAGCGTCCCCCGTTGATGACTCCTAAGATCTAATGATGTGTTGTTTATATAGTGCTTATGCCTAAGAGCTTTATACAGAACACATATACATACAATATAATTGAACCAGAGTTGAGACTCATTTATCAACCTCGGATGGATCTGTGGATATATTTACTCACTCAGCAGTACTTCCCCCACATCACCAAGCTGCACATCTGCAGTCACCAGCAAAATGCCTCCGCTGGCTCCTGTGAGCACCATGGCTTCAAAACTGCGTTTTACAGCGACAAAAAGATGACTGCACCATCTTGCCAAGCACATATTGGAAAGGATGGAACAAGGGGGCACACTGAGGAAGCCTGCAAGTGTGTTCTTACATATACAAAATAAATAGAGTGAAAACACAGTGCTGTTTTGCTGCCAGCCCAAAGTCCCTGGAAAAAGGGAATTATTCACATTTAAAAATGATGCCGCTCTGATTCTCTTTTTCCTCTGATTCCTTATCACAATATTTTATTAATGAGACCCTGCCATGCTTATCCACATTCATATGTAATTTCTGCCGCACGGGAAAAGCTTTACTTTTTGAGTTACAAAGTGTCAAGGATCAGTAATTCAAAGAAACTCCAGCTCTGGGCTATGTCAGTCTCAGTGCATCTGTGGTTCAAGCAAAACTGCTGCCTACCAGAAACTAACTAGGGCTGCAAAACAATATTGGCAAGGCAGATGGAAAAAAACGAATTTGAAAGATAAATCCCATCAACATTTGCTCCACATGTGTCAAAATGGGTTTTGCAAACTAAAGAAAAAAAAGGGCTGTTTTAAAAAGGACAATTTTGAACAAAAACTTCTCCTTGCCTAGCAATGTGAAAAGGGATTGTGCTGTGAAGACACATGTATGAGATGGTTCTATTCAGCATGTTTTCTTCCAATTCAGAGCCAAAAATAAATCAAATTAAATCAAACTGCAGTGGCTGCATGGGGGGATGTCAGCCCAGAAACAGGTTTCTGATGAGAGGATGCCAGAAACAAAAGGGAACCACCATAAACTTCCAGGACACCCAAGTGATAATTGATAGGTTGGACAGACTGTTGTCTCTGCTCCAGCCTCGTACAATAGAATTCTAGGACACTAAAGTGCGAAGTGAAAATTCACACCTCCTCGTGATTTCCACCAGAAACTTCAAAGAACATTTCCGTGACAACCTTGGACTGAGGGGGTAGCTTGGGAAGCTATGCCCAAATATGGGGAAAAATATATCCCATCTGTTTCCAGAGACCATTTTATAAATAAACTTTGAAGACTTTTATCTCTGCAGCAGGACTTTGCAAAAATGTGAAAATGTCACTGCTTAAATGTACTTTTGTGGTTTATAATATAAGACATTGTAGCATTCACTGACCCCTTGGGAATAGAAATGGCAGAGAATTGGATATTATAAGGAAAGTATCCATGATGCCATTGCAAATTTTAATACTTACCTGCCTAATGATAATCCACACCCATGTATAAAGTTATAGAATTTTAGGTAATATAATTCTCACTGAAAAGCGCGAAAAACTGGTAGAAGGGTGAAACAAGGTCCCACAACCATGAGGATTGGACTGCTATGCTCTACATAAAATATATAATCTGCCCATGTGATTTGTTATCGTGCCACAACTGTACAAATGTGTAAATTCTGTTATGACTGATTTTTGGCAAAAAGGACTGTGGGAAGGCTATGTACATCGTAATGTACAACTCCTAAACTGAGTCACTTAGAGGAAGCAACCAAGACCAACATTGATTGTCTAATCCAGCTGTTTAGAGGTGTGCTTAGCTAAGCCTGCCCCACCATATAGTCTATGATGGCACTATGCATTATAAATAAGAGACCCTAGCAGAACTCTAGACAGAGAGACTCGCTCCTGAATTCCTGCGCTGCGTTCCTGATCTCCATTCATCTTGCTTATTCCAGATTTTCCCTACAAGGCCAAAGCATTGCTGCCCCTACTCCAGAGCCCACAGCAAAACCCAAGCATAGCTGATTCCTACTCCAGCAAGGCCATTGATCCAGAAAAACTCCACTAACATCCCATTAACAAAAAGGGGTAAGCAGTGGTATGAATCAACCTTGGAGCTTACTGCGTTCTTCTTTAACAATATAGTCTAGATAATCTAGTTGAAGTAAAATTTGCCTTTCACTTTTAAAACTGATTTTTCTTTTTTTCCCTGTTCTATTTTCCTAAAAACGAACCTCACTCTACCATCCGAATCCCTCTCAATTCACCAGATAGGGACCTATTTTCACCTCTATATTGTCCCTGTGATCTATATCTATTCCCCAGCCCAAAGAATGCATTGCAAATTCGAGTATTTCACCCATTTTTCATAGAAACCGTTTATGGCCTTTTAAACGGGAATTAGGTAAATTGCAAGTTTTCCAATGTGTCATTTGGCTGCAGCATGCTCTAAACTTCCACTCGTTTTTGAATTGTATGCCTTTTGCTGATCCATTGCCTTCTGATTGCCAGTGATATAACATACATGCTATTATGATAAAACATATGTATATTATAATTTAAGCACACATTAATTAATTATTTGTAAAATTCGAGTGTTATTTTAGGCCTTTTATGAGGGAAGGTCAGATTTTGATTCTGTTTTCTACCCCTTATTCCGGACTACCTGCTGCTTCTTTCTAGCCACTCAGAATTTGATAATGTTGTGTGTTGAGGGAACATTGCAGGGGAAAACCTTAATTTGGGTGCTATCTATCCTAATTCAATAAGTGTTAACCAAGTGCATTGCTTACATTTCTATTGTAATTAGAAATGCTGCCCCATATTAAAAACGGTATGATTTCATTCAATTTTAAAATAAATAAATATTGTAATTTCACCAACCGGCCTGGTTCATGGTCCATTGTGACCCGGGGTATTTGAAAAAGGGTGTGTGATACAAGTTGTGTACCATCTCAAATTGAATTTGCCTAAAATAAGGAGAAAGGCATCTCAGTTGTGCGCTACATACTAGGCTGAGACCAAGGTGCGTGTCGCCTGATTGAAATTCTTAACAGATCAAAGGCTGAGTTTGCCTTGCCGCAAACCTGCAACCTACAGATCACGCACAAATCACACAGAGCTATCTTGCCTGCCTCTTATTTCTTTTGTCATTGTTCATCCAATCCGTTATGTATGTGGTCTTGGGATGTGCATAAGGGTGGACGCCAAGTTAAGATGATTATTCCTTCCCAAATCCGCTGAGTTTTAAAGGGTTTCATTGCATTAAATCTGCTCACCTTAACTGTCCCTAAACTAAAGTTGTTTTAATGAATTTCATGGGTTTTGTTATACCATAGTTTATTCAGTGGCCAACAGGTTTCTTTAGGGCCCTCACTGGGCATATCAGGCAAATGGAAAGGAGGAGGGTGGGATTGGAGGCAGGGTGGGGATTAAACAAGGAAGTGGGCTTGGAAGGGGAGGGGTCTGAAGCACCCTAGGCACAAAGAAGGCCAAAATAAAGCAAAATATGGATGCAGGGTTCACAGGAACAAAAATAACTCTTACTCCAATGCTTGAGTCGACAGAAGTGGCATTGGGGCTACGTCGAGGGCACAGGTCCCTTGCTGTGAAACACTGGGCCTCTAAAGAAAACATCTATGGAGGAACAAAACCCTTGAAATTCACAGAAGAATCTTTAGTTGCAGGGTCGTTAAGGTGAGCAATACATTGTAACAAAACTTTTCAAATTCAATGAAAACACTTTAGTTGCAGGACATTAAGGTGAGAACTTAATGCAACAAACCCCCTGAAATTCAGCTAAAGTCACATTAACTTCAGGCTCCTGTTGCGCTGCCTGTGACCACTATCATGACATAACAGATAACAACATGGATGACATCACTAATGGCATCATCTATGACAACACTGATGCCATCACAGATGGCATCAATAATGACCTTACTGGTGACATCGCTAATAGCATCATTATGACATCAATGATAATGGCTAAAGATGTAAGATCACTCTACATATTTGCCTATGTTCAGACCACCATTACGTTTCTACATATGTAATATTACCATTTTAGACTAGTACATAACAATGAGTACATTGTTTAAAACAGTAATTATCTACAGATGCATCATATCACTACTTGTGGAGCTTTCCTTGTAGTACTTTGGTAAAATATGATATCTGAATTATAAATAGTACACTGCTTTGAATGTTACTGTTTGTGTCAAGCATATCTAAGACATGTTCACTATAATATGATCTGTACATATATTTACAAAAACAATTAGAAGAAATAAATAGAAAGCGACACATGTTGAACCCTAATTATTTACTACATTCTAAAATAAACATATGTAAATACTCCATTGTTTATTGCAAGAAAAATGTGTAAATGTCTCATTTTCTAATCACATCAGAAGTGCTTTAAAACAATGGACAACTATGTATTAGGGTATATTTTAAGATTTCCATATATGGGTATTGAAAAAAAAGTGATTATTACTCTAAATATATATGGGATTGATAGCCGGGTCCAATTGAGAGTCGGTCCGATAGAACAGCGAGTAGAGTGCTCGTTTTGACATCAGATACTTGAGGGTTTGTAGAGCTATATAAATGCTAAATAATAATAATAATAATAATAATAATAATAATAATAATAATAATAATAATAATAATTATTATTATTATTATTATTATTATTATTATTATTATTATTATTATTTGTATTATGTTTATTATAATAATATATGCATAGAAAAGAAATTAAGTTTTAAAATTCAACATTTACTTAAATACTTGCACATAGATGTATATTTCTGTGTGTTTTTTCTAAGTGATTAACATGTTAAAATTGAAATAGAACACATCTTTAAATAGTATTATATTTTTTAATACATAGGGCCTCATTATAAGTTTCCGGTCTGGAAACTATGAGTCAGCCTGCTGGAGTCGATGTGCCCGACAGGTCTGACCATGCCGGGCGCAGCGGTCAAGGTAGGCAGGCCGGTCACGGAAGCACTGGCACCGCTAGCAACGGTACCAGTGCTTCAGTGACCCCACTCCCATGGGAATGGGGACTTACATGTTAACGGCGCCTGAGTTCCTGGCCCGCCGGAGTTGTAATCTACCGCTGGCACCAGGAAGTCAGGCACCGGTAAAATATTACAAGTCCGGCAGCAACCTGCCGGTAGCACCAGCAGGGTTACCGCCAGACTCGTAATGAGGCCCATTTACTTTTGTGTATGTCATAGATGATGTCATTAGTGATGACACCAGTGATGTCATCTGTCATAGGCTGCACAACAGGGGGCGCAAAGGTAAGGTGGCTTTAGCTGATGTGTATATATTTAATACAGTTAATGCTCATTAGGCACTATTGTATTTGTTGTAGGCAGTTTCACTTTATTCGAAATGTTTTTGATCTTGACATTGACTTATGTTCTGCACAAAGCAGTACGTGGTCTGGAATATGTATATGCACTTGTGCTTTATATCATATGCTGCTTGAGCATCTTCATTGATATATGGGTTTTTATCTTGGTTGTTATATTGCTGCTAATGCACTTGCACTTTAGATCTGTTTAAAAAACAAAATACTCATTTTCAGAGTGGTTCCCTCTTTAACATGTTTCTAATTTAATGCATTTAGCATTTCTTTAATATGTGATTAGACATTCATTCCATATTGTTTTTAAGATCTTTTTAGGCATGCAATTTCCTCTGTTCCAATATGTCTGCCTGCATATCACAACTTCCCTGTTGTACCCAACTTCGCTGCTAACATTGAGAAAGGACTTCGCCTGAAATATAATCCCCATGCATACTGTGTCACCCTTATGTGAACAAACGCTCTATGAGTGTGAAACGCGGCATTTAGGACCCTGTCCCTGTTTGAGTCTCTGCTGTACTTACATTCAATGAACTTCCATGTTATGACAACGTGGATCTTCATTATTTTCTACGGTATCTCCTAACTCTAGAGTGCGGTCTCACTGCCACCGGCAGTTTTTTTCTTTCTATTTCTATATATATATATATATATATATATACATATATATATATATATATGTAAATATGGAAAATGTGTTGTACTTTTAGATAATCTGCAAATTTACATCCAAATATGACTGCCTGTTCTTTGAACATTGCTGATTAAAAGCACTTTATAGATGCATGACCGTTTAGCTGGTAAAATATTATTAAACAGACAATGTGCCTCATTCCGAGTGTGGTGGTCCGGAAACAAGGATGCCGGTAAGCTGTTCCCGCACTGCCGCACTATGAGTCTGCCTGCAAGGGCTGTTGCAAACGCCATGGTCAGACCTGCCAGGCCAACAGCCCCTGCAGGCAGACTTTTCATGGAAACACTGGCACCATTAGCAACAGTGCCCGTGCTTCCGTCTCCCCACTCCCATGGAGTCCTATGGAATGGGAGTTACTGAATCTGCCGCCTGATATCGCACACCACCGGGATGGGAAATCAGGCGGCGGATTTGGTGTTTCCGGGTCGGAGGCTACCGGCCCAATATGCTTAAATTATTTTGGATTATTTCTGATTGAGAATTGTTTTTCATGTGTTTAACACTCCTAAAGATCTTATAATATTACACAAGATATTGTATGATTTGTACTGAAAATAAATATATCCATACATTGTTGTAGTGTAAAATATTGTCTGGCAAAAATCAGCACTTACTGCCCGTTTTCACGCTATTAGCATGTTGCTGCAATTAGCGCCAGGATACCGCCAACCTGTCTTGAGGCCCTAAGTCATAATTTTAGCTGCTGCTTTTTAAGATCAAATAGGACCTTTCCATGACTGGCTTCATGGTCTTGATCCCATCAATTATAGCCAACTTTCACCAAGCTTTCAGGTTCCCGCGCAACACTATTTTAATGGTATAGTGCGGTGGCATGGCTCTGAATAAATTGTCCTCCTGATTTTGAAAACAGCTTCATGTGCCCCCTCTCCAGCATAGTGCTTTCAGTGAAATGGCCAATACCATCCTGTGTGCACCGTTTGCTGCAAGATCAAATTGGGCAAGTGGATGGTGCAGGTTTCTCATTCATAGAAAACAGGCCCTGATGATCAAAGATCAATATTTAAAAAAGGATCCATTCAGCTGAGGCATCTCTTCAAGTACTGTTGTTCAGCGGCTAGGGTAATCGGGGCTTCGAATAAGAAATTAGATGAGTTTTCTTACAGTATGCACAGGATCTGGTGTGTGACGTGGGATGGATGAGATCAGCAAAGAAAGGTGTGGGTGGGGAGGAGGCAGTGTGGAGGAAAAGAGAGTTTAACACATACTGTGTTAATGAAGGAAGCTTCAGTGGGACTACACAACATGTGTGAGCTTCTGGTGTCTGTGAAGGAGAGGAGGGCTGTGCCTTAACGACTACTGCCCTGCAGGAGCACAGGGTTCAATAGTGGCTAAGCTGCCTACTAAGGGCTCACACTACTGCTAAACCAGCAGTGCTCCCAGTCATAACAGTGAAACAGGAACAGCCCCAAACCCTCCCTAACACCTTTCACCTCCTTTCCTACTCCTCCCACCGCCTCATGCCTCACCTCTTACTTCTGCACTTCCTTACCCTCTCCATCCTCTCTACTCCCTTCTACCCTACCTTCAGCTCTTATCTAGTCTTATTCTTTCCTCACATCTTCTCGCCTTCTCTCTTCTGCTACTACCTCCACTCATACCTCCCATTCCCTCTCACGCCTCTGTCCCTCTCCACTCCCTCCTCACCTCAGCAATAATGTGAATTGTTCCTTGTACTGTTTTCGAGTTGTGATTCAATTGCCATCTTATGCTTGTGGTACTTTTTTCTTGTTCTCATGTAAAGCACTTTGGATTAAAGGGCTATATACATTAAATAAAATACAAATACCTTATGTGGTAGTGCAGGCCGAAGGTAGGCAATATCTTCAGGAAGGATGAGAACTGGTAAAAATAGAACACCAAACGACTTAAGTTCAATGGTTCCAAAAGGAAAGAATGTCCAATCAAGGTTCTATAGCAATTTAGACATACATTCAAACAATAAAAATGCAAATGAATAAATAAAAACAAAATCAAAACACACCCCTGCAAAGGAACACAGAAAATACATGTTGTTTTAGAATAACACTCTGGGTCTTTGTGCAGGGGTGTTGAGGCATTCAATTGGCACAATGTCAATGTTCAAGAAAATGTGTTGTAAGAAAAAGTCCGGGAAAGTGGGGGTTAAAGGTCACCATGATTCCAGAGGTGGACCTGGGACAGGATCTCTTCACAGTTCCTCTGCCTTGTCTGTGGAGCTCCACAGATTTAAATCATGTTTTTTGGCATGGACATCATCACATTTAGATACCTATGATACCTGCACTTGCACAATCTGCATGTCAGTAGGCCTAGTAAGATCGTTGTTTTTTGCCCTCCCTCTCTTTCCCCCCTTGCCTTGGCACGCCTTGAAACACCTGTGTATAGGTGCGTTATAAATGCCATATCATATCATACATCACAAATCACTCAGTCAAAATGCACTCACTGGCCAGAATATGATTAATAACTTTGGTTTTGACAGTTTTAGTGTGTGCAATTTCATTTATCTTTTCAAAATTACATTGTTCAGTGTAAGCTGGCACCACACAAAATGCCTGTAGGTTTATGAGGTTTACGCTCTTCACAAGGAAACTGAACATTTACAACAATTGCACTTTTTAAAATGTTTTATTTATAGCGCGCGCCAGACCAAAAGGTATCCGGGCGCGTGTGCAAGAATACTTTAAGCTTACAGGTTACAGTTACACATTCCAAGTAGATACAGGATACATTGACAACAGGATAATGATTACCCTACAAGTTTGTACACAGAGTTATATACAGAGTTATATACACAGGTATTTGTATTTGTACACAGAGGTGTATACACAGTATACATTGACAGTCAAAAAGCAAGGTGGAGTAAGCGGGGAAGATGAGCATGTAAGTATGCGTTCACCTACAGATTAACAGATGGGTAAGACGCAGGTAGTCCTGGTGTCGGTCAGTTATAGGGTGTTTTCTTTGAGTCATTTAATACAGTTAAGTCTGAAGTGTGGATAGGATTGGTCAGACCTTAAAGAGGATGGGAGGGATTCCACAACTGGGCTGCTTTGAAAGGGAAGCTGTTGCCTCCGGCAGTGCTCAGTTTAAATGGGGGCACAACTAGCTGGTTGGTATATGCTTCTCTGGTAGGTCTATTGGAAGTTCTTCTTTTGAACCTTTCTGTTGAGTATTTGGGGGCTAAATCAATTAAGTTTCCTATGGCATTTTAATAATTGTTGTGTGGGGAGCTTTATTGTGCAATGTCAATGTTTTTTATCTGTGTTTGGAGTTTGGAGTTTCCCTAAGTGTGACTTTGCATGTCAGCTGTGAGCCGTCTATGCTAGCTAAAGAAAACATTAGGGCACTCTAGCTGCATTGAAGAAGTTGGTGACAAGGCAGCTGTGTCAAGTTGGAGGACAGTAGACTCAGCGGTTCTTAGATGCGGTGACGCCAGGGTTTTGTGTGTCATTGTTCAGTGGACTGGGCGATGCTGAGACAGTCAAGCCTTGAGATGAAGGATGGCTCTGGCGGTTCCAATGCAGCATCTTGGACAGCACCGACGGTGCCCATACCCAGTCAAGATGGTTTGGAGATGCTGGGGGTACCAGGGTTCACTTCTTTGGTTTTATGGTTACTGGGGAGTCCCAATCAAGGGCTCCAGTAGATGGCAAGTCTGTTTGTTGCACTCCTACTCCAGGGAGCTTGGCTGGAACCTACAGGGGGTCCTTCACCGCTGATGAACAGGGCCCTGGTTCCAGTGCAGGCAACATTTGAAGATTTGAATGCCTTTCTTTGCCTCTATGGCAGAGGACTCTGGAATGGACTGCACTCCCAACAGAGGTCCAAAAGTAGATTCTTCTTCTTCCTGGTGTCGAAAAGATTAATCATAGATTGAGGGGGGACCTCTCTGCTTTTATAAGCAAAATGTGATAAGCAGTGCTTAATTTGTAATTTGCTTAATTTGTAAGAAAATAAGTGACAGAGTCCAAATATTTTCTAGCACGTCTGTGACACACCGGGGTGGACACCACCAATGTCTACTCCACACAGTGTCAACATATGTGGGGTTAAAACTTCAACTCCCACTGATTCATTGAGGGTGATAACATATTAGTTGTGGCACAAATTACATAAATGTTTACATCTTTCTTTAAAACACATCATTAACATGGTGCTCCAATTCTATCAGTGAATGAATGAAATACTTTTATCGGTTTTCACAATTTACAAAAACCAGAACAAAATACTCTACAATACAGAGTGCAAGGAGGTAACAATTAGCCCCAATTTTTTAAAAAAAACTGTACAATACATCATTCAAGAAAAAAAAGATAAAATATACAACACAAATTTGGTAAAAACCTAATCCTTTCCAGCCATACATTTGAAGGCCTCAGTGATGTACTCTGACAAGTCATTAATAAAACAGGCATCGACAAAGGACAGAATAAAATTCGTAGCATCAGTAACATGTCTGATATTATTGAAACGAAAATGTCTCCTCAGCCAAAGGCATTTCAAGTCTAACAAGTTTTGACAGACAAATAAAAAATGAATTAGATCCTATTCAGCCCCACTTCCACACATACAAACTTTTGTACTAAACTGCCATGTCATCTGAGCCCTCAGTGGTAAAACATTCAAGAGCATCATTGCAATGATATGTCTTTGGGCTGGGGAGAGGATAGCACTTAGTGAGAAATGTTCACAAAAGATGCGACGATCTGTCGACAAGTGTCCAAGAGAGCATAGATTGTCCGTGCCATGCGTCACCAAGTCGGGTTCTCTCCTTCTGACTTTCATAGACTGATGGTGTTGTGTTATCCAGCCATCCCTTCGATGAAAATAAACGATACTCCATTTCCTGCACAAGACAGACCACTTCTTTATTGTAGATAACATATGGTACCACATGTTCTAATTCATCCCTCACATTAACAACATTGCGGTTCACCATCGGGGCAGAATGCAGTTTGCAAAAATACTCTCAAAACCTGCATACTCCCTGGAAGCCAATATTTGGAACCCCAGACTCCAAAGCTAAGGCAAATCTCGGCATGCTGGACAACACACCCACCAACTTTATCAGACAGATATGTAGAATGCGATCAAAGGATGGGAAACCCACGCTCCCCCAAGTCTTGCTGCCATGCAGTATGGCCTCCAGTCCCCTGGATGCATTTATCAAATCGGAACCCACCGAACTTTTGTTAGAATCTCCTAATCCCACCCAAAGTTGGCCTAAGGCGATTTTCAACTGATTTTAGATGTGAGGGCCATGAACAGTTGCTTGAGAACGTAACTCCCAAGTAGCAGTATGAATTGGCCACAGTTAGGTTCACATTATAAATGCACTAGTTATAGTTTTTTTCTTTTTTGGAACCAAAAACAATGATCTTGGTTTTAATCAAATTTAGTTTTAGACCGTTGTCTTTAAAATAATCTGATGCATTTTGCAGACTGGTGGCAAGTCCATTTGGGGTCAGATCTAGTCATTTTAGTATCATCCGCATAGAGAAGAGTAGAATAACCTACCCCATTCATAGAGGGAGGAAATATACATGGCAAATGTGAGGCAGAAAGAAAAGCTGATAGGAAAATCATAAACAATAGCAGAGCCAATGGGCAACCCTTGGCACACCTTTATTGGTGGAGAACGTGCTAGTAGGGCCTCCTCTTGGGTTGTCTCTTACAAAAGCTCTGGTGTCAGAGTGTAGATGGACAATCAATTGGAATAGAGAGGCGGGGACTCCAAATCTCTGGAGTTTATTCCAGAGAAGACAGCGATATATCAAATCGAAGGCTTTGGCAAAATCTAAATAAACTTACATATATCACAACTCTTCTGATCTTCATATATTTATCTATAATGGTTGAACATATCAACACGTGATCAGATGTCAAAAATCCTTGTCTGAATCCGGCCTGATAGCTGGGAAGTATGTTATTCTCCTTGGCCAAAGTCAGTAGCCTAGCCTGCAGACAGTTAATATACATTTTTGAGATACTGCCTAATAGTGATATAGGATGGGAGCAATAGTGATCCAGCCACAAGCCCTTTTCAGTGGCAAGAGGAACGTATTGATGATCTAATCATAGACAAAAGAACAAACATGCTTTCCTCCCATGGCAAATTGATGTACAAATGCAGGCCAAATAGTTATTGAGCCAATGGAATTTCCTGTCAAACACCTCAGTAAAGTCTTCTTGTGTACGGTATCCCTTGTGACGGGCACTCCTCTTCGTCATTTGCCTTTTTCCTGACCTTGTCCCTGTGTTGGGGCTGCTCACTGGTGACTGTTCTGTTGTTACCAACCCGCCCTGCTGTGGCAGTGCTGCTAGGTATTAAGGTAGAGAATTTTCACCAGTCATGCCATTTTCAACAGGATGATTGGAGCTGTGTGCAGGTTTGGCTAGCATGAGTGACCAGCATTGTCTCCTTCCAACTCATTGTTATTCATGAAAATAGATAATTAGCTGTGGTCTGCCAACCTAAGGCCCACTGTTGTTGCTTGTTGTGTTACTATGACTGACAATTTAAATGATATAGTTGCCAAAATATCACAACTCAATCCAAATGGTCTCAGAAATAAGTGCTTGGGCTGAGCTCTGGCAAACACCTCCGCAAACTAAGCACTGGCAATGAGGGATAGATCCAAAGCAAGCCTGTTGTAAGGGGTTCAATCTATGTGGTAACATTGCCCTTTACCTTATGACATAACACCCAGTGCCTTGCCCTCAAGAAATGGAGGTGAAAGGAAAGAGAAGAGAATCCTAATAGAAAGCAAGAATGTGGAACCCTTCTCCACCCCTCTTGAGTTACTGTAACCCTTCGCCCTTCCCGGGTCTGCTGGCTTAAAAGGCGCTCAGTAATGAACACCCTGGTATGAGCATGTTTTTTATGTCTATGCTGCCTCTAAAGCATCATTCCCAGGAGACCTCCTGTGGGAGGTGTCCATGCCTTGAGAGAAGGTGTGTCTCAGCCTCCTCAGAAATAAAAATCAAAGGAGGCATTGTTCACGAGGCAGCTGCGGAGACATTCAGCTTAGACGCCAAAGCACATCACATCAGAGTCCTGCTAGAGTTGACACTGGTGTGATATCAGATTGCTGTGCTTTCAAAATTGTGTGCTCTTATCGTTCACCATGCCTCATGCCAGCTATGGCTTATATTTTGAGATGTACCTGCTATCAGACTGAGGAAGACAGACAATTATTATAATTTCAATCAGAGGGGCACAAGTTACATTGCTACTTCTGTCTGCAGAGACGGTGTGTCCCAGCAGCAGCTTGGAATGCAAATGTGACCTTTAAACCGGCTCTGTGCCTCAGTATAGCTGGTGCTTTCATGCCAGTGGACTGGTTACAGCAGGGCACCTTTATGCACTATAATGTTGGCATTAAGCATTTTGAAGAGGGGGTCTGATTATCAGACCTCCCTTCAGTAACAGAATTGCCTGCATAATGTTATATATAAATAATCAAACAAAGGTAGGGCTTTGACACTCGTGCCAGGTGACATTCTTTCACAAGGGCAGGAGAAGTACAGATGCATGTGACACAGTAAAGAAGGTTAAGGCCGAAATAGGTCTCAGTTGTTGAGGGATAAAGGAGGTACAAGTTCAGGAGTGATACCTCCTGGAGTAAAGCAACTTAATACCACTATACGTTTCAGTGCAGAATAAAAATTGGCAAAACGTCATTTCGGGGCTTAACAGGAGGGTTTCCAAAGATATCCACGCACGGCTGTTATGGATCAGCAGAGCCACGATTTTCAGATTTAGGGCAAAAGAAACAGATGCTCAGCGCTTCCTTTTCTCTGCACACTCAGGTGCACAGGCGCCATACAACAGCACATTGTCTGCTACTATACTGTCTGGTTTCCCACCTCATTGAGAGTGCTTTTTGGAGAACCATTGAAAGGATACACGTGTTCATCAACAGATCAATACATTTTCCCCGCATGATCTGTCTCTCTCTTATCAAGATGACCTTGAAACAAATGATTAACATCGGAACTACATTGATTCAATAATTATGCAATACTGTTAATTAATGTACCACCTGGATGAGCGGAGTGTAGAGTGACATACATAGCAACATTGCCCATTCAATTTGAGAGACATTAGCGCAGTCCTGGCTTCAACTTTGCATTCTGTGACTTATTGTCCTGGATTTTCCCATTATAAACCCAGAATTTCATGTCTAAGAATGCAAAATTAAAACCAGTACTGCACCTGTGTCTCCTGATGCTCTGAGTTCTGTTTACCTGTCTTTTATGGCTTCTGGGTAGGTGTGATGGTCAGGCATTTCACTCTCCTCTCTGTGGCCCTGGGCATTCACTTTCTGGGTTTTAATATGTTTTCCCATTTGAGATATTTTTAACATGTTATTGTATGACTTTAAACATTGTCTATAAGTACTGAAGCTCTTGAGTCTTCTCTCATAATCAGTCAGTGCTCTTTTGATTGGTGTATCTGAAATCTCAACCCTCGTGCCGCTCCATGCCTTATCGGCCCTGATTGAGGGATTCTGTAGCAGCAGCTGTAAACTGCGGCTCAGTCGCCTGGTGGTGGGGTACGGCTAATGGCATGCCAGTACCTCAGCAGAGCTGTGAAAGCTCCCCCTTTTGCAAGAAATGCAAGAATAGCATCTTCTAGAATGATGAAAATGACAAGCAACCGAGAAGCCTCGAGCCAGGGGTGCTGCAACTCCTAATCACGCACTGCTGAGGCAGTGGATTTCACACTCCTTCCTCGAAGGATTATGACATCAGGTCTTTATTAATTTTCCTCCATAAGTGTCACATTAGGCATCTGCTGCTGTTTTTAAGGTGTTTTGACTGCTAACATCCTTACAATTTTGTAGGATTCCAGATTGCGGAAGACAAAATATCTTCATTACCAACTAAGAAATGATAGGTGCTGAAATGAAATGCGCGGCTCTTCATGAATTAATTCATCAACGCTGAGCGACTAAGAGCGCGCCGTGGCAAATAAAGCGCACTCTTTATTTTTATTTTTTTTATCTTCTCGTAAAATGGGAATAATGTACAATCTGAAGTAATAGATTTAGAATGCACGCCAGATCTTTTGTTTTGTTTTAGTGAGCCTGACAGCAGTTTGTGGCACCATATAATAGATGGGTTTTTTTAAATCCATGAAATAAATAGAAAATAAACAAAACAGGAAGTTTTAGTTTTAAGTTATGAGTGAAGCAGAAATCGGGGTCAAACTGAGGCAACATTCTCAATTCAACTATTTCAGATCTGAGATGAGAGGAACACCTTCCCTCATAGATAACAGAATATGAACCAATGGATGTTATGTATTCTTCACAGACAAACTTTTACCTTTTTATTAAAACTGATTTCATAGTCAGTTTATACCTATTTGTACCCGGCTCCTTGACTTAACAGTTTTAGAAAATTAGCATGGTTGAGATACAAATTGAGTACAACCTTCCGCCAATCAGGAGATCATTTGGTCAAATGATTCCTTGGTACAGAGGGGAGTATGGAGCTATGCTTGAAAACTAGCTGGAAAGTTTAGTGTCTGATTTAGAAACCTTCCATGTTCCAAAATGCGCAGAGGCACTTGCAGGAAATCACAAAATGGCCGCCGAATGCTCTCATCATAGACAGCTCATAGGTAGATTGCAGAGTCGCTAGTGCACCATTGTCTAAAGCTGGGAAGCGGGATCAGGGCTGTGTCCTCTCCTTGAGCACTCGGAAATGTGATCAAGGGATCAGGGCTGTGTCCTCTCATTGAGCACTCGGAAATGTGATCAAAGGCACACGATTTAACCTGCATCTGTCTGCCACAGGAGCAGTGGGGAACGCAAATGACAGAAATGTCATTCTTGACCATACAGCAAGTTGCCTGACTTCATACTAAGTACATTTGTACTGCTGTGCGTGCTTATGGATGGTTAATATTTAACAAGAAATGCCCTTCGTGGCCCATCAGCTGACTTTTGCTCCTGGCTGATTTCAGCAGTGCCCATCCGTCCATCTGCCTGAAAGCTGGGAGGCAGAACATAGCTTAAGTGTGGCGTGTGTGCATGAGGTGGGTCATCATTGGTTTGCACTGCCTTGTCTTACCTAAACGCGCAGCTTCACCTTTGTGAAGAAGATGACATGGGCATTTATTTATTTATTTATTTATTTATTTATTTATTTTATTAGGCATCAAGCATTAGGTTGCTATGTGCCCCGTTTTCACTTCAAATAGATTCCCGATTCTTTGTGAATGAGGCTCTGGACGCCAGACTGGAGGTGACCCTTGGAAGAAAGCAGACGTCATTTTGCTTTATTATGGTCCCCATAAATCACTTTAGTGTCCTGTCCACCAAAGAACATTCTACATCTTGTTGCAGAGAAATCCACGAGGACAATTGTCATGCTGTCCTTAGAAATATTAGGCATATTTACCTTTCACGTCAAAGATAGGACCTTCGGCTCCTAAATGGGAAACCACAACTATGCGCGAGGAACACCCAGATCGACAACAGAACTGGTCCCCTATTGGCCTGGCTTGCATTTTTCTTATAAATCTCAGCCAGCATTGTATAGTACTCCATTGCTCCTTAGCTAAATTTGCACTTTATGATCCCAAATACAATAAAATAGAATACCGTGGCACAGGATGTTATTCTCTGTTACAACGGATTGGCTATTAGATCCCTTTGAACTGCCTCGTATAATGGTCACTAGTACATTTCTAATGTTTTCAATCTGTCTCAGCCATTTCACGTCTACAAATCACCATCTACCTGCCTGAAATCTGGGCTAGGCTTTCGGTGTCAGATTGAGAATGTTTCTGTAGGCAGGTTGTGGGTATTGCCATGGTCCAATCAAATAAGTCATGTTGAACAACATAGCAATATGTTAGGGCTTAGAGGCACATTTAAGGAATCAAACTATGAATATCTAATGGACTAAAAAATGGGAGACGTTTCCAAGATCATATCAGATCCAAGTCCCTACGGTTCCACATCGACAAACACCTCTCCTTCAAGACACACATAGCAAAGAAAACTCAGACATCTTGGTATCAGCTCTCCCTCCTGCGGAAAGTCAAGCCCTTCCTCCCTCCGAACAGTTTTAGATCCATTGTTTAAGCACTGGTCCTATCCCACCTGGATGGGCACAATGAACTCTGCGAAGGCCTCCCGTTGTCTTTCCTTGTGCCCTTGAGAAGTGTCCTACACGCGGCCGCACCCCTCATCAATGGTTTACGCAGATACAACCACATCACCCTGGACCTCATTGACTTTCACTGGCTCCCACTGCACGCACAAATCACCTTCAAGTCTTGCTGCATCATCTATAATGCAGTCGTCCTCAAGTCAGCCTGCTACTTTGCAGAGAAACTCAGCATCTCCGGCGGACAGCACACCACCAGAAGCCAGGACATGTGCAGATTTTAAATGTGCTACTACAAAAGGAAAGGACTAGAAAACAAGCCTTCTTTGCCTATTCCGCAAGACTATGGAGCCTCCTCCCCATCAGCATCAGACTCGCCCCCACGCTCCTACAATTCATAAAAGAACTCAAGACCCACCTCTTCAAGGAATCTCTCTGCCTCAACACCTAGGCAATCTCAGCACCCTCGGGTGATAGATGACGCCCCTCCCCCTCTCTTCCCCGCCACCCGGTAAAGCTGTAACCTTCCTCTGTGTGCCCCTCTGTATCACACCCCCGCTGTACATCTATTCTGTTGTTAGCTCTGAAAAACTCTCTGTAATGTATCTATATCGTTGTATACCTCTGTAAAGCGCTCCGTTGCTTCTCAAACCTAGGTCCATGCACAATAAATACAGTAATAATAATAATAATACAATCAGACCTACCATTAACAATGTTGGGGCAGTTGTGTAAATATCAGCGACTGTCTTTTCCAAGGAGTAACATTTTGAAAACAGTGGGTCAAAATGAATTCTATGCTAGTGCCACATTTTAGTAACTGTCCCCACTCCACCAGCCCCTAGTTTCAACTTCCACTTCCTCCCTCAATGCACCTAAACCTGACCTGCACTGCCTTTGTGTTTTTCCATGTTTACTTCTCCCTCCCCAATTCCCCTTTCACAACCTTTCTTATTTTGTAATATTTAAAGTTGTTCTCCTTGACTACTTTGATCATAATTCTTTGAGCCATGATTATCATTCCATGTTAATACTTTATCTTGATGTGGATGAGTCTGAGCTTTCCAGTAACAATTCTCTTTCCCATCATTCACTGTTAATATCTTATTTTGACTGGGACGAGGATGAGCGTTCCAATAGTGATTCTCTCTCTCTTCATTCAATGTAAATGGCTTATGTCGACTGGGACGAGTATAAGCATTCAAGTAATTATTGTCTTCCTTTTCATTCAATGTAAAAATCTTATCTCGACTGGGACAAGTATGAGCGCTCCAGTAATGATTCTTTTTCTCTTTATTCATTGTCAATAACTTATTTCGACTGGGACAAGTATGAGCATTCCAGTAATGTTTCTCTTTCTCTTCATTCAATGTCAATATCTTATCTCGACTGGGACGAGTATGAGCGTTCAAGTAATTACCTTCAGTCCCCGTCCCGTGTCTTCCGATTTCCCCATTACCTTTCATACTCAGGGATAACATCACCAGGTTTATCGACTGGTTGGCACCTTCTACTCCACTTGTCAGCTTGGTGTCTCAGAATTCTTCAATTATTCCTCTTCCTTTCTGCTTCATATACAATCTCCCTGGTATTTTGTGTGCCAGTATGTTCCATGTTGCTTAAACGCAAGTGGTGTCGGCGACATTCACTGACCCACTGGTCCACCAGTGCTCTGTTGCGGTCACGCCACCACTTAACTTTCATCAGGAATAAGGACACCTCACATCTACTTCAGCTTCTCTCCTCTCTTCACCTTCCTGACGCTGTGCACCTCAAGTTTCACTCAGTTTCCTCTCAGGTCGTGCATCCAGTTTTTCTTCAGCATACGACAACAGGCAAATTCATAAGTCGTCTCTTATTACATGGCCATGGGTCTTCCCTGGCATACTCTTGCAGTCCTTTCTCTTTGTTTTTTCTTCACTCTGTATCCCTTCACAGACGTTGTTCCTCATCTAAGTACAATGTAGACTTTCCTACCATGGAATAACAAGAGTTTCTTCATGACAGTAACATATTTTGGTATGTTCTACATACCTTTCTTCACTGGATGTTTTATGAGGTGTACTATGGATATGTTTCTTAAAGGATTCTTTGTAAGAATGGGAGTCCTTGCCCCAACGTTGGTGTCTCCCCCGGTCAGGTCCCGCATGCATCTACCACTAGGAAAAAGGTTCACAGGGAAAGACGGACCCTTGGGGAGATACGACAGATACCTGTGATTCATCATAGAAGCAAACGGCGGTCCTCGGTGCAACAACTGCACATTCCTCGCTGTGCTTCATGCTCACAGAGACATGTGGGAACTTGATATAATGGGTGCCATGCCAGCTCCATCACCACACTTCTGCAAAGCTGTACACCATGGCCCTACCTCCCTAACATTGCACCATGTAATGACTGACAGACTTCAATAATAAAATACCTCTGTCTATCCAAAAAGGAGGAAACCATCAGATCCATAGAAATACATATGTATACATGGCTATTATTGTGGTCCATCATGCAAGTTTAACTTCCATGTTAATTATTTTTTTCATGTTTCAAATGAATCAATTTAAGTTAATAATTCATCATATTGATTATAAGATTTTACTAAAAAGTGTAATTGCTGAAGATGGTGTAATGTCTCTGGGTTTATAGTGTGACTTAGCAAATTATGCGAGTTTTTTATGTCCGCTGTGCTACTTTCGGGCATCCAGTATTATTGAAAGAATACATTTGTTTGTTTCTCTTTTAATGGTGGAAATAGGATAATATTGAAGTGCCAGCTCCTATAAGTATGGAATTCCAATATCTGTCAAATTGAAAAATGTGGTTTGCATGCTGGCACATTGTATTATGGTGTACCTATGTATATTGTAGGTAATATACTGGTGAATATAATACTGGCAAACCTCGATGAACGATTTTTAGTGTGAAACGTGTTTGGCTGGGAGGGTGTGGAACGTGTACACACATCATTATTAGAACAGTGTTGGATGATCATATTGTAATGTCAGGAAAATATTTTGGAAATATCTGTGAGATGACAATCGCAGGCTAAAATGTAAATAGTTGAATGACACTGAATCTAGATTCATTGAAGCATTCTGAGCGTGTTAATGTTTTGTTCGACATGGTTTCTAACTACAACTTTAGATGATAGACGAATAAAGGTTTTTAGTATTTGCAGCTCATGCCCAGCATTTTGAGCTTTTTAAGACAACCTACTCGCCGCATTTGGTTAATAACTGATAAACAGTGTCCCCAGCTCCTAAAATCAAGAGTCAAGTAGCACAGAGGAACAAGCAGAGGTAAACACGTGATATCCTTTGTGCCAGCTATTGGTTATTCTGTGCATTTCTGATCGAGGAGTTTTAGCCAATCTGAGGAAGAAAGCTTGACCTGAGAGTCAGGTATGCCCTGTTTCTGTAGCCAAGCGCAAGAAACTTTAAAATGGGGAGGTGTGTTGGTATTATACATGATCCTTCCTAGGAAAGACTAGTCTGACAAGAAAAAAAGGTCAGCAAAAGAAACCAATTTCATCTGATGCCTTCACCTTAAATTGAACCACATCCTACACCATCACTAGCTGGTCAGATAGCACAGCGAGTAGAACGCTCGCTTTGATATCTGTGCAGAGCCTGTCAAGCAGGTTCGAATCCCAGCAGAGCCAAACAGTGGGAAATAAGCCGCGCTCAGATACCCGAGAGTTCATACCGATTTATAAAATGAAACAAAAAAAAAACCTGTAAGGAGTGCATTCAAGGCTCTTAAACCACTAGCTCTGATGGGAGCCACCCCCAAATTCAGATGCAAGCATGTAGTCACTGTCACTAGGTTCCAGTATCATCCTTTTCTCTCCATCTACCAAACTTCTTAATCTGAACGAGGGGGAACATGGCTGGAAGCTGCCTCGTTAGTTCAATGGCCTTTCATCATTGATAGGTTAATATCTGCATTAGGTACTTAGTGGGTGTCTGCAGTCTGCTAGAAAGGCCCTGGTACTTATAGCGCAGCTTCAGAGCATTGCTCCTTAAAATGTCCATGAAGATCCTGAATCCCTCTTTGGTATTTTTGACACATGAATATTTATTTAAAGCATGTTATTTTCCATCAACTCAATTGGCTATTCAGTGAGCCTCATTACGACCCAGGCGGTAAGGGGTTTACGGCAGCGTTAACAGCGCCGACCCTTACCGCCTGAGTACGAGGTCCCTTAGCGCCATGTTAAAATCCATGGCGCTAAGGGACCATGGAGTTAATTACGCCACCGTAATTTACGGTGGCGTAATTAACGCCTTCCCCACTCCCATTATGCCCTATGGGGCAAAAATGGGAATGGGGAAGGGTAAATGGGGATTGGGGACTTACCGCCCCGCCAAGGTCGGAATGGGGCGGTAAGTCCGCCAACCACCATGGCGTAAACATAGTTTACGCCATGGTGGTAAAGTCACGGCCCAGGCGGTAACTTACCGCCTGGGTCGTAATGAGGCTGGCAGCGGGCTGTTGTCGGGTTCCCCTCTCCCATTTTACCACCGATGAGTAACTATCTTCTTGTTTAAATAAGTGCAGTATAACACCACGTTCAGTAAATATTTGATTCAACAAAAGTTTGAAGTTACATGTTGCACATACCTACCCACATGTCATGTGGAAAAATGATTCCTCCTGCCTATCAGTAGCAAATTACTTCACAAGGAAATGGTTCCTTTTATTGTTCAGACATATTTCTTTTCAAGTGAAATAATGAGATGTAATTTATGCAACTTGACTAACATTAGAAAAGGTCACTTGCTTTCCTGGGTTTATTGCCCTTCCCTCTTTTCTGTTTTGTGGGGCAGGCACAGCATGAACACCTGTGACACAGCCAGCATGGAGTAGTAGGCCTCAAGATTGCCACTATGCCTAAACAAGAAAAGTAATTCCGTGTTTATGCTGTTCTGAGGACAAACACGTCCTTAACATTGCTCCTCTACCTGGGTATATCATGAAATGTAAGCCCATAGTAAATCGAGGCTTACACATGTAAACATGTGCAAATTGTGCCCTGAAATATACATATTTTTAAATTGACCACTTCTTAGGGGAGCCTAAAGCAACGATTGAAGTGTTTAGGCTCATTATTGTTCCTTTCTTTAAACTATATGTGCCTGCACATTCGTTTTCTTTCCCAGCGTATCACACAGGGATCTCTGTCTTTCTCTCGCACTCTCTCTGTAACTCGTGTCTACCTCAGCCGTTGCTGACAGCACTGCAATGTTTGTTCAGGATTAAAATTAGAAAGAGGACAGGGACAGCCCATGCAACGGGGTTTGGCTTGTTATTTGAGGACACATTTCCATTTGGTGTGTTCTACAGGAATGCCACCATCACACTGAGGACGTATTGTTCATACGGGGGATTTGCGTGGAATCCGTATCGGGTTTGCGAGGGTTTGTTATTTTCTATGTTTGTTAATTATTAGTGTTTTTCCACATTATATTACAAGTGCTTGTTCATCAACGCTGCCAGTCAGGGCCAGCATGCAAAGTTAACCACTGCTTAAATGCTCACAGCAGAAGCAGATCTTTGGTTTTAATCTGAGGCTCACACTTTCCAAATAGAAAGGACATTTTGAGAAACAAAATGGTGTGCATTTTCAACAAAAGAAGCTACTAAAACAAGTAATTTTACTAACATTGTAAAGTAGCTATTTTTATTGTTTTTACAATGTTCATGTCCAATGATCACTTCCTGTATATATTGTAGTCATAATATGAAAATTACACTTGTCTTACTGAGCAAAGCATAATATAAAAACCCAGAATAACTATTGAAATCATGTTCGGAAAGACAGTTATCCTTCCAAAATGGCACTATTTGAAAATATCCTTATTAAAAAGAAGGTGGGCAAAAACACCAATGAGGGTTTCTGGCTGCTTTGCATAAACACAAGAGGATGTTGGGGGCATATGAATGGCACAGATCCTTATATTTCACAAATATGTCTTTTATAAACTGATTGCATGCTTGAGTCACTAATTATGTAACCCACAATGGATTCAGTGCTCATTTTAATTGTTACAACACTCACCCTAACATTACCGCTTCTTATCCATACATACACATGTGTATGTGCTGCTAAAATGGTTATAACATCTGTCAGTCCATTGATGTCCGATGGAGCCAGACTATTATAAGAGTAGGGGCTGAGAGGGGAAGCAAGTGCATAGACATCCTTAGGGAATTGCAAATGTATATAAGATGTAGCCCCTTTACTAAACGTGTGGAGCAGGATTGCAATGCTAATCTGTAAACAGGAGTGGGGCAGCAAGGTAGCCGCGTTCTTTAGTAAAGTCACCAGGGAAGGGTGTGTTTAATTGGTTGCATTGTTTAAAAACACAAGGGCCATGCTTAATACCTGCTTGCTGAGCTGTTTTATGTTCCGCATGAAATACCCTCGTTCAAATAGTGAATGCATGGCACTTTATATTTCAGAGACGCCAATCACTACAGCTAAGTTTATTCCACATCAACCAATTCTTTAATGAAATACAAATTCATAATGACATTTCATGGCAACCAAATAGGATGCTTTAACTTGAATGAAGGCAACGTTTGAGCATTTACTGTGCAGGTGGTGTACGGAAGGATGAAGAGACAACCGCGTTAATGACCATGAAAGATATCAACAGGATGACTCCTTTGTCGCGCGCTTCACACACACTAATGTGCTCTGACAGCTAGCTTTGCTCTTTTATTAACTCTCCGCCAGCTTTAATCAGGGACGGTAAAGCCGAGCAGAAACGCACACGTGATGAACTCTCGCCATTGCAACCTGAAAGAATTCGGTCGACGGCTTTTCGGTCGCTATGGGTTTGCTTTGGTGGATGTGGTAAACATGGGCGATGGTGAAAAAGACAAACAATTACAAAAAATATATTTTACGTGGTTCGCAGGTGGTCAGATGACGAGTCAGAAATTACCCCTCTGCATTTGGGCAAATTAAGTGGTTTCTCAGGTTCCCATCCCGTTGAACAGATTATAGGTGCTATCTGGTCACATGTCATTTGGGGGAGGGGGGATCACCTTTAGCAAGTCATGTGTTTCTAATTGTATGTTGGACATTGTAGTCTCTGGATAATAAGTATGCATCGGCGAATACATTTGGCCGAAGCTCAAATCATCCAAATGTTGGCTGTTTTCTTGATCCATGGAAGGGTTTGAACTTGTAAGAGATTTGGCTATTCTAGTTGAGCAGCCATATTTAGGTGTCTGAAGGAGAAACGCGCGTATGGAGCTCTTCATCGGGCACTGATACTTTTTCAGAGAGCCAGGGGGGCTTCTGTTGATGGTTGTTTGAGAGCTGGCACATTTTACTTAGGCAAGGCTTTTAGAGATTGAGTATAGGGGTGATTTTTAGGCATTACTGAACAGAATATAATGTTATTTTGTATTTTTGCAGACATTGGCCCTCATTCTGAGTGAGCCGGTCTGGAAATAAGGTGCCGGGAACCACGTACCCGGCACCTTTTCTGGACCAGCTCACTCCGCGTCTGCCAGTCGGGGCTGTGCATTACCATCAGGCCTGACCTGCTGGTAGTTCTGTCCCTGGCAGATAAACCATTGAAGCACTGGTACTGGTACAAACGGCGACAGTGCTTAAGTGTTTCACGGGAATGGGAACTTACTGTTTCACAGCCGCCTGCAATATTCCGGTATCACTGGGATATTGAGAGGTGGGAGCGATACGCTGAGGTTGCCGGTAGGCTGCCAGGACTACCAGCAGCCTACCGGTAACCTCATAATGAGGGCCATTGTGTAGAAGGCAGGCTAGACAAGCTTTGCTAAGTCACCTTGCTTGCATATTTTGTGAAGCTATGGCTGGCATGAAGGTGCGCTCATGGACAAATTGGTTGAGCGCAATAGTTGATATAAGCATTTGAATTTCCTTTCAAATGTACATGCACACTTTAAGAGAATGGGAAAAGTATTTGGTGCAGGCTGGTATAAGTGTTTGGCTGCTATTGCTGATCATTTAGCAGTGGAATTTGTGCCAGGTGATTAGGAGTGTGACACAACATCTTGCCTGTCTGGTCAGCAGCTTGTGCTGGGCAAACTTGATTAAATGCATGCTCACACTGGACTTGGACGTCTTTGGGATGTGCAACTTGATTAAACCTGCACTCACAGATGACTTGGTCGAGCACAAATGCTGGGACATCCGAGCACTTGAACCTCTTATCAAATTCATTAGCACAATTTGAGCAAAGGGAAATGTGTTTGGGGCATTCTGGTGTTTGCAGGATCTTTCTGGGGATTAGCGGTAGGGGAACTGGATGCGTGACACAACATGCCACTTGCCTGGATGGAGGAGAATTTTGCACTGAGGAGGCTTGCCTGAACCAACGCTTACAGACAACTTGGTTTAGTGCAATAGCTGGCGCACCAAGTACTTGCGTTTCTTGCCAGTTTTATATCACTCAGTCGTATCTTTAGTGGCAGATTAATTGGGTGTTAGGGTGAGTAAGAGGCATTCCCCATCCTCTGCTATGAAGGCTTGTAGTGGCCTGGTCTCTACCTGACCTGTCAACCCCTCTGAGATGGAGTGTTATGTTTTCTTGGTGAATGATAATAGAATTCCAAACATCAAAAATGGACTACCATTTCCACCAGACCGTATCTCTGACGAGACAGATCATGGAGCAGAGTTAGAGTCCAACTGAAGTGTTCACTAAAACCAACATTCATGCATAGGATGCCAGAACCTCAAACATTGAGAGGGACTAACAGTTTCGGCAACCCCTCTCCATGACCAGGACAGATCATGGATAAATGTTAGTCTCTAAAGATGAGTGTTTATGAAAACCAATGCATGTGTATACCAGAGGAAACAGCAGCTTCTAAAGATCCCGCAAACAGCATGGTCATGAAGGAACACTGCAGTAGTTCACCCTGCAATCAGAAAGAGTTACCAAGCCCTGCAGAAGCCTGAAACACAGCCAAAAGGAATTCCACAATGGTGCTAAGGGCACAGCACATATTTGAAGCTACAAAACCAACAGGTGAGAATATCAGGGGCCCTTTACCACTTCCACAATACATGAAGACCATTCATAATGTCCTACTGACCCAATTAGCAAACAGATGGAAAAGGAGCCAATTAGAAGACAAGAGACAGGTTGCCCGGAAAGACAGACCAATCCTAGGCTGGCTTACAAATAAAACTACCAATCCAAATATATAAAAGGAGCCAGAGAAGGCAAGCATATGGGCACAATCTGAGGGAAAGCATATTTGCAACTTGCCACTCCTGGCAGTTGTCCAACAGAAGCTCTGCCAGACCCTAGGTAGAGACCACACCAACGGGATAAGTGGTGTATAGGAAGTGGAGCCCACAGTAAGGTTGTACCACAGGGACCTAGGACAAGGCCAAATACCTAAGAATTGTTCTCCTCTTGGAGGACCCTGAGCAAAAGAAATTCCCAAGAATGAGTTACCCCTGGCAGGAGGGTAATAGTATTGGCTGCCTGGGAAAGACCCTGATTGATTGTGGTGAAATACTCTTTGCATGTAGAATCTCTGCAAGTCTTCATATGGAGTTCTTGTTGCACTTCCATAGTTAACAATGGGGTGAAACAGTGAACCTGGTGCCATCTTGTTTTTTCGCTGACCCTTTAGAAGTTTATGAAGTAGGCTGAGGTGTCTTAGCCCATACCAATTTATGTAGGATCACTAGAGTTACTGCGGGTTGCTCTCTTTTCACATCAATCACATCTTGTAGCGTGTTGATGGTTCCCTGCTGTTGTCAACTAATAGCCAGTTGGTCATCCAACTGGGCCCTTAAGAAGTCCTCTTTAGATGTACTAATCTGCTTTAAGGGAACCAGGACCTTTTCAGGACTTGAGGCTAATTCTTACTCTTCTTTGTCCGATCTAGTAGGGCTCATCCACTGCTGGAAAGCAGGGCTAGATAAGGGTTCTTGAAGCCCACTTCCACTGCGTCTGGTTTTTTCTCCTCTGTCTGACACCCTCTCAAGCCTCTCTTACTTGATTTAGCGGACTGCTCATGGCCTCGTCTGCCAGGATGGTAGATTTTTATTGTCTATTGTTCTCAGCTGGGCTAAATTACCTCAACAGATTCCCATCAGTTTTCTGCTTCTTCTGACAATGGATTAAGAGTTAGGACCACTAATTCTAATCCTATCTCCCAAATCTTTCAATCAGTGGGCTCATTGCTGGCAATAGCCCATGAATCTCCTGCCTCTGCCTTCCCTTCCATTCTCCCGGTGTAGGCAGCCTCTCTATCGGCGGACTTGTAGAATCCCACTTCTGACACCACATGTAACAGATGTCATAAGAAACAGTCTAAGCTGTTTGAAATGTTTTGATTAGAATGTTAATGGGACCTATGGCTGTCCATCTCTCTCTTGTCTAGCAAAGCACTCCTCCGTAGCCCAGGCATCACTGACCCCAGGTTAGTCGATATTGATATTTGACCCCTACTGTCTGAGTTCCTCTTTATGCTAGAGGTGAAGACCTAAAGGCAGGAATTCTTTTCTCTCTAAACTCCCACAGGGGCTTTCTGGACTGTCCCTATAGTATCCAGTGTTTTTTAAGGAGTATTGGAATTGTTACTTACCAACACTTAGCCCAACTTGGTCTCCTTTCTTCCACACCCACATATTTCTCTCCCTCTCTTTTCCTAGATGATGTTCTCCCACTACTCTCCTCACCTCTACTTTTCGACACTCTTCTTATTCCTTTCTGTTCCTCTGATGTCTCTCACTCCTAAGATTCAGCTGCACCCTTTGAAGTTTGTACTCACTATACGACACTCCTATTCCCTCCTCCACACTACTGCTCCCTCTTCCACACTAGTATTCCCTGCTCTACACTTCAAATCCCTTCTTCACACTACTAGCCCCTCCTCCACTCTACTACACCCAGCTCTACATTACTATTGCCACCACTCCACCTCATCTCCTATTCAGACACCCTTCTTTCACTCAGACAAGCACTTCACATTCACTCCCAACGCTTTCTCTCCTAACCACACTTGTTACTCCCTCATGTACATTCACAATGCAGTATCAGTTGAACTTACTGAACAATACCACACCTGCTCCAGAAGTCACCTGCACAAGCTGCTTCTACTTTCGTCATCCTTCTGGTCTCTTGGTCAGCCACCTCATTCTTCTGTGACCTCATCGGAATAACCCCCAACTTATTGCTTCCTGTTTCCCCTTTATGCTCCAATCTTCCTTCATTGGACCACATTGCCTGGCGAATCTGGTCCTGTCTTAGGCACCTGGGAGGTGTTACAAACTAAGGAAAGCATAAAGAGTAAATTAATCCCCATTCCCTTCTTCTTCCTAGGGTCACTGTGTTTCCCTGACAGTAGCATACACTGTAGTATTCAGATTCATGTTGGGAGGCATTGGCGAAAGCTTCCCCAAGGTAATCAATGTCTTCTTTGGGGTTTCTGGACACTTTGCCTGTCCTTTGTGGTTTAGAGTTTTGTCCGTCATCTCTCTGGAGTGCACACCAGCACTAGGAAGCGATTTACGGTCTGCTCTCCATCTATGAGAGCTATGCAGCCTTCCCTCTGTGCTCTCTCTATCTGGATGCTGCTCAGGTGACTCAGGCCTTGCAGTGCTGTTGTTGTGTCATGCTTGTGGCTGCTCTATCCAGTTGCCAATCACCTTCTGTTTGGTAATTGTTGATGAATTTGAAAGGCAGAGGGAAAACCTGACAAGCATATTGTATAGGAGCCATGGTATAGGACAAATGTGTACCGCTCAACAATAAACTGCCATTTAGGCCCACCATAGGTCATCAGCTAACAACCTACTCAAGACCCTCCCCAATAGAAACCAACTATCTGGAGGGAGAATCGAGAATGTAGGACCACCACATCTCATTGGCTGAGAGTTTGTAACATCTTGTTTGAAACTTGTTAACAACCACCTTGGGGAAATTAAACCATCAGCTGCCACAGTCCCAACCCTTTATCTTTTCAACTGACACAGCCAACAACAGGGCGTATCCCCATTTCCCTCACTGGGTATTCATGCAGCAAAGCTAAACACCTGTCCAAGCAGTGTCCCAATAAGCTCTTAATTGAGAACAAGCCAATGGAAATTGGCTGGTTATATCCCTTTGAAGATGGGGCGAAAACGACACTAGGTGAAATACCTGAGAATGAGTAGATAAGGGAACCTCAATATATGCTGACCCAAAATAGTTCCATGATTCCACATCTCAGCTACCCTCAGTGATTTGACTCTGTTATATTCAGGTGGTTGTCAGCCATTTGCAGCAGCCTGGTGTGACCAAAAGATCTCTCCCCCGTGGAGCATATTAAGATCATGTGTGTGAGATCATGCGTGTTCATGCAATTCCACAACTTAGGTACGATTCTGGGGTCATGTGGAAACCAAAGTAGTGCCAGTCACAATGGTGCTATGCCTCCTGAATGATATGATTCAGGGTACAGATTTCCCGTTAGATGAACAAGACACCTGCTACCACAAAAAAGGGACCCCTCATTAGAGGAATTTGAAATTCAGCAAAACCCTGAAAAATCTGGTTTCAACATATTTTTTTATAGAAAACCTAACCCCATTAAAGAGGAGCAAAAAAGAAAATGAAGGGCTACATGGTGAGTTAGAGACACACACCTGCTATGAGGGAGCTCCGCTGTAAGGCATTAGGGTGGTCTGGGTTCTACATGTTGTGCCTCCCAGAGGGTGGATGTAAAGGTATTCCCTGGGCCCATCACCCCTCAGAGAGGCAGTGGTATATTTTCCCGGTTGAGGATACCAGAACCTCAAATATCAAAACAGGGCCACAAGACCTGGGAGACACTGTTACTCACGGGGAGAGATCGAGGAGAAGAGTTAGTCTCTAACCACAAGCATTAACTTAAAACAACACACCAGTTGTATACCAGATCAATGGGCAGCTTCCAAACTGCTCATGGAATGCATGGTCAGATTTGAATGTTGAAGTGGTATGCCCCACAATCCCAGATAACCCTTGAGCAAATTAGAAGCATGACAGAGCCAACAGGAATTTTAAAATGGCGCTGAGGGAATGGTGCATGTTTAAAGCCTCAGAACTAGCAGCACAGACTGATAGATCCAATTTGCATTTGACCCAATGTGAGAATATTAATAATAATTGCTTAGAGATTCAATTAGGGAGCCAATGGAAAAGCGGCCTGACTGACAGCGGGGGCATATACTCTTTGCATCTACTTTGCATATTGAAAGGAACCGGGGTGCATGTATGGTGGAAGGAAATTAAATCACTGTCAGAAACCCAAAGGCAGGGGGAGGAATGAGAACCCTAGCACATAAAAGAACTGGGTGCTGAAAAGAAAACAAGAGACTGTGGGAAGGTCTACACAATCGGACACTGGAGACTTCTGGATAAGAAAGCGGAAAACTGCAGAGAGGTCTAGAGAAAGAGAAATGCTCTGTAGAGGTCCACAGAAGAGAAGGACCGTAAAGAGGTTGGGAGGAGAAGCTGGAAGAGAAATGTAATAGTATTCGAAAGAATTGAATACTTTAGGATACTATTACATTTCTCTTTAGATACTCACCCCATGTGCCAGGGATGTGATTACCTCCCAATGCACCTATAATCACTAAGATAATTTTAAAGAACTCTTAAGAGCTTTTTTTTTATATATAGGTGTCCTTTACACTTAGGTGTGCTTTAGGAGATATTTGTTGTTAGAAGGGGGTGGAAGACTATGGAAGGAGCAACTTTGGAAGAGGAAGGATCAGGTACTCTGAAGAAAAAAGATAGAGACAGAGAGTAGAGATAGAAAGAGAAGAGAGGAAGAGAGAAAGAGAGTGTGAGAGAGAGAGAGAGAGAGAGAGAGAGAGAGAGAGAGACGGAGAGAGAGACAGAGAGAGAATCATGTATTTCTGAGAATTGACCCTGATGGATTTTTCGAAATGTGTACTCTGTGTCTGTGGTTTGGGGAATAAAAAACACCACCATGACTAAAAAGGCAGCGGAAGGCATGAGTGCCTTGGCCTTTTTGAAAACAAGTGCTCAGAAGGTACCAAGAGACTGTGTAGCAGTCTGGATAAGAAAGAGAACGACTGATGAGGTCTGGAGAAAAAGTGATTGCGTTGTGTTCTGGAGAAGAGAAAACACTGTAAAGAGAAGAACCTAAAAGGCCATGGAGAGGCTAGAACTGTGAATGATCCATAGAGGAGATTTACCAGGGAACCAATATGTTTGTTTATTTCTAGATTAGGGCAGGGCAGTCATAGTTTATGTTTGTGGATTCTTGTGTTGGCAGGGATTGCAAACATTTATTTTAAAAGCTAATGGTTAGACAAGCATCTCAAGGACATGTGAAGAGTAGGTAGGACTTTTCTCTTGGCCATTACCTTTGGGTTTTGATTTACAAACAAGCGCATCCTTGGATGGACATGGATTTGTTAAGCCTAGTTTTGAGACTCTTATGTTTACTGAAAGCATCAGCACAGGGTGTTGGGACCCCCTGAATAGTCCCACTTTGTGTTTTCCAATTCTTGATTGCTTTGCAGATGTAATTTCGTTATGAGAGGTATGACTGTGGCTGTTTTATAACAGACTGTGTAAATACCATTTGAGGCAGATAGGTTGAATAACATGGAGAGGTGAATGGAGGGGACATGTGCAAGTTCCTTAACAATCCGTGATGCAAAGGGGTCAATTGAAGTACAGGATGGTTTGGAATAGGGAAGGATGGGTACAAGTTCAGTAGGGACGCTGAGGGAGAAATGAGATAGGAAAGTAGTGGCAAGATGAGGGAGGGCTGAATGAGGGCAGGGGTCATAGAGATAGAAGAGTGGACAAAGTATCCTGTATTTTGGTGATTTTATTTGATAAGTGGGATGCAAAGACATCAGAGGAGAGCAAGATGAGGACATATAATTGTTCCTAGGCGAAAGCATGGGTTGGATGGTCCAGGATGTTTTGCGTGGGTGTGAGCAGAGAGAGGAAACAAAATTACCACAATAACAGCATATTGGGTTGAAAGCTACGGCCACAGTCAATAGAGAGTCCTTGTCAGCAGTGAGAAGAGTGAGGGATCAGTATTTACACCAAAAACCTAAGCAGTGATGCATTGCTGTTCTCAGCAACTTGATGAGAGGCGAGATCCATGGCTGAGGTTGCGGGTGGGAAGGACTACAGGAAGACACAGGGTAGTGCATATTGAAGGAGGTAGAAGTTGAATTTGGCAAAGGTGATTTCAGTGGAGTGTGCAAGTGGAGGAGAGATCTTGGAGTGAGATGTTGACTTTGCCAAACTAGGGAACAATGGAGTTGAGTCAACATTTGGTGCTAGATGATGTAGGAGAGGAGAGAGGGGTAGAATAGAGAAGGTGAAATGAATGAGAGTGTGGTCCGAGAAGGAGTGGTCAATCTGGATGCAGATGAGACCAGGGTGCAAGATAAGCATGTGAGATTGAAAGAGTTGTCTTGGATGTACCCTGGGTGTTTATGTAGGTTGACTAGTGAGTTGTCAAATAAAGTGGAGTCAGGTTGGAGATGTTGGGCCTTAGCCTTAAGGGAGATGTTGAGGGGCATGGCTGGAGCTCACGGAGTGAGGCTGCGACAGGGTTGAGCTACCGTCTTGATCTTAGCATCGCTCCTTAAATTCTCCAACAATTGCAATTAAAATGGCAAAAAAACAGCAGCGCTTAATAACACAAGTGTTTCTGCAACTCCCGAGCGAAGATCCGAAGAAAATTGGAGCTTGCATCCAGGTAAACGAGACCTGTGAACGAGCCCCAGGGGTGCAGAAGACATGGCGTCCTGAGCGAGGAGGAGGGCCGCTGTGGGGGAGGAGCTCATGCTGACACTTGGCCCCTGTAACTTGCCGAGCGGCAACGGCCTGAAGCGACTGCGTGGCCTGGAGCCGGGGACTAATGGTGCTGCGGAGGTGATGAGCCTGCAAGAGCGGTCCTGCGGCGGCCCGCTGAGGAAGGAGGGCGGTCTTGCCGCCGAGCGCCAGACCTGCTGCGGTTCCACCCCCCGGTTTGCCGCATCTGAAGAGGACTCCCACGGCCGAGCCGGGGAAGGAGGACAGAGCGGGTGCACTGAGGCGAGGGGCGGTGCAACGGGTGCCCCCGGCTGTACCCGCGTGGCCCAGAGGCCTGCTGGTGAGCGAGGAGCGGGTGAAACGTGCGTAAATCACACGGAAAGTGCAGGGAAGTAAGAGTGCCTGCCTGGGCACGCAAATTGGGGAGAAACGAGCGCTGGTGCCCCAACGTGCGGGGTGACAGCAGTAGCAGCAGGCTGGAGGTGCGTTGCAGGCACAGGAGACGTGCCGTGAATTTGGGAACAACACGCACCCCTGGGAGTGGTTCCACACCCAACTGGCCCCCCATATTTGATCAATAAGTGATCCTGGAATGCAGCGGCTGGCCCGGGCTGCACCGGACATAGTGGGGGCCCAATAGCTTGGATAACACTAAGACATCCGTGAGGTTCAGCACAAAGACGTGGCCACGGTGTGCGAGGGACCCCAGGAAGCTTGCAAGTCCAGGTCACACTGGGAGCTAGAGGCTATAGGGAAGACTCAGGCATCTAAATAACACAAGGTCTGGTGCTGTGGCAGTGGACCTACACCAGAGTAGGGGAAGGGGGACACACCGCACAACGCAAGGAACCATCTTGCTGAGCAGTGGGCTGAAGCGGAAGCCATTAAAGTGACCTAAGCAAGACACCGCAAGATGTCCTCCACAAGGAATAAACCCAAGTCGACGACAATAATGGACTCCTTCTCGGCGGCAAGACCCAAGCAACAACCCCACCATGAGACTAACACACAGACGGAGTCACCCCCACCTGAAGATGATCCCAAGTACACACAGGTACTGCAGGCCATCGCAGCACTCAGAACATTTATTGACACTAAAATAGACGAAGTCAAAGCTGACATGCAGCTCATGCACCAAGATGCCCGCAACTTCACAGAAAGAGTGACCAAGGTGGAAGCAAACCTACAGAATACCACAGAGACTACCTCGGACTTGAAGACTAAGGTCCACGAACTTGAAAGGCAGGATCAGAGGAGGCGGAGGGGAGGGCCCGACATAATAATATACACATACTGGGAATTCCGGAGGACATGGAGGGAACCAACCCGACTGAATACATGGAATCCATGATACTACAGGAAATCGGGCCCGGCAAACTCTCTCTGGGATTCTCAGTCGAGAGAGCCCACAGATCCCTACAAAAAGGCCCCCACCAGGATCGTACCCGCGTCCAATGATCGGCGAAGATCCTACATTTTTGAGACAGAGAAACAATACTCAAGTTCTCGAGATAGGCAGGCGAGATCAAACGGAATGACTCCAAGATCGTCATGTATCCTGATTATAACCCAATGTACAACGTGCTAGATATTCATTCATACCAATCAAAGCTAGATTACGAAAACTCAATCTCAATACATGCTGCTATAACCCTCACGCCTCAAGATACTCTACATGGTAAAAACGGTCTTCATGGAAACCCCGGCTGCAGCCAACATGTGGCTGGAGCACAATAACTTGGCCGAAGGCGATGAACGCACCTTAAGGACCGAAGGGCTAAACATGAATCACTGATCTCGCAAATCAGACAACTTCAAGAACTGATACCATGGCATTGCACTTAAAAGACGATCCTCCGCTGCGACGATAGATTGCGCCACCACAGACGGGAGCTCAGGTGACCACACATGAGCATTGCTACAACCTACCCCATCAAAACCTGTGCCAGCCTGTTGCCAGCACTACATATGCATAAAACGACCTGGATAGGCCCACGAGATGCGGAAGCCCCTGAGCGTTGCCCCCACAATGCAACTGCCAGGGACAGTTCACAGTTGTTTTACGTTGTTAACCCACTCACCAGAGTGGAAGTTGAAATAGTTAAAATATCTCCGAGATCTAAAGCAGTACCTTCAGCGAGGACACGGGGGAGAGAGGAGGGTGAATTGGCACTAGGCAGCCTGGAGGGGAGGTGTCCGAGCTCCCCGACCACCATGCAAGAGAAGAGGGGCAACAGGGAACAAACACTTGAACTCTTCCCCGAACTAACATCGCCACACGCATCAATGTTTTAACCTGGAATGTGAGGGGACTGGGTACCTACCTTTGTCGAAATAGGATTAAATCCTACCTGCATAGGAAGAGGATCGGACTGGCCCTATTGCAGGAAACCCACCTAATGAAGGAATCCACTGCAACGCTACAAACTCACTGGGGCGGGCAAGGGTTCGGTACCACATACTCCAAATACGCCAGAGGGGTGTTCACATGGATCAGCTCTCAAATCCCCTTCCAACTAACCAAGACTGAATCAGATCCAGAGGGAAGGTATGTGATATTGTGGGGCCATATTGTGAACTCATACCTCCCCAACAACAACATACCAATACACTTAAACCTGATGTATGCCAAGATCACACAATATAGGCACGTATTTTTCATCTGGGAGGGTGATTTCAATTGCATCAGCAACCCAGAACTTGACAGGTCCACACCTCTCCCCGGCGGCCCGCCAGCATCCACCATGGCGCTGAATACCATGCTGAACCGCCTAGACCTGGTGGACGTCTGGCGAGAGCTATACCCAGATGATCGGGGCTACTCCTTTTACTCAGCTCCACACAACCTCCACACTAGGATCGACTACGTTTTCACTGGTAGAAAAAACCTGACCCAGATTGTCACGGCACAATACCTGGGTCAGACCATCTCTGACCACTCACCATTAACGGCAGAGTGGAGCATCATAGGACCCAGACCCCCAATACCCACATGGAGAATGTCCACGGAAGCCTTAAAAGACCCAGCATTCAGGGACGACCTCAGAGATTCCCTAGAGAACTATATAGCAGAGAACATGGGCAGTGGGGATCACCTAAGCATGTTATGGGATGACCTGAAGATAGTTATGCGAGGAGAAATTTTAGAAAAGGCTGGAGGCATCAGGAAGCACCTACGAACTGAGATAGAACAGTGGGAAAATGAAATTGAACAGCTAGAATCCGACACCCAGGGCACCCAGCAGGAGGAAGACAAACTCAAGCAAATCAGAGCCGAATGCAAAAAGGCTTGGGACAGACCAGCCAAGTTTGACTACACCACCAGAACCAATAGGGCGCACAGCGAAGCAGACAAGTCCAGCAGCCTACTAGCCTGGCTGTGCAAAAAAGAACACCCCAAGCCCCCAACCACAGCCCTGAAAAGTAGCGATGGCACGCTGCATCAAACCGAATAGGGCATCAATGACACTTTTAAGCAATTCTACGCCCAGCTGTATTCCCATGATGCCCAGGTACCCCCGGATGAGATCTCCAACACACTAGAGGAGATAGGGCTGCCCAGGCTAACACCCATACACAGAGAAGACCTGGATGCAGACATTACCACGGAAGACATATCTGAAGCAATTAAGTCCCTGGCCACGTGGAAGGCCCCAGGTAGTGATGGGCTACCCTCCGAATTCTACAAGACTTACAAACCAAATCTAACCCCACTACTGCACAAGGTCTTTCAGGAGGCATACAAACTGGGGATTTTGCCTGGGAGTATGCGTGAAACGCTGGTGATCCTGATGCTTTTACCCAACAAACCTGCAGAAGATTGCGACTCCTAATGCCCACTTGCAATGCGCAACTACGATGCCAAAATATTGACCACGATCCTAGCCAAGCGGTTCTCTAGGGTAATCGGAGAAATAGTGCACCCAGATCAAAATGGTTTTGTGCCAGGCCGTAATACCACTGCCAATCTTCGCAGACTCCAGCACACCATGTCCCAGGCTAATCGAGACGGAGGATCCTACTCCCTGCTATCTTTGGACACCATCAAGGCATTCAAATCCATCTTCTGGGAATGGCTATTAGCGGTCCTCTGGGAATTCAGCTCTGCAGAGAAATTCATCAGATGGGTCAAAGTACTCTATACCAAACCAAAGGCACGAGCAAAACCTGGACGGCTTTTCTCTGCTGCGTGGGACATAGAGAGGGGCACTAGGCAAGGATGCCCACTTTCCCCAATGCTTTACATACTGGGGCTTGAACCTATTGCCATCTACTTCAGAAATCAATTCTTCGATGCAGGTATACGACTGGACGGGGTAGATCACATAATCTCCCTGTACGCAGATGATGTCTTCTCTATGTCAGAGACCCGCACCAGAATGTTCAGACTATGCTAGAGGTCCTCGGCAATTTTGCCAAAATTTCGGGAATATGATTCAGTAGACACAAATCCTGTCTCTTTCCATTGGCTGGCCTCAAAGACAAACACATTGATGACCTACCTTCATTGGATGTGCAATGGCAACTGACCTCATTTCGCTACCTCGGAGTCAACATACTACACACCTGAGCTCATGCACGAAAATAACACCTTGGTGGCGCTGCCCCCTCTACGCAAATCGATAGGGTTCTGGTCACGACTCCCCCTGCTCATGATCGGAAGAGCGCCCATCATTAAAATTATTATTTTACCCAGGTTCCTCTATGGATTCCAAAATGTGTATTACTACATCAAAGCCCCCTTCTTTCGCTTACTCGAGACGATATTCAAGGACTTCCTATAGGGTAAAGGCAGACACAAGATGGCGCTAACCACATGAACTCTTCCGCACAGACAGGGCGGCATTCAACTTCCTGACCTGGAGAAATATTATTTGGCAGCCAGCTCAGCTTTATAACCAAATGGTTGGCTGATGACGTCACTTCGGAAACAGCTCTACTGGAGCACCCAATCGCTCCATTCCGGCTGAAGGAACTCATTTGGACACCCCAACACCTCCCAAGCGAAACACCCTTACTGGCTACCCTGGGAAGACAGGTGTGGCACAGAACAAAGTCACTTCTCCACCTGAAGCATGCATATACTCCGGACATTTCGCTCCTCTCGGACCTGTGCCAGAACAGCATCGACCTAGCAACCATCAGGTACTGGGAGAGAAAGGGCGTGTACACATGGGGAGACTTATACAATGAGGGCTCCTTCCGTGACTTCTCCTCACTGTGATCCGAGGAAAACATACCCAGTGGCCAGTTCTTGTGGTATCAAAAGATTTGAAAGCTAGCGCGAGCCAAGTGGGACACATGGCCTGAGGAACCCGAGCCCAACCCCTTCGTAACACTACTGTATAATTTGGGAGAGGGCTGGAGACTGGTGTCCCAAATATACAGCCACCTAATAGACAGGCCTAATCCCCGTAGCCCTGACCTAAAACTCAAATGGGACAGGGACCTGAGGTGAGAAATGACTGACGGGGAATGGGAGAGAGCTCTGGCGTTCCCCAAGGAGGTATCCAGGAACTCCAGATTCAGATTGATCCAACTGAACGTACTATACCGCTCCAATCTAACACTGCATAGAATAGCGAAGTTCAGCAAGCAACCCCACCACAACTGCCCATGGTGCAACAGGGACAAAGCGGATCTTCTACACATGTTTTGGGAATGCACCAAGACCCAGCAGCTCTGGGCCGAGGTAGCGCAAACCTGCAGGAGGGCAGGCATGACCAGGTACGAATGGACCCCCAGTGAGTGCCTCCTGGGGACTTACCCCAGATTAGCCAAAATCAAACACACTGTAAAGCTCATGGACATGGCATGTATCCTAACCAAGAGGACCATCGCAATGGCATGGAAGCGACCGTGCGGCCCACGATTCCAAGCTTGGCATAGTGAACTGGAACATTGGGTCAGGCGGAAACCTCAGCCTGGGAGGACAGCGTCACTAAATCCCCAGAGTATGCAAGTCAGGCACTTGATGCTTGGAAGGCCCTGACATGGGCACTGTTCCGTCCTTCCAATGACGAAAAGCCCCCTTGAACGTTTTACCCCCACATTATCTGAATGGACCACCACAAAATCACTTAAACAGACTCGCCAGAAACAGAACTGATCCTTCATCTTCATGCTCCTTCCTCCCCCCTGCCCCTCCCGGCCCTCGCCCTCCCCATCCCAACCCCTGCTAACTCTCACAAACGGAACTATCCACCAACCACAAGGAGACATTTACCGTTACTGTTAAACGTTTTATGTTAATGTTGTTTATTGTTTAATTTATCGGTTGGCTTCATATTGATGTGCCCATATTATGCTGCAGTTGGCAACTACTGTTGTACCTATAACAAATGCCAATAAAGTAATTTAAAAATAAATAAGGGAAGATGTTGAGGTAGGCAATCATGCTGGCAGGAACAACAGCAGGTAGTGATGTGGAAGAAGGGGTTAAGTGTTCCCGGCAGTTGGTAGATGACAAAGATAGTAAGGGTGGGAGGTAGAAGTTGTACAACAAGGAGAAGGGAGTGACATCAGAGAGGAGAAGAGATTGAGAGAAAGAGCCAAAGTCGGTGTGAAGGGCTACCAGGGTGGCGGTGTCATGGGGGGAATCCAAGTTTTGGTGATACTCATGACGAGAGTTTTCGGGTGATGGGAATTGAAATGATTAATGCAGTGAACAGACCCTCAAAGCTTTTTTACCCCGTTGAATACCTGTAATACTGACATCCAATTCATTATGGATTATGACAATTGCTTCATCACTTTTTGGACCTCAAGATCAGCCACCAAAATGGCAAACTAACATGTAATCTATTTTGCAAACCAACTGATCAAAATACTCTTTTACATTTTACCAGTAACCACCCAACCCAAGTTAAGGAGAACCTACCATATGGGCAATTTCTTAGGTTACAGAGAAACTGTACATTCCTTGATGAGTTTTATGAAAATGCCTCATCTCTCGGTGAGAGAATACGCCATAGAGCATACCCTAAAAAATGTGTATCCCAGTCTATAAAACGTGCTAGATTCACAAATCGCGATATGCTACTTACTCCACAAGAGCCGCTACAACAGAAGAAGGAAGACAGACTTACATGCGTCATCACGCATGGCCCAGATACCTTTCACATTAAAAAAAGGATTTGCAAACATTGGCCGCTGGAAAGGTTACACTTACCAGATGAACCACTGCCATGCTTCACCTTCAAAAGAGCATGTAATTTGTTGGAACACATGGTTCATTCCCAGTTCATCAAGGAAGCTCGACGTGCGGGTTTATGGAACCTTCGCACAATAGCAGGTCACTACCCATGCAGTTAATGCACTGCATGCCAGTTCACAAGAACATTTGAGCAATTTCAAATTGGCACAACATCCTGGACCAACCAATTGTAATCCAACAATGTAGTCTACTTTATCAAATGTTTGTGTGGGCTTTGATATGTAGGCCAGACCATGCGCAGTATCAATACTCGCTTCTCAGAACATTGGTCGAGAATCAGATGCAAGAACCTTTCTTCACCTCTTGTGGAAAACTATCTAGAGGCCCGCGACATTCCACATGATCTGGTCTTGTGGGTTCTAGAAAGTGTGAAGACAGGTCCCAACATAGAGGGACGCCTGTTGAACATAGAATGCTGATGGTTACGTAGGCTAGATACAGTTAGCCATGGCCTAAATGAGCAGTTCCTACCCCCCAACCTAACTTCACTGCCCGCCACCTCCCATCCAAGCCCCAAGTCCCAGTGCTCAGGGTTTCTTCTGTTCCCCTTATATTTTTGCATTAGTGAATGGGGCCATATTAAGTGCCATTTCCCACAATGTGACGTGACTTTGATGGCCAGCTTCTCCATTCATTACTCGCACTTAGGGCCATATAGTCACACAGAAGCAAGTTCTCTGTCTACCCTCCATGTCCCCCGACCCCACTGTTTTTCTTTTACCTAGGAGGGCATGCACACATCCCCCCTAAACAAATTGGATCCATACCTCCTTACCCACCCCCTTTCCATTCTACTCTTGCTGAATGCAGTGTCTTAAACTATTCACTCAGCAACTTTATCCACCCGGGGACTAGGCAAGACTCAGATCGTGGTCTCCATCACCATTTGGGACATCAAGCCGTGCAATACATCCATTACAATTATCTTGGATGCCCTTTTAGTTCTCCCTCAGTGTGAGGTGACAGACACATCTGAATATTCAATGTGTACATTCTCGCACAGGATGGGGAGATTTGCCCACCTGCTCTCCCTTCGTGTGAGGGGGACGGATACAGCTGTACATTTCAATTTCACATTCCAGCGCAGGATGGGGACACCTGTCCACCTTCATCCCCACTATGCATCCGTGAGCTCCGCATAGATACTTTCTGCACGCCAGGGTTTGCCTTTCTCAGCCGCCATCTATGCTGTGCAGCACTGCATGCCGTGCACACCGCTGATTGGTGGACAATAGCACACCCCTCGACTGAACAAATGGTTGGTGCAACGATTGGCTGGTCACTGACACATCCCTGACCTGGGACGACTAGTTTTTTGCCACCACCCAGCAACGCTGGTTTTTGCTCTGGGTTACCGTGACAAAGAGCATGCTAAGCACTGCTCACGGCAGCCGGGTCTGTGCTCGGTTCCTTTTCTTCTTCGTGCACCGACACTGTGGCTATTTCCAGGACTATGGGACCAAGAACCAGAATGCGGCCATACCAACAGAGTATGATATAGCGTTACATAAATTAGGTAGCTGCGAGAATGTGGTAGCTTACCCCCTCTCTCTTTTGTATGCTTCTGCCCACCTTGTACCACAGGCCATGTCACTGCATTTCATTACAGGCACTTCTCTAATTCGCATATTCGTGCTTGTTTTTTTGTTCACTCTCTCCCTCCATACTCCACCCAGTCCCGGCGCACAACAGCCTTGGCGACAATTTTTGATGGTCCTCCTGAATACCCTCTAGGACCGTTTGACAGAATCTTTATAACTCCCTCTACTATTATATGGCTGGAGCCCCAGCAAGGCAAGGCTCAATTGAGAAGGTTTCTGTACTTATTTCCTCCTCCACACACCCCCAGTGGCTAAACAAGGCTCTACTCCAACATTTCGCCCTGTTTGTTGTGTCCCCTCTCCAGTATAGCACGCCATTTACATGCTTTACTCCCAGAACCCAACTGGCATCGCTGCACATCTACCCGGAGCACCCCACTCCGGCTTTCTGAACATCAACTGAGCCAGGCAGCCTAGGCAGAGCTCAAGGTTTTGGGGAAAAGCAGTGAAGAAAGGGGATTTCAGAACTCCATGGTAGGCCCCTTACCATGAGCATTTCTGATGTTTGCCAGCAAATTGATTAACAAACTCCTACTGCGAATTATACCGCTTGTTGCTCAAACACACAGACAAGCCTTTTTTTTTTTTTGAAAACAGACAAGCCTTTTAATTCTATTTATTTGTACATACATCTAACGGGGTCTTCCAGTCATGCCCTGACGAAGGTGTTCCCATCAACTCTTTTGTCACCGAAACACAACTTTCTAAGGGGTCCTTGTTTAGTTTACTAGCTGGACCAACGCAACAACAAGTGGACAGTTTTCCACCGTCCTATGTCCGCCCTGGGTCGCGTCGGCAGACCCTATTGGTGTACACTTCCAAGACTGAGGAAACAACACTGTACAGTAACGGAGTTTACTGTTCACATTTAACAAATTGTTTTCTTCAAGTATGCAGAATGACACATGCACTAATGTGTTTGATTACAGATTTTGTAACACCATGACAAATCATTACTCTAGTGGAGTTTTTTTCCCCCTCTACAGACAGCATACAGTTTTGATATATGTTGTGAATTGAGATCCAACTACCCTTCCATACGGCAGGATTTAAGATACAGTCCGTTGAAGTAGAGAATAACAGATTTTTTATTTTTATGTTGCACTATTGAGTTCTAAAGTTTTTTAGTAACAGATTGAACCTCCATGTATTTACTCCTATCTGTCTCTTGTTTCTCCGCACACTTTTGCCGACCAGCTAAGGTCTTGCACACCTTCTAAGCACTGGGTCTTTCTCAGCAACTATAATCAAATTCTTGATTCCACTTTGCTTTGTTCATGACTACAGTATACCTGAACACTGTAGGCATATACCTATCACATAAGGTATACATATTTGCATTGGATTTTGCATTTCAGGTTATACACCTAATAGCGTGAGGCAATGTTTCCTTTTGATTTTTATTCCAAGTTGAATCACTAGTAAAATAACATTTAATATTTTATGAAAACGCTAGAGTGGTCTGTGTTTGTGTGTGATTTTTGTGGCATTAAACCACTTTGCTCAGGATTCAATCATTGTTCAAGTTATCGGTTGTTACAGAAAGGTTTTGATTAATGACCACACTGATATCAATGCGTGGCAGTAGTTTCCTCTGTTTTGGTTTATATATGGGGGTAGAAATAATGGTATTGTAGCAGTCAATCTGCATTCAAAGCACAAACATTACTTCCCTAATGTTGGATCAAGGTAATTATAAAATCTTCATGAACTCACCAGCTCATGGAGAACATTACAACACCTTTTAAGTATGGCAGAGACAATAAAGAGTCGAGGTACCTTGAATACAGCGATAAGAATCCTATGCAGAACTAGACTTTGATGTGAGATCGTCTTGGAGGAGTCGAGCCGTGCTGCATTGCAGAGCTAGTGGTGGCATAGCAGAACCAAGAGAGGACAGAGAGGTGCCAGGGGGCCAGCACTGGAAAGGGCGATGCTGCCAAAACGGAGATGGGAAGAACACTGTCTCCCTGTTGGTGTTATCACACTGTAGCCATAGCCATGAACAGATGCAGAGAGCAGCAAGCACTGGAGGAACAAAGCCTCTGCTCTCAGGCAGGAACAGATGAGGGTGCCGTGCCGTGGCAGGCAAGATACAGAAAGCAAATCCTTACAGGACAGCAACACCAAGGAGAGGGCGAACAACCATGTCCCTACTCAGATACCACTCCACTCTTACACACCCGAGAACAATAGAAGTACCAGACTTGCCTTGGTTGGAGGGAGCCAATTTGAACAAGGTAAGAAGTGAGAATATGATCTAGGAGGGTTACAGGAGCCCTAGAATTCTGAATGGTGATGATTGGCAGATACCAAAGATACAATAACAAACGTTAAACAAACAAGAGAGCCTGAGGGGTTTGCAGAGCCATAGAGAATTAAGTTACATTTTTCAACCTGTGAAAATAATGCAACATGGAGTATTCAATCAGTCTGTCAAAGACATAAAACTAGTGGAAAGGAAACACCCAAGTTGGCGGAGAAGGACTAAGGGAATCCTTAGAGAACTTGAAAAATGTAGGGCCTAATTCACAAAAGCGTTTTATAATGGTGCAATCTCATAAGAAAACACTCTGTGAATCAGGCCCTTAATGTGTATATAGATTTACACATTTTCTTGAACAGCCTAAAGAGGGAGTGGGAACCTTTTCTTTGGTGAATTGTGAAGAACACTGTTTTGAATTGTGACCAACACCCTGAGAGGGATCCAAAGAACATTGACCGCAGGAAGCGTAAACTAAGAGGCCATTGTACTGGCTTATTTTTATGTTGGTTTTTCCTGAAGTGGTAGGGCTAGATAGTAAATAGGTTTTTGGACTGAGGACACATTTTTGTTTTGACATGTGATGAGCACACTTAGTTTAGTTTAGAGGGATGGAAATCCCTCTTAGCGCTATGGACAGATATACAGTTTTTAGAGACCCTTGACATGCAGCAGGTCTACTCCTTCTGGTACGCCACAGTTTCACAATAAGAGCAAATAACAAAGGTGATAATGGGCAGTCCTGTCTGGTTCCATGGGAAATACGAACAGGGGCAGTGTACTCCTGATTAACCCTTATTCATGTACAGGATCAGACACTAAAATGTAGAGCCAAACCCAAAGGCCTGCAATACCTCCCTAGTGTAGGGCCATGACACTCTATGGAATGCCTTAGTAGCATCCAATGCTAGAATCCCCAGATATAAGTTTTCCCTTCCTGCAATGCCAATAAGATCCAGTACACCCCCAAAATATTGTCATGAGTTCTGCATCTTGGAACATATCCAGCATTGGGAAAGTCAAGCAGACGGGGCAACACACCAGCCAATCTACTAACCATTATTTTAGAGTAAACCTTGGCATCAAGATTTAATAATGTAATTGGTCTATATGACTGACAGTCCTGTGGGGACTTTTGCTTTAACAATAAGACATTGAGGGAGTAACCTTCCATGACTTTAGGAACTAGATAAACAATTTAGTCAGATTTTGTATCAACTTGTGACAAAGGTTTTTATAAAAAGCTGCTGAAAATCCGTCTGGTCCCGGTGTTCTATTATTAAGTGAGGTAATAGCTGCAGCCCTCCTCTACCATGATCGGGGCATCCAGCATCTCCCAATCACCAGCTGTAACCTTAGGGAGATTTGCCAATTCACAATAGACAGTTGCCGAGGGAGTGGGCAGCCCTGTCCCCATTTCTGAAGCAAAATACCTTTCAACTAAATCCACCTTGCCTTGTTCTGAATATTTAATTACTTTCTCTGCCAACGCAGAAATAGTGTTCCTAGTCAGCACGGCCTTCAATTTACAAACTAATAATAATGTGTAGTGCAAGTAATTGCCTGAGCTGTTCGCCCAACCAAGTGAGCCTCTAGCTTGCTTCTTGCCAAACACAAGTAGCTCATGGCTTTAATAGAGCCAGATTGCTTATGGCTCGCTTCTGCATCACAATCCTCCACCTCAATGATATCCTGAAAGGTTATATGTCTCTTAATATATGCTGCAGCATGAGCTATGAATTTCCCCCAACAACAGCCTTCATAGCATCCCACACAGTTGCATCAGGGAGCCTGGCATCAGCAGTTATGTAAAATAGTGTAACAAATCTGGTCAATTGGTCCCTTTTCCCCAAAGGGAAGCCACCCCCTCTGAGGCTATGGAGGTTAGCCTGCGCTGCAAGACCCTCCCTAGAGGTCCGTGCAAGTGGAACCACAGTGGGAGTGACACCCCTCTTGGGGACAAGACTACTAGTCCAATAATGAATTCCCGGTCCAGAATGCATTGTCTACATACATGGGACAGTGACATTCCTTCAAGCTCTTTAGCTTTAGCTGGAGCTGGATCTTGTCTGAGCGCACCCGCAAAGTAGAACACGCCCTTTTTGTTTGTGGTTACATAAACACAAGAGAGACTGCGAATTGGAGGGAAACTCCTATGCTGGAAGGATAGTGATTCCTAAACAGAGCCGAGTCTCTGTAAAGAAGATGTCATGGATGTGCAGAGCTATGCAAGACAGCTGAATCAGCGGTGGCGTGGAGACAAGCAAACTGCTAGCTCAACGCTGGAAGGCTGGTGTGCTGACTGACCGGGGAGCCCAGGTTGGATACAGGGCAGAGACAGGAGAGTAACCGTCTCATCTGGTGGTGCGACCACAAGGGAGCCGTGGTGGGCTTGGAGACTTGTAACTGATGCCTAAACCAGAGTGCCGATGGAACCCCAAGTCCAGGAGCACCACACGAGAATTGTATTTGCGGTGAAGAAATGTAACAGCAGGGAAGGGAACGTTCCCAGAGAAAAGATACAATTAAGAGGTACACATTTTGACTGTCACAGCTGGAGGAGACCAGGTTACGGGAGCCTGATAAACCCAAACCTAGAGAGCGTGATCCTGTCGGAGGGCAATAGGGCTACAGAGAGCCTTGAAAAAATAAGAGATTGTCATGGCTGAAGAAGCCAAGGCTACGGGATGCTGAAAACCCAAAAGTAAAGTAAACGTGCCTGTCAAGTGGCCATTATGCTTCGGAGACCGCTGCGAAATTAAGAAACTGCCAAGGCCTGGGTAGCCTGATAAACCTGATAAACCTGAGAGAAACCAGGCTTGTCTAAGGACCACAGGACTTCAGAGAGTCTGGAGGAAGTTCGAGACAGCCAAGGCTGGGGACACCGGCAAGGTTACAGGGGCCTGACAAACCCGAGAGTGCAGACATCCTGCGCAAGCCAAGTTCCAACAAAGTCAATAGAGAACGAGAGGACTGTAAAGAGTCTGAGAACCAAGAGACCCCACCATTGTAGAGGAAAAGAATGAGGAGGGTCTCAAGCACCTAGAAGAAGCTGGGAAACTTGTTGGACGCAAACCCTGAGTTTCCTGAGGAAGAGGAAACTGTACAAAAACATTAACTCTGAACAAATGAAGCTGCATAGAGATTATGAACTGTCTTTTGAAATACTAATGAACTTTGTACATAGACAACAGGAATTCCTGTGATCGGGCCAGGCAGAAGCCAAAGACAGAGGCCATTGCTCTGGCCTCTTCCTTTTTGTTGTTTTCTTAAAGTGTTAAGGCCAGTTAGAAGATTGGATGTTGGACTAAGGACTGTTTTTCTTGGCAAGCACCTTTAGTTTTAGTTTCTAGGAAAGGAACTTCCCTCATAGAGAAGGCAATCCAGGAGTTTCTTTTTACTTTTAATAAACACCCTTAAAACATGTCAGTTAGTGGTCCGAGTCCTTCTTCTGGTTCAACACTATAGTCAGTAATCGCTTTAGCGATGGTGTCTCTCAGGGCCACGTAACATAAGACTGGATCCCGGTATTCTATGACTTCACTTTTAATACCAGTTTCACTGGGGCATGATCCGACAACATACAGGTGGAAATATTACTTCAGGAATGTGAGACATAAATGAGAGAGAGACCAGGAGGAGACAAATCCCTGGGATGGTCCTATGAACATGTGTGAAGTGTGCGAAATCACACTCCCCATCATGCAGTAGTCTCCAAAGATTGACCAGGTTAATTTTCCTAAATATCTTCCAAACAGCCAGGGCATGTCTGAGGTCAGTTGAGGAGGGGGAGTGGGATCTATCTAAATCAGGATCAGGAATGAAGTAAAATGCCCCTAATTATCACTTCCCCTTCAATAAAGGTAACCATCTCAGATAAGAAATCTGCAAGGAACACATCATGCATTTCATGACGAGTGTAAAGAGATACTATAGAAAACAGGCACCCAAATAGCATGACTTTAACCCCCACAAAAACGTCCACATGGATCACACTTGACCTCCAGTTTCACAAAAGGTATATCCTTTGCGAATAATATCCCAGTACCACCCGCCTTGGAGTCACTAGATGCCATATATTGAATTGGGAAGAACCTGCTTTGCAACCTACTAACATCGGGCACACTTACATGAGTCTCCTGAAGTAAAGCTATGGGACAAACCTTATCTTTGAGCCTTTGCAAAACGGACCTACGCTGATTAGGAGAATTGAGTCCCTGAACATCGAGGGTGAGCGTCCTGACCCTGGACGGGCTGGATCTACTGCATTATCAGGCTTCAAGTAATCACAGATAAAAACATAACATTATGAACTGCAAAAATTATAAGGCAACAAATACAATAGATCATGTCACTGGTAGCTTCACATCCAATTTTAACCCATCCCTCAACAACCCCACTCAAAAACAGAACCCGAAACCAGAAACAGAATAATAAAAGATAAAAAGAAATCTGACAAAAGATTGCCATTATACAGCTCCAGAAAATGGCACCCTCTCTTAACTCCCCCCATTCAACAAACTATTCCCAGTAGATGATAACCACAGGGTTCCAACTTGTGGAAGAGTAAGCAATCGTGGCAGCATAAAGTTCCGGAGGGCAGCACACAGCAGATCACATCGCAGGATATGCAAGCCAAAGTATCTGGATGTCAATCACTTGACCCTGGAGTGACGGCGAGTCATCTAAGCTTTCCCTGCTTTGGACCAGTTTGGAGTGAGCCGTGCTGAGTCCATCATTCTCTGCTTGAGGGAGAAAAAGTGAAAGATTAGCCCTATCCATGGGGGATCCCCAGAGCCACCAGTGATTTCACTCTCCTCCCCAACACCAGTGCCCTATCGTCATGACAGGAGCATGAGGAACCCTCACTCAAAAGGGGGTGACAAAACTGGCCCTCTAAAGCAATACAAACTTCAAAGCAATACAAGCCCCCGACTCAATCATGCCACTCCGCCTCCGCTCCGAACGCTCGCCTTTCATCGGACGCCTGTATTGGCTATGTGTATATAGCAGCAATAGAGCCTCAGACCACTCCTTGGGTGCATTCCCTAAAATCCACTAGGTACTCCACTGGGCACAGTGGCAGCAAAGGGGGGGGGGCAGTCAAACCAGAATGAGTCAGACCACACCATCAGCGGCAGACTCCTGGGGTAGTCTCACCAACACGGCAAAGCTGCCACGGATTTGCTGATCACCGCATTCATGGGGCCATGGAACTGTCGTCAATCGGCATCCACTCCGGGACAGCACTGAGGCAAACAGGGAGGCATGCACCCACATGCCCTCCCAGGCCATGCACCCCAAGTGTTGCATCTTGTCACCTAGACACTGTGCCAAAAATGCCATTCTGTGGGTAGCAATCAGGTGCCTCATCAATGCTTTGCCATTTGAAGCAACATCATGCACAAGAAATATGATCAAAATACACTAAAACAGCTCAATGAGAATCAGTGAATACTCAGCAGCATGCCGTCAATACCCTGCACTGTCACACTGATACATGATGTGTGTTCATCCTGCAGAAATGTACTCTCAGCAGCAAGAGAAGCTATAATATGGATATGTGCCAGTCCATTCTCAGTGAGACATTTGAGTGCAGTAGGAAATATCATTGTGATCATCCATGAGCACAGCTGCTGAATACCAAAGTAGTGATAAGGCTGGCAGTAAACTCTCTGCCATATATGTTTCAGCTATGTTCCTCACCTGAACCTTTCATAGCTGTCATGGAGCCATGAGGTATAACCCATCACTTCTCAATGCCACATGCCAACAGTCTGAGAGGCAACTGGTAAGCAGGAGACATGATATGGGGCACACAAAAAGAGGAGGAAAATCCCTCAAGGTAAAATAACTCCTGTCAGTCATCAAAACCACAGGACAGGGAGGACTTCCCGAATTCAGGTATCATCACAGGAATCTTTTGAACCCCAAGCCACAGAACAGGGAAAAAGCTAATGAAGAACCCAGACACAGGTTGGATAGTGGTATATGCATTGGAATTGAGGAACAAGGGAAAAAATAATGGGAGGTGAGGCACAAGAAACAGGAGAGTGCTTGCCTGGAGAAAACACCTGCCATTTCAGGGAACAGATAAGGCTTTCTGATTTCTGCATAGATAATGCACCTGGAACTGGAAATCGTCCATCTTAGAGGTGGTGCTGGGTGTGTGGTGCCACAAGAAGTGGTTATCTTGGAATGGGTGCCGTGTATACGAAATCCACAATGAAATCTCCTAGTGGGAAGCACGATCAGAACATAAACAAAGATGCTGATGAGTGTATGTGGTGTACCATGACATCATCTCTCATCCCAAACCGTGTGGCCCTAAGCTTTTCTAGATGAAAAAGATGAAAATGGAAAATTTAAATGGGAGCATATACATGGGATGGCAGTTGCCAGACCCAATCATATGGAGCATACCAATCGACCATATACTGCAGTGATCCATGTCGATAAAATACGTCAAAAATAGCTTCCACTTTATATTCTGGTGTTCCTTCTTGTAAGACAGGAGGAGATGGTGCATTTGTGCGATTCACAAAGATATTTGCATTGTATCTTTTAAAGAGTGCAACATGAGACACTAGATGTATTCGGACCCAGGTTTTGTGTAGCTGTAGCTTGAAGGAGACAGGATTGATTTGCTATGTGATGTCAAAAGGCCCAAATTGCTTGGCTGAGAGGTTAGTACGAGCCATATGTTTACGTATGTGCCTGGAAGACAAGCACATTGTCACCCACTTGAAAATGTGGAAAGGTCTTACTTTTTTTGATCCTCATATCTTTTTACTTTTTTTGATAGTCTTTCAGGTTCTCTTTGGAAACCTTATGACTCTTTTGTATTTCTTTGGGCAAACTGTCAGCTGAAGGATTCCTGGTCTCAGGCAAAGCATTGAAATCATACGACCAAAAGAAATGACTCTTCCTGATAGCCACATGTGAGGCGTTATTGTGTGAAAATTGTGCTGTAGCTAGTAAGTGCAGGCACTTGTCCTGAGTGGCACTGGTGAAGCAACATAAATATTCTTTTATGGTCTGGGTTGTTCTTTTGTGTCTGTTCAATCGTTTCAGGGTGATGACCAGAAGACAAGGCCCTCTGTAGTCCTAATTCCTTGAAGAGTCACACCCAGAAAATAGACATTTATTCGGAACCCCGGTCTGCTATTATTCTAGTTGTCAATCCATGAAGCTTGAAAATGTCCCACAGGAATACTCTAGTCATTTCTGGAGCTGTCAGTACTTTGGTAAGTGGTCAGAAATTAAAATGTTTGGGAAAATATGCAACTGTTACCATGCTGGTTGTATGTCCATTTGAGGGGGGTAAACCAATGATGAATTCTGTGGAAATCATCTACAAATACGTACAATGGTGAGCAGATTGTTAGCGCTTTCCCACGAGTTTGGACTGAGATGACTTAGATTGCATTTAGATTCCACAGGATAAAATGTAGGTTCAGACATCATGTCCTAGAGTTGGCCGCCAAAAATATATCTCCAGAATCTGCTTGGTTCTAGTTTTTCCACTATGTTTGGAAGGGAGTGTGTCCTGACACATAGTGAGAACAAACTACCTTAATTCCTCAGTGGGAACAAACAGATGTTGGTCATGATACAGAATTCTATTGTACCTCTGTAGTTTCCATGCATGCGAAAAGGCTCATCCTGAGTGAACAAAGAAGTTGTTGAGTTTCATTTTTGACTATCTGGAGAAAGGTGGATACATCAAAGATTAAGTTCTTATTTGCCAATGGTGTCTCAGGGGCTTTGTTTGTTGTTTCATGATATGAATATCTTTGGGATAGAGCATCTTAAATGGTGTTGGCAGTACCGGGAAAATAAGTTCAGAAAAAGCATATTGGGCAAGCATGTAGGTCCATCGACCTTTAGATTACGGTTACGGTTCTACACTCCACTCAATGATGAGACACTAGAAGCAGGTGTCTACATTCCTGAAAGGCCTGTTTTAAGGCAAGTAGCTCCTTTTCGAGGAAAGAATAGTTGTATTTGCTGTCAGCGAGAGTCAGGGTTAAATAGGTGACTGCATGTTCCTCTTGGTCCTTCTGGGTTTTTTTTCAGACTGCTCCTATCACTTGGTTGGAAGCATCAGATTCAACAATAAAGGGTTTTGATGTATCAGGCTGAAATACTGGTATCCACCTTTGACGACCTGAACTGTCTCGTTGATATGGGTGGTATCGGGGCCCTGATTTTACTAGATCTTTCAGCATCTTTCAACGCCATTGATCGCTCCATCCTTCTTGATTGGCTGTCCTCGGCGGGTATCGCTGATGCTGTGCTTAAATGCTTCACTCCATTTTATCTGATCACTCCCAATTCACTGGGTGTTTTTGCGGCACTGACCCGGAGTTCTTCCAGACCAAATTCTGACCCTGTGTACCACCTTGCCCTTCGCATTCTGCATTGATCAATTCATCATGTATTGCTTTCTGTGTTCACTGTGGTATGCATAGTTGTTCTTTCCTGTGAGAATTATGCTGATCATGTGCAATAGGCAACAGTGAAATGCATATTGATAAATTGAGTGCCAAATGGTTCAGAAGTTAGCTCAGTGTGTGAAGCACCCATTGCAGAGATATGTGTTCATATGCAAAATTAGAATATCACATTCCAGCAAGGCCGGCTGAGTATTTCCTATGTCTGAAGTTTATAAACCTGCCTGCATATGTACTTGGTTTTGCAGAACAACATCTGCTGTTATCAACGATGTACCTGCACCAGATAGGGGTTGCTATAAAAACTAATATATCATCCGTATGGTGAAGGTCTAGAAATTGGTGTTTTCAGATGGAGTGTTATAACACCTAGGCAATTGCCACCAACGATGGCATAAACTGTTAGTCCAACAGGTGAATATGTATCCAAATTCAAGATTATGGATCAAAAGCGTTCATGATTGTATCTTGGATTTGCCAGCAGACGATACAGTGATCCTGGTCAAATTATCTAATATATCTTCCATTACTGTGCTGTCTTCTGTGAGGTTTGCCTTCTTGCATGCTGCTGGTATTGTTTATCCCATTACTTGATCTTTCTTCATATGTAGGCCATTTGGGTGGAATGGTTTGTAGACAGAAGAGAGTGGACCAGATGTTGCAGGACTCAGGCAAGCAGATTTTAAGGTCTGCTTGTTTGGCACAAAAATGGTATGCTTGTTGGTAAAAGTCAAAGGTTTTTAGGCACGTTTATAAATGAAAATGTCACAAGCCATTGTTTTGGAAGTATTTAAAGCTTTAAAATACAAAAGACAAACCCAGATTAAATTTGTTAAATCACATAGATGGTATGCTGGTACTTCTATACTTTCCTTGATGATGCAAAGCATGGAGATATAACCATTCCCATTTTGCATAACACCCTTCTATAATATTTTGTTTAAAAATGGTCATGTTTGGTAATGTGATTTGTGTACTTTCCAAGTCCGTTTTTATAAAATGAGATTGTTTTAGTCCATGGTAAGAACCAGAAAAGAACATTTTCAAATGCAGAAATTGCAGAGTTGGCACAAATCACAGCTTCAACCCTTCACCCCTTAACCAGTGTGTGATCCTGGTCATCTCATTTAATCTTGTATTGCCTAACCTCTCGATATTGCCAGTCCCTAAACCTTTCAAAATTAACAGCCCTTCAGAGTGATTTCCTTCTTATGGTATGATCTTCATAAGACTTATTCATGGTTTCAGTGGCTATAGGGTTGCTTCGGCTGTAATACCACACAGGCATTTGTTCCTTTGATTTCTAATGGCAACACTATTTGAAAACCATATCCCACTTGTAATCTCAGTCTGTCTGGATAAAGACACCTTCCTGGTAGCTTTTAATCTGCATCCACTATCCATGCTACGGAATCTGTAGTTTTCTCCTTCCTTTCAATTGGTCTCCTCTGTCCATGCATGAGCACTTTTGCATTCTGTGAGGCAGCTAATGTGAGTTCTCTTTTACATATGGTCCTGCATTAATAGTACAGGCTGCATAGCTTTCTGGATGTTGTTGATAAAAATTATCCTGTATGTACTAGAACAGTAACCTCTTCACAGACTGCTAATGTTGGTCTTCAAATGCTACTTGTTCATCATTCTGATTAGAGCAAGAATGAAGAGGGTAAGGGGACTTCAAGGGAGTTCACATGCTTATTATACTGCAAGACAGCATATCAACCTATAGGTTGTGAGCACGACGAGTGGCGTTTTTGTGCCAAACATGCAGACCTTAAAATATGCTTGCCTGAGGCCTGCAACATCTGGTCCACTCTCTTCTGTCTACAAACCATTCCACCCAAATGGCCTACATATGAAGAAAGATCAAGTAATGGGATAAACAATACCAGCAGCATGCAAGAAGGCAAACCTCACAGAAGACTAGCACAGTAATGGACGTTATATTACATAATTTGGCCAGGATCACTGTATCGTCTGCTGGCAAATCCAAGATACAATCATGAACGGTTTCGTTCCATAATCTTGAATTTGGATACTTATTCACCTGTTGGACTAACAGTTTATGCCATCATTGGTGGAGATTGCCTAGGTGTTATAACACTCCATCTGAACACACTAATTTCTAGACCTTCACCATACGGATGATATGTTAGTTTTTATAGCAACCCCTATCTGGTGCAGGTACATCGCTGATAACAGCAGATGTTGTTCTGCAAAACCAAATACATGTGCAGGCAGGTTTATAAACTTCAGACATAGGAAATGTTCAGCCAGCCTTGCTGGAATGTGATATTCTAATTTTGCATATGAACACATATCTCTGCAATGGGTGCTCCACACACTGAGCTAACTTATGGACCATTTGGCACTCAATTTATCAATATGCATTTCACTGTTGTCTATTGCACATGTTCAGCATAACTCTTATAGGAAGGAACAACTATTCATACCACAGTGAACACAGAAAGCAATACATGATGAATTTATCAATGCAGAATGTACTTGTCAAAACAGAACGGCAATGGGTTTAGAGCCTCAACAGCACCTCATAAAATATCCTGACGTGTGCTATTTAAGACTGGTGAACAATGGAATCTTACTTCTTCAGATCAGGCAGCCTTGTGGGGCCCCCCTCCAAGGTGGGGGCCTTTGGCAAGTGCTCCTTTTGCTCTCCCATAAAACGTCTCTACCTTCACTCCCTGCAATCCATGCAGAACACCAACATTACAATCCATCTCAACCAGCAGCATCATTATCATTCCTGCAAGTATGTCACTGCTATAACATACACAAAAACAAGTAATCACATTCGCCCCATTAAACTTGAACATCCATACCACCACAGATCTTAATTCCACCTCGAAAAAGACGAATTCAACAATGTCTTGCTGAAAACACTCTAAACAATATTTATAGCATTACATCTAACCCTGTGCATTACCACAACGACCGTAAGGCTTCTTATACATTATCAGGAGCCTTTAGCCTATATTCTTCTTACCAGAAACACTGTAGCTGCCTCTCCTAAACCAAGAACCAGGATTACAGAATGACGAAGCATTAATCACCAAAACAAATGCCACACTGAAATACTAGATGGACACCACAAGTCAGCACACAGAAACAATGGCTAAGACATGAAGACAATGACGGTGCTGCAGACATGACAATGTTACATGTAACAAATGAAAACGCATCTAGGAATTGTGTACAGGTGCACCACCTTTAATAACACAGGAACTAATCTTTACACTGATTCCTCCAACCCACTTAGGAGCATGATTGCCACCTGTAACATGAACATCATGCAGCAGTACAATGTTCATACGTACAATCTTAGTTATGCACAATTGCGCAAACTACAAAGCACTCACATCCTGTCACAATAAAGTAAACATTCACAGCCACTAGTGAGGCAGAGTGATACTGCACGTCAAAACACAGCTTTGATGAAAGGATGCCATCAGTGTACCACCGACCAGCTATTAGCGATGGCATCCAGTCATAATGTAGCGCAGACTGGGACCACCCGCTTGGGCAATTCTTTATGACATACTGTCATACTATAGTTGATCATCCAGCTCACCGAATAAAGTGGAAGAAGGGAGTTGAGCAAGGACACTCCATATAACATTACAATGAGGGAATTAGACCTCTGTGCCTCAAACGTTGGTCATTGTACCACTGTGGTTGTATATGTGGATCAGTGGCAGCAATTCGGTATAAATCCATTTTGGATTCGGAATGGTCACTAATGCGTTGCAGTGGATTTATTGTGACACAATGTTGTGGGATTTGGAGTACTCCCCATCACTGTTTGGGTGGCCTTTGACTATCCTTTTGTTATCAGCACTAAACAGATCCTTGCTCTATTATGACCTAGGTACTGATGGTCTTGGATTTCATGCCGAGGGATTTGAGGCTGTCTGTCATCGAGTCCAGACACCAAAATGACCATTGTGGAATCACACTGCTTAAAGGGATTCGTGAGAGGGCAGAGGGCTTGGGTTTACTGCACCAACTTTGTAGACCCCTTCCCCTACCTCCTCTATGTCTCCATTGCGCGTACTGAAGAAGAGTATGGGTGGACAATGCGCTAACGAAATGGCAAATGGTAATTCAGTAATTTGCCCTGTAATTAAAATCTGTGTATTTTGGAGGCACGTAGGTCTGCAATTGTAATCAACTGAAATTCCCCCACCACTCACTAACTAAATCTACAAATATACTGCTACATGCAGCACCATGTAGCCCCACCTATGAGTATGAAACAATGTGTCTGGCAATGCATTCAACTCTAGGAACAAATATAGTCCACCACACTCTGACAACACAACTCGCACATTGTAACTTGCAACACAATTGTGCTCTTAAGTACTGATAAGGGATATGCCAATATGCTAATACAATGTCATCTTAATGTTGAATGTTGCTAGTAATTTTGAAGGAGAGTTGAATTCAACTAATGACATGCAGGTGATTATTATTCAAGCAAATCTTTTCCATTTATTATTACAGCAGTAAGGTTTGCAAAAACAAAAGATACTTCATCATATCCCTTTCCAACTACAAGTCCCATAAGTCTATGTCCATGTCATGTATTCTCAGTAAGTCCACCAATCAATGACCATCTGGACCCATAAGATTCAAGCCGTGCTGCAGTTCCTCCTCTTTTTGCCACTGCTCAGATTAGACCACCAATCTCAGGTAGAACAATAGAAAAGCTTCTGCATCAATGAGACTGTCTTCTGCAACCAAAGCCTCTAGTAACTAGTACTACTGTTGATCTGAGCAAACACCTGTAAGCGCCTACAAAACAGCAAACGAGGGAGGGTTACCATGGTGGGATAACACTCACTACCACACAATTAATAGAACCACAACTCTCCTTCCTAATAAGTGGGAGACATAGAAATGCAATGGCATGGCAAGGTGTCTTTCAATTATGCAAGTTGAAAGCCTTGCAATAACCAAATCAGAGGCATGAAAAATTAGTTTTCAATAACATGTATTAAAAATGTGTTCTCTAGACCAATCTGCAACCCTAAGTATGTCATTGAGCCTGACAACAGCCAAAATGCTTAAAAAAATAAATAAATAAATGCATTTTTTCAACGCATTTTTATTCGAAATTTTGCCATTTGAAACTATGGCATTCGAAAATATCACTATAAGCCCCTTTTAGAAGCCTCTCTCCCTCTTTCTTCCCCTACCCTGCCTCGATGTATGAGATAGGTTGTTGGTCTTGCAGGTGTAGATATGTTCGCTTTTGGACATTATTCAGGGAGGTATACCGTGTGCACGGTTTATAGTGATATTTTCGAATGCCATAGTTTCGAATTTCAATGTTTTGAATAAAAATGCGTCGAAAAAACACATTAAAAATATATATATATTTAATGGGGGGTCCCCCCAAACCCCTTTTTTTACCCCTAAAAAAATCTTTACATACCAAAAAATTCATTTTTTAGATGCATTTTTTTTCGAAACTTTTGTCATTCGAAACTATGTTTCTGAAAAAATGACTGGATACCCCAAAAGGAAAGGAACAACTGATGCACTGACATTCTTTGAGCCACACTTGAGCTCTCATAGGCCTTCAGACATTGTACCACATTTAAAGACAACACATATGGAAAGGAAGAAAATTCAATACTCTTATAATGAAATTTGGTCATGGTCTAATTTTAAAATTAACACTTGAAGGAGTGAAATGCTGAACTCACTGGTCCAAAGCCCTAACATAAGACACACTCCGAAATTAATCAAGACACCTAAAGATCAACAGTTTATCAAACAACTCCTGGAGACAAAACACCATTGTTAGGCCACCACATAAACATTGAACGAACATTGACATTGGATTGATAGGAGTACCTAAAGGCTGGAGAAATTGTCACTTTATTCATCATTAGCAAACGGCACATCAATTGGTGATTGCCAACTTTCCAAATGTACACCAGCTGATGCAAAGCAGCAATAAGTGATCTCCACAGATTAATTGTATGATAACCCAAGGATGAAGTAACAAGTCTAAAGGTTCAACTTCAGAGTTCCCCTGTTAGGATTGAATCATCACTGGATCCGTTAAATAACCAGCATTCCATGGTAGTCCTTTCTCTAACTATCATCCTACCAGACCAGACTTTACCGGGGATTCCTGCTTTATTGGATTTTGGAGCCGTGGGGAATTTTGTGGATGATCAATGGGCAGCAAAAAATGGTTTGGCAAGGATTTCCAAGACTTTTACTACCCCCATACAAGGGGTGGATGGGAACCCCTTGAGCTCAGGTCCCATTCGGGAACAGACCACTCCGTTGACCTGCCTGATTGCCTCCCACAAGGAAGTTTTGGTCTTTGATTTAATCTGAGCCACCCATTTCCCGGTCATTTCAGGTCTGCCATGGTTGCGCCTTCATAATCCTTATATTAACTGGAAGGCTGGAACTTTATTGTTGGGCTCAGAATATTGTGTATCCCTTTGTCTGTCTCCACACTCCGTAGGCCTACATCTTCCTTCTGAGGTTTCAGACATTCCCACAGTTCCTTACATAGGTCAGTTAGGATTGATTCCCTCATGTCACCAACGTTATCTTGGAGTCTTTGCTACACCACAATTCCCTTCTCTTCCTCCACATCGACGGGACGATTGTCATATCAACCTTCTTCCAGATCAACCTATACCGTTTGGACGCATGTATGTTCTTTGTCAAAGAGAGAAGAATGCCCTGAAAGAATATCTACAGGCCAATCTTCAGAACGGCTTAATAACGGAGTCCAAATCGCCTGCTGGTGCATCGTTGTTCTTCATTCCGAAGAAAGACACAGAAGAACTTAGACCTTGCATTGATTACAGAGGTCTTAACAAAATCACTATACCAGACAAGTACCCTATGCCTTTGATAAAGCACATCCTTGAAGCGGTTCGTGGTGCTAGGCTTTACACGAAATTGGACCTTATAGGGGCATATCACCTTTTTCGAATTGCACCAAACGATGAATGGAAGACTGCCTTCCATACTCCCTTCGGCATTTCCAGTACCAAGTAATGCCCTTTGGTCTAGTTAACGCTCCTGCTGTGTTCCAGCGGTTTATGGACCATCTATTTTCGGACATTCTCCTTCATTTTGTTATCATCTATTTAGATGACATCCTGATCTTTTCTACTAATACAGAGGATCACATCCAGCATGTCAACATCGTCCTAAAACACTTACAAGCCAACCAACTAAACTGCAAAGCGGAGAAATGTGAATTTCATAAGACTCAAATCACTTACCTCGGATTCGTACTTTCCGCTAAGGGAATTTCCATGGATCCTAAGAAGGTTTCTGCTGTCTTAGATTGGCCTTCACCGTCAACCATTAAAGAGGTCCAAAGGTTTCTGGGGTCTGCAAACTTTTATCATAAATTCAATCCTGGTTACTCAGAAACAATTTACCCATCACTCGATTACTCAAGAAAGGAACAGCGTTCTCCTTGGATCCATTAGCCCAACAAGCCTTTGAAACCCTAAAGAAATTGTTTACCTTAGCCTCCATTTTGCTTCATCCAGATTAGTCGCGACATATTTATTGACGATACAGACGCCTCCCATCAGGCTCTAGGAGCCGTTCTCCTACAAAAGACAGACCAGGGGGACGAAAGACCCGTGGCCTATTTATCAAAGACTTTCACCCCTTCAGAAGAACATTACTCAGTGCTAGAAAAGGAACTCTTGGCTATTAAGAGAGCCTTTGAAGAATGGAGGCATCTATTGTTAGGGTCATCCTTTGCCGTAATTGTTGGTACTGATCACCAAAACCTCAAAGTCTTACAACAAGCCCATACCACTAAAAGCAGACAGGCGAGATGGGATCATTTCTTTTTACCATATCAGATTGAGTTCACTTTCTTGCCGGGGAATCAAAACCTGAGAGTGGATGCTCTGTCTCGGAAAAGACCTGTCGCAACCCGTTTCTGCTCTGAGAGAATGTTTCCCAAAACAAGGTTTATTGCTGTCATCTCCGATTTTCTGCAACTCCTGAAGCAAGAAACCATCAAGCATCAGTCATTGTGTGAGAAGCTAGCTCTAACTCATCACCTCGTCAAAAAGCAAGAGCTGTACTTCCATGCTGACCAGGCCTTAATTCCTTCTCATTCTCTCTAAATGGAAGTACTCAGGATGTGTCATGATTCCAAGGCTGCTGGACATCGGGGCATTCAGACCACCCTTGATCTGATTAAACGGCATTTTTGGTGGCCTACAATACTATCTGATGTAGGGGATTATGTCAGCGCATGCACTACAAGTCTTCAGTCCAAATCCTCACGAGCCCCATCATTCAGTCTTCTCGCTCACATGCCTACACCGGAAACACCTTGCCAGATAATATCCACGGACTTCATTGTGGATCTTCCACCCTCGTCACATTTTACCACTATTATGGTCACCATAGACTATTTCACAAAACTAGCACAGTTCACCCCTCTAACCAAAATTCCAGGAGCAGCTCAGATGGCCAAAATAATCATTGCAGAGGTCTTTTCTCATCATGGTCTACCCGAGGTCATAGTGTCAGACAGAGGGCCCCAATACACCTCACAATTTTGGAAAAGTCTGTGTAACGTTTTGGTTGTTAAGAGGGCTCTGAGTTCTGGATACCATCCCCAAACCAACGGGCAAACTGAACGTCTTAAACAGACGCTGGAAGGATATCTACGCTGTTTTGTGTCTGCAGCTCAGGATGATTGGGTAGAACTATTACCACTAGCGGAATTTGCTTACAATAATGCCAAACATTCCGCCCTCAAAGCTAGTCCCTTTTTCTGCTCATATGCGTTTCATCCTTCCTTTGTACCCAATGCTTCTCCTTCCTCATCCAAATTACCCAGAGTTGACTGCCTCATAGCTGATATTCAGTCAGCTCAGCGACTGGCCCGGGTGGCCCTACAAACAGCACAAGACCGAGCCAAATTTTATGCTGACAAACATCGCCGTGAGATACCCGCCTTTGATGTGGGGGACAGTGTGTGGTTGGCCTCTTGTTTTCTCCCTAAACATTTGGTACCCTCCAAATTGTCCCCAAGGTTTTTTGGGCCTTTCAAGATACTGTCCAGAGTGGGAACTACAGCAGTTCGGTTAGCATTACCACCTTCTTGGTCTCAGATTCACCCAGTATTTCATCTGTCACAGTTGAAGCTTGCTGTGAAAGACCGTTTCCAATGATCCACAAGACACAAACCTTCCCCGATAATCACCAATACAGGGACTGAATATGAGGTGGCCAAGATCTGCGACTCTCGCTACCATATGGGTCGCCTTCAATTCCTCATAGACTGGAAAGGTTACTCTCCAGCGGAAAGAACTTGGGAACCTGCCTCTGGTGTCCACTCTCCTTTCCTGGTGCGACGATTCTTTCCTCTACACCCGGGGAAACCCAGGTCTCCACCCAGGAGGAGGGGGCATACTGTTACACCTTTTAGGCGATAGTCGTTGTTCTACAAAAGGCAGCTTTGTTTATCAATATAACGTTCTGTCACATTAAGGACAGACAATCCTGCCTATGCAAGTATCAGCAGTCTAGTCATTCTACGTCCGCAACGGATGTCGATTGCAAGTCATGTGATCCCATTAAAACACCAGCGAGGCTCTCTTCGTCGCGTCACTACTGTCAGCAGATACGCTCCGTAAATTCGTTTCCAGGGATATTCTTATTCCTCTGAACTTGCTTTCTTTCCCCTTCTAAGCTAATATCTTTACTGTTATTTCTCACTATCTCACAACACCTTTGCAGCACCAGCCCTTCTCGACCCGCTTGAGTTAGCCCGTACTTCAGAGTCCTTCTGGTCCAGCCGATCCTCTGCTCCCCAATCACCAGTTGGGTGAATGCTCGATCCCAATCCTTTCTAATACAGTGAGTCATCCCTTTCCTTATTCTGCAATTACTTTTCCCCAATACCCTTACTCACTCACCTCCATTTTGTAGGAACCTCCGGGATTTCTGGGATATTGATTCCAGACGGATTCCATTTCCAGGGTGTCTCTTCATCCCATTTAATGCCCTTTTCCTGTATTGGATTTCCCGTAAGATCGTCTTCATTTTATTCCACCTCATTTATTTTATCCCTCTCCTTTCTCATACTCACCTATCGTTCTCCTTACCCCGTAGAGTCCAGGCTTCCGTACCGCAGAGAATCCACGTCAGAAGAACTCAGCCACCTGAGGGGCACTCCTCCATATCGTTCAGGGTTTTCTTCCGCAGAGGGTTTCCCTGGGGTTCTTGCTCCTTCTCCCACAGGTTTTCCGTTGCGGTGGGGGAGCAGGGTCCTCAGGGAGTCTCTTGCTTTCTGCCATTGCTGCTTCTGGACCATCATACCGACCAGGTTAGTGCCCTTTGTTGAAATATTCGAATTGAGCTTGTCTATTGTAACATTAACACACTCGACAAACTGACCTCTACGTTTGCCGAGCTGGGCAGTTTCCCGACTGACACTCCTTCTCTTCATCTTTTTCCGTGGCTCCAACGATCTTCCACAAAGATTTCACTGGGCAGTCCTTCAGGAAATGCCCTGAACTTCCGCAGTACAGACATAGTTGTTGTTGTCTCCTTTTATCTCGCTCTTGTTTTGTTAGTGGGGGTCATACCCCTCCGATTTGCATGGGCTCCACCGTATTTTCTTGCACTCAAGTTACATTGTCTCTAGGCCGAACGTAGACTGGCCGAGGGTCCATTTTAGAATGGTCTGCTTTTCGGTCTTGCAACTGGTGGTCCAGTTGCACAACCAAGTTTATGAATTCAGAACAATCTCTGGGAGGATTCACCACTTGAGCTAGAATGTCTTTTAATTTGCCTCCTAATCCCCGATGAAACAACGTGGTTCTTTGGTTTTCAGACCACCTAGCCTCAGCAACCAATCGGTTGAAAGTAGCAATGTACGTTAACAAATCCTGATTCCCCTGTTGGAGGGAAAGGAGCTCATTGTCCACAGCTTGTTCTCGGATATGGCGAGCAAAGAGTTTTTCCATTTCCCTCTGAAAGTCTCCAAAGTTATGTAATAAAGGGTCATCATGGGACACCAATGGTATCAACCAATCTGCGGCGCTGCCACTTAGGTATGATAAAACAAAGGCTACCCGCGCTTGGTCATTTGAGAATGCTCCCGGCCTGCAACGAAAATGAAGCGACACTGATTCATGAAAGCTGCGTATTTTCGTGGATCACCAGCAAACCTCTCCGGTGGTGCTAAAGGAACTGTACCTGGTAACACAACTTGTACCGGAGTAGAGACAATGGATGACATGCAAGGAGTTTGCATCGGTGGGTTGGTCCCAGGTAGAGGCGTCTGACCCGCTTGTGATTGCAAGACTTGCTTGCTGATATCTTCGTATGCTCTTTAGTCACCAACAAGTCCCTCCAGAGAGCATTAGTCTCCTGTCTGGAAGAGTGAACCTCGGCACGAAGTTCTCCCAACAATTGGGCCAATTGGTCTAATTCTGATGTTTCCATGGCACCCAGGTGGATTGGTTTGGCAGTCTTCGCGTTCTGTTCCGCTCACCTGGTATCCACGGGGATGCCACCCAGCTGCGGGGACTCTGGTGCCCTTCTCAGCCGCTCCCTAGTATAATCAGTGGGGAAGTTCTGCCTGCAAAACAGGTTGGCAATGTTCAAGACTGGGCAACTGGGGTAAGAGCCTCCCAACACCCCGTATGCCCGCAGCCCCTCCCCGGACCTTTCCTCGCTGTGTTATGGATTTTGGCGTGCTCTCCGTCCTGCCTTCTTGGCAGGGGCGTGTTGTCCTTTGTGGGCGAGTGCGATCTAGTTCACTGATGCTGCCCTTTAGAGTCTTTCAGGTAGGTCTTATGATTGTTATACTGTAAGCCTTTCTTGGATTCAATAATGTCTTTTCTCTCTCCTTAGGTGCGTGGAAGTTCGCTGTGGAACGTTGGCCGAATTTGGACTCACCGGCAGGTGATGGTGTTTCGAGAGCACCTTGATGCGTTAAGTAGGCGCTATGTGCAGCGCTATGATGCCTTGCCTTTGCTAACTTGTTGTCCTTTGTTCCCGTAGGTTGCGGTGCTCACCCAGAGCAAGAAGTCCCAAGGCGGTGCTGGTCGATGGGCGATTTGAGAGATAAGCTGCCAGCACAATTGTAAATGTCTAATGTCTTGTTTCTCTCTTTTTGCAGATCCGACGGTCCGGGAGGCTTGCTGTTTCTTGGATGCTGTTTGCAGGAGCAGAGGGCAGCTAGCGTGGAATCACAGGTAAGCTGCTGCTAATAACGATGTCCCTTTTGTTTTTCAGGTGCTGTTCTTCCGAGGTTCGCAGATGCTGCTGAACACGATGAGTGTCACGTTGCAGGATTGCAAAATAACGCAAAGCGTGTTCTCCAAGTCGGGTGTGGTTTAAATAGCTTCAAAAAAGTAGTCCAGGTAAAATAGTCCCTGGGCTACCACACCCATAACACTATACCGCATAGCTTGGTTCCAAGGAGCCAAGCTATGTGGATGCCTCCATATTGACTGGCATTGAAATAAAGTAGTTCCCAAGCACAAGTCTTCATTAATTATGAGCCTGGCGCCAAAGACGCCAGGACTGACCCCAAGAGGGCCTAGGCAAAGGATGCCTAAGCTTATTGGGGGCCGAAGCCGAGACCCCTCTTGGCCCATGGGCCTGCCGGGGGGGGTTTCAGGAAGTGGGTCGTGACAGCCTTCCATGAAAAATGAAGATCTTAATGTGTTCCTCCTGAATTGGCAATGCCAGGTAGGCATCCTGCAAGTCCAGTTTGACAAGCCAATCTCCGAGACGCAAAACATCTCTCAACTGTGTAATCTTTTTCACCTTGGAATGATGGCAGATTAGGAAGCTGTCTTGTCCCTTGTGGTTGATCCAAGACTGACAATATTTGTCCTTTTTCTAAACCAGGAAGATATTGCTCACTTTTCCCCCCAGAGAGGAAAACAAATTTCTATATGGTCACTTCCAGATGCGGTTCTCTGACTTCCTGGGAAATTAGGTGCTGATTCCTCTGAGTTACTGGGATCTGCTAACTGAAACGTGTCTATAAAGGGGCGAGGGGGCAATCAAAATCTAGCCTGTAGCCCACAACCAACTGGTTCCCTTAGGACCTTGAGAAATCCCATGTCAGATGGCAATGAAATGCTGACTAAAGGAACACACTGGTGAAGAGGTTGAAGACCTGTTCTGAGTGAATTGATCTTGTTCACCTTGCCATTCCGGAATCCAAAGGGTCAACCATGCCCCAGTTAGGATTAATCTTTTAATTTTAAAAACTGTTTTTATTAGATGTTATCAGCATATCATAATCTTACATCAGTAATCATCACCACGATGTACAACAGGTCCCTGTCGGGGTAACAAAGAGAAGACACATATAATACCACGACTCACATATTTGCATCTCCCCATACTCCTCTTAGTAACTTCCCTTGTAACTCAACCCCTCCCATCCTACGCTTCCCCTCTCTTGTGATCACTCTAGGTCAAGCCCTCCCCTGAAACCCAGCAACACCCTTCTTGAAGCAATCGATGTTGTGACCCACTGCAGACTTTAAGATCTTTCATCTAGATTGGTGCTTTATATACTCAACGTTGTTCTCTTAATCCTATATGTTTTTCTTGAAATGCAAGCCACTCAGGCCCCAGTGATCTTGGTCGTTCCTGCAATGGGAATGCTGTGGTTTCCATCAGAAAAATGTATTTTGCTTTCCCTACCCATTCTCCATGGGCAGGAAGTTTGTGCTTTTTCCAGAATATTGTATGGCATACTCTAGCTTCAAGAAATAGATTCCTGGGCATGTGCGAAAGGGTGTTGAGACTCCCCCCTTCTTCTTCCATTCCATACAACACAAGCATTGGGGACGGAGGCCCTTCCACCTCATCCACTTCCTTTATCCATCCCAAGATTTCCTTCCAATAAGTTTCTACCAAAGGGCAGCCCCACCACATATGTCAGTAGGATCCCCTTTCACCACAGACCTTCCAGCAGTCAAGTCTTACCCCCACATACAATTTCACCAATCTCTGGGGGGGCGTATTGCCATCTGGTTCATAAAGTCTAAAAATGCAATTATATTGCATACGTATGGAGGCTTTTTATACACCACAGCATATGTGCCCCCACTTCTTGTCATCAATCGCTGTATCTATTTCCCTCTCCCCCTGTTTTTTTCTGGGTATGCTCTTTCACATCTCCTGCTCCCATGACTGCTGCATATAAGTTGGATATCAGACCCTTTTTATGTCAACTGCTTATCTAGAACCTCTTCGAATCGAGTCAGTGGTCTGTCTATAGACCTGCCCATCTAGGGTTTGTGAGTACTGCCTTTTGTTGCATGCACATAAACAGGGGATATTGGTTTGATCACTGAGGCTATCCAAGTCAGTGAACATTCTGTTTTTCCATAGTTGGCCAGGTCTTATCAGACCCCACTCATACCTTAAATGGAATCTCAATGGTTCATGGATTGGGTTACGATTTGGGGGAGTCCATACATAACTAAGGGTAATCTACACCGTCTTTTAGGAACGCCTTCAGGTCCAAAGTCTTTGTGATGTTATTGTTCCCCTGCCGTTCCCTGATAAAGCCTACCTGATCCATGTGTATCACATTGGGCAAGAATTCACTCAGCTTGTTCGCCAAAAAACTGGTAAAAATGATTGCGTCACATTTGGGCAGAGAGTGGGGCCTGTACAATCCACAGTTCTACCTATTCCTCCCATTCTTGTCGAGCACAATCACCCTTACATGAAGACATGTTTTGGTCACTTCTGCACCCCTCTATTATAGAATTGAACAGCTTCACAAAGAAGGGCACTAAGATCTCAGCATATAGTTTGTAAAAGCTTGTCGTAAACCCATTTCTGGCCAGAGTTTTACCCACTTTCATTTATCCTCATGCTCTAGTCACTTGCAAGAACTCGATAGGCTTCTCTAGAGAAACTTTTTCCTCATAATTCTGTTTCAGGATCTCAATGGAGTCCAGAAATGTCTCCACATCCCTAATATCAACCCCCTCATCTGCTGTGTAGAAGTCAGAATACTATCTCCCAAATCCGTGTGCCACTTCATTTGGGTTTGTCAGTAACCGTCACTCCTGGTCTTTCATCTCACTAACCCTTCTTTTGGCTTGCTGTATCCTCAGCTGTTTGCCTGCATGGTTTTCTCTTTGTCCCCTTTTTCGTAGAAGATTTGTTTACAGTAATGTATTTTGGCAACTATCTTATCAGACCATAACTCTCTCAAGTGTTTGCACTTATTCAGCACATCTTGTATGAAGCACTCCCCTCACTATTTGGTATACTGAATCCTTTCCTCCAATGCTCTGCTGTCTCCTTTTAATCTGTTTTCTATCAGTGCCCGTTCCTTCTTTTTTTGCTGCACCTTCAGTCATTATCAGCCTTCTGAAAGTGGAATTCCCCACTTCCTATACCATATTTAGTCCTACTTCTCCTGTGTCATTGATCTGGAAGTTTCGTTGAATGGGTTCATTATCTCTTCCACAAAGATGTGTTTTTTAAACAGTGTGCCATTGCATGTCCAATGCTTTTCCCTCACTATCCTATCCCCCATGGTAATCATAGGTTTCACTAGGTTCGACCACACCACCACATTGATAGAGGCTCCCCTAATGTGATATTCCTGCCATGCTTCCAAGAATATATAATCAATGCGTATATAGGTCTTGAGGGAGACAGAGTGGAACATGTATTCCTTCTTATCCAGGTTTACCTCTCCAGGCATCCAGCAGGAAGCAGTACTTTTTAGCTTCTGCAATGTGCTCCTTGCCCGGTCATCTCCTTGTAGCGTACCCTTTTTTACCGAGTACCTATCAGCTTTGGGATTCATCACCATATTAATGTCAATCCCACAAATCAATAGCACTTGTTTCCACTCAAGCAACTTATCCAGAGCGGTGTCACAGAACCCTTCTTGCGTGGTATTTGAGGCATATAGTGGTCAAAATGTCAGAAGCTGATCACCTCTCTTACATTTTGCTGTCATCAATCTACCTCCAACCCTCTCTTGATGTCTTGCACTTCCAACCCTATGGACTTTTTGAACAAAATACCAACTTCCCCTTTCCTCTGCATGCCTGAGGCCTAGAAAGTCCCTCCCAACCACCGCCTCTTCATTTCAAATTCCTCTCCTTCTTTGTACCTGGTTTCCTGAACAAAATGTATGTCCAACTCTTCTTGTCAAAACAATCTCATCATATAGCCCTCTTCTCTGGGGAGTTCATCCCTTCACATTCAATGTGCCAACACTTATGTCATCACTCAACAAAGAGTTTCAATTTTGACCTCAGAGGATGGGGAATGGAATGCCCTAGCATTGGCCAGTAGTGCAGATGTTTACATGATAAAAGCCCTTCCAAGATTGCTTTGTAGTCCCTCCCCGATTCTCCCCTCATTTGTGATCCCTCCCTATTCCCAACCCCCTCCATCCATCCCTTCCAAGGGTGAGACTTTGTGTCTTAACATCAGGGAAACACAGGTTAATGCCTCCTCCCCTGACCCGTCCCTAATATAACTCCAACTAATATAAATGCTTCCATCTCCCCCACAACCCACTGCACCCTCCTCGCAGTTGAATATGCTAATGAGCCCATGACCTTCCCCTCCCTGACTTACAACTATATCACGTTTCCACAACCAAGTAGTCTCTTGCGCCTTCTTCACTTCACCAATACTCTGGTTGTGTTTCATTTGTTGTTTCTTAAGTCTTCGGCGATGGAGTTTTCAGCCTCCTGAATTTCTGTCCCCATTCCTTTTTCTCTGCTCTCCAAGCTTCATGGTCTCTGTCCAATAGTCTTTGGTCGGCGTAGACACTCTGGAGGTTTCAGAAAGATGAGGCAAGGACCCCTCTGTCCCTTCTTTGGTGGTGAAAGCGGTAATCTTTAGCTCAAAGCAAATGGGTACCTCCACCTGTATTTCACTCCCCTCTCCTGTAACCATGTTATCAGGGCTCTGCATTCTCTTCATTTCGTCAGGGTAAAGGATGACAGGTCCTGGTAGATATTAACCCTTGAACCCTCGAAGTTGAAGTCGGTATGTTTCCTGGTCATGGTAAATATGTCCCCTTTGTTGCTATACTAATGCCACTTCACTGGGATTGCGTGTGGGGCCACAGGTGGGCCACAGGCTCAGTGAACCCTGTCAAAATTAAAGTCTTTCTCTTCTGCTTCGAAAGAGGCTCTTCAAGAGAAGCCTGACTTTTTGCTCAAAACTCTGGGGGCTTTCACCTTCTTCTTCCCGTGCTCCCATAATGCAGATATTGGCCTGTCTTTCTCTATTTTCCAAGTCATCTATCTTCAACAACAACATAAGCCGGTCAAGTGGCACAGCGAGTAGAGCGCCCGCTTTGACACCCTTGCAGAGCCTGTTAACGCAGGTTCGAATCCCGGCGGGGCCAAACTCAGCCTTTCATCCTTCCGAGGTCGATAAATGAGCACCACACACCGTGGGTAATAATAAGCAGCGCTCAGATACCTGAGGGTTTGTAGCACTATATAAAAAGTCTAATTAATTATAATTATTAATTAATTAATTATTATAATATTCTCTCACTTCCAGATCTTTTATTCGAGCATCCAATCTCATTTCCATCACATCTGTCAGCATTTGGTTATTTTCCAGGGCTTCAATGTTCTCTTCTGTTTTATCCACCAGGCCTTTTAACTCTGTTAGTGAGCCATGGATGTCCCCTTTCATAGATCTAATTTTCTCAAGGACCATATTAATGTCCACTCTTGTCAATAGCGCTTCCCCCTGGGGTTGCTGTGATGGTATCCCGACTACAGTGTCACTGACTCCTCCCTCCGTTGTTTCCCTTCTGAATATCTGAAGGGTTGCTACTGCCTCTCCCAGGTTCTCTGACTCTGAGTCTGCCAATTCTTTGACCACATCAGTGGGCACCCTTCCCCCACCGTTTCCAGGCAGTTTGGTGACTAGCTTCAGTGAGTACTGTAGTGCTTGCACTGCAATCCGCAAGTGTTTTAAGGTATGTTAATTTCTCCCCTGGTCCTGCTCCAAGTGGCCATTGCGTTGCCACCATAAGGAAGTCAGTCAATCGATCCACAAGGAGACTGCGTACGAAGGGACAGTCTAGACCTGTTGCGCAGGGTATGTCCCCTGCACCAATATGGGGCAAAGGAGGTAAACCATCCCCTAATGGCTGCCTCACAAATTGTGCTCATTGCACTACCGCACCTACACAATGTGTACCTTGTCTGATCCCCACTTCTTAATTTGCCTAAATCTATGCCAACACTGCTATCGGATGTGCTCCGCTCTCTGGGCCTTCCTCGTCACACTCTCGTCATCAGCCATTTTCGCAACTGTAAGTCTTCCACTACGCCTCCATGAACAGGCCGGAAACAAAGCAAGAGTCTCGCTGTGAGCAGGGGGCTCGGGCAGGTCAGATCTGACCCTTGATGGTGGGCCCCTCCCACGTCTCCTCCATGTGCGGGGTTCGCTGCCACATGTCGCTCTGTAACTTTCTCCTCCGTGGACCGGCTTCTCTCAGGGGCATGGTCACCCTCGCGGTGCCGTCCCTTCCATCACCATCACGCTTCTGGAGCTGGTACAATGTTTCTGACTGCACAATTTAGGTGGAGATTCCTTTGTTTGCAGCTCAGTGGTGTTTGGAGGAGCACAACGTTCAGGCACCCATCTTGCCTGCACCCCCTGGTAGTCTCTGGATTAATCTTTAACAGAATCCCTTTGTGGCTTTCTTGGGAGAGGGGCAGATTTGCATGACCCGCAAAACAAAGAGTTCTCTGGGCTCAATCACTGATCTCAGTGGCATCCAGAGGAAATCTAATAAGCTTTGCGTCCTCAGTCAAATTCAAAATTTTGAATAAAATCTTGTGGTTTTAAGAGAGCACCCAATTTTGACAAGAAACACTACCATGGGAGAGTGTGGGGGTGGGCAAGGTAATGGCTTCTCTGGGGGCTTGGGTGGGTGACCCTCACCACCCCCAGAAGTGTAATACTTCTGCTTTTGTAGGCCACACAAAATTGGCCAATGTAAATTGGTCTTTTTGGTGTGCTGCCTTCAAAAAGCAGAAATCTCACAGATTCCATTTTTGGATTGTCATAGATTGGACAAGGGAGATCAAGGAAAGAAGAGGGAGTGCATGCATGAGAGAGGAGTCCGGGATGCCTTTGACATGCATAGAAAAATATATTGTCCTATTGTGAAACCTCAGGAGCGGTCAATTAGGGCACCCCTAGAAGAACGTCAGAGGGAGAGTTTACCTTTAGGCTATCACCAATAGCTAATCTTAGACAGTAAGTGTTACAGATCGCTAGCCTGAAAATCTGTGGGTTGGGGTGGTGGAAAGCCCATGGAAGACAAGAGAAGGAAGCCCATTATTCTACTCTATTGTCACCCGGACCACAGGAAAAGGATAAACGTTATTTTTAACTTCTTGAGAATAAATACCTTTGAACCACATTTCTGAGTCTTGCCACCTGTGAGACAATACCATGTTTATGAGTAATTCTGTACAATTTTATCGAAATGCCTTTCATGAGTCTCTGAGGTGTATTGTATGGACAATTATTGGTTCACCAATGAACATACTATGATCCACCTGAAATCCAGAAAAATAGCATAACACAATATGAGGCCAATCGGTTCTTTGAACTGATCACAATACAAAAAGAAGCAAAATGAAAGTTACCCTCCAATTTAATGTGTGTATCAATGACCTCCTACTGACACTGATGAGACAAAGATGATTTGCTACTAAGCTCGGTGCCACTTAAATCCCATCCTATCTTAAGTGACTGGCATAATCCTCTTGAACCATTCACTAGTAGGATAACAAAATCTCTGACCACTTTGGGGCAGTATTTTGCTGCCATTGGACTGCACATTAATTATCAAAGTGCAAAGTCATGCATTTTGTTAGTATCGACTAAGTATTTAATTGGATACATAAATCGCAAAAATTGGAATTCGATAAACTGATGAGCAAAGGGATATTTCTCCTCTGGTGCGGTAAAGTGTGCTAAAAATTGACTTCAGACCTGCCTGAGTTGGCATCTTCTCACAGAAGAAAAGCTATTTAAGCCATGTTCATTCTCACAGGATCTCTGTCCCGCTGCCTCTCTGACAAATAAGTATAAAACATGGTACACATCTATACAGGGCACCATGAATAATAAAGATCCAGCATGAAACTCGTGCAAAACGGGAGATTCACGGCAGAGCCCCACCAAAGGAGCCCCCTAGGGCCAACATAAACTTCCCTACATTTGAGTATGAGCAGGTCACGGAAAGTGAAATGCTTCCCTTGGTAGGCCAATTTAAACCTACATTCTGTAAAGGGAACATATGCCCAGCCAAGGTTGTAAAGGCTTGCACGGACCAACTGATCCCCCTTATTACCAAACTGGTTAACATGTCATTCAGGGATGGCGTAGTTCGAGCCAGCGTCAAACAAATTTGGATCACACCCCTCCTGAAGAAATCAACCTTGGATCCTAGCATGCCCTCTAGCTACCGGCCCATCTCAAATGCACCGTTCTTATTGAAAATTCTGGAACGGGCAGTCTAGGTGCAAGTGATAGAATATGTGTAGAAACACCAGATACTGAGGCAGAAGCAATCATGTTTCTGCACAACCCACAGCACAGAGTCTGCCTTGCTGGATCTTAAAGCCAACATGTTAGAACTTGTAGATAAGGAAAGCACATCACTTCTTATGCTCATTGATCTGTCTGCAGTATTTGACCAGGTGGATCATAACATACTGACCACCAGGCTCATCCACTCAGCTCACTTTTAATCCGCATTAGCAAACTCTGTGAAATCTTCCTTAATTGGTCGAACAGCCAGGGTCTTTGCTGATAATCAAAAAGCAGACAAGTATACTGTGTCATGCAAAGTCACACAGGGGTCTTGTTTGTCACCTGTTTTGTTTAATATGTTCATTTCACCTCTGTTTGAACTACTTGACTCTAAATGGGTGATATACACGAAGTATGCTGATGATACTCAGTGTCTCATCCCATTGTCAGGAGATTACATCAAGGACACTGAGGCTATCAGCACAATATTCTTCCTCATCCAAAATTGGATGATGGATAAGGAACTGGCGCTAAACGATGCGAAAACCGAAGTAATGATTGTTGGCTCAGCCGCACGACTGAAGAGACTGGGGCCGGATTATAAGGAGTTTGTTATATCCTGGCTGTGTCATCGCTACTATCTTCAAAATCAAGATGCAAGGTGTGGTGATTGACCAAGTGCCTGCTATGAAAGCCCATGTGAGCTATCTAGTCTCATTTACCTCGTGGTATCTAAAGCTTTTGGCTCAAATAAGGCCCTTTACATTCCAGGAAAACCACACCACCATTGCCCGAGCAATCATAGGAGCCAAACTAGACTATGGCGCGAGTCTACTACAAGGGGCAAGTAAAGGGAAAATGGTGTGCCTCCAAATCACCCAGAGCAACGCTGTCAGAGTTTTAAAGGCCTGAGAAGGAAAGATTGTATCTCAGAGGCTAGGAAGGTGCTGCACTGGCTGCCTATAGTCAGTAGAATCGATTCTCACACCCTTTGAATCGTGCACAAATGTCTGTATGGAACCAGTCCTGGCTACCTGTCCAATCGTCTAGCCTGGCTTCCGGTACGAAGAACTATGAGGTCCAGCAATATTGGTCTCCTACAAACCCCCAGAGCCAAGCTTGATGCTGTGGCTCAGAGTTCTTTCATATATGCTGTCCCGAAATTCTGGAACGCATTGCCCCCGGCCCTGAGGGCTGTGCCAGTCTCTACTCAAATTTCAATATGGCCCAAATACCCTCCTGTTCCACTGACTACTTGCCTAATCCCAGACAGGATGCTAGTCTCTTGACTCTATTTGGTTTATGTTGTGTATGTTATGTCTGCGCTATTATGCCTACAGGTTTGCTCTATGTCTAGGCGCATTATAAATAAAATAAATAAATGAATAATCTTTGGCTAATTTTGAAATGGCTTAGAGTTTTCACCCAGAGTTATGAAGAGTGATCCAGGCATCGACCCCTGTGCTGAGAGACATTGTATTGCCTCACATCGCTGATTACAGCCAACAAGGTAGAAACATGGATCTGGGGTTGCTATTGAGAAAACACACAATTGCCTTGTATTTTGGTGCTGGAGTGTTCTTGTGGGCAGGAATATGGAAATTAACATTTCTCCTATGCTAAGGCGCAATGCTGTAAAACAGTTGACTGTAGACCCTCACCTTCCCACAGAATATGTTATTTAAACTATGTTCATACTCAATAGGTGGTCTGTCACAATTCTAGTTAATTATTATGTTTAACTTGCTGGTGCCCGTTAAAATACAAATAAAAGATAAAGGCAATTCAGCTAGCATCTTAATGTGTGAATCTAAACTGTAGTTATGTTGGTTTGTACTCACTTTCCCACATAAAGATGCATGTTGGAAAGGTTGCACCAACTTTAATATTTGGTTTTGAAATTTGGTGGCCTTCATTGGATTTGGATTCTGACAAAATTGGATTGAATATTTGGTAGTATATGTTATTTGTGTGGCAAACTCTCCCATTGCAATTTATTTGATTGCAATTATTTGTTTACTTACTAGAATCTATAGCTCAGAGAGCTAACCTGTTTTATTTGTATGGAGAGTAGAAATGCAGAGACGGTAATGTAACTTTTGGTGAAGATATTGCTGCACAGTTCCCAGATCAACATAGCTGTACGGCTGCCTGATGAATTATCTTTAAGAGGGTTTTTAGAAACACTACTAGTGTAGGTTTCTGGAAGCCAACTTAGAGGCCTGACAAAGGTTTAATGCAAAAGTCTGAATTAATTCTCCTTTGTGTGACAAGGTCAGTAATCGGCCGATTCCTTTAGCGGATGGGATCCCCGCTCAGTCTGTGGTGAGAGGCCGACATGGGTGGAAGCAAAAACAAGTCCTACCACAGAGGGGGAGGTATCAGTTGAGAGGGCCTCATATCCTGTCCCCTCTCCAAGTGCTAGTCTTTATATTTGCCGTACCAACTTGTATCACCCCATACCTCCTGAAGACAGTGTTGACCATGTTTCCTCTTTCTTTGCTAGAGCTACAAGAGAAGCAGCAACAATACTGCAAGACCACTCGCAGGACGACAACCCGCCAGTGCCCCATGCGATCCATCAACAGTTATCTGAGCTTCAAAGCCAACATAGAGAGAAAGCGTCAACAAAGGAAGAATCAGAGATCTTACGCAGCTTCCCCAGGCACCCTACACCCCACCCAGCACAAGTGTGCAGAAAGGCAGAACTGCTGCAACTGAGCTAGACCACCAGGGACTTATATTGGAATGATAACTGCTCAGCAGACTACACTTACCTTAGGGGTGACCGCACCATGGCCCCTTTACTCGAACTCAGACACTTGCAGCGCAGGCCAACATCATTGCACAAGGAGCAGAGCCTAACCTGCTGTTTGTAACATCCAATGATTGTAACACCTCCCAGCCAGATTGGCCAGTGCTAGTAATCCAATCAGAGGAAGAGTGTGAGTATAAGATAGGCAACAGTAAGCAGGAGGTTCTGGGTTGTTTGGTTGAAGTCAGAAGAGAAGTTGGTAGCAGACCAAGAGACCAGCAGGCAGGAGGAATAACCATGGATTGGAGCAGGGAGGAGACCTTTGGAAAAGGTGAGGTATTAATTGATGAGTCAAGTGCTACATTGTGAAGTATTTATGAAAGGTCAGTGAGTGAGAGTTTTAGAGGGAGTGTAGGGAGTGAGTGGAAAGTTGTTGTGACAGAGAAAGGTGTGTGACTAGGAAGAAGTAGTAGTAGTGTAGAGGAGGGAGTAGTGGTATGGAAGAGGGTCTAGTAGTGTGGAGGAAGGAGTAGTGTGGAGAAGGGAGCTGTACCATCAAGCGGTGGAGGCAGGAGAGAAAGAGAGAGAGAGAGAGAGAGAGAGAGAGAGACAGACATTGGTGGGGACAGAGGTGGAAGACATAGAGAGTAGAAGGAAGGAAGTGGGTGGACCTGGTGGAGGGAGAGTGGTGAATGGAAAACATCAGATAGAGAGAGGGAAAGGAGCACATGGGCTTGATAAGGAGAATGCTGAGTCGGACAACATGCCTGAAAGGCAGACCTTTGTATCCCTTTTAGTCATCTAGCCTCACTGATAGTATAGGGCTAGTCTTGAAGGTACCTGCAGGAGCTTAGGCAGATAAAGGATTTCATTAATTCTCAGCAAAGACATAACTTAGACAGCAGGGAGAAATGGGCAGTGGATACTAACTTCAGGGACGTCATTTCACCAAAATGCCAGGGGTAGCGACAGTGACATCACACGACCCTTGACCCCTGATGACATCACAGGAAGTGATGTCATTTGACCCCGCCCCGAAGTGATATTGCGGGAAGCGATGGAACACAACCTTTCACCCGTTGACAAAACAGGAAGTGGCATCACATAGCATTGTACACTACGAAAAATATGGTTACGATATCATTATAATGTGATGTACATTTAATACAAGAATGGATCGCCATATGTATCGTTAAGATCAGTGCATATAGGCCGATATTACAAAATTACTGTGAATGCAAGCAGACGTCCATGACCAAATGATAATGATGTGTTATTATATAGCACTTACGCTTAAGTGCTTTATATAGAAATAATGTACACCCAATATCACCCAACCTGTGCTGGTACTCATTTATTGACCTCAGAAGGATGAAAGACTGAGTTGAGGCATTTAAGAACAGACTAAATCAGTGACTCGCCCCTCAAAGTGTGCCTGAAATAAACCTTTGATGAGTCTAGCAATTATTGTATAGAATTCCAGAAAGACACATTATTTGGTATTCCCATTCTTTCTTATTTAGGGTCAGTGCTGAAAGTGTTAGACTGGTGGCACTCCTGTTCTTATTTTTCTTCTTTTTTTTAAAGGGGCCTGAACAAGAAAGCCAGCCACTCCAGAACTAAAGAGCCACATGGTTCCGGCCACAGCCCAGTAGCTTGCATTACCAAAAAAAAAACGTTTCTTTTTTTTAAGACAGAGGTGGCAAGGGAGACCTCAGAGGTCGTATTTGCGACCTCTGGTGACCCCTAAATGACGTCCCTGACTAACTTGGTCAATAGGGATGCCTGCGTTAGGGAGGAATAGGTGCATTTAGATGACAGAGAGCGGGACAACCCAATGGCACTGCAGAAAAGCTCAAATAAAAACCCTGAAACCTTTCTGAAAGTGGGAGTGTTCCTTGAGCCATCTGTGACACTTAGCAACAAGGACAAGCAGTTAAGCTGAGACTCGGTAGATCAGGGGTTTAGTGTAAAGTACAATTAACATAAACATGAGCTTGACAAGTAATAAATTGTCCACGCACATTATTTATTTTATATTTGTATGTATTTGAAGAGCAGGGATATCAATTTAGATCTGGAATGACTTGCAATAACACATTTACAGGTGGCCGAAGCATTCCCACGTAGGGTGCCTATACAATAGCAGAAAGATTAGAACAAGTATTGAGCCAGCTTATGATGGTGTAAGAAATTAGTGAAATCAAGGGCAAACACCTGCAAGGGCAAACTGCATCCTCCTAAAGATGGGTTGCTATTGACTGAAATACTCAAAGAACAACAATTCTTAATAGAATGTATTTCTGTATATAGCCAGACACCCACGTGAAGTGCTTTGAATTAAAGAACATAATGTCTGTGCATGAAAGACAAGTGTTCCAAAAGTCATTTAATTTTTTGATACAAAATCATTAAAAAGGCGACAGACAGTATTATGCATATATGAAAACAAAGCATGATTCAAAAGCATTACTTATAGAGAGAAATGCAAGAAGGAAATTAATAAACAAACACAATCTACAATCAAATAAACCCTGTGCAAACATATACTCGACTTAACAACCCAACCTACACCCTTCCGGTTGCTTATTGGACGAGCTCCCCCAAAAAGACATACAAGTAACAATAATCAGAGTGGAGCACACAAAAACGACATATAAATATGCTTCAATCCTGAACACAATCATTCATAAAAAATATATAAATATTGCGCCAAATGAAGCATTTAAGTTTTGGCTCCAGTGCCCAAAGATGTACAGGGGAGCCTTCCTCAGGACGCTATGAAGCAGCTTGTGTGCTCTCAACAACAACCCTTCACTAAAACTAAAAGGAGCGTAAATTAGCTCTGAAAAAAGTTACACATGCAGATTGGTTAAATATGTGAAAGCGCTGTTTTGGCAAGGGCTTTCTGTGGCTGTCTACCTCCCTGGATCTTACTTCTGCTGCAATTACTCCTCTATACCGCTTGAATTTCTGAAAAACAACATAAAACGTCAAGCCCTGGCCACCATTTCCCACAATTCCATGTATTTCGCGCCTGTGCACATTTGGGAAATCGCTGTTTGGAAAGGGTTGTGGCTGTCTGGCTCCATGGATCTTACTTCTGCTGCAATTACTCCTCTACACGGTACAACCTTCAAGTGGACTGACAAATTAATTCAATGACTTTAAGCAATATATACCTAATTGCATACTTATACTTACGTTTTTTATGTATTTTATAAGCTTGAATTTCTGAAAAACAACATAAAACGTCAAGCCCCGCCCACCATTTCCCACAATTCCATTTATTTCGGGAAAGTGCTGTTTGACAAGGGCTGTCTTTGGCTGTCCTGGGCTGGGTTGGCGGGTGTCGGCCGAACCCTTATCCTAATAAGTATTTTATTTCGTTAAGTACCTTGTTCTTCCATACTTAATTGTTACTTTAACTTAAAATTAATTGTTTCACCCGAGGAGCTAGCGGTGTAAATCAGTAAACACGAGGCCCGGGTCTACACTTGCTCTGTCAGTCTAACCTTCTTTATTGTTTTGCTGAATGTCAAAGGGTCCAAAGGCGTTTTTGTATATGTTAAAGACGTCATGCCGTCCAAACTGGAAATGTTAAAACTGGTCAAGCCCTAAAACTTACACCGCTTAAAGATGTTCAAGAAGCTCGTTTTCACAAAGATGGTGCCTCTTTGACATGAGCGTGATCTCAGTCAATGTCAACGGATATACGTCTGTTTTATCCAGTCAAAGCCAGCAAGCTGTGCTCTAATGACTTGCTTTGCGATGTGCCGTGCAATTAAGCAACAAATGGTGCCACAGAGACAAACTACACACCGTCTCCTACTCTTCTCAGTGATGCCACCATGGAAGCTATCTCTGCAACTGCAAGCTTTGAACAATCACCTCATAAATCAGTGGTGGGTGGAGGTCAACATACTGAGCAGAATCAACTTTGCAACTCTAAGATCACTGCTCTGATACACACTGCTGACTCATCCCCAGTAACTACGGCAGACTTGCTTGACATTGATGTGCCCCCATAGCCACACATTTTGACCATTTAAAAGAGAACTTACATCCCATGAACACTCCGACTTGCATACCTATGCACACACCCATATCTTTATCCCTACTGACTCACAGCTTGTCTGCTGCTCTGGAAGTACACTCGGATATTACTCATCATTCAAATCTATCGCAGTTGCCAGAAATGTTTGGTAACATATCAAACAATGTGTCTGCTTTATCCATATCTTTTTCTTGGCACACCTCCATGAAAACACCCTCTGTTGATAATCCCCTTCCATCTAACAATCTTTCACCCTCCTCTTTCATTTTACTCCAACCCACGCTGATAGCTATGAATTTGGCCCTTTCCTCGCTGTCAGAATTATATGAAAAATGTGATACTAGGCTTAATACACAAACTAGCCTATTGGAAAACAAACTTCAGCACCAATTGAAATAAAAGCTCCAGCTTGTTGGCTAGCTGCATGCCAGTTTCAGATTCGCTTAGTGAACAGCCGCAACTACAACCAATGACATGTGCAAATTGAATGTCAGAAAAACCATCAACTAATTTATCCATCTTAGAGGGACGTGATCTTTTGATGATGGTCTCCAGCCCTCATCCTCTGAATGGTGATCCTTTATTAGTGCTATCCTCCTGACAATCAAATAAATCTGTCTGAGCAGTGGGACTGACTCATGATGCTGATTCATCTGCGCCAGTTCCCTGCCTCACGAAGGAACCGAGTCTTGCACTGGGACTGACACCCAATTCTTGTGAGATAATGTTGTTGGCTTCCAACGAAAAGAATAAAGCAATCAGTGGAAAAAAGCCACCCTATGCAAAAACAAGAATAAAGAGAACATTACCATCTTTTGCAAATCTATCAGGACCCCTGCTACCAATTCGCCGCTGATAATTCAGAAAAAGAAAAGCAAAAATATAAAGACTGCCTCCCTAACTACTCGGACAACTACTAAACAATTCTTTAAAACCTAACTAAACCAAAAAAGTATGTTGCAGGCATCAGTGCGGCCATCACCAAAAAGTATGCTAACATTGCCAGACTCAATGAAACTTCTAAAAGGATCCAAAATCAGTCATCGGCCATTGTGGCTTCACATGAGCCGTTAGATGACCTTTTGAATGAGATTGATATTCAAAAAAGACCAATTAACAGAAACTTCACAAAATCTGGGAAATGCGCAAAGTGGGGAGCAGCCCCTCACAATTAAAAGTCGACCTCGAGAGGAGGAACTCTCCACCCTGGAGCAAAGAATATCAGAAATGTAGAAATCGGTGCATCATTATTTCTCCAATTCCATATTTGTACTCAAAAATCTTCCAGTTGCCAACCTATTCAAACAACTCAGCTGCCTAATCTAGCTAAGGTGCAAGTCTTCCAACCTGATAGAAAAGATAATCATCAACTGAAGGCATCAAACCAAATCACTAAAGCCATTAGTGTTCATAGCTCTAGTCCGCTCTTCTACACTCTAATAATACAACGTCGACCGGACCCATTTGATATTTACGATCTTAATCGGACATCCATATTGAACATCTTTGCTGAAGTACCGAGTTTGTAGTACTTATCATCTTTGGACATAAATCAAGTAGAGTTCCTTCATGAGGCAAACCTTTCTTCGACCTGGCTCTGGATCCAGTCTGGCATAGTTTTAAATTGGATTTGGCAGGCCTGGTGATCTTTATTTGATCTGGGATTTAACCTAGCACATGAATCGTTTCAAGAAAAGTTTGCTGAATCAAGAAATCAATGCAAACACTCTAGTAAATTGCAGTATGTGGAACCGGTGCCTACTTTCATGCAAAAGCCAGTTTATGAACGTTGTGAAGCTAATCTCTTCTCTAACAAACGAATTGAACGCTCATGATCTATTTCTGCTTCATAACCATTAGAAATTCATCAATCCCAGACAGTGAAACTGCTCAGCTGGAACACTCGTGGACATAACCATTTGATGAATAATGAGTCTTATGATCTTGACCAATTTGATATCATAGCTTTACAAGAAACTTGGTTAGCGGACACTCCTGTCTGGAATAACTTTAATATCCTAACTATACCAGCAATACGCCAATCCAAGGGGTGACCTATGGCGGACTTACTTCTAGCTTCCAAAATCTCATCTGGCTTTTGCATGACTAGATGGGCCGAACACAGCCAGTTCATACAACTTGTCTGTATTTCTGTTAACATCCACACAATAGCTGTAGTAAATATTTACTGGAATCATGTCAGTATTTCTGATGACTCTTTTTTCACAGACATGGAATTAGTGCTTGATTCAATTGCATCTGATACAACAGTAACAGCAATCTTTGCTGTAGGCGATTTGAATATACATTGTCTATCAAGTGAAAATCAACATGACACGACTACACTTCAAAAGTGGTCTAATCTCATGACAATAGACAAATGCTAGTGCTTAATTGCGCCCTTGAGGGGGACTCTCCAGCCAATCCTACTTGGCGTCATCTTAACCAACAGGCGATTATAGATTACATGTACACTGATCAAACCATGTTTTCACTCATGGATAAGTTCAGTGTTTGTAAGCAGCATATCAGTGACCACGATCAGTTGATCGTGTCGTGGTCCTGGAACCTACCTGTCCTGTTACAGCTAAATAAATACCTGAGTACCTGTCTGATTGTGTCCAATGGGTGAACACGATTGCGATGGTCACCTGACCAACTACATGACTTCTATCTCTACCTAAGAGATGGCACACCTGAAAATTCAATTATGACAATCTCTGATGGGCGATCTGTTGCGGTCCTTCAACTGTTTACTGAGGTTAAGGCAAAGACAAATAGACCTATGTTTAAACGCAAACATTCATTTGATCCGGTCCTCAGACACCAGAAAGTACTCCTTTGTGGAGTAATTAGGTCCCTTAAAAATCTGCCCCTTGTGTAACAACATGCATGAGCTAAACTTCTAAAACTAAAATACAAAAACTGGATGAAATCCAGAAAACCCCAAATGTATTAACAAGATGGTGAGAACATGTTACAAGCTCTTTCCTCTAAAAATCTGGGAACCACATGGTGCTTACTAAATCAGGCCGCCAACGCCCTGCAGACATCACTGCAGATTAATGCTGTGTCTGAGCAGACCTGGAATGAGTATTTCTGATCTGTATGTCTCCAAATATCTGAATGTTGTTGAACCTACTGACATCACAACAACCAAGTTGCTGTTAAATTTCAACCTTGAGGGTATTGTATTTTACATATCCAAATTAACTAACTCAAGAGGCCCGTGCCCTGATGGCCTGACTAACTATATACTCAAGGCCAACCCTGAATCCTGGGCTTGAATATTAAATCAAATTTATTTAGAGGTCATTGAATCTCAAGAAATACCAGCATTGTGTCGTAAATCAACATTAGCACCAATATTTTCAAAAGGCTAACCGGCAACTTCTGGGCAGCTATTGTCCCATTGCGCTGCTGGATGTGCCGGGTAAACTATTCTCCAGACTGATCTTGAGAGACCTCAATAAGTGGATCACCTTACATAAGTTATATGTTCCCCATCAAACGGGCTTCATTCCAGGACTAGGTACGGCTATCAATTTAACTATAATAATGGTGATTCAACAGCAGATCAATCAAATAACCCATTTATATGGCATATGTGGACTTTAAATCTGCTTTCGACTCTGCAAGCAGGCCCCTATTGCTATCTAACTTGGCCAGAGCAGCTTGTTCTCAATGTCTTCAAGCTTTAGTCACTCAACTCCATTCAAACACCTCTTTTCAAGTGAAATTAACAATGGAAGGGCAACTTTTGGCCCCCATACCTACCAATCGTTGCCTGAAATAGGGATGTGTTTTGGCATCCACTTTATTTAATTTGTTCATAGCTGACATGGGAAACATTCTTGCCCTAGTACAATCAGATCTCCCGTGACTAGGCACAACTTTGGTAGTGTGGCTTCTATACGCAGATGACCTTATTTTGTTATCAAAGACACCCAGAGGTCTTCAAAAGTTGCTATCTGCATTGGAGAAATATGCTGAAATCAACTTACTCCAAATAAACGTAGACAAAAAGACAGTTTTATGCTGTAACTCGAAAAGGCTGAGAAAGACACAGAACGCCAAATGGCTTCTAAATGGGGGTAGACTAGAGGTCATTCACCAATACAAATACCTGGGAATTAACATCAGCAATCATGCACTAGATCAGCCTTACTTAATGGGATTAAAATCAAAAATGTGTTCTGCGTCGTCTCAAGCGTAATAATTCAAGCAAGGTTTGGTAAATTTTCCTGCTCATCTTTAATTTCTTTTTATATGCAGAAAGTTACGGCAATTGTCTTGTATGGGTGGGAAACCAAATTGCTTAAAAATATTCTGTTCTGGACGAGAATAGAAGGCTTCTTTTGGAAGCATGTTTGGGTCTTCCGAAGAGCCCTCCCATGTGCATCGTGACATTTGAATGAGGCTTACCATCATTATTTGCATTGTACTCTTGGAAAATTCTTGCGTTGTACAGCAAGTTTCTCATGGCAACTGATCTTAATCTCTACTGTTATAAAATATCAAAATACATGCTCGATTCTGATCAAAACTTCCCGCAACAATGGAGGACTCATGTAATCTCTTTAATGGCTGCAGCTGGAATCATAGAGGACTTGTAAACCCTGAATACAACTAGAGCCAAAATTAAGCTTTAGCAATCCGATTGGGTATGCACCCTGCAAAAGTGCAAGACCTATCAAGTGGTCAAAGATAACCCATTCATAGAAAAGAGGTTCCGCACCATCGAATCATATTTGCTTGAATTTACGAGTCCTAACTATCGACATATCTTTATGCGCTATCAATTAAATGCATGTAAAACTAAAGAGATCTAAGCTCGGCGCCATAATATCTCTGAGTGCAAGAACTTCTGTAGATTCTGCTGCATCTAAAATCAACATGAGACCTTTCAGCACGTGCTAACTGATTGCCCGACTTTGGCACATCAGCGAAATGCGCTATTCAAGCCCTATTTTAAACACTTTAGAACCTTGACATTGGAAAACTTGTAGTACAAATTGTTTAACACTAAATTGCCAATGGTACAAGTTGCAATTGTAAATTCATAATCTTTTTAAAGCTTAACAATTGATGATGCTCTTTTTATGCCATTAGAAACGTATTTGTATCTCTAAATTGTAAAATAGAAATACTATCTCATCCATTTTACATCAACTGTGCGGATTAGAGGTCGAATGCTTCTCTTTTTTCATGTTTTATGACATTTTATCTGCACATTGATTTGTCAGTGCACATGTATTTTCTTTTTTGTATGTTTTTTCTATGTTATACTAGATTGTGTATATTGTAACAAATGTCTTTTTTTTCTCTACTTTATTGAAAGGTTGTTCTTCAACTATAAAAATAAAGAGAAGAATTTGAAAAATTGTATTTTGTTTAATCTGGTTGATAGTGAAAAACTCTTACCAATGGAGTAAAAGTGTTCCCATTAGGAATTCATTGAATAATATTTGTATGGAGACTTCTGCTACCTCAGTGGACCTTTAGGTAAAGTCCTAAAAGCAATGAGTCGGCGACTCTGCGTTAGTAAATACAAACTGTATGTAAACACAGTAGTCTAATTAATTAAATGTGTGCTGTAGGTGAGCACTATACATAAAATTTCAAGCAGTACATGTTTTCTTACCAAAATCATATTGCAATGGTTTGCCAAATGGAAGCTGCATGTAAAACCAAAAGATTGTGTGAGTTTAAAGAACAGCAAACCCGTTCTGAAAGTGAACCCAAGAGATGTCCAACAGCGAACAGTGCAAACAGCTGTGATATAAGACGCTTACAATGATTAATGAGGCAACTCAATATGGCCGATGGAAGCACACTGCGTCACAATACAGACGCACATGAGTCTATGTTCATTCTTTTTTTATTTATTTTTTATTTATCGCCCTTGTGACAGGGTGGCTTTTTATAATTTCAATATTAAATACATAAATACCATAAACATATCTAAGTAACCATCTAAACAATGGCTGGATCAAAGTTTATATCACACATATATTAATTCGAAGAACTCTCCAAGCTCGTAAAGCGGACATCGCTGACAAGATGCTTGTTTAAAGTAATGGCCCGCAAGGCATGATTGCGTAGCAGCAATCAGGTTAAAGAAATTATGTAAATACCAAAAGGTCATTGAAAATACCATCTTGGACTATGCTAAACCGAACAGCCGCACGATGATCACTAAATAGGCTGAAGTGCAAAAACAACAATGGCCACATAAAGGAAAGTATTATTCCTGCTGTTTGAATGATATTAACAATGGCGCGAGGAATGTCCCTAGAGGAATACAAAAAGTGCACAGGGGTGCTGCACTAATGGAAAACAGTCACTATAGATATGGACAAATGCAGCTACCTAACATCTGCATTGCAACCTATAATAACAATTATGTGCTTAAAAGTTTTATAAAAAATAAACAAATTTGTCCCAAGACAGAAACAATTTAGAGCAGTGCGGGCCAGTGCATCTGGTCATTAAGGCCCACAATGTGTGACTACAATCAAAAGATTAGGTTTTGTTACAATTGTAATAAACGATTTGTCGTGTCAAAATTATTGATGTCTGGCACAATCAAATCTATGATACGCTAGTGGATATCATCCGGAAAATGATGCTGTTCCAAAAAATGCTTATGGAGCTTTGATGTTCAAAGTTCAAATATTAGATCTGTTTTCTATAATTAGTGTTGCTGCAGATCTCGTGGTCATGTCTATGTACTACACGTGACAAGGTCAAGAGATGGCATATATGGATTTATGGTTGGGCAAGTAGTGAAGTTGCATAATTGCCATGTGAAATTATTCACCTGGAACACCCTGTTCATTTTAGTGAACTTGCAAACTGAGCAATGCCCACATGGATGGTGTCCTTGTAAAGAAGGAAGGAACACCTGTGCTCTAATGCCTTCATTGGGTGCCGTTGGCGACAAATGGGCATGGACCAGTTGGTCCTTGATGTTTTTTGCCCTTTTTCAATGCGAAAAGCAGTCTGGTCCTGTTGCCTTGTCAATCTCCAGAGAGTTCCACAATTTTCCCAACATTTTTTAAATACGGGAGTAGATCTTGAAAATGACATAACACAGGTTAAAATATATTGAGTGGTGGAGTTTTTAACAGGATATCCCTGTTGGCATTTGCTTCCCTTTTGGCTGTGCGTTTCAATGACCTCAAAGGACATCCACATGTTTGTAACTTATTAATCAAGTTTTCAGTATTATTCAAGAAATATTGCCTCATTCTGCAGTTTCTACGAATCCTGAACATCTGACTGTAGGGAAGACTGTCCCAGAGATGTTTGGGGTGCTGGCTGCTATAATGCAGCATTGCGTTTCTATCTGTAAGCTTTTTGTAAAGTGAAGAATATAAGGCACCCTCCATATGGCAAATGAAGATGTCAGGAGCGCTATCTTCTCTGTATGGGAGTTTAACGTGAACTTTAAATTGGAATTTAAGTATTCAATCACACGTCAAATTCATGTTCTAATCCTGCCCAAATGCAAAGAATGTCGTTGATAAAGCTGTTATATCCCAGGTCTCCAAAATATGTTGAAACAGATCAAACGGACAATGTTCAATAAGGTTGATCACATCTGTTGTCCTTTGTAGGAGCCTGTGTAGAAGTGTTTAGGGGCTACAGAAAAAAATATATATTTTCCCAATGGTTCCAAAATGGATCTACATGAAGATACTCTGGGTCTGCCTGGTGAATAAAGGCATTCCTTGTGGATTTTAGGTAAAGCAGAAAATTGAGAACATCGTCATCTAATGGGGTCAGAAAACATGCCTCTTGTTGACTCAAAAATCCTTCCTGTATAGCTGACGTACATACATCATGTAAATAGGTAATAGGTTGTGGTGTGGGATCAATATCCAACCAAACATAGTGGTCAGTATTTCACAGTAAGTTATAGGCCAACTTTTTGTAATCAACGAGGTTCATCAGAACCAGCCCCCCCCCCCTTATCTACTAGTTTGCTGACAAGGATGTGATTGTTTTGCAGATCCCGCAATGCCATTCTCTCTCACAAAAAAGATTGCTATCTGCATTCTGCGGCAAAACTGTTGGAAATTGTTTCATGCACTTGAAGTCCTATTAGAGATACAAGTCTCTCAATAGATGATCTATAGAAGTATTTTTAATGGTAGTGTCAAACACAGCCGGCACGTGTTTCGACCTTTGGTCGTCCTCAAGGCTGTTAGTTAACCATTATATTACCATATGTTGCCATTTAAGGGAATAGCCAAATAGGTTAAACCATGCCCTTTCATTTTATTTCCTGATGTAGATACACTTGGACATGGAGACATATAGCATTAGCTATTGAATCGATTATACTAGCACATTCCTATGGATTCTCCAGGAGGAGAACGACCAAATTAGGTAAGGCCAAGGGGTTTACATATAATAGTCCAGGATATCACTAGAATTTGATTTAACAACAATTATACTGTCTGGTTGTACCTTTGCTTAATCAATTCAGATTAGAAGACGTGGAACCAAGAGAATCATTATATAACTTGAGCTCAGATTGGACAAGCCCACTGTTTAAACGCACATCAGGGTTAAGTTGGTCCCCTAATGTGCCCTAATGGATTATTGGGAAAATTATAGTGGGGACACTAACACTAATTTGTGCCTTTGAATAGATAACCAATGAACAGATGAAGTTGGTGAGTGGATTTACTAGACAAACAGGCACTAGACAAGACACGAGCACTAATAGGTTAACTTTACATCACATACCGAATGCAGGTATAGACACATTTTTTTAACCAGTGTGGTTTTTCACATCGAGCATGCCAACGGTGCTGGGATCATTGATAGATTGACACAATGCAAATGATTGAAGATATGAACAGGCAGGTCATCTAATGGGACAGCATGGGGCTGGTAATTAAAAAGTATGGTAATGTATTGTTTATTTGTCATGTGCACAAGATGAAATATTTTAGTCTAATTCATGGTCAAGTCTTAATTGGTTTTGGACCAGTAGATGCACACAATTTAATCTGAACAGTGGGTGTGCTGTTTTTGCTTTTTCTTTGCCCATTCTCCTGGCATCTCATTGTATTATGGGTATGTCATCTTAAATTTTTATTTCGTAATGGATATTGTATTTTCGGTAACTTTCTATGTCTATGATGATGCACATTTCAAATACTTTTTGAAACTATGATGTACATGTTATAATGGAAAACTAACAGCCTTGGCGATGACTGTTGGTCGAAACACATGTCGGCTGTGTTTGACACTACAATTAAATATACTTCTATAGATCATGTATTGAGAGACTTGTATCTCTAATAGGACTTCAAGTGCATGAATGCTAGTTGTTATATCGCAATTTGTCAGCATCTATTTTCTCTATGTAACTGATTATGAAGGTTTGGGGTTCTTCGTTATGGTGACACTGTTGCAGATTACACACCTATAGGACAGGGGCACAGTGCACCCTACCCCGGTTATACCCCTTTCTTCAGTTTATTGTTTCAAAACAAGTTTTTCGAATGTTAAAATCTCTGGGTGCATATCTGGGTAATTTGAAATGAAAGTCGGTCCCTGTGATGGATGTTACCTCCTTACCTGGGTATTGTGCAAAATATGCCTTGAGGCGAACCTTCCAGAGAGAAATTAGGACATATACCATGGACAAAACAAACAGAAACAAAATGAATGTACGAAAAGAGGTGACTTACAAAGGTAAGATTAACCTAAGGGGGCAAGTGCATCAAACTAAAGAGGAGTACTAATTAAATATACATTACATTAGTAGGTGTCTCTGGAGGCAGTGGTGGGGTCAGGGGGGAATACACAAAAAGGTGTTCCCGTGTATGAAATTAACTTTGTAAGTACAACTTATGCTATTTAGATGTTGCCTTAAGTGGTGATTTAATCACATATTTATGGTACCTGTATATATATTGTAACATAAGCCCTGTGAGTATTCAGGGTCTCAATGATGCCAAAATAGGAAAAAAGAAAAGAAAAAGTAAATAGAGTGTACAACATTTAAAAAAAAAAAAATTAGTGCAAAAGAATATTGTCTGAGATTCATGAAATAGACATTCCGGCTTAATATAGTGCTGATAAATCAAAAAGTAATACAAAGATAAATATAATAGAGCAACTTGCTATTATTTCAACAATTCAACAGTGATTGTGAAAAAATCTAAACGTACATTTGAACATAATCATGTGGGGAATAGCTATGGAAACACAAACAGTAAGTACGAAAACAGTTTCAACATGAAATGGAAAAGCACATCAAATGTAATTTGAAACAATATTAGTCTCAAGAGGGATCTATGTGTTTGCAAAACAGAAAATACAGCTGAATTGGCTGACTGTCCCTGGCTAATAAGTGAAGTTAATTCCTCATCATGTGCATATTGACGCTAGAAAAACCAATTGCAACTTATTGTGCACATCAATACATCATTATAAACATGAATAAATCATTCCAAAAAGTCCTGGTTAGAAGATACCAGTTTACGGCTGATATAGAGGAGAGGGGGACATGCGGGAGAGGCAGGGGGTGCTAAGTGAAGTTTTGGCCAAGCTCTGAAGAGATACATAGTTGGGCTGGCTTTAATTGTTATGGGTAGAGGGTTCCAGAGAAGCGGGGCAATAAGGGAGATGGAGCGGAAGCGAGAGGAGGCACCTGGCGGCTATGGGACGGTGAGGTTGAGTGCAGAGGAGGGTCATAGGGAACAAAATGGTGAGTAAACTGACATACAAACAGACAGGAACTGAGGAGCAAGACCACTGATAATTTTGTAGACTAGGATTTTTTTTTTAAAACAGTGGTTGTGCATGGAGAGCCAACCAGCCTGTTGTTGTTAGGTAGATGTGGTAGAAGATCTGGGTAGGTAGTAGACAGTGAGGGTAGTAAAGTTGAGGAATTTGCCTAGAGGGAGGGAGGAGTAGAGAGGGAGGCCAAGCATTAGGCTTGAGCAGTACTCCAGTTTGCTGAGCACAAGAGCAGATATTAGAGTTTTTGTGGAGTGGTTAGTAAGAAAAAAATGAATTTTGAGAATTTCTAGGAAGCTAATACAAGCAGCAGAGGCTGTGGTAGTGATAAATTGTTGCAGTTGTTGGTCGCTATCAAAGAGGACCCCAAGATTGCAAGCCTTGGATGATGGAGCACGAAGGTCAGACGGGAAGGAGATAGGAGGGGGTGTGGCATTGGAAGCTCGGAGAAAGATGATTTCCATTTTGCAAGAGTTCAGCATGAGATAGCAGAGAGACATCTAGTGATGAATTGTAGTGAGATTGTTTGTATTCTGTTCTGAGATGGCTAGGGTGAGGGAGGGGATAAGAGACCGATATTCAAATGTCATTAGGAAAAAGGTGATAATGAAAGCCAAAGGATGAGATAAATCTTCCCAGGACAGAGTTACGGAGGGTCCTTATTTTCTCAATTTCTAGGAGTTCATTAGCTGATAGTCGCAAGTTTACCTTGTAAGTATCAAGGCAATTGTACTCCTTGATTGCGAGTGGAGAGCCTGTTTATTGGCCTCCATTAATACAAATTGTGCTCTGGACATTATGTGGTTTTGGTAGGTATTTCTGAACCATGTTCTTTTATATGGCACTGATGGGTGTAATCTTTACTCTTTTGGGCTCTTATCGTAGAGGCCTTTCTTTCTTTTCTCTTTTCACTTTTTGTAATAAGTATGTCTTTTTTGTTTTAATATTGGATTAGGTGTGTCAACCTCTGTTTTTAATGATATTTGGTAACACTTATTTTGTGACGATTTTTCACTTAATGTGTCAATAGTAACTGGTTTTGTGGCCTTTCAGTCACATGTTTTTTACAACAAAATACTTTTTTCACAGGGTCATCGTTCTTTATTTTCTGGTCCTAAAGAAGGCGAAGAATTGACAGTTCGCCGAAACGTGTAGATGTGTCCCGTGCATGTCGTACTGCAATTACTGTGAAGTGGTGGTTTTGCTACAGTCCTGTGAAGAGCACTGTTATGTTGAATAGGGGCACACCATTCTATGTAGACCTGCGAAATATTAGTAATATTGACTGTCTGCTTTTGACCTCTTAAGATTTCAGACCAGACTCATGCTAGACTGTGTAGAGATATCCCATTCAGGATATCTGGGGCTTAGATCACTTTGTTGTGATTGTCTACCTTATATTAGTGGTTGTTATGTTGTTTTCTCTTTATTATGTTATTCATACTATTTGTGTATTCTTGTACTAACTGTGTCATTTGTCTATTGTCTTATTTTTCTGATGTTTTCTGTTGCACTAAAAACTATGATGAAATAAAAATATTGTACTTTTGTATCAATTATACATTAATTGCTTTATTTTTGTTATGTTTATGTAAAATGTGCTAGTGATTTCTTACAGTTGCTTACACACCACTGCGAGAGGTGAGGCTACGGCCAGCTCATCCTTTAGCAAATCACACTGAGAACGAGTTGACAATAATACCTGGTGTGAAAAAATCTTTATGTTACTATAGAGGTTCAAAATCAGAGGTCCAAGGACTGATCCTTGGGGCACACTGACAGGGAGAGGGGTAGGGTCAGATGTTTGCGAGTTCCAAGAGATTTTAAAGGATTGACCTTCCAGACAGATTTATGAAATTTAAGGTCCTGAAAAGTGAGGAAATAGGAGTGGTCAACAGAGTCAAAAGCATCAGAAAGATCCAAAAAATTAGTATAGAAGAGAATATGGAGGGATGAGCATTAGAGAAAAAGGTGGAGGCATGCATGAGTGTAGTCTTGTGCATTGTTTTCTAGGAAAGCCAGACTGACATGGATCTCCATGACCATCGAGCATGCCAACGGTGCTGGGATTATTCATAGATTGACACAATGCAAATGATTGAAGATATGAACAGGCAGGTCATCTAATGGGACAGCATGGGGCTGGTAATTAAAAAGTATGGTAATGTATTGTTTATTTGTCATGTGCACAAGATGAAATATTTTAGTCTAATTCATGGTCAAGTCTTAATTGGTTTTGGACCAGTAGATGCACACAATTTAATCTGAACAGTGGGTGTGCTGTTATTGCTTTTTCTTTGCCCATTCTCCTGGCATCTCATTGTATTATGGGTATGTCATTTTAAATTTTTATTTCGTAATGGATATTGTATTTTCGGTAACTTTCTATGTCTATGATGATGTACATTTCAAATACTTTTTGAAACTATGATGTACATGTTATAATGGAAAACTAACAGCCTTGGCGATGACTGTTGGTCGAAACACATGTCGGCTGTGTTTGACACTACAATTAAATATACTTCTATAGATCATGTATTGAGAGACTTGTATCTCTAATAGGACTTCAAGTGCATGAATGCTAGTTGTTATATCGCAATTTGTCAGCATCTATTTTCTCTATGTAACTGATTATGAAGGTTTGGGGTTCTTCGTTATGGTGACACTGTTGCAGATTACACACCTATAGGACAGGGGCACAGTGCACCCTACCCCGGTTATACCCCTTTCTTCAGTTTATTGTTTCAAAACAAGTTTTTCGAATGTTAAAATCTCTGGGTGCATATCTGGGTAATTTGAAATGAAAGTCGGTCCCTGTGATGGATGTTACCTCCTTACCTGGGTATTGTGCAAAATATGCCTTGAGGCGAACCTTCCAGAGAGAAATTAGGACATATACCATGGACAAAACAAACAGAAACAAAATGAATGTACGAAAAGAGGTGACTTACAAAGGTAAGATTAACCTAAGGGGGCAAGTGCATCAAACTAAAGAGGAGTACTAATTAAATATACATTACATTAGTAGGTGTCTCTGGAGGCAGTGGTGGGGTCAGGGGGGAATACACAAAAAGGTGTTCCCGTGTATGAAATTAACTTTGTAAGTACAACTTATGCTATTTAGATGTTGCCTTAAGTGGTGATTTAATCACATATTTATGGTACCTGTATATATATTGTAACATAAGCCCTGTGAGTATTCAGGGTCTCAATGATGCCAAAATAGGAAAAAAGAAAAGAAAAAGTAAATAGAGTGTACAACATTTAAAAAAAAAAAAAATTAGTGCAAAAGAATATTGTCTGAGATTCATGAAATAGACATTCCGGCTTAATATAGTGCTGATAAATCAAAAAGTAATACAAAGATAAATATAATAGAGCAACTTGCTATTATTTCAACAATTCAACAGTGATTGTGAAAAAATCTAAACGTACATTTGAACATAATCATGTGGGGAATAGCTATGGAAACACAAACAGTAAGTACGAAAACAGTTTCAACATGAAATGGAAAAGCACATCAAATGTAATTTGAAACAATATTAGTCTCAAGAGGGATCTATGTGTTTGCAAAACAGAAAATACAGCTGAATTGGCTGACTGTCCCTGGCTAATAAGTGAAGTTAATTCCTCATCATGTGCATATTGACGCTAGAAAAACCAATTGCAACTTATTGTGCACATCAATACATCATTATAAACATGAATAAATCATTCCAAAAAGTCCTGGTTAGAAGATACCAGTTTACGGCTGATATAGAGGAGAGGGGGACATGCGGGAGAGGCAGGGGGTGCTAAGTGAAGTTTTGGCCAAGCTCTGAAGAGATACATAGTTGGGCTGGCTTTAATTGTTATGGGTAGAGGGTTCCAGAGAAGCGGGGCAATAAGGGAGATGGAGCGGAAGCGAGAGGAGGCACATGGCGGCTATGGGACGGTGAGGTTGAGTGCAGAGGAGGGTCATAGGGAACAAAATGGTGAGTAAACTGACATACAAACAGACAGGAACTGAGGAGCAAGACCACTGATAATTTTGTAGACTAGGATTTTTTTTTTAAAACAGTGGTTGTGCATGGAGAGCCAACCAGCCTGTTGTTGTTAGGTAGATGTGGTAGAAGATCTGGGTAGGTAGTAGACAGTGAGGGTAGTAAAGTTGAGGAATTTGCCTAGAGGGAGGGAGGAGTAGAGAGGGAGGCCAAGCATTAGGCTTGAGCAGTACTCCAGTTTGCTGAGCACAAGAGCAGATATTAGAGTTTTTGTGGAGTGGTTAGTAAGAAAAAAATGAATTTTGAGAATTTCTAGGAAGCTAATACAAGCAGCAGAGGCTGTGGTAGTGATAAATTGTTGCAGTTGTTGGTCGCTATCAAAGAGGACCCCAAGATTGCAAGCCTTGGATGATGGAGCACGAAGGTCAGACGGGAAGGAGATAGGAGGGGGTGTGGCATTGGAAGCTCGGAGAAAGATGATTTCCATTTTGCAAGAGTTCAGCATGAGATAGCAGAGAGACATCCAGTGATGAATTGTAGTGAGATTGTTTGTATTCTGTTCTGAGATGGCTAGGGTGAGGGAGGGGATAAGAGACCGATATTCAAATGTCATTAGGAAAAAGGTGATAATGAAAGCCAAAGGATGAGATAAATCTTCCCAGGACAGAGTTACGGAGGGTCCTTATTTTCTCAATTTCTAGGAGTTCATTAGCTGATAGTCGCAAGTTTACCTTGTAAGTATCAAGGCAATTGTACTCCTTGATTGCGAGTGGAGAGCCTGTTTATTGGCCTCCATTAATACAAATTGTGCTCTGGACATTATGTGGTTTTGGTAGGTATTTCTGAACCATGTTCTTTTATATGGCACTGATGGGTGTAATCTTTACTCTTTTGGGCTCTTATCGTAGAGGCCTTTCTTTCTTTTCTCTTTTCACTTTTTGTAATAAGTATGTCTTTTTTGTTTTAATATTGGATTAGGTGTGTCAACCTCTGTTTTTAATGATATTTGGTAACACTTATTTTGTGACGATTTTTCACTTAATGTGTCAATAGTAACTGGTTTTGTGGCCTTTCAGTCACATGTTTTTTACAACAAAATACTTTTTTCACAGGGTCATCGTTCTTTATTTTCTGGTCCTAAAGAAGGCGAAGAATTGACAGTTCGCCGAAACGTGTAGATGTGCCCCGTGCATGTCGTACTGCAATTACTGTGAAGTGGTGGTTTTGCTACAGTCCTGTGAAGAGCACTGTTATGTTGAATAGGGCACACCATTCTATGTAGACCTGCGAAATATTAGTAATATTGACTGTCTGCTTTTGACCTCTTAAGATTTCAGACCAGACTCATGCTAGACTGTGTAGAGATATCCCATTCAGGATATCTGGGGCTTAGATCACTTTGTTGTGATTGTCTACCTTATATTAGTGGTTGTTATGTTGTTTTCTCTTTATTATGTTATTCATACTATTTGTGTATTCTTGTACTAACTGTGTCATTTGTCTATTGTCTTATTTTTCTGATGTTTTCTGTTGCACTAAAAACTATGATGAAATAAAAATATTGTACTTTTGTATCAATTATACATTAATTGCTTTATTTTTGTTATGTTTATGTAAAATGTGCTAGTGATTTCTTACAGTTGCTTACACACCACTGCGAGAGGTGAGGCTACGGCCAGCTCATCCTTTAGCAAATCACACTGAGAACGAGTTGACAATAATACCTGGTGTGAAAAAATCTTTATGTTACTATAGAGGTTCAAAATCAGAGGTCCAAGGACTGATCCTTGGGGCACACTGACAGGGAGAGGGGTAGGGTCAGATGTTTGCTAGTTCCAAGAGATTTTAAAGGATTGACCTTCCAGACAGATTTATGAAATTTAAGGTCCTGGAAAGTGAGGAAATAGGAGTGGTCAACAGAGTCAAAAGCATGAGAAAGATCCAAAAAATTAGTATAGAAGAGAATATGGAGGGATGAGCATTAGAGAAAAAGGTGGAGGCATGCATGAGTGTAGTCTTGTGCATTGTTTTCTAGGAAAGCCAGACTGACATGGATCTCCATGACCATCGAGCATGCCAACGGTGCTGGGATTATTCATAGATTGACACAATGCAAATGATTGAAGATATGAACAGGCAGGTCATCTAATGGGACAGCATGGGGCTGGTAATTAAAAAGTATGGTAATGTATTGTTTATTTGTCATGTGCACAAGATGAAATATTTTAGTCTAATTCATGGTCAAGTCTTAATTGGTTTTGGACCAGTAGATGCACACAATTTAATCTGAACAGTGGGTGTGCTGTTATTGCTTTTTCTTTGCCCATTCTCCTGGCATCTCATTGTATTATGGGTATGTCATTTTAAATTTTTATTTCGTAATGGATATTGTATTTTCGGTAACTTTCTATGTCTATGATGATGTACATTTCAAATACTTTTTGAAACTATGATGTACATGTTATAATGGAAAACTAACAGCCTTGGCGATGACTGTTGGTCGAAACACATGTCGGCTGTGTTTGACACTACAATTAAATATACTTCTATAGATCATGTATTGAGAGACTTGTATCTCTAATAGGACTTCAAGTGCATGAATGCTAGTTGTTATATCGCAATTTGTCAGCATCTATTTTCTCTATGTAACTGATTATGAAGGTTTGGGGTTCTTCGTTATGGTGACACTGTTGCAGATTACACACCTATAGGACAGGGGCACAGTGCACCCTACCCCGGTTATACCCCTTTCTTCAGTTTATTGTTTCAAAACAAGTTTTTCGAATGTTAAAATCTCTGGGTGCATATCTGGGTAATTTGAAATGAAAGTCGGTCCCTGTGATGGATGTTACCTCCTTACCTGGGTATTGTGCAAAATATGCCTTGAGGCGAACCTTCCAGAGAGAAATTAGGACATATACCATGGACAAAACAAACAGAAACAAAATGAATGTACGAAAAGAGGTGACTTACAAAGGTAAGATTAACCTAAGGGGGCAAGTGCATCAAACTAAAGAGGAGTACTAATTAAATATACATTACATTAGTAGGTGTCTCTGGAGGCAGTGGTGGGGTCAGGGGGGAATACACAAAAAGGTGTTCCCGTGTATGAAATTAACTTTGTAAGTACAACTTATGCTATTTAGATGTTGCCTTAAGTGGTGATTTAATCACATATTTATGGTACCTGTATATATATTGTAACATAAGCCCTGTGAGTATTCAGGGTCTCAATGATGCCAAAATAGGAAAAAAGAAAAGAAAAAGTAAATAGAGTGTACAACATTTAAAAAAAAAAAAATTAGTGCAAAAGAATATTGTCTGAGATTCATGAAATAGACATTCCGGCTTAATATAGTGCTGATAAATCAAAAAGTAATACAAAGATAAATATAATAGAGCAACTTGCTATTATTTCAACAATTCAACAGTGATTGTGAAAAAATCTAAACGTACATTTGAACATAATCATGTGGGGAATAGCTATGGAAACACAAACAGTAAGTACGAAAACAGTTTCAACATGAAATGGAAAAGCACATCAAATGTAATTTGAAACAATATTAGTCTCAAGAGGGATCTATGTGTTTGCAAAACAGAAAATACAGCTGAATTGGCTGACTGTCCCTGGCTAATAAGTGAAGTTAATTCCTCATCATGTGCATATTGACGCTAGAAAAACCAATTGCAACTTATTGTGCACATCAATACATCATTATAAACATGAATAAATCATTCCAAAAAGTCCTGGTTAGAAGATACCAGTTTACGGCTGATATAGAGGAGAGGGGGACATGCGGGAGAGGCAGGGGGTGCTAAGTGAAGTTTTGGCCAAGCTCTGAAGAGATACATAGTTGGGCTGGCTTTAATTGTTATGGGTAGAGGGTTCCAGAGAAGCGGGGCAATAAGGGAGATGGAGCGGAAGCGAGAGGAGGCACATGGCGGCTATGGGACGGTGAGGTTGAGTGCAGAGGAGGGTCATAGGGAACAAAATGATGAGTAAACTGACATACAAACAGACAGGAACTGAGGAGCAAGACCACTGATAATTTTGTAGACTAGGATTTTCTTTTTAAAACAGTGGTTGTGCATGGAGAGCCAACCAGCCTGTTGTTGTTAGGTAGATGTGGTAGAAGATCTGGGTAGGTAGTAGACAGTGAGGGTAGTAAAGTTGAGGAATTTGCCTAGAGGGAGGGAGGAGTAGAGAGGGAGGCCAAGCATTAGGCTTGAGCAGTACTCCAGTTTGCTGAGCACAAGAGCAGATATTAGAGTTTTTGTGGAGTGGTTAGTAAGAAAAAAATGAATTTTGAGAATTTTTAGGAAGCTAATACAAGCAGCAGAGGCTGTGGTAGTGATAAATTGTTGCAGTTGTTGGTCGCTATCAAAGAGGACCCCAAGATTGCAAGCCTTGGATGATGGAGCACGAAGGTCAGACGGGAAGGAGATAGGAGGGGGTGTGGCATTGGAAGCTCGGAGAAAGATGATTTCCATTTTGCAAGAGTTCAGCATGAGATAGCAGAGAGACATCCAGTGATGAATTGTAGTGAGATTGTTTGTATTCTGTTCTGAGATGGCTAGGGTGAGGGAGGGGATAAGAGACCGATATTCAAATGTCATTAGGAAAAAGGTGATAATGAAAGCCAAAGGATGAGATAAATCTTCCCAGGACAGAGTTACGGAGGGTCCTTATTTTCTCAATTTCTAGGAGTTCATTAGCTGATAGTCGCAAGTTTACCTTGTAAGTATCAAGGCAATTGTACTCCTTGATTGCGAGTGGAGAGCCTGTTTATATTCCTCCATTAATACAAATTGTGCTCTGGACATTATGTGGTTTTGGTAGGTATTTCTGAACCATGTTCTTTTATATGGCACTGATGGGTGTAATCTTTACTCTTTTGGGCTCTTATCGTAGAGGCCTTTCTTTCTTTTCTCTTTTCACTTTTTTGTAATAAGTATGTCTTTTTTGTTTTAATATTGGATTAGGTGTGTCAACCTCTGTTTTTAATGATATTTGGTAACACTTATTTTGTGACGATTTTTCACTTAATGTGTCAATAGTAACTGGTTTTGTGGCCTTTCAGTCACATGTTTTTTACAACAAAATACTTTTTTCACAGGGTCATCGTTCTTTATTTTCTGGTCCTAAAGAAGGCGAAGAATTGACAGTTCGCCGAAACGTGTAGATGTGCCCCGTGCATGTCGTACTGCAATTACTGTGAAGTGGTGGTTTTGCTACAGTCCTGTGAAGAGCACTGTTATGTTGAATAGGGGCACACCATTCTATGTAGACCTGCGAAATATTAGTAATATTGACTGTCTGCTTTTGACCTCTTAAGATTTCAGACCAGACTCATGCTAGACTGTGTAGAGATATCCCATTCAGGATATCTGGGGCTTAGATCACTTTGTTGTGATTGTCTACCTTATATTAGTGGTTGTTATGTTGTTTTCTCTTTATTATGTTATTCATACTATTTGTGTATTCTTGTACTAACTGTGTCATTTGTCTATTGTCTTATTTTTCTGATGTTTTCTGTTGCACTAAAAACTATGATGAAATAAAAATATTGTACTTTTGTATCAATTATACATTAATTGCTTTATTTTGGTTATGTTTATGTACAATGTGCTAGTGATTTCCAACAGTTGCTTACACACCACTGCGAGATGTGAGGCTACGGCCAGCTCATCCTTTAGCAAATCACACTGAGAACGAGTTGACAATAATACCTGGTGTGAAAAAATCTTTATGTTACTATAGAGGTTCAAAATCAGAGGTCCAAGGACTGATCCTTGGGGCACACTGACAGGGAGAGGGGTAGGGTCAGATGTTTGCGAGTTCCAAGAGATTTTAAAGGATTGACCTTCCAGACAGATTTATGAAATTTAAGGTCCTGGAAAGTGAGGAAATAGGAGTGGTCAACAGAGTCAAAAGCATCAGAAAGATCCAAAAAATTAGTATAGAAGAGAATATGGAGGGATGAGCATTAGAGAAAAAGGTGGAGGCATGCATGAGTGTAGTCTTGTGCATTGTTTTCTAGGAAAGCCAGACTGACATGGATCTCCATGACCATTATCCCCAAGCTACTTAGTGATCCAGTCAAAGACCACCACCTCAAGGACTACTGAATAATGTGGAAGGAGAGAAACTGGACAATAGTTTTCTGGGATGTTTGGGTCAGCAGAAGATTTCCTTAATAGGGGTAAGAAAGTTGCAGATTTTAAGTATGCAGGGTAGAGTCCAGAGAGAGATACGTTAAATAGCTTAGAGAGATAAGTGCAAGTGATTAAGACAAAGTCTTTGGGGAACAAAAGTGTCGATAGGAGTGCTTCCCAGATTAACGTGGTGTGGGGACAAGCGCTGTACCGAGAAGCTGAGAAGCTGAGAGGCATTAGATGAAGAAGTCACTGGACACCTACAGGCAAGGTCACCAAGCAGGAGACCAAAAGATGGTAGGAGCCAGTAGGTCTGGCAGGCAAGGCACATGAGAGTAATATGCAGGGTAGGAGAGGAAGAACACCAGCCAAATGCAACAGATGGAGGAGCAGAGGAATAAGAAGGAAGACATGCCATGTAGGGGAATGGTAGGCAGAGGAAGGAACCTAGGAGGAAGTCAGAGGAAGGAATGGCAGCAGAAAGAGTAGAGAAATGATCCGTAGTTCACAGGAGAAAGGCACCAACAAGACCACAGCACACAGAGCGCATTAAGATATGTCCAGGTCCGTGTAAGCAGTGTTTCAATCCCCTGGTGTTGGGAGACTGGAGCAGGTGGCTCTCTGCATCATTGCTGAGGCAAAAGAGGATGCCAACCTCAAGGCACATGCGTGGGAGTGGAAGTAATGGCAGCCCCCAGGACACGGATGTTTGCTGCAATCCTGTGGCACTGCTGGGTCTTTCCTGCATCTGGAGCCCTGTGCACAGCCTGCCAATCCCGCAAAAACACCAGCAGGGGTACAACCTCCACGTAAGTACCAGCGGAGTGCGGCAGTGATATGGCAGTATGAAGGATCGGTGCTATTTCAATAAGAGAGGTAGGTTAAATGTGTTTGAACATAGAGGAGGTAGGGTGGAGGGGTGGTGGACAGAAGGAGGCTTGTAGAGGGATATATAGGTCAGCTGCAAGAGTTTCATGAATTTTAGAAAATGTAGAGGAAAAATAGTGGTCAAAGTCATTAGCAGGAAGGGAGGAGGCAATATAGATTGGCTCAGGAGGTGTGAACAAAGATTGGAGGGTAGATCAAAGTTTGCAGGCGTGATTTTAAAGGAAGAGATTAGGTTTGTGAAGTAGGAAGATTTGGCAGAGTCTAGTGCAGAGGTTAGGGCAGCAAGGACATTTTTGTAGGCAAAGGAGTAGGGATGGTGTCTGTAATTTGTACTAGGTCACAGCACATGTTTGTTTTGATGGTCTGAATTTCAGTGGTGATCAAGGCTGAGAACAGGGAAGCTGTGAATGTATGATCAGGGTCATGTTGGCCAGATGACGTTATAAGTGCATGATGAAAGTCAAAGAAGGAGCATTCAATGGAAGAGACACATATGGGAGAAAGAGACAGTAAAGAGGTCCACACATCTTCAAGGTAAGGGGCAAGAGAGTTTTCCTCTTAGCCACTGAAAAGGGGAGATGAGGAGTAGAAGGTGGAGGAGCCAACAATGGAGTGACCAGAAGGAGAGGGATCAATGGATAGGTCGGAGGAGAAGAGCCAAAATAATTCCTGCAAGGACTGATAGGCTTGTCGTGGAGGAAGTAGCGGGATTAATCTGATATAAGCGATTTAAATTCAAGGCAGGTGGCTGCAGAGGGCTTTGGAAGGTTAAAGTCATGACAATGGAGATGTCAGGAGGAAGTGACTCAAGGAAAAGGGTCAGACCAGTAAGGGGGAGATGAGGGAACCAGAGGGTCATTGAGAGCCAGAAAAGTGAGAGGAAAAAGAGGGAGGAGTTTAATAGTGTCTTATTAAAAAAAAAAAGGAAAAGATGATGTCAGAAGGAGGTAGAGGGGCAGTGGGAGAAGGTAGGTGGAATGCTACTAGTGTAGCACAATCATGAGCCAAGATCCAGGTTTCTGTGAGACCAAGAAGTGAAAGTTGAGGGTGATAAGCGTTGAAGTGGTCAGTGATGTATGCTGACTTGTTACAGAGGGATTGCACATTCCAGAGGTTAATCTAGGAAGACTGTTCATATGACTATTTTCTGTATGTATGCTAATGCTAATGCTAATAAACAAATGTTTAAAAACAATATATGATGTTGGAGATCCTGGGAGCACAGGGGTGTCTTATTTGAGGGGTTTGGGTGCAGGGTGGAATGAGGAAGATGGATAGGCCAGAGACTGATGCAGAAGATACACTACTTTGAGACTGAATTCTACAAGAAAAGGGAAAGAGATGAGTTGAAGGAGAATTAGAGAGAAATCTATATGTATGATGGAGGGTAGAAGCAATAAGCAAGTGAAAAAAGGGTACAGCCAAAAAGAGGGGGAGGCTAGCTGGTTAAGCGGCAAGGGAGAGGGTGGATGGCTAGCTGCCAAAAAGCAGATGTAAGTTCTAGGTTGGGCTAGAATGGGGCTAAAGGTAACCAAATGGCAGTTAACCGACCCAAAGCTGCAATGTTCCTTGGCCCTGTGAGGTAACAGAAGCTCTGTGGTGAATGAATAGTCAATTGGTTGAAGGATCCCTATGTGTGGAAGCAGCAGTCAGGTAAAAGGTGAGGTTGGTGAAGTCCTGGATTGAGCATGGGTTCTGGCTGTATGCCCTTTTCAGCCCCAACAAGCCCACACTGGGAGATCCCCTTTGCTGCGTTTGGCCCTTGGCTGCAAACACCTAGGATAAATGCACAGGGAAGACTGAATAAGGGAGACTGTGTGTCTCATGTCCTTCTGTGAGGCAGTCACAGTGTTCCAGATGGCTTCCACACATGCAGGCAGTTTAGTACCAGGGAGCTTTGATTTGTAGGCAGAACTCTCAGATGGTGCACAGGGTCCTCAGGCAAAGCGGGATGGGCCAAGGGACAACACTAAAATTTACTACAACAATCACCATCCTACTGGCCTATGGCACCAGCATCTTGTCTGATAAAATGGCATAGCCAGATCATACTTAATTGTGGAAGATGAGAGAAGAACAGAGTAAGGCAGGCAGTGGTGAAAGCAGAAGTATGATATGGATGCACCGAACTAGCACATTGGAAAGGTACAGTGGGATTGTAGTAGAGGCAATATCATTGCAGAAGAAGGGAGGCATGTATAATGGTAGACAATGGAACAGATGGAATGCTGATCTAGAAAGACGGAAGAAAAGACAATAATACATCTTGTGTTAAAAAGCATGTTCCAGCAATGGCTGCTTCTGGTACTTTGGAATACGTACTAGATTTAGTAGAGGTATGGTTTTGTAATGGCTCTGAAAATCTACCTACTTGCCTCCGAGTTACCCTTTTAACCGTACTCTTATCTGCCTTTTAGCTAACATGTTTCCCTCACTGCTGCCCTGCCTTTGCCCCTGACTTCCTACTGTTTCCACGCTCGCATTTCATTCATCATGGTCACATCCCTAACCACCCATCTTGATGCAGTAGCCTACAGGCCCAAAGGTTTATACAACAAGAGCCTATTGAAAGAGCTCATCAAACATAATATATGCTTTGTGATCACTGCACAAGCCTTGAAAAAGACCCATGTTGAGTTGAAACACGTGTCGGCTGAGTGTAATAATAAATCACCAACAAATACAAAGCGACAAGACTGCTCCAATTCTTTGTCAAATCTGTATTCAATCATACAAAGAGTAATTACTTCAATAAATCAGTGCCCAGGTGATACCGGTTCTTCAACCCAAATTCACTCTATCCCTCGCCAAGACAGCAGAGTACTGTCTTGTAGGAACCCCCTCACCAACAGCAGGTTCTACTTAGTTTCAGAAGATCAGCGTAGTGATCTGCTATATGGTAATGCTCTACCCACCCTGCACATCCCTAACACAGCTGACTGTACCGCCTACCTGCATTTAAAAATATCTAATGTTGGTTGTCCTCAATATATGTATGTTTGCCCATGTATTGTCCCTTGTGAGTATTGCATTAACGCCCCCCCCCCAACAACCTTGCCAGAATGTCACTCGAACTCATCGTTTTGTAAGAAGCTCACTGCTTCCTGTCAAATCCTGTCAATTCTGATTTCTTATCTATTGTTCCTCCGTGTATATATCAAATAAATAGACAAATGTGTTCGGAAGCCCTTAAAGTGTGAAGGCCAGAATTGTCAGGTAGCATTTTTTTAGCTGCAAATCACGGAATGCCAGTCAAAATGCCAGAAGTGGCAGTGCTGCGTAAAAAGTTGAATGCAAGGAATCCCAGGTGGAGAAAGCAAATAGGAAAGAATGAAGTAAAACGAGCCGTACATTCATGGCCTATCAAGAAGGGCTTATTCACTAAAGCCAGTTATGAGAGATGTTGAGCTGGTGAATGACATGATTTAGCAGCTGTGCAAACTCAACTCCACTACGAGAGGCTGAATGCCTTATTTAAGGGAGAATAGCACATATTAATGATGCTATACATTAAAAGCACTCCAAGGGCAAGGATCTGCAAAGCAGCCCAAGGAAAGTATAGAAGAGGTTATGCAATATTAAGAAAGTGCTAGTGGGAAACTTGTTTTGTACCCCGAAACTTGGCACATACAAATTAAGTCAACGTTCCTCCCTAAAATAATGACAGGCATTGCAACCCATAAAACTGTACAGAAATCAATACTGAAGTGCCACACAAGAAGGTACAATTACGAGCATAGAAAATATATATATGTGTGTTTATGTGTTTATGTGATTTACAGCTCTCCCTGACATTTGATGTGAGTATGGTTGAGTTTTGGGACACCAAATTCCCTTTAACAAGGTTGTCTGACCCGCTCAGAGAAGGATGATTTATTTTTATAGCCCTGCCTCCTTGTTAATTATGCAAATGTGACACTTCACCAAAACACATGTTTAAGGTATTATTTTTCATCAGTATACGCGTCTAATAGTGACGGGCTACATTTGGACCTCATACAAGTCACCTTTTAGCATCGTATTTGTAATTTATGTTATGTTGTCTCATGTTACTCAGCTTTTCATGTAGGTTTTGAAGGTATCCTTCCTCGTCGGTATACTTGGCTCACAATGAGAGGCTACAGTTCCATATAATAGAGTTTTATGGACTGTGTATGTTACGTTCTGTTAAGATACTCTGCTTTGAACATACATTTTGAACTTCACTGAATCAAACTTTTAAGGTATCCTCCCCTGTTGGTATTCTTTATTGAAAGCAAGGGGCTAGACCTGCAAAGAGTCATCTTCTAGAGTTGTGTGTACTGTTTATGTTCTGCTGTCTTACATTACTCAGCTTCACTCTGAATTGCACACTTTTAAGGTATCCGTCCACATCCTTATACTTGCTGATAGTGAGTAGCTCCTTTTCAGTTCTCTCAAATGTCATCTTATTGGGTTTCATAAGCTATTCCTGTTATTACATAATATGTTGTTCGGCTTTTATGCTCTGCCAATGACCATTTGTGAGGTTCATTATAGTATTATTTTTGTATCCTACCTATGGTAGCTTTAACAAGCAAATGAGGCGTTCCTACCACTGGCCGGCCTCTAGAGACAACGTTTGTTTAACTTTCTCACACTGCCACCGTTTTGCTCTCTCTCTCTCTCTCTCTTTCTCTATATCTCTGGATTTCTCTCTCAGACATAAACAGTGTACACTGTGTGCAATAAGAATCTGGGACTGAGATGTATATACCCTCCCGCTTCACACCACCATCCACACATACACCCACTCCACAATTACATAATTTGCCTGCAGCCAAGCAGCATAAACTAATCTATTTATTTCATGGTGCTTTGTACTGTCCATAAGGAGAGCAATTGAGAAGTCAATTTGCACTAATAAGGCAACAGTGTCTCACTGCAAAATAGCCCTGATACCCACCAGACCAGCATGCTGACGAGAAAGGGAAAGAAGTGATGGGAGGGGTTGGGAAGCATGCACATAAATATGCACTTATACAGGTGAGAACAAATGCAGTTAATTTATTTATAAACTCATATGCATTAAGCCAAACATACTAAAAAGCAAATACGAGCAATTACATGGCCACCGTAGTGGCTGTGTAGTTATGGTTAAGATGCTGTTTCCATAGGAAGAGCACTTTTTGGGCGACTTATAACTTCGCTCCCCCTGGACTAATCCTCACCAAACTTTGCAAAAAAGTATATGGCCCACTTTGAATTTTTTTGCAAAGTTTGGTGAGGTTTGGTCCAGGGGGGGCAAAGTTATAGGGGGGTCCCAAAACTTATTTTTTTCCCATAGACATAATGGGAAAAAACTTTCCTCACGCCTACAGCCCATACCGCTGGACGGATTTCCACCAAATTTGCGGCAGGAGCGGCGGCTTGGTCCCGAAAGCTTTTTTCTATTTGGTGTAAATCCGTCAACAAGTTTTTTAAAAAATGTCAAAAATGTAAGTGAAAAAAATTAGTGATATCTGTGTCCGCTCCGTGGACAGGACAGGGATTGGGCAAGCGGCTTGCTTGATGTCCGCGGACATGTGACATGCTCTCCCATTGGCTGCGGTGAAGCGTGCAGTGCATTGTATTTTGAAAGACTCCCGCCATCTTTGTTTATCGTTTGCATGAGAGCCGAGGAGCGGGATCTGCCACCTGCATAGTAAGCTCATGCCCTGTGTCTTCCTCCTGTTCCCCCACCCCGCTCATGTCCCGTGTCTTCCTCCCGTTCCGCCACCCCGCTCATGCCCCGTGTCTCCCTCCTGTCCCCCCCAACCCCACTCATGCACCGTGTCTCCCTCCTGTCTCCCCCACCCCCGCTCATGTCCCCCCACCCCCGCTCATGCCCCGTGTCTCCCTCCTGTCCCCCCACCCCCGCTCATGCCCCGTGTCTCTCTTCTGTTCCTCCACCCCCCGCTTACGCCATCGCCACACGGTGGCCTGCGGAGGGCCGAGGAGCGTGATCTGCCGCCTGCACAGTAAACTCATGCCTGTGTCTTCCTCGCGGCGTTCCCCCACCCCCCGCTCATGCCCTGTGTCTCCCCTGTTCCCCCCACCGCCTGCTCATGCCCCGTGTCTCCCTCACGATCCCCTCACCCCCCACTCATGCACCGTGTCTTCCTCCTGTTCTCCCCCAACCCCCGCTCATGCTCCGTGTCTTCCTCCTGTTCTCCCCCACCCCCCGCTCATACCCCGTGTCTTCCTCCTGTTCCCCCCACCCCCGCTCATGCCCCGTGTCTCCCTCCCTTTCCCCCTACCCCCGCTCATGCCCCGTGTCTACCTGATGTTCCCCCCACCCCCCGCTCCTGCCCCGTGTCTCCCTCCTTTCCCCTCCACCCCCCGCTCATGCCCCGTGTCTCCCTCCTGTTCCCCCCTCCCCCTGCTCATGCCCCGTGTCTACCTCCTGTTCCCCCACCCCCCGCTCATACCCTGTGTCTCCCTCCCGTCCCCCCACCACCCGCTCAAGCCCCGTGTCTCCCCTGTTCCCCCCGCTCATACCCCCGTGTCTCCCCCTGTTCACCCCCACCCAACGCTCATGTCCCGTGTCTCCCCTGTTCCACCCTATCCTCCGCTCATGCCCCGTGTCTCCCTCCTGTTCCCCCACCCGCGCTCATGCCCTGTGTCTCCCTGGTTCCCCCACCCCCTGCTTATGCCCCGTGTCTTCCTCCCGTTCCCCCCACCCCCCGCTCCTGCCCTGTGTCTCCCCTGTTCCCCCCCACACCCGCTCCTGCCCCGTGTCTCCCTGTTACCCCCCACCCCCCGCTCATGCCCATTGTCTCCCTCCCGTTCCCCGCCGCTCATGCCCTGTGTCTCCCCTGTTCCCCCCACCCCCTGCTCATGCCCCGTGTCTCCATCCTGTACCCACCACCCCCCGCTCATGCCCCCTGTTTCCCTCCCGGTCCCCCACCCCCTGTTCATGCCCTGTGTCTCCCTCCCGTACCCCCACCCCCGCTCATGCCCTGTGTCTCCCTCCCGTCCCCCCCACCCCCGTTCATGCCTTGTGTCTCCCCTGTTCCCCCACCCCCTGCTCATGCCCCGTGTCTCCCCTGTTCCCCCCCACACACGCTCATGCCCTGTGTCTCCCTCCTGTACCCCTCCACCCCCCGCTCATGCCCAGTGTCTCCCTCCCATCCCCCCAACCCCTGCTCATGCCCCGTGTCTCCCCTCTTCCCCCCCACCCCCTGCTCATGCCCTGTGTCTTTCTCCTTCCCCCCACCCCCCGCTCATACCCTGTGTCTTGATCCTTTTCACCCCCACCCCCGCGCTCATGCCCTGTGTCTCGATCCTTTTCCCCCCACCCCCTGCTCATGCCCCGTGTCTCCCTCCTTTCCCCCCCACCCCCGCTCATGCCCCGTGTCTCCCTCCTTTCCCCCCCCACCCCCCGCTCATGCCCCGTGTCTCCCCTGTTCCCCCCACACCCCACTCATGCCCCGTGTCTCCCTCCCGTTCACCCCCACCCATCGCTCATGCCCCGTGTCTCCCCTGTTCCCCCCACCCCCCGCTCATGGCCCGTGTCTCCCTCCTTTTCCCCCCCACCCTCCGCTCATGCCCCGTGACTCACCTGTTACCCCCCCACCCACCGCTCATGTTCAGTGTCTCCCTCCCGTTCCGCACCACCCCCCACTCATGCCCTGTGTTTCCCCTGTTCCCCACCCCCGCTCATGCCCCGTGTCTCCCTCATTTTCCCCCCACCCCGCGCTCATGCCCTGTGTCTCGATCCTTTTCCCCCCACCCCCTGCTCATGCCCCGTGTCTCCCTCCTTTCCCCCCCACCTCCCGCTCATGCCCCGTGGCTACCTGATGTTCCCCCCACCCCCGCTCATGCCCCGTGTCTCCCTCCTTTTCCCCCCCACCCCCGCTCATGCCCCGTGTCTCCCCTGTTCCCCCCACACCCCACTCATGCCCCGTGTCTCCCTCCCGTTCACCCCCACCCATCGCTCATGCCCCGTGTCTCCCCTGTTCCCCCCACCCCCCGCTCATGGCCCGTGTCTCCCTCCTTTTCCCCCCCACCCTCCGCTCATGCCCCATGACTCACCTGTTACCCCCCCACCCACCGCTCATGTTCAGTGTCTCCCTCCCATTCCCCCACCCCCTGCTCATGCCCTGTGTCTCCCCTGTTCCCCCCACCCCCCGCTCATGCCCCGTGTCTACCTGACGTTCCCCCCACCCCCCGCTCATGCCCCGTGTCTCCCTCCGTTTCCTCCACACTCCCCGCTCATGCCCCGTGTCTCCCTCCTATCCCCCCACCCCCCGCTCATGCCCAATGTCTCCCCTGTTCCCTCCCACCCCCCGCTTATGCCCCGTATCTCCCTCCTTTCCCCCTCACCCCCCACTCATGCCCCGTGTCTCCCTCCTTTTCCCACTCACCCCCCTCTCATACCCCGTGTCTCCCTCCCATTCCCCCACTCCCCGCTCATGCCCGTGTCTCCCTCCCGTTCCCCCCACCCCCCGCTCATGCCCTGTGCCTACCTGAAGTTGCCCCCCACCCCCCGCTCATGCCCCGTGCCTCCCTCCCGTTCCCCCCACCCCCCGCTCATGCCCCATGTCTCCCTCCCGTTCCCCCCACCCCCCGCTCATGCCTCCTGTCTCCCCTGTTCCCTCCCACCCCCCGCTCATGCCCTGTGTCTCCCTCCTTTTCCCCCTCACCCCCCGCTCATGCCCCATGTCTCCCTCCTGTTCCACCATTCCCCGCTCATGCCCCGTGTCTCCCTCCCGTTCCCCCATCCCCCGCTCATGCCCTGTGTCTACCTGACATTCCCCCCACTCCCCCGCTCATGCCACGTGTCTCCCTACCGTTCCCCCACCCCCCGCTCATACCTCGTGTACTCCCCTGTTCCCCCCTGCTCACGCCCTGTGTCTCCCTCCCGTTCACCCTCACCCCCCGCTCACGTCCCGTGTCTCCCCTATTCCCCCAGCCCCACTCATGCCCCGTGTCTCCCTCCTGTTACCCCCCACCCCCCACTCATGCCCTATATCTCCCCTGTATCCCCCCCAGCCCCCGCTCATGCCCCGTGTCTCCCTCCCATTCCCCCCACCCCCCGCTCATGCCCTGTGTCTCCCCTGTTCCCCCCCACCCCCGCTCATGCCCTGTGTCTCCCCTTTTACTCCCCAACCCCGCTCATGCCCGGTGTTTCCCTCCCGTTCCCCCCACCCCTCGTTCATGCCCCATGTCTCCCCTGTTCCCCCCACCCCCGCTCATGCCCCGTGTCTCCCTACCGTTACCCCCCACCCCTCGCTCATGCCCCGTGTCTCCCTCCTGTACACCCCTACCCCCGCGCATGCTCAGTGTCTCCCTCACGTTCCCCCCCAGCCCCCGCTCATGCCCCCTGTCTCCCTGGTTCCCCCTACCCCCTGCTCATGCCCTGTGTTTTCCTCCTGTACCCCCACCCCCGATCATGCCCCGTATCTCCCTCCTGTTCCCCCCTCCCCCCGCTCATGACCGTGTCTCCCCTGTTTCCCCCATCCCCCGCTCATGCCCCATGTCTCCCCTGTTACCCCCACCCCCCGCTCATGTCCCGTGTCTCCCTTCTTTTCCTCCCCATCCCCTGCTCATGCCCCGTATCTCCCTCCTTTTCCCCCCCACTGCTCGCTCATGCCCCGTGTCTCCCATGTTACCCCCCACCCAATGCTCATGCCCAGTGTCTCCCTCCTGTTCCCCCCACCCCCTGCTCATGCCCGTTGTCTACCTGACGTTACCCCCCAACCCCGCTCATGCCCCGTGTCTCCCTCCCGTTCCCCCCACCCCCCGCTCATGCCCCGTGTCTCCCTCCCGTTCCCCCCACCCTCGCTCATGCCTCGTGTCTCCCCTGTTCACCCCGCTCATGCCCCATGTCTCCCTCCGGTTCACCCTCAACTCTGCTCATGTCCTGTGTCTCCCATGTTCCCCCACACCCCCCACTCATGCCCTGTGTCTCCCCTGTTCCCTCACACCCCTGCTCATGCCCCATATCTCACTCCTTTCCCCCCACCCCCGCTCATGCTCTGTGTCTCCCCTGTTACCCCCCACTCCCCACTCATGCGCTGTGTCTCCCTCCTTTTATCCCCTACCCCCTTCCCCCCCCACCCCCCACTCATGCCCCGTGTCTCCCTCCTTTTCCCCCTCACCCCCCGCTCATGCCCCATGTCTCCCTCCCGTTCCCCCCACCCCCACTCATTCCCTGTGTCTCCCTCCCGTTCCCCCCACCCCCCACTCATGCTCTGTGTCTACCTGACGTTGCCCCCCACCCCCCACTCATGCCCCGTGTTTCCCTCCCGTTGCCCCACCCCCCGCTCATGCCCTGTGTCTCCCTCCCGTTCTCCCTAGCCCCCGCTTATCCCTCGTGTCTCCCCCTGTCCCCCCGCTCATGCCCCGTGTCTCCCCTGTTCCCCCCTCCCCATGCTCATGCCCCGTGTCTCCCCTGTTCCCCTCCACTCATGCGCCGTGTCTCCCCTGTTCCCCCCCGATCATGCCCCGTGTCTCCCCTGTTCCCCCCCACCCCGCACATGCCCCATGTCTCCCCTGTCCCCTACACCCCCCGCTCATGCCCCGTGTCTCCCTTCTTATTCCCCCCACCCCCCGCTCATGCCCTGTGTCTCCCCTGTTCCCCCCCACCCCCGCTCATGCCCTGTGTCTCCCCTTATACTCCCCAACCCCGCTCATGCCCGGTGTTTCCCTCCCGTTCCCCCCACCCCTCGTTCATGCCCCATGTCTCCCCTGTTCCCCCCACCCCCGCTCATGCCCCGTGTCTCCCTCCCGTTCCCCCCACCCCCACTCATTCCCTGTGTCTCCCTCCCGTTCCCCCCACCCCCCACTCATGCTCTGTGTCTACCTGACGTTGCCCCCCACCCCCCACTCATGCCCCGTGTTTCCCTCCCATTCCCCCACCCCCCGCTCATGCCCTGTGTCTCCCTCCCGTTCTCCCTAGCCCCCGCTTATGCCTCGTGTCTCCCCCTTTCCCCCCGCTCATGCCCCGTGTCTCCCCTGTTCCCCCCCTCCCCATGCTCATGCCCCGTGTCTCCCCTGTTCCCCTCCACTCATGCGCCGTGTCTCCCCTGTTCCCCCCCCGATCATGCCCCGTGTCTCCCCTGTTCCCCCCCACCCCCGCACATGCCCCATGTCTCCCCTGTCCCCTACACCCCCCGCTCATGCCCCGTGTCTACCTCCCGTTCCCCCACCCCCTGCTCATGCCCTGTGTCTCCCCTGTTGCCCCCCACCCCCCGCTCATGCCCCGTGTCTCCCCTGTTACCCCTCGCTCATGCCCAGTGTCTCCCTCCCGTTCCCCCAACCCTCACTCATGCCTCATGTCTCCTGTGTTCCCCCATCCCCTGCTCATGCCCCGTATCTCCATCCTTTTCCCCCCCACCGCCCGCTCATGCCCCATGTCTCCCATGTTACCCCCCACCCCCGGCTCATGCCCAGTGTCTCCCTCCTGTTCCCCCCACCCCCGCTCATGCCCCGTGTCTCCCCTTTTACTCCCCAACCCTGCTCATGCCCGGTGTTTCCCTCCCGTTCCCCCCACCCTCGTTCATGCCCCATGTCTCCCCTTTTCCCCCCCACCGCCCGCTCATGCCCCATGTCTCCCATGTTACCCCCCACCCCCACTCATTCCCTGTGCCTCCCTCCCGTTCCCCCCACCCCCCACTCATGCCCCGTGTTTCCCTCCCGTTCCCCCACCCCCCGCTCATGCCCTGTGTCTCCCTCCCGTTCTCCCTAGCCCCCGCTTATGCCTCGTGTCTCCCCCTGTCCCCCCGCTCATGCCCCGTGTCTCCCCTGTTCCCCCCCTCCCAATGCTCATGCCCCGTGTCTCCCCTGTTCCCCTCCACTCATGTGCCGTGTCTCCCCTGTTCCCCCCCGATCATGCCCCGTGTCTCCCCTGTTCCCCCCCACCCCCGCACATGCCCCATGTCTCCCCTGTCCCCTACACCCCCCGCTCATGCCCCGTGTCTACCTCCCGTTCCCCCACCCCCTGCTCATGCCCTGTGTCTCCCCTGTTGCCCCCCACCCCCCGCTCATGCCCCGTGTCTCCCCTGTTACCCCTCGCTCATGCCCAGTGTCTCCCTCCCGTTCCCCCACCCCTCACTCATGCCTCATGTCTCCTGTGTTCCCCCATCCCCTGCTCATGCCCCGTATCTCCATCCTTTTCCCCCCCACCGCCCGCTCATGCCCCATGTCTCCCATGTTACCCCCCACCCCCGGCTCATGCCCAGTGTCTCCCTCCTGTTCCCCCCACCCCCGCTCATGCCCCGTGTCTCCCCTTTTACTCCCCAACCCCGCTCATGCCCGGTGTTTCCCTCCCGTTCCCCCCACCCTCGTTCATGCCCCATGTCTCCCCTGTTCCCCCCCACCCCCGCTCATGCCCCGTGTCTCCCTCCCGTTCCCCCCACCCCTCGCTCATGCCCCGTGTCTCCCTCCTGTACACCCCCACCCCCACGCATGCTCAGTGTCTCCCTCACGTTCCCCCCCATCCCCCGCTCATGCCCCCTGTCTCCCTGGTTCCCCCTACCCCCCTGCTCATGCCCTGTGTTTTCCTCCTGTACCCCCACCCCCCGATCATGCCCCGTATCTCCCTCCTGTTCCCCCCTCCCCCCGCTCATGACCGTGTCTCCCCTGTTTCCCCCATCCCCCGCTCATGCCCCATGTCTCCCCTGTTCCCCCCACCCCCCGCTCATGCCCCGTGTCTCCCTTCTTTTCCTCCCCATCCCCTGCTCATGCCCCGTATCTCCCTCCTTTTCCCCCCCACTGCTCGCTCATGCCCCGTGTCTCCCATGTTACCCCCCACCCAATGCTCATGCCCAGTGTCTCCCTCCTGTTCCCCCCACCCCCCGCTCATGCCCGTTGTCTACCTGACGTTACCCCCAACCCAGCTCATGCCCCGTGTCTCCCTCCCGTTCCCCCCAACCCCCGCTCATGCCCCGTGTCCCCCTCCCGTTCCCCCCACCCCCGCTCATGCCTCGTGTCTCCCCTGTTCACCCCGCTCATGCCCCATGTCTCCCTCCCGTTCACCCTCACCTCCGCTCATGTCCTGTGTCTCCCATGTTCCCCCACACCCCCCACTCATGCCCTGTGTCTCCCCTGTTCCCTCACACCCCCGCTCACGCCCCATATCTCACTCCTTTCCCCCCACCCCCTCTCATGCTCTGTGTCTCCCCTGTTACCCCCCACTCCCCACTCATGTGCTGTGTCTCCCTCCTTTTCTCGCCCACCCCCCTTTCCCCCCACCCCCCACTCATGCCCCGTGTCTCCCTCCTTTTCCCCCTCACCCCCCGCTCATGCCCCATGTCTCCCTCCCGTTCCCCCCACCCCCGCTCATGCCCTGTGTCTCCCTCCCGTTCCCCCCACCCCCCACTCATGCTCTGTGTCTACCTGACGTTGCCCCCCACCCCCCACTTATGCCCCGTGTTTCCCTCCCGTTCCCCCACCCCCCGCTCATGCCCCGTGTCTCCCTCCCGTTCCCCCCAGCCCCCGCTTATGCCTCGTGTCTTCCCCTGTCCCCCCGCTCATGCCCCGTGTCTCCCTCCCATTCACACTCACCCCCGCTCATGTCCCGTGTCTCCCCTGTTCCCCCCACCCCCCACTCATGCCCCGTGTCTCCCTCCTGTTCCCCCCCACCCCCCGCTCATGCCCTGTGTCTCCCCTGTTCCCCCCACACCCCACTCATGCCCCGTGTCTACCTCCCATTCCCCACCCCCCGCTCATGCCCTGTGCCTCCCCTGTTCCCCCCTCCCCATGCTCATGCCCCGTGTCTCCCTGTTTCCCCCCACTCATGCGCCGTGTCTCCCCTGTTCCTCCCCACGATCATGCCCCATGTATCCCCTGTTCCCCCCCACCCCCGCACATGCCCCATGTCTCCCCTGTCCCCTACACCCCCCGCTCATGCCCCGTGTCTACCTCCCGTTCCCCCACCCCCTGCTCATGCCCTGTGTCTCCCCTGTTGCCCCCCACCCCCCGCTCATGCCCCGTGTCTCCCCTGTTACCCCTCGCTCATGCCCAGTGTCTCCCTCCTGTTCCCCCACCCCTCACTCATGCCTCATGTCTCCCCTGTTCCCCCCACCTCTGCTCATGCCCCGTGTCTACCTCCCGTTCCCCCCCACCCCCCGCTCATGCCCCATGTCTCCCTCCTGTACCCCCCCACCCCCGCTCATTGTTCCCCCCACCCCCGCTCATGCCCTGTGTCTCCCTTCCATTCCCCCCTCCCCCGCTCATGACTGTGTCTCCCTCCCGTTCCCCCCACCCCTCCCTCATGCCCCATGTCTCCCCTGTTCCCCCCACCCCCGCTCATGCCCCATGTCTCCCTCCTTTTCCCCCCCACCCCCCACTCATGCCCCGTGTCTCCCTCCTTTTCCCCTTCACCCCCGCTCATTCCCCGTGTCTCCCTCCAGTTCCCCCCACCCCCGCTCATGCCCTGTGTCTCCCTCCCGTTCCCCCAACCCCCCGCTCATGCTCTGTGTCTACCTGACGTTGCCCCCCACCCCCCACTCATGCCCTGTGTTTTGCTCCCGTTCCCCCACCCCCCGCTCATGCCCCGTGTCTCCCTCCCGTTCCCCCCACCCCCCGCTTATGCCTCGTGTCTCCCCCTGTTCCCCCCCGCTCATGCCCCGTGTCTCCCTCCCGTTCACACTCCCCCCCTGCTCATGTCCGGTGTCTCCCCTGTTCCCCCCACCCCCCACTCATGCCCCGTGTCTCCCTCCTGTTCCCGCCACCCCCCGCTCATGCCCTGTGTCTCCCCTGTTCCCCCCCACCCCCCGCTCATGCCCTGTGTCTCCCTCCCATTCCCCCCACCACCCGCACATGCCCTGTCTCTCCCCTGTTCCCCCACCCCCCGCTCATGCCCCATGTCTCCCCTGTTCCCCCATCCCCCTGCTCATGCCCCGTGTCTCCCCTGTTCCCCCCCACCCCCCACTCATGCACCGTGTCTCCCCTGTTCCACCCACCCCCGATCATGCCCCTTGTCTCCCCTGTTCCCCCCCCACCCCTGCACATGCCCCATGCCTCCCCTGTCCCCTCCACCCCCAGCTCATGCCCCGTGTCTACCTCCCGTTCCCCCCCACCCCCTGTTCATGCCCTGTGTCTGCCCTGTTCCCCCCCACCCCCCGCTCATGCCCCGTGTCGCCCTCCCATTCCCCCCACCCCCACTCATGCCCTGTGTCTCCCCTGTCCCCCCCACCCGCCGCTCATGCCCCGTGTCTCCCCTGTTACCCCTCGCTCATGCCCAGTGTCTCCCTCCCGTTCCCCCACCCCTCGCTCATGCCTCATGTCTCCCCTGTTCCCCCCACCCCCGCTCATGCTCTGTGTCTCCCTCCCGTTCCCCCCCACCCCCCGCTCATGCCCCATGTCTCCCTCCTGTACCCCCCCACCCCCGCTCATGCCCAGTGTCTCCCTCCCGTTCCCCACCCTCCGCTCATGCCCCGTATCTCCCCTGTTCCCCCCACCCCCGCTCATGCCCCGTGTCTCCCTCCCGTTCCCCCCTCCACCCGCTCATGACTGTGTCTCCCTCCCGTTCCCCCAACCCCTCGCTCATGCCCCATGTCTCCCCTGTTCCCCCCTCCACCCGCTCATGACTGTGTCTCCCTCCCGTTCCCCCAACCCCTCGCTCATGCCCCATGTCTCCCCTGTTCCCCCCTCCACCCGCTCATGACTGTGTCTCCCTCCCGTTCCCCCAACCCCTCGCGCATGCCCCATGTCTCCCCTGTTCCCCCCAACCCCGCTCATGCCCATTTTCTCCCTCCCGTTCCCCCATCCCCTGCTCATGCCCCGTATCTCCATCCTTTTCCCCCCCACCGCCCGCTCATTCCCCGTGTCTCCCTCCTGTTCCCCCCACCCCCTCATGCCTGTTGTCTACCTGACGTTACCCCCCACCCCCGCTCATGCCCCGTGTCTCCCTCCCGTTCCCCCCACCCCCACTCATGCCCCGTGTCTCCCTCCCGTTCCCCCCACCCCCGCTTATGCTTCGTGTCTCCCCTGTTCCCCCCGCTCATGCCCCATGTCTCCCTCCCGTTCACCCTCACCCCTGCTCATGTCCTGTGTCTCCCCTGTTCCCCCACACCCCCCACTCCTGCCCTGTGTCTCCCCTGTTCCCTCACACCCCCGCTCATGCCCCGTAATTCCCTCCTTTCCCCCCCACCCCCGCTCATGCTCTGTGTCTCCCCTGTTACCCCCCACTCCCCACTCATGCACTGTGTCTCCCTCCTTTTCCCCCCCACCCCCCGCTCATGCCCCGTGTTTCCCTCCTTTTCCCCCTCACCCCCGCTCATGCCCCGTGTCTCCATCCCGTTCCCCCCACCCCCACTCATGCCCTGTGTCTCCCTCCCGTTCCCCCCACCCCCCGCTCATGCTCTGTGTCTACGTGACGTTGCCCCCCACTCATGCCCCGTGTCTCCCTCCCGTTCCCCCACCCCCCGCTCATGCCCCCTGTCTCCCTCCCGTTCCCCCCACCCCCCGCTTATGCCTCGTGTCTCCCCCTGTTCCCCCCGCTCATGCCCCATGTCTCCCTCCCGTTCACACTCACCCCCGCTCATGTCCCGTGTCTCCCCTGTTCCCCCCACCCCCACTCATGCCCCGTGTCTCCCTCCTGTTCCCCCCCACCCCCCGCTCATGCCCTGTGTCTCCCCTGTTCCCCCCCACCCCCCGCTCATGCCCCGTGTCTCCCTCCCATTCCCCCCCACCCCCCGCTCATGCCCTGTGTCTCCCCTGTTCCCCCCCAACCCCCGCTCATGCCCCATGTCTCCCCTGTTCCCCCCCTCCCCCTGCTCATGCCCCATGTCTCCCCTGTTCCCCCCCACCCCCCGCTCATGCACCGTGTCTCCCCTCTTCCCCCCACCCCCGATCACGGCCCGTGTCTCCACTGTTCCCCCCCACCCCAGCACATGCCCCATGTCTCCCCTGTCCCCTCCACCCCCCGCTCATGCCCCGTGTCTACCTTCCATTCCCCCCCACCCCCTGCTCATGCCCTGTGTCTCCCCTGTTCCCCCCACCCCCCGCTCATGCCCCGTGTCGCACTCCCATTCCCCCCCACCCCCGCTCATGCCCTGTGTCTTCCCCTGTTCCCACCTGTTACCCCTCGCTCATGCCCAGTGTCTCCCTCCCGTTCCCCCACCCCTCGCTCATGCCTCATGTCTCCCCTGTTCCCCCCACCCCCACTCATGCCCCGTGTCTCCCTCCCGTTCCCCTCCACCCCCTGCTCATGCCCCATGTCTCCCTCCTGTACCCCCCCACCCCCGCTCATGCCCAGTGTCTCCCTCCCATTCCCCCCCACCGCCCGCTCATGCCCTGTAACGCCCCTGTTCCCCCACCCCCGCTCATGCCCCATGTCTCCCTCCCGTTCCCCCCTCCCCCTGCTCATGACTGTGTCTCCCTCCCGTTCCCCCATCCCTCGCTCATGCCCATGTCTCCCTTGTTCCCCCCACCCCCGCTCATGCCCCGTGTCTCCCTCCCGTTCCCCCCTCGCTCATGCCCCGTGTCTCCCTCCTGTACCCCCCACCCCGCTCATGCCCATTTTCTCCCTCCCGTTCCCCCCCAGCCCCCGCTCATGCCCCGTGTCTCCCTCCTGTTCCCCCCCGCCCCCCCCCCATGCCCTGTGTCTCCCCTGTTCCCCCCACACCCTGATCATGCACCGTGTCTCCCGTGTTCCCCCGCACGCCCGCTAGAATGCAGATAAGTGTACGGTTAAGAGGGTAACTCGGAGGCAAGTAGGTAGATTTTCGGGGCCATTACACAACCATACCTCTAATAAATCTAGTACGTATTCCAAAGTACCAGAAGCAGCCATTGCTGGAACATGCTTGTTGACACAAGATGTATTATTGTCTTTTCTTCCCTCTTTCTAGATCAGCATTCCATCTGTTCCATTGTCTACCATTTTACATGCCTCCCTTCTTCTGCAATGATATTGCCTCTACTACAATCCCACTGTACCTTTCCAATGTGCTAGTTCGGTGCATCCATATCATACTTCTGCTTTCACCACTGCCTACCTTACTCTGTTCTTCTCTCATCTTCCACAATTAAGTATGATCTGGCTATGCCATTTTATCAGAGAAGGATGATTTTTTTTATAGCTCTGCCTCCTTGTTAATTATGCAAATGTGACACTTCACCAAAACACATGTTTAAGGTATTATTTTTCATCAGTATACGCGTCTAATAGTGACGGGCTACATTTGGACCTCATACATGTCACCTTTTAGCATCGTATTTGTAATTTATGTTATGTTGTCTCATGTTACTCAGCTTTTCATGTAAGTTTTGAAGGTATCCTTCCTCGTCGGTATACTTGGCTCACAATGAGAGGCTACAGTGCCATATAATAGAGTTTTATGGACTGCGTATGTTACGTTCTGTTAAGATACTCTGCTTTGAACATACATTTTGAACTTCACTGAATCAAACATTTAAGGTATCCTCCCCTGTTGGTATTCTTTATTGAAAGCAAGGGGCTAGACCTGCAAAGAGTCATCTTCTAGAGTTGTGTGTACTGTTTATGTTCTGCTGTCTTACATTACTCAGCTTCACTCTGAATTGCACACTTTTAAGGTATCCGTCCACATCCTTATACTTGCTGATAGTGAGTAGCTCCTTTTCAGTTCTCTCAAATGTCATCTTATTGGGTTTCATAAGCTATTCCTGTTATTACATAATATGTTGTTCGGCTTTTATGCTCTGCCAATGACCATTTGTGAGGTTCATTATAGTATTATTTTTGTATCCTACCTATGGTAGCTTTAACAAGCAAATGAGGCGTTCCTACCACTGGCCGGCCTCTAGAGACAACGTTTGTTTAACTTTCTCACTCTGCCACCGTTTTGCTCTCTCTCTCTCTCTCTCTTTCTCTATATCTCTGGATTTCTCTCTCAGACATAAACAGTGTACACTGTGTGCAATAAGAATCTGGGACTGAGATGTATATACCCTCCCGCTTCACACCACCATCCACACATACACCCACTCCACAATTACATAATTTGCCTGCAGCCAAGCAGCATAAACTAATCTATTTATTTCATGGTGCTTTGTACTGTCCTTAAGGAGAGCAATTGAGAAGTCAATTTGCACTAATAAGGCAACAGTGTCTCACTGCAAAATAGCCCTGAGACCCACCAGACCAGCATGCTGACGAGAAAGGGAAAGAAGTGATGGGAGGGGTTGGGAAGCATGCACATAAATATGCACTTATACAGGTAAGAACAAATGCAGTTAATTTATTTATAAACTCATATGCATTAAGCCAAACATACTAACAAGCAAATACGAGTAATTACATGGCCACGGTAGTGGCCGTGTAGTTATGGTTAAGTTGCTGTTTCCATAGGAAGAGCACTTTTTGGGCGACTTATAACTTCGCTCCCCCTGGACTAATCCTCACCAAACTTTGCAAAAAAGTATATGGCCCACTTTGAATTTTTTTGCAAAGTTTGGTGAGGTTTGGTCCAGGGGGGGCAAAGTTATAGGGGGGGTCCCAAAACTTATTTTTTTCCCATAGACATAATGGGAAAAAACTTTCCTCACGCCTACAGCCCATACCGCTGGACGGATTTCCACCAAATATGCGGCAGGAGCGGCGGCATGGTCCCGAAAGCTTTTTTTTATTTGGTGTAAATCCGTCAAGAAGTTTTTTAAAAAATGTCAAAAATGTAAGTGAAAAAAATTAGTGATATCTGTGTCCGCTCCGCGGACAGGACAGGGATTGGGCAAGCGGCTTGCTTGATGTAGGCGGACATGTGACGTGCTCTCCCATTGGCTGTGGTGAAGCGTGCAGTGCATTGTATTTTGAAAGACGCCCGCCATCTTTGTTTATCGTTTGCATGAGAGCCGAGGAGCGGTATCTGCCGCCTGCATAGTAAGCTCATGCCCTGTGTCTTCCTCCTGTTCCCCCACCCCGCTCATGTCCCGTGTCTTCCTCCTGTTCCCCCACCCCGCTCATGCCCCGTGTCTCCCCCACCCCCGCTCATGTCCCGTGTCACCCTCCTGTCCCCCCCCACCCCCGCTCATGCCCCGTGTCCCCCTCCTGTCCCCCCTACCCCCGCTCATGCCCCGTGTCTCTCTTTTGTTCCTCCACCCCCCGCTCACGCCATCGCCACACGGTGGCCTGCGGAGGGCCGAGGAGCGTGATCTGCCGCCTGCACAGTAAACTCATGCCTGTGTCTTCCTCGCGTTCCCCCACCCCCCGCTCATGCCCTGTGTCTCCCCTGTTCCCCCCACCGCCTGCTCATGCCCAGTGTCTCCCTCACGATCCCCCCACCCCCCACTCATGCACCGTGTCTTCCTCCTGTTCTCCCCCAACCCCCGCTCATGCTCCGTGTCTTCCTCCTATTCTCCCCCACCCCCCGCTCATACCCCGTGTCTTCCTCTTGTTCCCCCCACCCCCTGCTCATGCCCCGTGTCTCCCTCCTGTTCCCCCCACCCCCGCTCATGCCCCGTGTCTCCCTCCCTTTCCCCCCACCCCCGCTCATGCCACGTGTCTTCCTGATGTTCCCCCCACCCCCGCTCCTGCCCCGTGTCTCCCTCCTTTCCCCTCCACTGCCCGCTCATGCCCCGTGTCTCCCTCCTTTTTCCCCCATCCCCTGCTCATGCTCTGTGTCTCCCCTGTTCCCCCCACCCCCCACTCATGCCCAGTGTCTCCCTCCTTTCCCCCTCATCCCCCGCTCATGCCCGTGTCTCCCTCCTTTCCCCCCCACCCCCCGCTCATGCCCCGTGTCTCCCCTGTTCCCCCCACCCCCCGCTTATGCCCCGTGTCTCCCTCCTGTTCCCCCCACCCCCTGCTCATACCCTGTGTCTCCCTCCCGTTCCCCCCACCCCCCACTCATGCCCCGTGTCTCCCTCCTTTTCCCCCTCACCCCCCGCTCATGCCCCATGTCTCCCTCCCGTTCCCCCCACCCCCGCTCATGCCCTGTATCTCCCTCCCGTTCCCCCACCCCCCGCTTATGCCCCGTGTCTCCCTCCCGTTCCCCCCAGCCCCCGCTTATGCCTCGTGTCTTCCCCTGTCCCCCCGCTCATGCCCCGTGTCTCCCTCCCGTTCACACTCACCCCCGCTCATGTCCCCTGTCTCCCCTGTTCCCCCCCACCCCCCACTCATGCCCCGTGTCTCCCTCCTGTTCCCCCCCACCCCCCGCTCATGCCCTGTGTCTCCCCTGTTCCCCCCACACCCCACTCATGCCCCGTGTCTACCTCCCATTCCCCACCCCCCGCTCATGCCCTGTGCCTCCCCTGTTCCCCCCTCCCCATGCTCATGCCCCGTGTCTCCCTGTTCCCCCCAACTCATGCGCCGTGTCTCCCCTGTTCCCCCCCACGATCATGCCCCATGTATCCCCTGTTCCCCCCCACCCCCGCACATGCCCCATGTCTCCCCTGTCCCCTACACCCCCCGCTCATGCCCCGTGTCTACCTCCCGTTCCCCCACCCCCTGCTCATGCCCTGTGTCTCCCCTGTTGCCCCCCACCCCCCGCTCATGCCCCATGTCTCCCCTGTTACCCCTCGCTCATGCCCAGTGTCTCCCTCCTGTTCCCCCACCCCTCACTCATGCCTCATGTCTCCCCTGTTCCCCCCACCTCTGCTCATGCCCCGTGTCTACCTCCCGTTCCCCCCCACCCCCCGCTCATGCCCCATGTCTCCCTTCTGTACCCCCCCACCCCCGCTCATTGTTCCCCCGACCCCCGCTCATGCCCTGTGTCTCCCTTCCATTCCCCCCTCCCCCGCTCATGACTGTGTCTCCCTCCCGTTCCCCCCACCCCTCCCTCATGCCCCATGTCTCCCCTGTTCCCCCCACCCCCGCTCATGCCCCATGTCTCCCTCCTTTTCCCCCCCACCCCCACTCATGCCCCGTGTCTCCCTCCTTTTCCCCTTCACCCCCGCTCATGCCCCGTGTCTCCCTCCAGTTCCCCCCACCCCCGCTCATGCCCTGTGTCTCCCTACCGTTCCCCCCACCCCCCGCTCATGCTCTGTGTCTACCTGACGTTGCCCCCCACCCCCCACTCATGCCCTGTGTTTTGCTCCCGTTCCCCCACCCCCCGCTTATGCCTCGTGTCTCCCCCTGTTCCCCCCCGCTCATGCCCCGTGTCTCCCTCCCGTTCACACTCCCCCCCTGCTCATGTCCGGTGTCTCCCCTGTTCCCCCCCACCCCCCACTCATGCCCCGTGTCTCCCTCCTGTTCCCGCCACCCCCCGCTCATGCCCTGTGTCTCCCCTGTTCCCCCCCACCCCCCGCTCATGCCCTGTGTCTCCCTCCCATTCCCCCCACCACCCGCACATGCCCTGTCTCTCCCCTGTTCCCCCCACCCCCCGCTCATGCCCCATGTCTCCCCTGTTCCCTCATCCCCCTGCTCATGCCCCCTGTCTCCCCTGTTCCCCCCCACCCCCCACTCATGCACCGTGTCTCCCCTGTTCCACCCACCCCCGATCATGCCCCTTGTCTCCCCTGTTCCCCCCCCACCCCTGCACATGCCCCATGCCTCCCCTGTCCCCTCCACCCCCAGCTCATGCCCCGTGTCTACCTCCCGTTCCCCCCACCCCCTGTTCATGCCCTGTGTCTCCCCTGTTCCCCCCCACCCCCCGCTCATGCCCCGTGTCGCCCTCCCATTCCCCCCACCCCCACTCATGCCCTGTGTCTCCCCTGTCCCCCCCACCCCCCGCTCATGCCCCGTGTCTCCCCTGTTACCCCTCGCTCATGCCCAGTGTCTCCCTCCCGTTCCCCCACCCCTCGCTCATGCCTCATGTCTCCCCTGTTCCCCCCACCCCCGCTCATGCTCTGTGTCTCCCTCCCGTTCCCCCCCACCCCCCGCTCATGCCCCATGTCTCCCTCCTGTACCCCCCCACCCCCGCTCATGCCCAGTGTCTCCCTCCCGTTCCCCCCCACCCTCCGCTCATGCCCCGTATCTCCCCTGTTCCCCCCACCCCCGCTCATGCCCCGTGTCTCCCTCCCGTTCCCCCCTCCACCCGCTCATGACTGTGTCTCCCTCCCGTTCCCCCAACCCCTCGCTCATGCCCCATGTCTCCCCTGTTCCCCCCACCCCTGCTCATGCCCCGTGTCTCCCTCCCGTTCCCCCCCCCTCATGCCCCGTGTCTCCCTCCTGTACCCCCCACCCCCGCTCATGCCCATTTTCTCCCTCCCGTTCCCCCATCCCCTGCTCATGCCCCGTATCTCCATCCTTTTCCCCCCCACCGCCCGCTCATGCCCCGTGTCTCCCTCCTGTTCCCCCCACCCCCTCATGCCTGTTGTCTACCTGACGTTACCCCCCACCCCCGCTCATGCCCCGTGTCTCCCTCCCGTTCCCCCCACCCCCACTCATGCCCCGTGTCTCCCTCCCGTTCCCCCCACCCCCGCTTATGCTTCGTGTCTCCCCTGTTCCCCCCGCTCATGCCCCATGTCTCCCTCCCGTTCACCCTCACCCCTGCTCATGTCCTGTGTCTCCCCTGTTCCCCCACACTCCCCACTCCTGCCCTGTGTCTCCCCTGTTCCCTCACACCCCCGCTCATGCCCCTTAATTCCCTCCTTTCCCCCCCACCCCCGCTCATGCTCTGTGCCTCCCCTGTTACCCCCCACTCCCCACTCATGCACTGTGTCTCCCTCCTTTTCCCCCCCACCCCCCGCTCATGCCCCGTGTTTCCCTCCTTTTCCCCCTCACCCCCGCTCATGCCCCGTGTCTCCATCCCGTTCCCCCCACCCCCACTCATGCCCTGTGTCTCCCTCCCGTTCCCCCCACCCCCCGCTCATGCTCTGTGTCTACGTGACGTTGCCCCCCACTCATGCCCCGTGTCTCCCTCCCGTTCCCCCACCCCCCGCTCATGCCCCCTGTCTCCCTCCCGTTCCCCCCACCCCCCGCTTATGCCTCGTGTCTCCCCCTGTTCCCCCCGCTCATGCCCCATGTCTCTCTCCCGTTCACACTCACCCCCGCTCATGTCCCGTGTCTCCCCTGTTCCCCCACCCCCACTCATGCCCCATGTCTCCCTCCTGTTCCCCCCCACCCCCCGCTCATGCCCTGTGTCTCCCCTGTTCCCCCCCACCCCCCGCTCATGCCCCGTGTCTCCCTCCCATTCCCCCCCACCCCCCGCTCATGCCCTGTGTCTCCCCTGTTCCCCCCCAACCCCCGCTCATGCCCCATGTCTCCCCTGTTCCCCCCCTCCCCCTGCTCATGCCCCGTGTCTCCCCTGTTCCCCCCCACCCCCGCTCATGCACCGTGTCTCCCCTCTTCCCCCCACCCCCGATCACGCCCCGTGTCTCCACTGTTCCCCCCACCCCCGCACATGCCCCATGTCTCCCCTGTCCCCTCCACCCCCCGCTCATGCCCCGTGTCTACCTCCCATTCCCCCCCACCCCCTGCTCATGCCCTGTGTCTCCCCTGTTCCCCCCACCCCCCGCTCATGCCCCGTGTCGCACTCCCATTCCCCCCCACCCCCGCTCATGCCCTGTGTCTTCCCCTGTTCCCCCCTGTTACCCCTCGCTCATGCCCAATGTCTCCCTCCCGTTCCCCCACCCCTCGCTCATGCCTCATGTCTCCCCTGTTCCCCCCACCCCCACTCATGCCCCGTGTCTCCCTCCCGTTCCCCTCCACCCCCTGCTCATGCCCCATGTCTCCCTCCTGTTCCCCCCCACCCCGCTCATGCCCAGTGTCTCCCTCCCGTTCCCCCCCACCCCCCGCTCATGCCCCGTAACGCCCCTGTTCCCCCCACCCCCGCTCATGCCCCATGTCTCCCTCCCGTTCCCCCCTCCCCCCGCTCATGACTGTGTCTCCCTCCCGTTCCCCCATCCTTCGCTCATGCCCATGTCTCCCTTGTTCCCCCCACCCCCGCTCATGCCCCGTGTCTCCCTCCCGTTCCCCCCTCGCTCATGCCCCGTGTCTCCCTCCTGTACCCCCCACCCCGCTCATGCCCATTTTCTCCCTCCCGTTCCCCCCCAGCCCCCGCTCATGCCCCGTGTCTCCCTCCTGTTCCCCTCCGCCCCCCGCTCATGCCCTGTGTCTCACCTGTTCCCCCCACACCCTGATCATGCACCGTGTCTCCCGTGTTCCCCCGCACGCCCGCTAGAATGCAGATAAGTGTACGGTTAAGAGGGTAACTCGGAGGCAAGTAGGTAGATTTTCGGGGCCATTACACAACCATACCTCTACTAAATCTAGTACGTATTCCAAAGTACCAGAAGCAGCCATTGCTGGAACATGCTTGTTGACACAAGATGTATTATTGTCTTTTCTTCCCTCTTTCTAGATCAGCATTCCATCTGTTCCATTGTCTACCATTTTACATGCCTCCCTTCTTCTGCAATGATATTGCCTCTACTACAATCCCACTGTACCTTTCCAATGTGCTAGTTCGGTGCATCCATATCATACTTCTGCTTTCACCACTGCCTACCTTACTCTGTTCTTCTCTCATCTTCCACAATTAAGTATGATCTGGCTATGCCATTTTATCAGAGAAGGATGATTTTTTTTTATAGCTCTGCCTCCTTGTTAATTATGCAAATGTGACACTTCACCAAAACACATGTTTAAGGTATTATTTTTCATCAGTATACGCGTCTAATAGTGACGGGCTACATTTGGACCTCATACATGTCACCTTTTAGCATCGTATTTGTAATTTATGTTATGTTGTCTCATGTTACTCAGCTTTTTATGTAAGTTTTGAAGGTATCCTTCCTCGTCGGTATACTTGGCTCACAATGAGAGGCTACAGTGCCATATAATAGAGTTTTATGGACTGTGTATGTTACGTTCTGTTAAGATACTCTGCTTTGAACATACATTTTGAACTTCACTGAATCAAACTTTTAAGGTATCCTCCCCTGTTGGTATTCTTTATTGAAAGCAAGGGGCTAGACCTGCAAAGAGTCATCTTCTAGAGTTGTGTGTACTGTTTATGTTCTGCTGTCTTACATTACTCAGCTTCACTCTGAATTGCACACTTTTAAGGTATCCGTCCACATCCTTATACTTGCTGATAGTGAGTAGCTCCTTTTCAGTTCTCTCAAATGTCATCTTATTGGGTTTCATAAGCTATTCCTGTTATTACATAATATGTTGTTCGGCTTTTATGCTCTGCCAATGACCATTTGTGAGGTTCATTATAGTATTATTTTTGTATCCTACCTATGGTAGCTTTAACAAGCAAATGAGGCGTTCCTACCACTGGCCGGCCTCTAGAGACAACGTTTGTTTAACTTTCTCACACTGCCACCGTTTTGCTCTCTCTCTCTCTCTCTCTTTCTCTATATCTCTGGATTTCTCTCTCAGACATAAACAGTGTACACTGTGTGCAATAAGAATCTGGGACTGAGATGTATATACCCTCCCGCTTCACACCATCATCCACACATACACCCACTCCACAATTACATAATTTGCCTGCAGCCAAGCAGCATAAACTAATCTATTTATTTCATGGTGCTTTGTACTGTCCTTAAGGAGAGCAATTGAGAAGTCAATTTGCACTAATAAGGCAACAGTGTCTCACTGCAAAATAGCCCTGAGACCCACCAGACCAGCATGCTGACGAGAAAGGGAAAGAAGTGATGGGAGGGGTTGGGAAGCATGCACATAAATATGCACTTATACAGGTAAGAACAAATGCAGTTAATTTATTTATAAACTCATATGCATTAAGCCAAACATACTAACAAGCAAATACGAGTAATTACATGGCCACGGTAGTGGCCGTGTAGTTATGGTTAAGTTGCTGTTTCCATAGGAAGAGCACTTTTTGGGCGACTTATAACTTCGCTCCCCCTGGACTAATCCTCACCAAACTTTGCAAAAAAGTATATGGCCCACTTTGAATTTTTTTGCAAAGTTTGGTGAGGTTTGGTCCAGGGGGGGCAAAGTTATAGGGGGGGTCCCAAAACTTATTTTTTTCCCATAGACATAATGGGAAAAAACTTTCCTCACACCTACAGCCCATACCGCTGGACGGATTTCCACCAAATATGCGGCAGGAGCGGCGGCATGGTCCCGAAAGCTTTTTTTTATTTGGTGTAAATCCGTCAAGAAGTTTTTTAAAAAATGTCAAAAATGTAAGTGAAAAAAATTAGTGATATCTGTGTCCGCTCCGCGGACAGGACAGGGATTGGGCAAGCGGCTTGCTTGATGTATGCGGACATGTGACGTGCTCTCCCATTGGCTGTGGTGAAGCGTGCAGTGCATTGTATTTTGAAAGACGCCCGCCATCTTTGTTTATCGTTTGCATGAGAGCCGAGGAGCGGGATCTGCCGCCTGCATAGTAAGCTCATGCCCTGTGTCTTCCTCCTGTTCCCCCACCCCGCTCATGTCCCGTGTCTTCCTCCTGTTCCCCCACCCCGCTCATGCCCCGTGTCTCCCTCCTGTCTCCCCCACCCCCGCTCATGTCCCGTGTCACCCTCCTGTCCCCCCCACCCCCGCTCATGCCCCGTGTCCCCCTCCTGTCCCCCCCACCCCCGCTCATGCCCCGTGTCTCTCTTTTGTTCCTCCACCCCCCGCTCACGCCATCGCCACACGGTGGCCTGCGGAGGGCCGAGGAGCGTGATCTGCCGCCTGCACAGTAAACTCATGCCTGTGTCTTCCTCGCGTTCCCCCACCCCCCGCTCATGCCCTGTGTCTCCCCTGTTCCCCCCACCGCCTGCTCATGCCCCGTGTCTCCCTCACGATCCCCCCACCCCCCACTCATGCACCGTGTCTTCCTCCTGTTCTCCCCCAACCCCCGCTCATGCTCCGTGTCTTCCTCCTATTCTCCCCCACCCCCCGCTCATACCCCGTGTCTTCCTCTTGTTCCCCCCACCCCCTGCGCATGCCCCGTGTCTCCCTCCTGTTCCCCCCACCCCCGCTCATGCCACGTGTCTTCCTGATGTTCCCCCTACCCCCGCTCCTGCCCCGTGTCTCCCTCCTTTCCCCTCCACTGCCCGCTCATGCCCCGTGTCTCCCTCCTTTTTCCCCCATCCCCTGCTCATGCCCTGTGTCTCCCCTGTTCCCCCCACCCCCCACTCATGCCCAGTGTCTCCCTCCTTTCCCCCCCATCCCCCGCTCATGCCCGTGTCTCCCTCCTTTCCCCCCCACCCCCCGCTCATGCCCTGTGTCTCCCCTGTTCCCCCCACCCCCCGCTCATGCCCCGTGTCTCCCTCCTGTTCCCCCCACCCCCTGCTCATACCCTGTGTCTCCCTCCCGTTCCCCCCACCCCCCACTCATGCCCCGTGTCTCCCTCCTTTTCCCCCTCACCCCCGCTCATGCCCCATGTCTCCCTCCCGTTCCCCCCACCCCCGCTCATGCCCTGTGTCTCCCTCCCGTTCCCCCACCCCCCGCTCATGCCCCGTGTCTCCCTCCCGTTCCCCCAGCCCCCGCTTATGCCTCGTGTCTTCCCCTGTCCCCCCGCTCATGCCCCGTGTCTCCCTCCCGTTCACACTCACCCCCGCTCATGTCCCCTGTCTCCCCTGTTCCCCCCCACCCCCCACTCATGCCCCGTGTCTCCCTCCTGTTCCCCCCCACCCCCCGCTCATGCCCTGTGTCTCCCCTGTTCCCCCCACACCCCACTCATGCCCCGTGTCTACCTCCCATTCCCCCCTGCTCATGCCCTGTGCCTCCCCTGTTTCCCCCCCCTCCCCCATGCTCATGCCCCGTGTCTCCCTGTTCCCCCCCAACTCATGCGCCGTGTCTCCCCTGTTCCCCCCCACGATCATGCCCCATGTATCCCCTGTTCCCCCCCACCCCCGCACATGCCCCATGTCTCCCCTGTCCCCTACACCCCCCGCTCATGCCCCGTGTCTACCTCCCGTTCCCCCACCCCCTGCTCATGCCCTGTGTCTCCCCTGTTGCCCCCCACCCCCCGCTCATGCCCCATGTCTCCCCTGTTACCCCTCGCTCATGCCCAGTGTCTCCCTCCTGTTCCCCCACCCCTCACTCATGCCTCATGTCTCCCCTGTTCCCCCCACCTCTGCTCATGCCCCGTGTCTACCTCCCGTTCCCCCCACCCCCCGCTCATGCCCCATGTCTCCCTTCTGTACCCCCCCCACCCCCGCTCATTGTTCCCCCGACCCCCGCTCATGCCCTGTGTCTCCCTTCCATTCCCCCCCTCCCCCGCTCATGACTGTGTCTCCCTCCCGTTCCCCCCACCCCTCCCTCATGCCCCATGTCTCCCCTGTTCCCCCCACCCCGGCTCATGCCCCATGTCTCCCTCCTTTTCCCCCCCACCCCCACTCATGCCCCGTGTCTCCCTCCTTTTCCCCTTCACCCCCGCTCATGCCCCGTGTCTCCCTCCAGTTCCCCCCACCCCCGCTCATGCCCTGTGTCTCCCTACCGTTCCCCCCACCCCCCGCTCATGCTCTGTGTCTACCTGACGTTGCCCCCCACCCCCCACTCATGCCCTGTGTTTTGCTCCCGTTCCCCCACCCCCCGCTTATGCCTCGTGTCTCCCCCTGTTCCCCCCCGCTCATGCCCCGTGTCTCCCTCCCGTTCACACTCCCCCCCTGCTCATGTCCGGTGTCTCCCCTGTTCCCCCCCACCCCCCACTCATGCCCCGTGTCTCCCTCCTGTTCCCGCCACCCCCCGCTCATGCCCTGTGTCTCCCCTGTTCCCCCCACCCCCCGCTCATGCCCTGTGTCTCCCTCCAATTCCCCCCACCACCCGCACATGCCCTGTCTCTCCCCTGTTCCCCCGACCCCCCGCTCATGCCCCATGTCTCCCCTGTTCCCTCATCCCCCTGCTCATGCCCCCTGTCTCCCCTGTTCCCCCCCACCCCCCACTCATGCACCGTGTCTCCCCTGTTCCACCCACCCCCGATCATGCCCCTTGTCTCCCCTGTTCCCCCCCCACCCCTGCACATGCCCCATGCCTCCCCTGTCCCCTCCACCCCCAGCTCATGCCCCGTGTCTACCTCCCGTTCCCCCCACCCCCTGTTCATGCCCTGTGTCTCCCCTGTTCCCCCCCACCCCCCGCTCATGCCCCGTGTCGCCCTCCCATTCCCCCCACCCCCACTCATGCCCTGTGTCTCCCCTGTCCCCCCCACCCCCCGCTCATGCCCCGTGTCTCCCCTGTTACCCCTCGCTCATGCCCAGTGTCTCCCTCCCGTTCCCCCACCCCTCGCTCATGCCTCATGTCTCCCCTGTTCCCCCCACCCCCGCTCATGCTCTGTGTCTCCCTCCCGTTCCCCCCCACCCCCCGCTCATGCCCCATGTCTCCCTCCTGTACCCCCCCACCCCCGCTCATGCCCAGTGTCTCCCTCCCGTTCCCCCCACCCTCCGCTCATGCCCCGTATCTCCCCTGTTCCCCCCACCCCCGCTCATGCCCCGTGTCTCCCTCCCGTTCCCCCCTCCACCCGCTCATGACTGTGTCTCCCTCCCGTTCCCCCAACCCCTCGCTCATGCCCCATGTCTCCCTGTTCCCCCCACCCCTGCTCATGCCCCGTGTCTCCCTCCCGTTCCCCCCCCTCATGCCCCGTGTCTCCCTCCTGTACCCCCCACCCCCGCTCATGCCCATTTTCTCCCTCCCGTTTCCCCCATCCCCTGCTCATGCCCCGTATCTCCATCCTTTTCCCCCCCACCGCCCGCTCATGCCCCGTGTCTCCCTCCTGTTCCCCCCACCCCCTCATGCCTGTTGTCTACCTGACGTTACCCCCCACCCCCGCTCATGCCCCGTGTCTCCCTCCCGTTCCCCCCACCCCCACTCATGCCCCGTGTCTCCCTCCCGTTCCCCCCACCCCCGCTTATGCTTCGTGTCTCCCCTGTTCCCCCCGCTCATGCCCCATGTCTCCCTCCCGTTCACCCTCACCCCTGCTCATGTCCTGTGTCTCCCCTGTTCCCCCACACTCCCCACTCCTGCCCTGTGTCTCCCCTGTTCCCTCACACCCCCGCTCATGCCCCTTAATTCCCTCCTTTCCCCCCCACCCCCGCTCATGCTCTGTGTCTCCCCTGTTACCCCCCACTCCCCACTCATGCACTGTGTCTCCCTCCTTTTCCCCCCCACCCCCCGCTCATGCCCCGTGTTTCCCTCCTTTTCCCCCTCACCCCCGCTCATGCCCCGTGTCTCCCATCCCGTTCCCCCCACCCCCACTCATGCCCTGTGTCTCCCTCCCGTTCCCCCCACCCCCCGCTCATGCTCTGTGTCTACGTGACGTTGCCCCCCACTCATGCCCCGTGTCTCCCTCCCGTTCCCCCACCCCCCGCTCATGCCCCCTGTCTCCCTCCCGTTTCCCCCACCCCCCGCTTATGCCTCGTGTCTCCCCCTGTTCCCCCCGCTCATGCCCCATGTCTCCCTCCCGTTCACACTCACCCCCGCTCATGTCCCGTGTCTCCCCTGTTCCCCCACCCCCACTCATGCCCCATGTCTCCCTCCTGTTCCCCCCCACCCCCCGCTCATGCCCTGTGTCTCCCCTGTTCCCCCCCACCCCCCGCTCATGCCCCGTGTCTCCCTCCCATTCCCCCCACCCCCCGCTCATGCCCTGTGTCTCCCCTGTTCCCCCCCAACCCCCGCTCATGCCCCATGTCTCCCCTGTTCCCCCCCTCCCCCTGCTCATGCCCCGTGTCTCCCCTGTTCCCCCCCACCCCCGCTCATGCACCGTGTCTCCCCTCTGCCCCCCACCCCCGATCACGCCCCGTGTCTCCACTGTTCCCCCCACCCCCGCACATGCCCCATGTCTCCCCTGTCCCCTCCACCCCCCGCTCATGCCCCGTGTCTACCTCCCATTCCCCCCCACCCCCTGCTCATGCCCTGTGTCTCCCCTGTTCCCCCCACCCCCCGCTCATGCCCCGTGTCGCACTCCCATTCCCCCCCACCCCCGCTCATGCCCTGTGTCTTCCCCTGTTCCCCCCTGTTACCCCTCGCTCATGCCCAATGTCTCCCTCCCGTTCCCCCACCCCTCGCTCATGCCTCATGTCTCCCCTGTTCCCCCCACCCCCACTCATGCCCCGTGTCTCCCTCCCGTTCCCCTCCACCCCCTGCTCATGCCCCATGTCTCCCTCCTGTTCCCCCCCACCCCGCTCATGCCCAGTGTCTCCCTCCCGTTCCCCCCCACCCCCCGCTCATGCCCCGTAACGCCCCTGTTCCCCCCACCCCCGCTCATGCCCCATGTCTCCCTCCCGTTCCCCCCTCCCCCCGCTCATGACTGTGTCTCCCTCCCGTTCCCCCATCCTTCGCTCATGCCCATGTCTCCCTTGTTCCCCCCACCCCCGCTCATGCCCCGTGTCTCCCTCCCGTTCCCCCCTCGCTCATGCCCCGTGTCTCCCTCCTGTACCCCCCACCCCGCTCATGCCCATTTTCTCCCTCCCGTTCCCCCCCAGCCCCCGCTCATGCCCCGTGTCTCCCTCCTGTTCCCCTCCGCCCCCCGCTCATGCCCTGTGTCTCACCTGTTCCCCCCACACCCTGATCATGCACCGTGTCTCCCGTGTTCCCCCGCACGCCCGCTAGAATGCAGATAAGTGTACGGTTAAGAGGGTAACTCGGAGGCAAGTAGGTAGATTTTCGGGGCCATTACACAACCATACCTCTACTAAATCTAGTACGTATTCCAAAGTACCAGAAGCAGCCATTGCTGGAACATGCTTGTTGACACAAGATGTATTATTGTCTTTTCTTCCCTCTTTCTAGATCAGCATTCCATCTGTTCCATTGTCTACCATTTTACATGCCTCCCTTCTTCTGCAATGATATTGCCTCTACTACAATCCCACTGTACCTTTCCAATGTGCTAGTTCGGTGCATCCATATCATACTTCTGCTTTCACCACTGCCTACCTTACTCTGTTCTTCTCTCATCTTCCACAATTAAGTATGATCTGGCTATGCCATTTTATCAGAGAAGGATGATTTTTTTTTATAGCTCTGCCTCCTTGTTAATTATGCAAATGTGACACTTCACCAAAACACATGTTTAAGGTATTATTTTTCATCAGTATACGCGTCTAATAGTGACGGGCTACATTTGGACCTCATACATGTCACCTTTTAGCATCGTATTTGTAATTTATGTTATGTTGTCTCATGTTACTCAGCTTTTTATGTAAGTTTTGAAGGTATCCTTCCTCGTCGGTATACTTGGCTCACAATGAGAGGCTACAGTGCCATATAATAGAGTTTTATGGACTGTGTATGTTACGTTCTGTTAAGATACTCTGCTTTGAACATACATTTTGAACTTCACTGAATCAAACTTTTAAGGTATCCTCCCCTGTTGGTATTCTTTATTGAAAGCAAGGGGCTAGACCTGCAAAGAGTCATCTTCTAGAGTTGTGTGTACTGTTTATGTTCTGCTGTCTTACATTACTCAGCTTCACTCTGAATTGCACACTTTTAAGGTATCCGTCCACATCCTTATACTTGCTGATAGTGAGTAGCTCCTTTTCAGTTCTCTCAAATGTCATCTTATTGGGTTTCATAAGCTATTCCTGTTATTACATAATATGTTGTTCGGCTTTTATGCTCTGCCAATGACCATTTGTGAGGTTCATTATAGTATTATTTTTGTATCCTACCTATGGTAGCTTTAACAAGCAAATGAGGCGTTCCTACCACTGGCCGGCCTCTAGAGACAACGTTTGTTTAACTTTCTCACACTGCCACCGTTTTGCTCTCTCTCTCTCTCTCTCTTTCTCTATATCTCTGGATTTCTCTCTCAGACATAAACAGTGTACACTGTGTGCAATAAGAATCTGGGACTGAGATGTATATACCCTCCCGCTTCACACCATCATCCACACATACACCCACTCCACAATTACATAATTTGCCTGCAGCCAAGCAGCATAAACTAATCTATTTATTTCATGGTGCTTTGTACTGTCCTTAAGGAGAGCAATTGAGAAGTCAATTTGCACTAATAAGGCAACAGTGTCTCACTGCAAAATAGCCCTGAGACCCACCAGACCAGCATGCTGACGAGAAAGGGAAAGAAGTGATGGGAGGGGTTGGGAAGCATGCACATAAATATGCACTTATACAGGTAAGAACAAATGCAGTTAATTTATTTATAAACTCATATGCATTAAGCCAAACATACTAACAAGCAAATACGAGTAATTACATGGCCACGGTAGTGGCCGTGTAGTTATGGTTAAGTTGCTGTTTCCATAGGAAGAGCACTTTTTGGGCGACTTATAACTTCGCTCCCCCTGGACTAATCCTCACCAAACTTTGCAAAAAAGTATATGGCCCACTTTGAATTTTTTTGCAAAGTTTGGTGAGGTTTGGTCCAGGGGGGGCAAAGTTATAGGGGGGGTCCCAAAACTTATTTTTTTCCCATAGACATAATGGGAAAAAACTTTCCTCACACCTACAGCCCATACCGCTGGACGGATTTCCACCAAATATGCGGCAGGAGCGGCGGCATGGTCCCGAAAGCTTTTTTTTATTTGGTGTAAATCCGTCAAGAAGTTTTTTAAAAAATGTCAAAAATGTAAGTGAAAAAAATTAGTGATATCTGTGTCCGCTCCGCGGACAGGACAGGGATTGGGCAAGCGGCTTGCTTGATGTATGCGGACATGTGACGTGCTCTCCCATTGGCTGTGGTGAAGCGTGCAGTGCATTGTATTTTGAAAGACGCCCGCCATCTTTGTTTATCGTTTGCATGAGAGCCGAGGAGCGGGATCTGCCGCCTGCATAGTAAGCTCATGCCCTGTGTCTTCCTCCTGTTCCCCCACCCCGCTCATGTCCCATGTCTTCCTCCTGTTCCCCCACCCCGCTCATGCCCCGTGTCTCCCTCCTGTCTCCCCCACCCCCGCTCATGTCCCGTGTCACCCTCCTGTCCCCCCCACCCCCGCTCATGCCCCGTGTCCCCCTCCTGTCCCCCCCACCCCCGCTCATGCCCCGTGTCTCTCTTTTGTTCCTCCACCCCCCGCTCACGCCATCGCCACACGGTGGCCTGCGGAGGGCCGAGGAGCGTGATCTGCCGCCTGCACAGTAAACTCATGCCTGTGTCTTCCTCGCGTTCCCCCACCCCCCGCTCATGCCCTGTGTCTCCCCTGTTCCCCCCACCGCCTGCTCATGCCCCGTGTCTCCCTCACGATCCCCCCACCCCCCACTCATGCACCGTGTCTTCCTCCTGTTCTCCCCCAACCCCCGCTCATGCTCCGTGTCTTCCTCCTATTCTCCCCCACCCCCCGCTCATACCCCGTGTCTTCCTCTTGTTCCCCCCACCCCCTGCGCATGCCCCGTGTCTCCCTCCTGTTCCCCCCACCCCCGCTCATGCCACGTGTCTTCCTGATGTTCCCCCTACCCCCGCTCCTGCCCCGTGACTCCCTCCTTTCCCCTCCACTGCCCGCTCATGCCCCGTGTCTCCCTCCTTTTTCCCCCATCCCCTGCTCATGCCCTGTGTCTCCCCTGTTCCCCCCACCCCCCACTCATGCCCAGTGTCTCCCTCCTTTCCCCCCCATCCCCCGCTCATGCCCGTGTCTCCCTCCTTTCCCCCCCACCCCCCGCTCATGCCCTGTGTCTCCCCTGTTCCCCCCACCCCCCGCTCATGCCCCGTGTCTCCCTCCTGTTCCCCCCACCCCCTGCTCATACCCTGTGTCTCCCTCCCGTTCCCCCCACCGGCCGCTCAAGCCCCGTGTCTCCCCTGTTCCCCTGCTCATGCCCCGTGTCTCCCCCCGTTCACCCCCACGCACCGCTCATGTCCCGTGTCTCCCCTGTTCCCCCCTACCCTCTGCTCATTACCCCGTGTCTCCCTCCTGTTCCCCCACCCGCGCTCATGCCATGTGTCTCCCCTGTTCCCCCCACCCACTGCTTATGCCCCGTGTCTTCCTCCCGTTCCCCCCACCCCCTGCTCCTGCCCTGTGTCTCCCCTTTTCCCCCCACCCCCCGCTCCTGCCCCATGTCTCCCTGTTACCCCCCACCCCCGCTCATGTCCATTGTCTCCCTCCCGTTCCCCCCCGCTCATGCCCTGTGTCTCCCCTGTTCCCCCCACCCCCTGCTCATGCCCCGTGTCTCCATCCTGTACCCAACACCCCCCGCTCATGCCCCCTGTTTCCCTCCCGGTCCCCCACCCCCTGTTCATGCCCTGTGTCTCCCTCCTGTACCCCCACCCCCGCTCATGCCCTGTGTCTCCCTCCCGGCCCTCCACCCCCGTTCATGCCTTGTGTCTCCCCTGTTCCCCCACCCCCTGCTCATGCCCCGTGTCTCCCCTGTTCCCCCCCACCCCCCGCTCATGCCCTTTGTCTCCCTCCTGTACCCCCCCACCCCCCGCTCATGCCCAGTGTATCCCTCCCGTCCCCCAACCCTCGCTCATGCCCCGTGTCTCCCCTCTTCCCCCCCACCCCCTGCTCATGCCCCGTGTCTTTCTCCTTCCCCCCCACCCCCCGCTCATTCCCTGTGTCTTGATCCTTTTCACCCCATCCCCCGCTCATGCCCCATGTCTCCCTCCTTACCCCCCACCCCCCGCTCATGCCCCATGTCTCCCCTGTTCCCCCCCAACCCCCGCTCATGCCCCGTGTCTCCATCCCGTTCCCCCCACCCCCACTCATGCCCTGTGTCTCCCTCCCGTTCCCCCCACCCCCCGCTCATGCTCTGTGTCTACGACACGTTGCCCCCCACTCATGCCCCGTGTCTCCCTCCCGTTCCCCCACCCCCCGCTCATGCCCCCTGTCTCCCTCCCGTTCCCCCCACCCCCCGCTTATGCCTTGTGTCTCCCCCTGTTCCCCCCGCTCATGCCCCATGTCTCCCTCCCGTTCACACTCACCCCCGCTCATGTCCCGTGTCTCCCCTGTTCCCCCCACCCCCACTCATGCCCCATGTCTCCCTCCTGTTCCCCCCCACCCCCCGCTCATGCCCTGTGTCTCCCCTGTTCCCCCCCACCCCCCGCTCATGCCCCGTGTCTCCCTCCCATTCCCCCCCACCCCCCGCTCATGCCCTGTGTCTCCCCTGTTCCCCCCAACCCCCGCTCATGCCCCATGTCTCCCCTGTTCCCCCCCTCCCCCTGCTCATGCCCCGTGTCTCCCCTGTTCCCCCCCACCCCCCGCTCATGCACCGTGTCTCCCCTCTTCCCCCCACCCCCGATCACGCCCCGTGTCTCCACTGTTCCCCCCCACCCCCGCACATGCCCCATGTCTCCCCTGTCCCCTCCACCCCCCGCTCATGCCCCGTGTCTACCTCCCGTTCCCCCCCACCCCCTGCTCATGCCCTGTGTCTCCCCTGTTCCCCCCACCCCCCGCTCATGCCCCGTGTCGCACTCCCATTCCCCCCCACCCCCGCTCATGCCCTGTGTCTTCCCCTGTTCCCCCCTGTTACCCCTCGCTCATGCCCAGTGTCTCCCTCCCGTTCCCCCACCCCTCGCTCATGCCTCATGTCTCCCCTGTTCCCCCCACCCCCACTCATGCCCCGTGTCTCCCTCCCGTTCCCCTACACCCCCTGCTCATGCCCCATGTCTCCCTCCTGTACCCCCCCACCCCCGCTCATGCCCAGTGTCTCCCTCCCGTTCCCCCCCACCCCCCGCTCATGCCCCGTAACGCCCCTGTTTCCCCTACCCCCGCTCATGCCCCATGTCTCCCTCCCGTTCCCCCCTCCCCCCGCTCATGACTGTGTCTCCCTCCCGTTCCCACATCCCTCGCTCATGCCCATGTCTCCCTTGTTCCCCCCACCCCCGCTCATGCCCCGTGTCTCCCTCCCGTTCCCCCCTCGCTCATGCCCCGTGTCTCCCTCCTGTACCCCCCACCCCGCTCATGCCCATTTTCTCCCTCCCGTTCCCCCCAGCCCCCGCTCATGCCCCGTGTCTCCCTCCTGTTCCCCCCCGCCCCCCGCTCATGCCCTGTGTCTCCCCTGTTCCCCCCACACCCTGATCATGCACCGTGTCTCCCGTGTTCCCCCGCACGCCCGCTAGAATGCAGATAAGTGTACGGTTAAGAGGGTAACTCGGAGGCAAGTAGGTAGATTTTCGGGGCCATTACACAACCATACCTCTACTAAATCTAGTACGTATTCCAAAGTACCAGAAGCAGCCATTGCTGGAACATGCTTGTTGACACAAGATGTATTATTGTCTTTTCTTCCCTCTTTCTAGATCAGCATTCCATCTGTTCCATTGTCTACCATTTTACATGCCTCCCTTCTTCTGCAATGATATTGCCTCTACTACAATCCCACTGTACCTTTCCAATGTGCTAGTTCGGTGCATCCATATCATACTTCTGCTTTCACCACTGCCTACCTTACTCTGTTCTTCTCTCATCTTCCACAATTAAGTATGATCTGGCTATGCCATTTTATCAGAGAAGGATGATTTTTTTTTATAGCTCTGCCTCCTTGTTAATTATGCAAATGTGACACTTCACCAAAACACATGTTTAAGGTATTATTTTTCATCAGTATACGCGTCTAATAGTGACGGGCTACATTTGGACCTCATACATGTCACCTTTTAGCATCGTATTTGTAATTTATGTTATGTTGTCTCATGTTACTCAGCTTTTCATGTAAGTTTTGAAGGTATCCTTCCTCGTCGGTATACTTGGCTCACAATGAGAGGCTACAGTGCCATATAATAGAGTTTTATGGACTGTGTATGTTACGTTCTGTTAAGATATTCTGCTTTGAACATACATTTTGAACTTCACTGAATCAAACTTTTAAGGTATCCTCCCCTGTTGGTATTCTTTATTGAAAGCAAGGGGCTAGACCTGCAAAGAGTCATCTTCTAGAGTTGTGTGTACTGTTTATGTTCTGCTGTCTTACATTACTCAGCTTCACTCTGAATTGCACACTTTTAAGGTATCCGTCCACATCCTTATACTTGCTGAGAGTGAGTAGCTCCTTTTCAGTTCTCTCAAATGTCATCTTATTGGGTTTCATAAGCTATTCCTGTTATTACATAATATGTTGTTCGGCTTTTATGCTCTGCCAATGACCATTTGTGAGGTTCATTATACTATTATTTTTGTATCCTACCTATGGTAGCTTTAACAAGCAAATGAGGCGTTCCTACCACTGGCCGGCCTCTAGAGACAACGTTTGTTTAACTTTCTCACACTGCCACCGTTTTGCTCTCTCTCTCTCTCTCTCTTTCTCTATATCTCTGGATTTCTCTCTCAGACATAAACAGTGTACACTGTGTGCAATAAGAATCTGGGACTGAGATGTATATACCCTCCCGCTTCACACCACCATCCACACATACACCCACTCCACAATTACATAATTTGCCTGCAGCCAAGCAGCATAAACTAATCTATTTATTTCATGGTGCTTTGTACTGTCCATAAGGAGAGCAATTGAGAAGTCAATTTGCACTAATAAGGCAACAGTGTCTCACTGCAAAATAGCCCTGATACCCACCAGACCAGCATGCTGACGAGAAAGGGAAAGAAGTGATGGGAGTGGTTGGGAAGCATGCACATAAATATGCACTTATACAGGTAAGAACAAATGCAGTTATTTTATTTATAAACTCATATGCATTAAGCCAAACATACTAACAAGCAAATACGAGTAATTACATGGCCACGGTAGTGGCCGTGTAGTTATGGTTAAGTTGCTGTTTCCATAGGAAGAGCACTTTTTGGGCGACTTATAACTTCGCTCCCCCTGGACTAATCCTCACCAAACTTTGCAAAAAAGTATATGGCCCACTTTGAATTTTTTTGCAAAGTTTGGTGAGGTTTGGTCCAGGGGGGGCAAAGTTATAGGGGGGGGTCCCAAAACTTATTTTTTTCCCATAGACATAATGGGAAAAAACTTTCCTCACGCCTACAGCCCATACCGCTGGACGGATTTCCACCAAATATGCGGCAGGAGCGGCGGCATGGTCCCGAAAGCTTTTTTTTATTTGGTGTAAATCCGTCAAGAAGTTTTTTAAAAAATGTCAAAAATGTAAGTGAAAAAAATTAGTGATATCTGTGTCCGCTCCGCGGACAGGACAGGGATTGGGCAAGCGGCTTGCTTGATGTATGCGGACATGTGACGTGCTCTCCCATTGGCTGTGGTGAAGCGTGCAGTGCATTGTATTTTGAAAGACGCCCGCCATCTTTGTTTATCATTTGCATGAGAGCCGAGGAGCGGGATCTGCCGCCTGCATAGTAAGCTCATGCCCTGTGTCTTCCTCCTGTTCCCCCACCCCGCTCATGTCCCGTGTCTTCCTCCTGTTCCCCCACCCCGCTCATGCCCCGTGTCTCCCTCCTGTCTCCCCCACCCCCGCTCATGTCCCGTGTCACCCTCCTGTCCCCCCCCACCCCCGCTCTTGCCCCGTGTCCCCCTCCTGTCCCCCCCAACCCCGCTCATGCCCCGTGTCTCTCTTTTGTTCCTCCACCCCCCGCTCACGCCATCGCCACACGGTGGCCTGCGGAGGGCCGAGGAGCGTGATCTGCCGCCTGCACAGTAAACTCATGCCTGTGTCTTCCTCGTGTTCCCCCACCCCCCGCTCATGCCCTGTGTCTCCCCTGTTCCCCCCACCGCCTGCTCATGCCCCGTGTCTCCCTCACGATCCCCCCACCCCCCACTCATGAACCGTGTCTTCCTCCTGTTCTCCCCCAACCCCCGCTCATGCTCCGTGTCTTTCTCCTATTCTCCCCCACCCCCCGCTCATACCCCGTGTCTTCCTCTTGTTCCCCCCACCCCCTGCACATGCCCCGTGTCTCCCTCCTGTTCCCCCCACCCCCGCTCATGCCCCGTGTCTCCCTCCCTTTCCCCCCACCCCCGCTCATGCCACGTGTCTTCCTGATGTTCCCCCCACCCCCGCTCCTGCCCCGTGTCTCCCTCCTTTCCCCTCCACTGCCCGCTCATGCCCCGTGTCTCCCTCCTTTTTCCCCCATCCCCTGCTCATGCCCTGTGTCTCCCCTGTTCCCCCCACCCCCCACTCATGCCCAGTGTCTCCCTCCTTTCCCCCCCATCCCCCGCTCATGCCCGTGTCTCCCCTGTTCCCCCCACCCCCCGCTCATGCCCCGTGTCTCCCTCCTGTTCCCCCCACCCGCTGCTCATACCCTGTGTCTCCCTCCCGTTCCCCCCACCGCCCGCTCAAGCCCCGTGTCTCCCCTGTTCCCCTGCTCATGCCCCGTGTCTCCCCTCGTTCACCCCCACGCACCGCTCATGTCCCGTGTCTCCCCTGTTCCCCCCTACCCTCCGCTCATTACCCCGTGTCTCCCTCCTGTTCCCCCACCAGCGCTCATGCCATGTGTCTCCCCTGTTCCCCCCACCCACTGCTTATGCCCCGTGTCTTCCTCCCGTTCCCCCCACCCCCTGCTCCTGCCCTGTGTCTCCCCTTTTCCCCCCGCCCCCTGCTCCTGCCCCATGTCTCCCTGTTACCCCCCACCCCCGCTCATGTCCATTGTCTCCCTCCCGTTCCCCCCCGCTCATGCCCTGTGTCTCCCCTGTTCCCCCCACCCCCTGCTCATGCCCCATGTCTCCATCCTGTACCCAACACCCCCCGCTCATGCCCCCTGTTTCCCTCCCGGTCCCCCACCCCCTGTTCATGCCCTGTGTCTCCCTCCTGTACCCCCACCCCCGCTCATGCCCTGTGTCTCCCTCCCGGCCCTCCACCCCCGTTCATGCCTTGTGTCTCCCCTGTTCCCCCACCCCCTGCTCATGCCCCGTGTCTCCCCTGTTCCCCCCACCCCCCGCTCATGCCCTTTGTCTCCCTCCTGTACCCTCCCACCCCCCGCTCATGCCCAGTGTATCCCTCCCGTCCCCCAACCCCCGCTCATGCCCCGTGTCTCCCCTCTTCCCCCCCACCCCCTGCTCATGCCCCGTGTCTTTCTCCTTCCCCCCCACCCCCCGCTCATTCCCTGTGTCTTGATCCTTTTCACCCCCATCCCCCGCTCATGCCCCATGTCTCCCTCCTTACCCCCCACCCCCCGCTCATGCCCCATGTCTCCCCTGTTCCCCCCCACCCCCCGCTCATGCCTAGTGTCTCCCTCCCGTTCCCCACCACCCCCCACTCATGCCCTGTGTCTCCCCTGTTCCCCACCCCCGCTTATGCCCCGTGTCTCCCTCATTTTCCCCCCACCCCCGCTCATGCCCTGTGTCTTGATCTTTTTCCCCCCACCCCCTGCTCATGCCCCGTGTCTCCCTCCTTTCCCCCCACCCCCCGCTCATGCCCCGTGGCTACCTGATGTTCCCCCCACCCCCGCTCATGCCCCGTATCTCCCTCCTTTCCCCCCACCCCCTGCTCATGCCCCGTGTCTCCCCTGTTCCCCCCCACACCCCGCTCATGCCCCGTGTCTCCCTCCCGTTCTCCCCCACCCATCGCTCATGCCCCGTGTCTCCCCTGTTCCCCCCACCCCCCGCGTCTCCCTCCTTTCCCCCCCACTCCCCGCTCATGCCCCGTGACTCCCCTGTTCCCCCCACCCCCCGCTCATGCCCCATGTCTACCTCCTGTTCCCCCCACCCCCTGCTCAGGCCCCGTGTCTACCTCCTGTTCCCCCCACCCCCCGCTCATACCCTGTGACTCCTTCCCGTTCCGCCCACCGTCCGCTCAAGCCCCGTGTCTCCCCTGTTCCCCCCGCTCATGCCCCGTGTCTCCCCCCGTTCACCCCCACCCACCGCTCATGTCCCATGTCTCCCCTGTTCCCCCCTACCCTCCGCTCATGCCCCGTGTCTCCCTCCTGTTCCCCCACCCGTGCTCATGCCCTGTGTCTCCCCTGTTCCCCTCCACCCCCTGCTTATGCCCCGTTTCTTCCTCCCGTTCCCCGCACCCCCGCTCCTGCCCTGTATCTCCCCTGTTCCCCCCAACCCCCGCTCCTGCCCCGTGTCTCCCTGTTACCCCCCCACCCCCCGCTCATGCCCATTGTCTCCCTCCCGTTCCCCCCCGCTCATGCCCTGTGTCTCCCCTGTTCCCCCCACCCCTCATTCTGTACCCACCACCCCCCGCTCATGCCCCCTGTTTCCTTCCCGGTCCCCCACCCCCTGTTCATGCCCTGTGTCTCCCTCCTGTACCCCCACCCCCGCTCATGCCCTGTGTCTCCCTCCCATTCCCCCCACCCCCGTTCATGCCTTGTGTCTCCCCTGTTCCCCCACCCCCTGCTCATGCCCCGTGTCTCCCCTGTTCCCCCCCACCCCCCGCTCATGCCCTTTGTCTCCCTCCTGTACCCCCCACCCCCCGCTCATGCCCAGTGTCTCCCTCCTGTCCCCCCAACACCCGCTCATGCCCCGTGTCTCCCCTCTTCCCCCCACCCCCTGCTCATGCCCTGTGTCTTGATCCTTTTCACCCCCACCCCCCGCTCATGCCCCATGTCTCCCTCCTTTCCCCCCCACCCCCCGCTCATGCCCCGTGTCACCCCTGTTCCCCCCACCGCCCGCTCATGCCCAGTGTCTCCCTCCCGTTCCCCACCACCCCCCACTCATGCCCTGTGTCTCCCCTGTTCCCCACCCCCGCTCATGCCCCGTGTCTCCCTCATTTTACCCCCTCCCCCCGCTCATCCCCTGTGTCTCGATACTTTTCCGCCCACCCCCTGCTCATGCCCCGTGTCTCCCTCCTTTCCCCCCCATCCCCTGCTCATGCCCCGTGGCTACCTGATGTTCCCCCCACCCCCGCTCATGCCCCGTGTCTCCCTCCTTTCACCCCCACCCCCCGCTCATGCCCCGTGTCTCCCCTGTTCCCCCCACACCCCGCTCATGCCCCGTGTCTCCCTCCCATTCCGCCCCACCCATCGCTCATGCCCCTGTCTCCCCTATTCCCCCCACCCCCCGCTCATGGCCCGTGTCTCCCTCCTTCCCCCCACCCACCCCCTGCTCATGCCCCGTGACTCACCTGTTACCCCCCACCCACCGCTCATGTCCAGTGTCTCCCTCCCATTCCCCCCACCCCCTGCTCATGCCCCGTGTCTCCCCTGTTCCCCCCCACCCTCTGCATATGCCCCGTATCTCCCTCCTTTTCCCCCCACACCCTGCTCATGCCCTGTGTCTCCCCTGTTCCCCCCACCCCCCGCTCATGCCCCGTGTCTACCTGACGTTCCCCCCACCCCCCGCTCATGCCCCGTGTCTCCCTCTTCCCCCCCCACTCCCCGCTCATGCCCCATGTCTCCCTCCTTTCCCCCCACCCCCCGCTCATGCCCAATGTCTCCCCTGTTCCCTCCCACCCCCCGCTTATGCCCCGTATCTCCCTCCTTTCCCCCCCACCCCCCCACTCATGCCCCGTGTCTTCCTCCTTTTCCCACTCACCCCCCGCTCATACCCCGTGTCTCCCTCCCATTCCCCAACTCCACGCTCATGCCCGTGTCTCCCTCCCGTTCCCCCCCACCCCCCACTCATGCCCTGTGTCTACCTGACGTTCCCCCCCACCCCCCGCTCATGCCCTGTGTCTCCCTCCTTTTCCCCCTCACCACCCGTTCATGCCCCATGTCTCCCTCCTGTTCCCCCATTCCCCGCTCATGCCCAGTGTCTCCCTCCCGTTCCCCCCATCCCCCGCTCATGCCCTGTGTCTACCTGACATTCCCCCCACCCCCGCTCATGCCACGTGTCTCCCTCCCGTTCCCGCACCCCCCGCTCATGCCCCATGTCTCCCTCCCGTTCCCCCACCCCCCGCTCATGCCTCGTGTACTCCCCTGTTCCCCCCTGCTCACGCCCCGTGTCTCCCTCCCATTCCCCCTCACCCCCCGCTCACGTCCCGTGTCTCCCCTGTTCCCCCAGCCCCACTCATGCCCCGTGTCTCCCTCCTGTTCCCCCCCACCCCCCACTCATGCCCTATGTTTCCCCTGTTCCCCCCACCCCCCGCTCATGCCCCGTGTCTCCCTCCCATTCCCCCCACACCCCGCTCATGCCCTTTGTCTCCCCTGTTCCCCCCCACCCCCGCTCATGCCCCGTGTCTCCCCTGTTACTCCCCAACCCCGCTCATGCCCAGTGTTTCCCTACCATTCCCCCCACCCCTCGCTCATGCCCCATGTCTCCCCTGTTCCCCCCCACCCCCGCTCATGCCCCGTGTCTCCCTCCCGTTCCCCCCACCCCTCGCTCATGCCCCATGTCTCCCTCCTGTACACCCCCACCCCTGCGCATGCCCAGTGTCTCCCTCACGTTCCCCCCCAGCCCCCGCTCATGACCCCTGTCTCCCTGGTTCCCCCTACCCCCCTGCTCATGCCCCGTGTCTCCCTTCTTTTCCTCCCCATCCCCTGCTCATGCCCCGTATCTCCCTCCTTTTCCCCCCCACTGCCCGCTTATGCCCCGTGTCTCCCATGTTACCACCCACCCAATGCTCATGCCCAGTGTCTCCCTCCTGTTCCCCCCACCCCCCGCTCATGCCCGTTGTCTACCTGACGTTGCCCCCCAACCCCGCTCATGCACTGTGTCTCCCTCCCGTTCCCCCCACTCCCCGCTCATGCCCCGTGTCTCCCTCCTGTTCCCCCCACCCCCGCTCATGCCTAGTCTCTCCCCTGTTCCCCCCGCTCATGCCCCATGTCTCCCTCCCGTTCACCTTCACCCCCGCTCATGTCCTGTGTCTCTCCTGTTCCCCACACCCCCCACTCATGCCCTGTGTCTCCCCTGTTCCCTCACACCCCCGCTCATGCCCCATATCTCCCTCCTTTCCTCCCACCCCCCGCTCATGCTCTGTGTCTCCCCTGTTACCCCCCACTCCCCATCCATGCCCTGTGTCTCCCTCCTTTTCTCCCCAACCCCCCTTTCCCCCCCACCCCCCACTCATGCCCCGTGACTCCCTCCTTTTCCCCCTCACCCCCGCTCATGCCCCGTGTCTCCCTCCTGTTCCCCCCACCCCCGCTCATGCCCTGTGTCTCCCTCCCGTTCCCCCCACCCCCCGCTCATGCTCTGTGTCTACCTGACGTTGCCCCCCACCCCCCACTCATGCCCCGTGTTTCCCTCCCGTTCCCCCACCCCCCGCTCATGCCCCGTGTCTCCCTCCCGTTCCCCCAACCCCCCGCTTATGCCTCATGTCTCCCCCTGTTCCCCCCCGCTCATGCCCCGTGTCTCCCTCCCGTTCACACTCACCCCCGCTCATGTCCCGTGTCTCCCCTGTTCCCCCCACCCCCCACTCATGCCCAGTGTCTCCCTCCTGTTCCCCCCTACCCCCCGCTCATGCCCTGTGTCTCCCCTGTCCCCCCCACCCCCCGCTCATGCCCCGTGTCTCTCTCCCATTCCCCCCCACCCCCCGCTCATGCCCTGTGCCTCCCCTGTTCCCCCCACCCCCCCGCTCATGCCCCATGTCTCCCCTGTTCCCCCCCTGCTCATGCCCCGTGTCTCCCCTGTACCCCCCACCCCCCACTCATGCACCGTGTCTCCCCTGTTCCCCCCCACCCCCAATCATGCCCCATGTCTCCCCTGTTTCCCCCCACCACCGCACATGCCCCATGTCTCCCCTGTCCCCTCCACCCCCCGCTCATGCCCCATGTCTACCTCCCGTTCCCCCCACCCCCTGCTCATGCCCTGTTTCTCCCATGTAACCCCCCACCCCCCGCTCATGCCCGGTGTCGCCCTCCCATTCCCCCCACCCCCGCTCATGCTCTGTGTCTCCCCTGTTCCCCCCCACCCCCCGCTCATGCCCCGTGTCTCCCCTGTTACCCCTCGCTCATGCCCAGTGTCTCCCTCCTGTTCCCCCACCCCTCGCTCATGCCTCATGTCTCCCCTGTTCCCCCCACCTCTGCTCATGCCCCGTGTCTTCCTCCTGTTCCCCCCTACCCCCCGCTCATGCCCCATGTCTCCCTCCTGTACCCCCCCACCCCCGCTCATGCCAAGTGTCTCCCTCCTGTTCTCCCCACCCCCCGCTCATGCCCCATATCTCCTCTGTTCCCCCCACTCCCGCTCATGCCCCGTGTCTCCCTCCCGTTCCCTCCTCCCCCCGCTCATGACTGTGTCTCTCTCCCGTTCCCCCCACCCCTCGCTCATGCCCCATGTCTCCCCTGTTCCCCCCACCCCCGCTCATGCCCCATGTCTCCCTACTTTTCCCCCCACCCCCCACTCATGCCCAGTGTCTCCCTCCTGTTTCCCCCCACCCCCCGCTCATGCCCCGTGTCTCCCATGTTCCCCCCACCCCCCCGCTCATGCCCTGTGTTTTCGTCCTGTACCCCCCACTCCCCGCTCATGCCCCGTGTCTACCTCATGTTCCCCCCTCCCCCACTCATGACTGTGTCTCCCTCCTGTTCCCCCCACCCCTCGCTCATGCCCCATGTCTCCCCTGTTCCCCCCACCCCGCTCATGCCCCGTGTCTCACTCCCGTTCCCCCCCTGCTCATGCCCCGTGTCTCCCTCCTGTTCCCCCCTCCCCCACTCATGACTGTGTCTCTCTCCCGTTCCCCCCACCCCTCGCTCATGCCCCATGTCTCCCCTGTTCAACCCACACCCGCTCATGACCATTTTCTCCCTCCCGTTCCCCCCAGCCCCCGCTCATGCCCCGTGTCTCCCTCCTGTCCCCCCATCCCCTGCTCATGCCCTGTGTCTCCCCTGTTCCCCCCACCCCCGATCATGCTCCGTGTCTCCCCTGTTTCCCCCACCCCCGCACATGTCCCATGTCTCCCCTGTCCCCTCAACCCCCCGCTCATGCCCCGTGTCTACCTCCCGTTCCCCCCACCTCCTGCTCATGCCCTGTGTCTCCCCTGTTCCCCCCACCCCCCGCTCATGCCCCGTGTCTCCCCTGTTACCCCCGCTCATGCCCAGTGTCTCCCTCCTGTTCCCCAACCCCTCGCTCATGCCTCATGTCTCCCCTGTTCCCCTGCACCTCTGCTCATGCCCCGTGTCTCCCTCCCATTCCCCCCTACCCCCGCTCATGCCCCATGTCTCCCTCCTGTACCCCCCCACCCCTGCTCATGCCCAGTGTCTCCCTCCTGTTCCCCCCACCCCCGCTCATGCCCCATATCTCCCCTGTTCCCCCCACTCCCGCTCATGCCCTGTGTCTCCCTCCCGTTCCCTCCTCCCCCCGCTCATGACTGTGTCTCCCTCCCATTCCCCCCACCCCTCGCTCATGCCCCATGTCTCCCCTGTTCCCTCCACCCCCGCTCATGCCCCATGTCTCCCTCCTTTTCCCCCCCACCCCCCACTCATGCCCAGTGTCTCCCTCGGTTTCCCCCCACCACCTGCCCCGTGTCTCTGTGTTTTCGTCCTGTACCCCCCACTCCCCGCTCATGCCCGTGTCTCCCTCCTGTTCCCCCCTCCCCCACTCATGACTGTGTCTCCTTCCTGTTCCCCCCACCCCTCGCTCATGCCCCATGTCTCCCCTGTTCCCCCCACCCCCGCTCATGCCCCGTGTCTCCCTCCCGTTCCCCACCGCTCATGCCCCGTGTCTCCCTCCTGTACCCCCCACCCCCGCTCATGCCCATTTTCTCCCTCCCGTTCCCCCCAGCCCCCGCTCATGCCCTGTGTCTCCCTCCTGTTCCCCCCACCCCCCGCTCATGCCCTGTGTCTCCCATGTTCCCCCCAACCCCCGCTCATGCCCCGTGTCTCCCTCCCATTCCCCCCCACCCCCGCTCATGACCCGTGTCTCCCCTGTTCCCACCACCCCCCGCTCATGCATGCCCAGTGTCTCCCTCCCGTTCCCCCCACCCCTCGCTCATGCCCCATGTCTCCCCTGTTCCCCCCACCCCCGCTCATACCCCATGTCTCGCTCCCATTCCCCCCCACCCCCCGCTCATGCCCCGTGTCTCCCTCCTGTACCCCCCACCCCCACTCATGCCCATTGTCTCCCTCCCGTTCCCCCCCAGCCCCTGCTCATGCCCCCTGTCTCCACTGTTCCCCCCACTCCCCTGCTCATGCCCCATGTCTCCCATGTTCCCCCCCACCCCCCGCTCATGCCCCGTGTCTCCCTCCTTTTCCCCCCCAGCCCCTGCTCATGCCCTGTGTCTCCCCTGTTACCCCCCACCCCCTCTCATGCCCAGTGTCTTCATCCCGTTCCCCCTACCCCCCGCTCATGCCCCGAGTCTCCCCTATTCCCCCTCACCCTCTGCTCATGCCCCGTGTCTCCCTCCTTTTCCCCCCACCTCCGCTCATGCTCCGTGTCTCCCTCCTTTTCCCCCCACCCCCCGCTCATGCCCCGTGTCTCCCTCCTTTTCCCCCTCACCCCCCGCTCATGCCCCGTGTCTCCCTCCCATTCCCCCCAGCCCCGCTCATGCACCGTGTCTCCCTCCTGTTCCCCCCCACCCCCCGCTTATGCCCTGTGTCTACCTGACATTACCCCCCACTCATGCCCCGTGTCTCCGTCCTGTTCCCCCCACCCCCGCTTATGCCTCGTGTCTCCCCTTTTCCCCCCGCTCATGCCCCGTGTCTCCCTCCCATGCAGACTCACCCCCCGCTCATGGCCCGTGTCTCCTCTGTTCCCCCCCACTCATGCCCCGTCTCTCCCTCCTGTTCCCCCCACCCCCGCTCATGCCCTGTGTCTCCCCTGTTCCCCCCACCCCCCACTCATGCCCAGTGTCTCCTTCCCGTTCCCCCACCCCTTGATCATTACCTATGTCTTCCCTATTCCCCCCACCCCCGCTCATGCCCCGTGTCTACCTCCCCTTCCCCCACCCTCATGCCCCGTGTCTCACTCCTGTACCCCCCCACCCCTGCTCAAGCCCATTGTCTCCCTCCCGTTCCCCCCAGCCCCAGCTCATGCCCCGTGTCTCCCTCCTGTTCCCCCACCCCTGCTCATGCCCTGTGTCTCCCCTGTTCCCCCCCACACCCCGCTCATGCCCCGTGTCTCCCTCCCATTCCCAACCACCCCCCGCTCATGCCCCGTGTCTCCCCTGTTACCACCACCCCCCGCTCATGCCCAGTGTCTCTCTCCTTTTCCCCCACCCCGCTCATGCCCTGTGTCTCCCTCCTTTTCCCCCCCACCCCCTGCTCATGCCCCGTGTCTCCCTCCTTTTCCCCCTCACCCCCCAACTCATGCCCCGTGTCTCCCTCCCGTTCCCCCACCCCCAGCTCATGCCCTGTGTCTACCTGACATTGCCCCCAGCCCCCCACTCATGCCCCGTGTCTCCCTCCCATTCCCCCCACCCCCCGCTCATGCCCTGTGTCTCCCTCCCATTCCCCCCACCCCCCGCTTATGCCTCGTGTCTCCCCTGTTCCCCCCCATCCCCCACTCATGCATCGTGTCTCCCACCTGTTCCCCCCCGCCCCCCGCTCATGCACTGTGTCTCCCCTGTTCACCCCCACCCCCCGCTCATACCCCGTGTCTCCCTCCCATTTCCCCCCACCCCCCGCTCATGCCCTGTGTCTCCCCTGTTCCCAACACCCCCCGCTCATGCCCAGTGTCTCCTTCCCGTTCCCCCCACCCCTCGCTTATGCCCCATGTCTCCCCTGTTCCCCCCACCCCCGCTCATGCCCTGTGTCTACCTGACGTTGCCCCCCTCCCTCCACTCATGCCCTGTGTCTCACTCCCATTCCCCCCACCCCCGCTCATGCCCCGTGTCTCCCTCCTGTTCCCCCCACCCCCCGCTTATGCCTCGTGTCTCCCCTGTTCCCCCCCGCTCATGCCCTTTGTCTCCCTTCCATTCACACTCACCCCCTGCTCATGTCCCGTGTCTCCCCTGTTCCCCCCCACCCCCCACTCATGCCCCGTGTCTCCCTCCTGTTCCCCCCACCCCCCGCTCATGCCCTATGTCTCCCCTGTTCACCCCTGCCCCCGCTCATGCCCCGTGTCTCCCTCCAATTCCCCCCCACCCCCCGCTCATGCCCTGTGTCTCCCTCCCATTCCCCCACCCCTCGCTCATGCCCCATGTCTCCCCTGTTCCCCCCACCCCCGCTCATGCCCCGTGTCTCCGTCCTGTACCCCCCACCCCCACTCATGCCCATTGTCTCCCTCCCGTTTCCCCCCAGACCCAGCTCATGCCCCGTGTCTCCCTCCTGTTCCCCCCACCACCCGGTCATGCCCTGTGTCTCCCCTGTTCCCCCCCGCTCATGCCCCGTGTCTCCCTTCCATTCCCTCCCCACCCCCGCTCATGCCCCGTGTCTCCCCTGTTACCACCACCCCCGCTCATGCCCAGTGTCTCCCTAACGTTCCCCCCCACCCCCCGCTCATGCCCCGTGTCTCCCTTCTGTACCCCCCCACCCCTGCTCATGCCCATTGTCTCCCTCCCATTCCCCCCCAACCCCCACTCATGCCCCCTGTCTCCCCTGTTCCCCTCATCCACCCGCTCATGCCCTGTGTTTTCCTCCTGTACCCTCCACCCCCCGCTCCTGCCCCGTGTCTCCCTCCTGTTCCCCCGATCATGACCATGTCTCACCTGTTCCCCCATCACCCGCTCATGCCCCGTGTCTCCCCTGTTCCCCCCACCCCCCGCTCATGCCCCGTGTCTCCCTCCTTTCCCCCCACCGCCGCTCATGCCCCGTTTCTCCTATGTTACCCCCCACCCCCGGCTCATGCCAAGTGTCTCCCTCCTGTTCCCTCCACCCCCCGCTCATGCCCCATGTCTCCCTCCTTTCCCCCCCACCGCCCGCTCATGCCCCGTGTCTCCCATGTTACCCCCCACCCCCTGCTCATGCCCATTGTCTCTCCCCTGTTCCCCCCCAACCTCCGCTCATGCCCTGTGTCTCCCGCCTTTTCCCCCCACCCCCGCTCATGCCCCGTGCCTCCCTCCTTTTCCCCCCACCCCCTGCTCATGCCCTGTGTCTACCTGACGTTCCCCCCTTCTCATGCCCCGTTTCTCCCATGTTCCCGCCCAGCCCCCGCTCATGCCCCGTGTCTCCCCCCTTTTCCCCCAACCCCTGCTCATACCCTGTGTCTCCCTCCTTTTCCCTCCACCCGCCGCTCATGCCCCGTGTCTCCCCTGTTACCCCCAACCCCCTCTCATGCCCAGTGCCTTCATCCCGTTCCCCCCCACCCCCTGCTCATGCCCGAGTCTCCCCTGTTCCCCCCACCCTCTGCTCATGCCCCGTGTCTCCCGCCTTTTCCCCCCACCCCCGCTCATGCCCCGTGCCTCCCTCCTTTTCCCCCCCACCCCCTGCTCATGCCCTGTGTTTACCTGACGTTCCCCCCGCTCATGCCCCGTGTCTCCCTCTTTATCCCCCCACCCCCTGCTCATGCCCTGTGTCTCCCTCCTTTTCCCCTCCACCCCCCGATCATGCCCCGTGTCTCCCCTGTTCCCCCCACCCCCGCACATGCCCCATGTCTCCCCTGTCCCCTCCAGCCCCGCTCATGCCCTGAGTCTACCTCCTGTTCCCCCCGACCCCCTGCTCATGACCTGTGTCTCCCCTGTTCCCCCCCACCCCTCGCTCATGCCCCGTGTCGCCCTCCCATTCCCCCCACCCCCGCTCATGCCCTGTGTCTCCCCTGTACCCCCCACCCCCCGCTCATGCCCCGTGTCTCCCCTGTTACCCCTCGCTCATGCCCAGTGTCTCCCTCCCATTCCCCCACCCCTCGCTCATGCCTCATGTCTCCCCTGTTTCCCCCACCCCCGCTCATGCCCCGTGTCTCCCTCCCGTTCCCCCCCAACCCCCGCTCATGCCCCATGTCTCCCTCCTGTACCCGCCCACCCCGCTCATGCCCAGTGTCTCCCTCCCGTTCCCCCCACCCCCTGCTCATGCCCCGTATCTCCCCTGTTCCCCCCACCCCCGCTCATGCCCCGTGTCTCCCTCCCGTTCCCATTTTCCCCCCGCTCATGTCTGTGTCTCCCTCCCGTTCCCCCATCCCTCACTCATGCCCCATGTCTCCCCTGTTCCCCCCACCCGCGCTCATGCCCCGTGTCTCCCTCCCGTTCCCCCCGCTCATGCCCCATGTCTCCCCTGTACCCCCCACCCCCGCTCATGCCCATCATCTCCCTCCTGTTCCCCCCCAGCCCCCGCTCATGCCCCGTGTCTCCCTCCTGTTCCCCCACCCCTGGCTCATGCCCTGTGTCTCCCCTGTTCCCCCCCACCCCCTGATCATGCCCCGTGTCTCCTCTGTTTCCCCCCACCCCCGCACATGCTCCATGTCTCCCCTGTCCCCTCCACCCCCCGCTCATGCCCCGTGTCTACCTCCCGTTCCCCCCACCCCCTGCTCATGCCCTGTGTCTCCCCTGTTCCCCCAAACCCCCGCTCATGCACCGTGTCGCCCTCCCATTCCCCCCCACCCCCGCTCATGCCCTGTGTCTCCCTCCTGTACCCCACACCCCGCACATGCCCATTTTCTCCCTCCCGTTCCCTCCTAGCCCCTGCTCATGGCCCGTGTCTCCCTCCTGTTCCCCCCACCCCCGCTCATGCCCTGTGTCTCCCCTGTTCCCCCCACCCCTCGCTCATGCCCCCTGTCTCCCTCCCATTCCCCCCCACCCCCCGCTCATGCCCTGTGTCTCCCCTGTTACCACCACCCCCCCGCTCATGCCCAGTGTCTCCCTCCCGTTCCCCCCACCCCTCGCTCATGCCCCATGTCTCCCCTGTTCCCTCCACCCCTGCTCATGCCCCGTGTCTCCCTCCTGTACCCCCCACCCCCGCTCGTGCCCATTGTCTCCCTCCCGTTCCCCCCACCCCAGCTCATGCCCTGTTTCTCCCTCCTGTTCCCCCACCCCCCGCTCATGCTCTGTGTCTACCTGACGTTGCCCCCACCCCCCACTCATGCCCCTTGTCTCCCTCCCGTTCCCCCCACCCCCGCTCATGCCCCGTGCCTCCCTCCCGTTCCCCCATCCCCTGCTTATGCTTCATGTCTCCCCTGTCCCCCCGCTCATGCCCCATGTCTCCGTTCCGTTCACACTCACCCCCCGCTCATGTCCCGTGTCTCCCCTGTTCCGCCCCAACCCCCACTCATGCCCCATGTCTCCCCTGTTCCCCCCCTCCCCCTGCTCATGCCAGGTGTCTCCCCTGTTCCCCCCACCCCCAGCTCATGCACCCTGTCTCCTCTGTTCCCCTCACCCCCAGATCATGCCCCGTGTCTCCCCTGTTCCCCCCACCCCCGCACATGCCCCATGTCTCCCCTGTCCCCTCCACCCCCCACTCATGCCCAGTGTCTCCCTCCCGTTTCCCCCCACCCCCCGCTCATGCCACGTGTCTCCCCTGTTCCCCCCACCCCCCTGCTCATGCCCTGTGTTTTCGTCCTGTACCCTCCACCCCACGCTCATGCCCCGTGTCTCCCTCCAGTTCCCCCCTCCCCCGCTCATGACTGTGTCTCCCTCCCGTTCCCCCATCCCTCACTCATGCCCCATGTCTCCCCTGTCCTCTCCACCCCCTGCTCATGCCCCGTGTCTACCTCCCGTTCCCCCCGTTCATGCCCAGTGTCTCCCTCCCATTCCCCCATCCCTCGCTCATGCCTCATGTCTCCCCTGTTCCCCCCACCCCCGCTCATGCCCCGTGTCGACCTCCCGTTCCTCCCCACCCCCCGCTCATGCCCCATGTCTCCCTCCTGTACCCCCCACCCCGCTCATGCCCAGTGTCTCCCTCCCATTTCCCCCCACCCCCGCTCATGCCCCATGTCTCCCCTGTCCCCCCCACCCCCCCGCTCATGCCCTGTGTTTTCGTCCTGTACCCCCCACCCCCTGCTCATGCCCCATGTCTCCCTCCTGTTCCCCCCTCCCCCTCACATGACTGTGTCTCCCTCCCGTTCCCCCCACCCCTCGCTCATGCCCCATGTCTCCCCTGTTCCCCCCACCCCCGCTCATGCCCCATGTCTCCCTCCCGTTCCCCCCCCGCTCATGCCCCGTGTCTCCCTCCTGTACCCCCCACCCCCGCTCAAGCCCATTTTCTACCTCCCGTTCCCCCCCATCCCCCGCTCATGCCCCGTGTCTCCCTCCCGTTCCCCCCCGCTCATGCCCCGTGTCTCCCTCCTGTACCCCCCACCCCCGCACATGCCCATTTTCTCCCTCCTGTTCCCCCCACCCCCTGCTCATGCCCTGTGTCTCCCCTGTTCCCCCCACCCCCCATCATGCCCCGTGTCTCCCCTGTTCCCCCCACCCCCGCACATGCCCCATGTCTCCCCTGTCCACTCCACCCCCCGCTAATGCCCTGTGTCTCCCTCCCGTTCCCCCCACCCCCGCTCATGCCCATTTTCTCCCTCCTGTTCCCCCCACCCCCTGCTCATTCCCCATGTCTCCCTCCTGTACCCCCCACCCCCACTCATGCCCAGTGTCTCCCTCGCGTTAACCCCCACCCCCCGCTCATGCCCCGTGTCTGCCCGGTTCCCCCCACCCCCCGCTCATGCTGTGTTTTCGTCCTGTACCCCCCAGACCCTGCTCATGCCCCGTGTCTCCCCTGTTCCCCCCCACCCCCGCGCATGCCCCATGTCTCCCCTGTCCCCTCCACCCCCCGCTCATGCCCCGTGTCTCCCTCCCGTACCCCCCACCCCTGCTCATGCCCATTTTCTCCCTCCTGTTCCCCCCACCCCCTGCTCATGCCCTGTGTCTCCCCTGTTCCCCCCACCCCTGCTCATGCCCTGTGTCTCCCCTGTTCCCCCCACCCCCCACTCATGCCCCGTGTCGCCCTCCCATTCCCCCCACCCCCGCTCATGCCCTGTGTCTCCCCTGTTCCCCCCCGCCCTCCCGCTCATGCCCCGTGTCTACCCTGTTACCCCCCGCTCATGCCCAGTGTCTCCCTCCCATTCCCCCACCCCTCGCTCATGCCTCATGTCTCCCCTGTTCCCCCCACCCCCGCTCATGCCCCGTGTCTCCCTCCCGTTCTCCCCCACGCCCCGCTCATGCCCCATGTCTCCCTCCTGTACCCCCCACCCCCACTCATGCCCAGTGTCTCCCTCCCGTTAACCCCCACCCCCAGCTCATGCCCCATGTCTGCCCTGTTCCCCCCACTCCCCCGCTCATGCCGTGTTTTCGTCCTGTACCCCCCACCCCCGCTCATGCCCCATGTCTCCCTCCTGTTCCCCCTTCCCCCTGCTCATGACTGTGTCTCCCTCCCGTTCCCCCCACACCTCGCTCATGCCCCATGTCTCCCCTGTTCCTCCACCCCCGCTCATGCCCCGTGTCTCCCTCCCGTTCCCCCCCGCTCATGCCCCGTGTCTCCCTCCTGTACCCCCCACCCCCGCTCATGCCCATTTTCTCCCTCCCGTTCCCCCCAGCCCCCGCTCATGCCCTGTGTCTCCCTCCTGTTCCCCCCACCCCCCGCTCATGTGCCCTGTGTCTCCCATGTTCCCCCCAACCCCCGCTCATGCCCCGTGTCTCCCTCCCATTCCCCCCCACCCCCGCTCATGCCCCGTGTCTCCCCTGTTCCCACCACCCCCCGCTCATGCATGCCCAGTGTCTCCCTCCCGTTCCCCCCACCCCTCACTCATGCCCCATGTCTCCCCTGTTCCCCCCACCCCCGCTCATACCCCATGTCTCCCTCCCATTCCCCCCCACCCCCCGCTCATGCCCCGTGTCTCCCTCCTGTACCCCCCACCCCCGCTCATGCCCATTGTCTCCCTCCCATTCCCCCCCAGCCCCTGCTCATGCCCCCTGTCTCCACTGTTCCTCCCACTCCCCTGCTCATGCCCCGTGTCTCCCATGTTCCCCCCACCCCCCGCTCATGCCCCGTGTCTCCCTCCTTTCCCCCCCAGCCCCCGCTCATGCCCCGTCTCTCCCTCCTGTTCCCCCCACCCCCGCTCATGCCCTGTGTCTCCCCTGTTCCCCCCACCCCCCACTCATGCCCAGTGTCTCCCTTCCGTTCCCCCACCCCTTGATCATTACCTATGTCTTCCCTATTCCCCCCACCCCCGCTCATGCCCCGTGTCTACCTCCCCTTCCCCCACCACTCATGCCCCGTGTCTCACTCCTGTACCCCCCCACCCCTGCTCAAGCCCATTGTCTCCCTCCCGTTCCCCCCAGCCCCAGCTCATGCCCCGTGTCTCCCTCCTGTTCCCCCACCCCTGCTCATGCCCTGTGTCTCCCCTGTTCCCCCCCACACCCCGCTCATGCCCCGTGTCTCCCTCCCATTCCCAACCACCCCCCGCTCATGCCCCGTGTCTCCCCTGTTACCACCACCCCCCGCTCATGCCCAGTGTCTCCCTCCTTTTCCCCCCATCCCGCTCATGCCCTGTGTCTCCCTCCTTTTCCCCCCACCCCCCGCTCATGCCCCGTGTGTCCCTCCTTTTCCCCCTCACCCCCCAACTCATGCCCCGTGTCTCCCTCCCGTTCCCCCACCCCCAGCTCATGCCCTGTGTCTACCTGACATTGCCCCCAGCCCCCCACTCATGCCCCGTGTCTCCCTCCCATTCCCCCCACCCCCCGCTCATGCCCCGTGTCTCCCTCCCATTCCCCCCAGCCCCGCTCATGCACCGTGTCTCCCTCCTGTTCCCCCCCACCCCCCGCTTATGCCCTGTGTCTACCTGACATTACCCCCCACTCATGCCCCGTGTCTCCGTCCTGTTCCCCCCACCCCCGCTTATGCCTCGTGTCTCCCCTTTTCCCCCCGCTCATGCCCCGTGTCTCCCTCCCATGCAGACTCACCCCCCGCTCATGGCCCGTGTCTCCTCTGTTCCCCCCCACTCATGCCCCGTCTCTCCCTCCTGTTCCCCCCACCCCCGCTCATGCCCTGTGTCTCCCCTGTTCCCCCCACCCCCCACTCATGCCCAGTGTCTCCTTCCCGTTCCCCCACCCCTTGATCATTACCTATGTCTTCCCTATTCCCCCCACCCCCGCTCATGCCCCGTGTCTACCTCCCCTTCCCCCACCCTCATGCCCCGTGTCTCACTCCTGTACCCCCCCACCCCTGCTCAAGCCCATTGTCTCCCTCCCGTTCCCCCCAGCCCCAGCTCATGCCCCGTGTCTCCCTCCTGTTCCCCCACCCCTGCTCATGCCCTGTGTCTCCCCTGTTCCCCCCCACACCCCGCTCATGCCCCGTGTCTCCCTCCCATTCCCAACCACCCCCCGCTCATGCCCCGTGTCTCCCCTGTTACCACCACCCCCCGCTCATGCCCAGTGTCTCTCTCCTTTTCCCCCACCCCGCTCATGCCCTGTGTCTCCCTCCTTTTCCCCCCCACCCCCTGCTCATGCCCCGTGTCTCCCTCCTTTTCCCCCTCACCCCCCAACTCATGCCCCGTGTCTCCCTCCCGTTCCCCCACCCCCAGCTCATGCCCTGTGTCTACCTGACATTGCCCCCAGCCCCCCACTCATGCCCCGTGTCTCCCTCCCATTCCCCCCACCCCCCGCTCATGCCCTGTGTCTCCCTCCCATTCCCCCCACCCCCCGCTTATGCCTCGTGTCTCCCCTGTTCCCCCCCATCCCCCACTCATGCATCGTGTCTCCCACCTGTTCCCCCCCGCCCCCCGCTCATGCACTGTGTCTCCCCTGTTCACCCCCACCCCCCGCTCATACCCCGTGTCTCCCTCCCATTTCCCCCCACCCCCCGCTCATGCCCTGTGTCTCCCCTGTTCCCAACACCCCCCGCTCATGCCCAGTGTCTCCTTCCCGTTCCCCCCACCCCTCGCTTATGCCCCATGTCTCCCCTGTTCCCCCCACCCCCGCTCATGCCCTGTGTCTACCTGACGTTGCCCCCCTCCCTCCACTCATGCCCTGTGTCTCACTCCCATTCCCCCCACCCCCGCTCATGCCCCGTGTCTCCCTCCTGTTCCCCCCACCCCCCGCTTATGCCTCGTGTCTCCCCTGTTCCCCCCGCTCATGCCCTTTGTCTCCCTTCCATTCACACTCACCCCCTGCTCATGTCCCGTGTCTCCCCTGTTCCCCCCCACCCCCCACTCATGCCCCGTGTCTCCCTCCTGTTCCCCCCACCCCCCGCTCATGCCCTATGTCTCCCCTGTTCACCCCTGCCCCCGCTCATGCCCCGTGTCTCCCTCCAATTCCCCCCCACCCCCCGCTCATGCCCTGTGTCTCCCTCCCATTCCCCCACCCCTCGCTCAGGCGCCCCCTCCGGGCCTCCCCGGGCCCCCGCCTCATGCCCCGTGTCTCCGTCCTGTACCCCCCACCCCCACTCATGGCCCATTGTCTCCCTCCCGTTTCCCCCCAGACCCCAGCTCATGCCCCGTGTCTCCCTCCTGTTCCCCCCACCACCCGGTCATGCCCTGTGTCTCCCCTGTTCCCCCCCGCTCATGCCCCGTGTCTCCCTTCCATTCCCTCCCCACCCCCGCTCATGCCCCGTGTCTCCCCTGTTACCACCACCCCCGCTCATGCCCAGTGTCTCCCTAACGTTCCCCCCCACCCCCCGCTCATGCCCCGTGTCTCCCTTCTGTACCCCCCCACCCCTGCTCATGCCCATTGTCTCCCTCCCATTCCCCCCCAACCCCCACTCATGCCCCCTGTCTCCCCTGTTCCCCTCATCCACCCGCTCATGCCCTGTGTTTTCCTCCTGTACCCTCCACCCCCCGCTCCTGCCCCGTGTCTCCCTCCTGTTCCCCCGATCATGACCATGTCTCACCTGTTCCCCCATCACCCGCTCATGCCCCGTGTCTCCCCTGTTCCCCCCACCCCCCGCTCATGCCCCGTGTCTCCCTCCTTTCCCCCCACCGCCGCTCATGCCCCGTTTCTCCTATGTTACCCCCCACCCCCGGCTCATGCCAAGTGTCTCCCTCCTGTTCCCTCCACCCCCCGCTCATGCCCCATGTCTCCCTCCTTTCCCCCCCACCGCCCGCTCATGCCCCGTGTCTCCCATGTTACCCCCCACCCCCTGCTCATGCCCATTGTCTCTCCCCTGTTCCCCCCCAACCTCCGCTCATGCCCTGTGTCTCCCGCCTTTTCCCCCCACCCCCGCTCATGCCCCGTGCCTCCCTCCTTTTCCCCCCACCCCCTGCTCATGCCCTGTGTCTACCTGACGTTCCCCCCTTCTCATGCCCCGTTTCTCCCATGTTCCCGCCCAGCCCCCGCTCATGCCCCGTGTCTCCCCCCTTTTCCCCCAACCCCTGCTCATACCCTGTGTCTCCCTCCTTTTCCCTCCACCCGCCGCTCATGCCCCGTGTCTCCCCTGTTACCCCCAACCCCCTCTCATGCCCAGTGCCTTCATCCCGTTCCCCCCCACCCCCTGCTCATGCCCGAGTCTCCCCTGTTCCCCCCACCCTCTGCTCATGCCCCGTGTCTCCCGCCTTTTCCCCCCACCCCCGCTCATGCCCCGTGCCTCCCTCCTTTTCCCCCCCACCCCCTGCTCATGCCCTGTGTTTACCTGACGTTCCCCCCGCTCATGCCCCGTGTCTCCCTCTTTATCCCCCCACCCCCTGCTCATGCCCTGTGTCTCCCTCCTTTTCCCCTCCACCCCCCGATCATGCCCCGTGTCTCCCCTGTTCCCCCCACCCCCGCACATGCCCCATGTCTCCCCTGTCCCCTCCAGCCCCGCTCATGCCCTGAGTCTACCTCCTGTTCCCCCCGACCCCCTGCTCATGACCTGTGTCTCCCCTGTTCCCCCCCACCCCTCGCTCATGCCCCGTGTCGCCCTCCCATTCCCCCCCACCCCCGCTCATGCCCTGTGTCTCCCCTGTACCCCCCACCCCCCGCTCATGCCCCGTGTCTCCCCTGTTACCCCTCGCTCATGCCCAGTGTCTCCCTCCCATTCCCCCACCCCTCGGTCATGCCTCATGTCTCCCCTGTTTCCCCCACCCCCGCTCATGCCCCGTGTCTCCCTCCCGTTCCCCCCCAACCCCCGCTCATGCCCCATGTCTCCCTCCTGTACCCGCCCACCCCGCTCATGCCCAGTGTCTCCCTCCCGTTCCCCCCACCCCCTGCTCATGCCCCGTATCTCCCCTGTTCCCCCCACCCCCGCTCATGCCCCGTGTCTCCCTCCCGTTCCCATTTTCCCCCCGCTCATGTCTGTGTCTCCCTCCCGTTCCCCCATCCCTCACTCATGCCCCATGTCTCCCCTGTTCCCCCCACCCGCGCTCATGCCCCGTGTCTCCCTCCCGTTCCCCCCGCTCATGCCCCATGTCTCCCCTGTACCCCCCACCCCCGCTCATGCCCATCATCTCCCTCCTGTTCCCCCCCAGCCCCCGCTCATGCCCCGTGTCTCCCTCCTGTTCCCCCACCCCTGGCTCATGCCCTGTGTCTCCCCTGTTCCCCCCCACCCCCTGATCATGCCCCGTGTCTCCTCTGTTTCCCCCCACCCCCGCACATGCTCCATGTCTCCCCTGTCCCCTCCACCCCCCGCTCATGCCCCGTGTCTACCTCCCGTTCCCCCCACCCCCTGCTCATGCCCTGTGTCTCCCCTGTTCCCCCAAACCCCCGCTCATGCACCGTGTCGCCCTCCCATTCCCCCCCACCCCCGCTCATGCCCTGTGTCTCCCTCCTGTACCCCACACCCCGCACATGCCCATTTTCTCCCTCCCGTTCCCTCCTAGCCCCTGCTCATGGCCCGTGTCTCCCTCCTGTTCCCCCCACCCCCGCTCATGCCCTGTGTCTCCCCTGTTCCCCCCACCCCTCGCTCATGCCCCCTGTCTCCCTCCCATTCCCCCCCACCCCCCGCTCATGCCCTGTGTCTCCCCTGTTACCACCACCCCCCCGCTCATGCCCAGTGTCTCCCTCCCGTTCCCCCCACCCCTCGCTCATGCCCCATGTCTCCCCTGTTCCCTCCACCCCTGCTCATGCCCCGTGTCTCCCTCCTGTACCCCCCACCCCCGCTCGTGCCCATTGTCTCCCTCCCGTTCCCCCCACCCCAGCTCATGCCCTGTTTCTCCCTCCTGTTCCCCCACCCCCCGCTCATGCTCTGTGTCTACCTGACGTTGCCCCCACCCCCCACTCATGCCCCTTGTCTCCCTCCCGTTCCCCCCACCCCCGCTCATGCCCCGTGCCTCCCTCCCGTTCCCCCATCCCCTGCTTATGCTTCATGTCTCCCCTGTCCCCCCGCTCATGCCCCATGTCTCCGTTCCGTTCACACTCACCCCCCGCTCATGTCCCGTGTCTCCCCTGTTCCGCCCCAACCCCCACTCATGCCCCATGTCTCCCCTGTTCCCCCCCTCCCCCTGCTCATGCCAGGTGTCTCCCCTGTTCCCCCCACCCCCAGCTCATGCACCCTGTCTCCTCTGTTCCCCTCACCCCCAGATCATGCCCCGTGTCTCCCCTGTTCCCCCCACCCCCGCACATGCCCCATGTCTCCCCTGTCCCCTCCACCCCCCACTCATGCCCAGTGTCTCCCTCCCGTTTCCCCCCACCCCCCGCTCATGCCACGTGTCTCCCCTGTTCCCCCCACCCCCCTGCTCATGCCCTGTGTTTTCGTCCTGTACCCTCCACCCCACGCTCATGCCCCGTGTCTCCCTCCAGTTCCCCCCTCCCCCGCTCATGACTGTGTCTCCCTCCCGTTCCCCCATCCCTCACTCATGCCCCATGTCTCCCCTGTCCTCTCCACCCCCTGCTCATGCCCCGTGTCTACCTCCCGTTCCCCCCGTTCATGCCCAGTGTCTCCCTCCCATTCCCCCATCCCTCGCTCATGCCTCATGTCTCCCCTGTTCCCCCCACCCCCGCTCATGCCCCGTGTCGACCTCCCGTTCCTCCCCACCCCCCGCTCATGCCCCATGTCTCCCTCCTGTACCCCCCACCCCGCTCATGCCCAGTGTCTCCCTCCCATTTCCCCCCACCCCCGCTCATGCCCCATGTCTCCCCTGTCCCCCCCACCCCCCCGCTCATGCCCTGTGTTTTCGTCCTGTACCCCCCACCCCCTGCTCATGCCCCATGTCTCCCTCCTGTTCCCCCCTCCCCCTCACATGACTGTGTCTCCCTCCCGTTCCCCCCACCCCTCGCTCATGCCCCATGTCTCCCCTGTTCCCCCCACCCCCGCTCATGCCCCATGTCTCCCTCCCGTTCCCCCCCCGCTCATGCCCCGTGTCTCCCTCCTGTACCCCCCACCCCCGCTCAAGCCCATTTTCTACCTCCCGTTCCCCCCCATCCCCCGCTCATGCCCCGTGTCTCCCTCCCGTTCCCCCCCGCTCATGCCCCGTGTCTCCCTCCTGTACCCCCCACCCCCGCACATGCCCATTTTCTCCCTCCTGTTCCCCCCACCCCCTGCTCATGCCCTGTGTCTCCCCTGTTCCCCCCACCCCCCATCATGCCCCGTGTCTCCCCTGTTCCCCCCACCCCCGCACATGCCCCATGTCTCCCCTGTCCACTCCACCCCCCGCTAATGCCCTGTGTCTCCCTCCCGTTCCCCCCACCCCCGCTCATGCCCATTTTCTCCCTCCTGTTCCCCCCACCCCCTGCTCATTCCCCATGTCTCCCTCCTGTACCCCCCACCCCCACTCATGCCCAGTGTCTCCCTCGCGTTAACCCCCACCCCCCGCTCATGCCCCGTGTCTGCCCGGTTCCCCCCACCCCCCGCTCATGCTGTGTTTTCGTCCTGTACCCCCCAGACCCTGCTCATGCCCCGTGTCTCCCCTGTTCCCCCCCACCCCCGCGCATGCCCCATGTCTCCCCTGTCCCCTCCACCCCCCGCTCATGCCCCGTGTCTCCCTCCCGTACCCCCCACCCCTGCTCATGCCCATTTTCTCCCTCCTGTTCCCCCCACCCCCTGCTCATGCCCTGTGTCTCCCCTGTTCCCCCCACCCCTGCTCATGCCCTGTGTCTCCCCTGTTCCCCCCACCCCCCACTCATGCCCCGTGTCGCCCTCCCATTCCCCCCACCCCCGCTCATGCCCTGTGTCTCCCCTGTTCCCCCCCGCCCTCCCGCTCATGCCCCGTGTCTACCCTGTTACCCCCCGCTCATGCCCAGTGTCTCCCTCCCATTCCCCCACCCCTCGCTCATGCCTCATGTCTCCCCTGTTCCCCCCACCCCCGCTCATGCCCCGTGTCTCCCTCCCGTTCTCCCCCACGCCCCGCTCATGCCCCATGTCTCCCTCCTGTACCCCCCACCCCCACTCATGCCCAGTGTCTCCCTCCCGTTAACCCCCACCCCCAGCTCATGCCCCATGTCTGCCCTGTTCCCCCCACTCCCCCGCTCATGCCGTGTTTTCGTCCTGTACCCCCCACCCCCGCTCATGCCCCATGTCTCCCTCCTGTTCCCCCTTCCCCCTGCTCATGACTGTGTCTCCCTCCCGTTCCCCCCACACCTCGCTCATGCCCCATGTCTCCCCTGTTCCTCCACCCCCGCTCATGCCCCGTGTCTCCCTCCCGTTCCCCCCCGCTCATGCCCCGTGTCTCCCTCCTGTACCCCCCACCCCCGCTCATGCCCATTTTCTCCCTCCCGTTCCCCCCAGCCCCCGCTCATGCCCTGTGTCTCCCTCCTGTTCCCCCCACCCCCCGCTCATGTGCCCTGTGTCTCCCATGTTCCCCCCAACCCCCGCTCATGCCCCGTGTCTCCCTCCCATTCCCCCCCACCCCCGCTCATGCCCCGTGTCTCCCCTGTTCCCACCACCCCCCGCTCATGCATGCCCAGTGTCTCCCTCCCGTTCCCCCCACCCCTCACTCATGCCCCATGTCTCCCCTGTTCCCCCCACCCCCGCTCATACCCCATGTCTCCCTCCCATTCCCCCCCACCCCCCGCTCATGCCCCGTGTCTCCCTCCTGTACCCCCCACCCCCGCTCATGCCCATTGTCTCCCTCCCATTCCCCCCCAGCCCCTGCTCATGCCCCCTGTCTCCACTGTTCCTCCCACTCCCCTGCTCATGCCCCGTGTCTCCCATGTTCCCCCCACCCCCCGCTCATGCCCCGTGTCTCCCTCCTTTCCCCCCCAGCCCCCGCTCATGCCCCGTCTCTCCCTCCTGTTCCCCCCACCCCCGCTCATGCCCTGTGTCTCCCCTGTTCCCCCCACCCCCCACTCATGCCCAGTGTCTCCCTTCCGTTCCCCCACCCCTTGATCATTACCTATGTCTTCCCTATTCCCCCCACCCCCGCTCATGCCCCGTGTCTACCTCCCCTTCCCCCACCACTCATGCCCCGTGTCTCACTCCTGTACCCCCCCACCCCTGCTCAAGCCCATTGTCTCCCTCCCGTTCCCCCCAGCCCCAGCTCATGCCCCGTGTCTCCCTCCTGTTCCCCCACCCCTGCTCATGCCCTGTGTCTCCCCTGTTCCCCCCCACACCCCGCTCATGCCCCGTGTCTCCCTCCCATTCCCAACCACCCCCCGCTCATGCCCCGTGTCTCCCCTGTTACCACCACCCCCCGCTCATGCCCAGTGTCTCCCTCCTTTTCCCCCCATCCCGCTCATGCCCTGTGTCTCCCTCCTTTTCCCCCCACCCCCCGCTCATGCCCCGTGTGTCCCTCCTTTTCCCCCTCACCCCCCAACTCATGCCCCGTGTCTCCCTCCCGTTCCCCCACCCCCAGCTCATGCCCTGTGTCTACCTGACATTGCCCCCAGCCCCCCACTCATGCCCCGTGTCTCCCTCCCATTCCCCCCACCCCCCGCTCATGCCCCGTGTCTCCCTCCCATTCCCCCCACCCCCCGCTTATGCCTCGTGTCTCCCCTGCTCCCCCGCTCATGCCCGTGTCTCCCTCCCATTCACACTCACCCCCCGCTCATGTCCCGTGTCTCCCCTGTTCCCCCCCATCCCCCACTCATGCATCGTGTCTCCCACCTGTTCCCCCCCACCCCCCGCTCATGCACTGTGTCTCCCCTGTTCACCCCCACCCCCCGCTCATACCCCGTGTCTCCCTCCCATTTCCCCCCACCCCCCGCTCATGCCCTGTGTCTCCCCTGTTCCCCCCACCCCCCGCTCATGCCCAGTGTCTCCCTACCGTTCCCCCCACCCCTCGCTTATGCCCCATGTCTCCCCTGTTCCCCCCACCCCCGCTCATGCCCTGTGTCTACCTGACGTTGCCCCCCTCCCTCCACTCATGCCCTGTGTCTCACTCCCATTCCCCCCACCCCCGCTCATGCCCCGTGTCTCCCTCCTGTTCCCCCCACCCCCCGTTTATGCCTCGTGTCTCCCCTGTTCCCCCCCGCTCATGCCCTTTGTCTCCCTTCCATTCACACTCACCCCCTGCTCATGTCCCGTGTCTCCCCTGTTCCCCCCCACCCCCCACTCATGCCCCGTGTCTCCCTCCTGTTCCCCCCCACCCCCCACTCATGCTCTATGTCTCCCCTGTTCACCCCTGCCCCCCGCTCATGCCCCGTGTCTCCCTCCAATTCCCCCCCACCCCCCGCTCATGCCCTGTGTCTCCCTCCCATTCCCCCACCCCTCGCTCATGCCCCATGTCTCCCCTGTTCCCCCCACCCCCGCTCATGCCCCGTGTCTCCCTCCCCTTCCCCCCCGCTCATGCCCCGTGTCTCCCTCCTGTACCCCCCACCCCCGCTCATGCCCATTGTCTCCCTCCCGTTTCCCCCCAGACCCAGCTCATGCCCCGTGTCTCCCTCCTGTTCCCCCCACCACCCGCTCATGCCCTGTGTCTCCCCTGTTCCCCCCCGCTCATGCCCCGTGTCTCCCTTCCATTCCCTCCCCACCCCCCGCTCATGCCCCGTGTCTCCCCTGTTACCACCACCCCCGCTCATGCCCAGTGTCTCCCTAACGTTCCCCCCCACCCCCCGCTCATGCCCCGTGTCTCCCTCCTGTACCCCCCCCACCCCTGCTCATGCCCATTGTCTCCCTCCCGTTCCCCCCACCCCTCGCTCATGCCCCATGTCTCCCCTGTTCCCTCCACCCCTGCTCATGCCCCGTGTCTCCCTCCTGTACCCCCCACCCCCGCTCGTGCCCATTGTCTCCCTCCCGTTCCCCCCACCCCAGCTCATGCCCTGTTTCTCCCTCCTGTTCCCCCACCCCCGCTCATGCTCTGTGTCTACCTGACGTTGCCCCCACCCCCCACTCATGCCCCTTGTCTCCCTCCCGTTCCCCCCACCCCCGCTCATGCCCCGTGTCTCCCTCCCGTTCCCCCATCCCCTGCTTATGCCTCGTGTCTCCCCTGTCCCCCCGCTCATGCCCCATGTCTCCGTTCCGTTCACACTCACCCCCCGCTCATGTCCCGTGTCTCCCCTGTTCCGCCCCAACCCCCACTCATGCCCCATGTCTCCCCTGTTCACCCCCTCCCCCTGCTCATGCCAGGTGTCTCCCCTGTTCCCCCCACCCCCCGCTCATGCACCGTGTCTCCCCTGTTCCCCCCACCCCCCTGCTCATGCCCTGTGTTTTCGTCCTGTACCCCCCACCCCACGCTCATGCCCCGTGTCTCCCTCCTGTTCCCCCCTCCCCCACTCATGACTGTGTCTCCCTCCCGTTCCCCCACCCCTCGCTCATGCCCCATGTCTCCCCTGTTCCCCCCACCCTCGCTCATGCCCCGTGTCTCCCTCCTGTACCCCCCACCCCCGCTCATGCCCATTTTCTCCCTCCCGTTCCCCCCAGCCCCCGCTCATGCCCCGTGTCTCACTCCTGTTCCCCCCACCCCCCGCTCATGCCCTGTGTCTCCCATGTTCCCCCCACCCCGATCATGCCCCGTGTCTCCCCTGTCCCCTCCACCCCCCGCTCATGCCCCGTGTCTACCTCCCATTCCCCCCCACCCCCTGCTCATGCCCTGTGTCGCCCCTGTTCCCCCCACCCCCTGCTCATGCCCGTGTCGCCCTTCCATTCCCCCCCACCCCTGCTCATGCCCTGTGTCTCCCCTGTTCCCCCCACCCCCGCTCATGCCCCGTGTCTCCCCTGTTACCGCCGCTCATGCCCAGTGTCTCCCTCCCATTCCCCAACCCCTCGCTCATGCCTCATGTCTCCCCTGTTCCACCCACCCCCGCTCATGCCCCGTGTCTCCCTCCCGTTCTCCCCCACCCCCCGCTCATGCCCCATGTCTCCCTCCTGTACCCCCCACCCCAACTCATGCCCAGTGTCTCCCTCCCGTTAAGCCCCACCCCCCGCTCATGCCCTGTGTCTGCCCTGTTCCCCCCACCCCCCGCTCATGCCATGTTTTCGTCCTGTACCCCCCACCCCCGCTCATGCCCCGTGTCTCCCTCCTGTTCCCCCCTCCCCCTGCTCATGACTGTATCTCCCTCCCGTTCCCTCCACACCTCGCTCATGCCCCATGTCTCCCCTGTTCCCCCACCCCGCTCATGCCCCGTGTCTCCCTCCCGTTCCCCCCCCCTTCATGCCCCGTGTCTCCCTCCTGTACCCCCCACCCCGCTCATGCCCATTTTCTCCCTCCCGTTCCCCCCAGCCCCGGCTCATGCCCCGTGTCTCCCTCCTGTTCCCCCCACCCCCCACTCATGCCCCGTCTCTCCCTCCTGTTCCCCCCCACCCCCGCTCATGCCCTGTGTCTCCCTGTTCCCCCCCGCTCATGCCCCGTGTCTCCCTCCCATTCCCCCCACCCCTGCTCATGCCCCGTGTCTCCCTCCTGTACCCCCCACCCCCGCTCATGCCTCTTTTCTCCCTCCTGTTCCCCCCCAGCCCCCGCTCATGCCCCGTGTCTCCCTCCTGTTCCCCCACCCCCGGGTCATGCCCTGTGTCTCCCCTGTTCCCCCCCACCCCCTGATCATGCCCCGTGTCTCCTCTGTTTCCCCTCACCCCCGCACATGCTCCATGTCTCCCCTGTCCCCTCCACCCCCCGCTCATGCCCCGTGTCTACCTCCCGTTCCCCCCACCCCCTGCTCATGCCCTGTGTCTCCCCTGTTCCCCCAAACCCCCGCTCATGCCCCGTGTCGCCCTCCCATTCCCCCCCACCCCCGCTCATGCCCTGTGTCTCCCTCCTGTACCCCCCACCCTGCTCATGCCCATTTTCTCCCTCCCGTTCCCCCCTAGCCCCTGCTCATGGCCCGTGTCTCCCTCCTGTTCCCTCCACCCCCCGCTCATGCCCTGTGTCTCCCCTGTTCCCCCCACCCCTCGCTCATGCCCCGTGTCTCCCTCCCATTCCCCCCTACCCCCGGCTCATGCCGTGTCTCCCCTGTTACCACCACCCCCCTCTCATGCCCAGTGTCTCCCTCCCGTTCCCCCCACCCCTCGCTCATGCCCCATGTCTCCCCTGTTCCCTCCACCCCTGCTCATGCCCCGTGCCTCCCGCCTGTACCCCCCACCCCCGCTCGTGCCCATTGTCTCCCTCCCGTTCCCCCCACCCCAGCTCATGCCCTGTTTCTCCCTCCTGTTCCCCCAACCCCCGCTCATGCTCTGTGTCTACCTGATGTTGCCCCCACCCCCCATTCATGCACCTTGTCTCCCTCCCGTTCCCCCCACCCCCGCTCATGCCCCGTGTCTACCTCCCGTTCCCCCATCGCCTGCTTATGCCTCGTGTCTCCCCTGTCCCCCCGCTCATACCCCATGTCTCTGTTCCGTTCACACTCACCCCCCGCTCATGTCCCGTGTCTCCCCTGTTCCGCCCCAACCCCCACTCATGCCCCATGTCTCCCCTGTTCCCCCCCTCCCCCTGCTCATGCCAGGTGTCTCCCCTGTTCCCCCCACCCCCCGCTCATGCACCGTGTCTCCTCTGTTCCCCCCACCCCCAGATCATGCCCCGTGTCTCCCCTGTTCCCCCCACCCCCGCACATGCCCCATGTCTCCCCTGTCCCCTCCACCCCCCACTCATGCCCAGTGTCTCCCTCCCGTTTCCTCCCACCCCCGCTCATGCCACGTGTCTCCCCTGTTCCCCCCACCCCTCTGCTCATGCCCTGTGTTTTCGTCCTGTACCCCCCACCCCACGCTCATGCCCCGTGTCTCCCTCCTGTTCCCCCCTCCCCCACTCATGACTGTGTCTCCCTCCCGTTCCCCCACCCCTCGCTCATGCCCCATGTCTCCCCTGTTCCCCCCACCCTCGCTCATTCCCCGTGTGTCCCTCCCATTCCCCCACGCTCATGCCCCGTGTCTCCCTCCTGTACCCCCCACCCCCGCTCATGCCCATTTTCTCCCTCCCGTTCCCCCCAGCCCCCGCTCATGCCCCGTGTCTCACTCCTGTTCCCCCACCCCCCGCTCATGCCCTGTGTCTCCCCTGTTCCCCCCACCCCCGATCATGCCCCGTGTCTCCCCTGTCCCCTCCACCCCCTGCTCATGCCCCGTGTCTACCTCCCATTCCCCCCCCACCCCCTGCTCATGCCCTGTGTCGCCCCTGTTCCCCCCACCCCCCGCTCATGCCCGTGTCGCCCTCCCATTCCTCCCCACCCCCGCTCATGCCCTGTGTCTCCCCTGTTCTCCCCACCCCCGATCATGCCCCGTGTCTCCCCTGTCCCCTCCACCCCCCGCTCATGCCCCGTGTCTACCTCCCATTCCCCCCCACCCCCTGCTCATGCCCTGTGTCGCCCCTGTTCCCCCCACCCCCCGCTCATGCCCGTGTCGCCCTCCCATTCCCCCCCACCCCCGCTCATGCCCTGTGTCTCCCCTGTTCCCCCCCACCCCCGCTCATGCCCCGTGTCTCCCCTGTTACCGCCGCTCATGCCCAGTGTCTCCCTCCCATTCCCCCACCCCTCGCTCATGCCTCATGTCTCCCCTGTTCCCCCCACCCCCGCTCATGCCCCGTGTCTCCCTCCCGTTCTCCCCCACCCCCCGCTCATGCCCCATGTCTGCCCTGTTCCCCCCACCCCCCGCCCATGCCATGTTTTCGTCCTGTACCCCCCACCCCCGCTCATGCCCCGTGTCTCCCTCCTGTTCCCCCCTCCACCTGCTCATGACTGTGTCTCCCTCCCGTTCCCTCCACACCTCGCTCATGCCCCATGTCTCCCCTGTTCCCTCCACCCCTGCTCATGCCCCGTGCCTCCCTCCTGTACCCCCCACCCCCGCTCGTGCCCATTGTCTCCCTCCCGTTCCCCCCACCCCAGCTCATGCCCTGTTTCTCCCTCCTGTTCCCCCAACCCCCGCTCATGCTCTGTGTCTACCTGATGTTGCCCCCACCCCCCATTCATGCACCTTGTCTCCCTCCCGTTCCCCCCACCCCCGCTCATGCCCCGTGTCTACCTCCCGTTCCCCCATCGCCTGCTTATGCCTCGTGTCTCCCCTGTCCCCCCGCTCATACCCCATGTCTCTGTTCCGTTCACACTCACCCCCCGCTCATGTCCCGTGTCTCCCCTGTTCCGCCCCAACCCCCACTCATGCCCCATGTCTCCCCTGTTCCCCCCCTCCCCCTGCTCATGCCAGGTGTCTCCCCTGTTCCCCCCACCCCCCGCTCATGCACCGTGTCTCCTCTGTTCCCCCCACCCCCAGATCATGCCCCGTGTCTCCCCTGTTCCCCCCACCCCCGCACATGCCCCATGTCTCCCCTGTCCCCTCCACCCCCCACTCATGCCCAGTGTCTCCCTCCCGTTTCCCCCCACCCCCGCTCATGCCACGTGTCTCCCCTGTTCCCCCCACCCCTCTGCTCATGCCCTGTGTTTTCGTCCTGTACCCCCCACCCCACGCTCATGCCCCGTGTCTCCCTCCTGTTCCCCCCTCCCCCACTCATGACTGTGTCTCCCTCCCGTTCCCCCACCCCTCGCTCATGCCCCATGTCTCCCCTGTTCCCCCCACCCTCGCTCATTCCCCGTGTGTCCCTCCCATTCCCCCACGCTCATGCCCCGTGTCTCCCTCCTGTACCCCCCACCCCCGCTCATGCCCATTTTCTCCCTCCCGTTCCCCCCAGCCCCCGCTCATGCCCCGTGTCTCACTCCTGTTCCCCCACCCCCCGCTCATGCCCTGTGTCTCCCCTGTTCCCCCCACCCCCGATCATGCCCCGTGTCTCCCCTGTCCCCTCCACCCCCTGCTCATGCCCCGTGTCTACCTCCCATTCCCCCCCCACCCCCTGCTCATGCCCTGTGTCGCCCCTGTTCCCCCCACCCCCCGCTCATGCCCGTGTCGCCCTCCCATTCCTCCCCACCCCCGCTCATGCCCTGTGTCTCCCCTGTTCTCCCCACCCCCGATCATGCCCCGTGTCTCCCCTGTCCCCTCCACCCCCCGCTCATGCCCCGTGTCTACCTCCCATTCCCCCCCACCCCCTGCTCATGCCCTGTGTCGCCCCTGTTCCCCCCACCCCCCGCTCATGCCCGTGTCGCCCTCCCATTCCCCCCCACCCCCGCTCATGCCCTGTGTCTCCCCTGTTCCCCCCCACCCCCGCTCATGCCCCGTGTCTCCCCTGTTACCGCCGCTCATGCCCAGTGTCTCCCTCCCATTCCCCCACCCCTCGCTCATGCCTCATGTCTCCCCTGTTCCCCCCACCCCCGCTCATGCCCCGTGTCTCCCTCCCGTTCTCCCCCACCCCCCGCTCATGCCCCATGTCTGCCCTGTTCCCCCCACCCCCCGCCCATGCCATGTTTTCGTCCTGTACCCCCCACCCCCGCTCATGCCCCGTGTCTCCCTCCTGTTCCCCCCTCCACCTGCTCATGACTGTGTCTCCCTCCCGTTCCCTCCACACCTCGCTCATGCCCCATGTCTCCCCTGTTCCCCCACCCCGCTCATGCCCCGTGTCTCCCTCCCGTTCCCCCCCCTTCATGCCCCGTGTCTCCCTCCTGTACCCCCCACCCCGCTCATGCCCATTTTCTCCCTCCCGTTCCCCCCCAGCCCCGGCTCATGCCCTGTGTCTCCCTCCTGTTCCCCCCACCCCCCACTCATGCCCCGTCTCTCCCTCCTGTTCCCCCCCACCCCCGCTCATGCCCTGTGTCTCCCTGTCCCCCCCCCGCTCATGCCCGTGTCTCCCTCCCATTCCCCCCACTTCTGCTCATGCCCCGTGTCTCCCTCCTGTACCCCCCCACCCTCCCTCATGCCCATTGTCTCCCTCCCATTCCCCCCCAGCCCCCGCTCATGCCCCCTGTCTCCCCTGTTCCCCCCACCCCCCTGCTCATGTCCTGTGTTTACCTCCTGTACCCCCCACCCCCCGCTCATGCCCCGTGTCTCCCTCCTGTTCCCCCACCCCCCGCTCATGCTCTGTGTCTACCTGACGTTGCCGCCCACCCCCCACTCATGCCCCGTGTCTCCCTCCCGTTCCCCCCACCCCCGCTCATGCCCCGTGTCTCCCTCCCGTTCCCCCATCCCCTGCTTATGCCTCGTGTCTCCCCTGTCCCCCCGCTCATGCCCCATGTCTCCGTTCCGTTCACACTCACCCCCTGCTCATGTCCCGTGTCTCCCCTGTTCCCCCCAACCCCCACTCATGCCCCGTGTCTCCCTCCTGTTCCCCCCCACCCCCTGCTCATGCCCTGTGTCTCCCCTGTTCCCCCCACCTCCCGCTCATGCCCCGTGTCTCCCTCCCATTCCCCTCCATCCCCCGCTCATGCCCTGTGTCTCCCTTGTTCCCCCCCACCCGCCGCTCATGCCCCATGTCTCCCCTGTTCCCCCCCTCCCCCTGCTCATGCCAGGTGTCTCCCCTGTTTCCCCCACCCCCCGCTCATGCACCGTGTCTCCCCTGTTCCCCCCACCCCAGATCATGCCCCGTGTCTCCCCTGTTCCCCCCCACCCCCGCACATGCCCCATGTCTCCCCTGTTCCCTCCACCCCCCACTCATGCCCCATGTCTACCTCCCGTTCCCCCCCACCCCCTGCTCATGCCCCGTGTCTCCCCTGTTCCCCCCACCCCCCGCTCATGCCCGTGTCGCCCTCCCATTCCCCCCACCCCCGCTCATGCCCTGTGTCTCCCCTGTTCCCCCCACCCCCCGCTCATGTCCCGTGTCTCCCCTGTTACCCCCACTCATTCCCAGTGTCTCCCTCCCGTTCTCCCACTCCTCGCTCATGCCCCGTGTCTCCCTCCCGTTCCCCCCCCCCTGCTCATGCCCCATGTCTCCCTCCTGTACCCCCCTACCCCGCTCATGCCCAGTGTCTCCCTCCCATTTCCCCCCACCCCCCGCTCATGCCACGTGTCTCCCCTGTTCCCCCCACCCCCCGCTCATGCCCTGTGTTTTCGTCCTGTACCCCCCAACCCCCGCTCATGCCCCGTGTCTCCCTCCTGTTCCCCATTCCCCCACTCATGACTGTGTCTCACTCCCTTTCCCCCACCCCTCGCTCATGCCCCATGTCTCCCCTGTTCCCCCACCCTCGCTCATTCCCCGTGTCTCCCTCCCATTCCCCCCGCTCATGCCCCGTGTCTCCCTCCTGTACCCCCCACCCCCGCTCATGCCCATTTTCTCCCTCCCGTTCCCCCCAGCCCCCGCTTATGCCCCGTGTCTCCCTCCTGTTCCCCCCACCCCCCGCTCATGCCCTGTGTCTCCCCTGTTCCCGCCACCCCCGATCATGCCCGTGTCTCCCCTGTCCCCTCCACCCCCCGCTCATGCCCCGTGTCTACCTCCCATTCCCCCCACCCCCTGCTCATGCCCTGTGTCGCCCCTGTTCCCCCCACCCCCCGCTCATGCCCGTGTCGCCCTCCCATTCCCCCCCACCCCCGCTCATGCCCTGTGTCTCCCCTGTTCCCCCCCACCCCGCTCATGCCCCGTGTCTCCCCTGTTACCCCCGCTCATGCCCAGTGTCTCCCTCCCATTCCCCCACCCCTCGCTCATGCCTCATGTCTCCCCTGTTCCCCCCACCCCCGCTCATGCCCTGTGTCTCCCTCCCGTTCTCCCCCACCCCCCGCTCATGCCCCATGTCTCCCTCCTGTACCCCCCACCCCCACTCATGCCCAGTGTCTCCCTCCCGTTAACCCCCACCCCCCGCTCATGCCCTGTGTCTGCACTGTTCCCCCCACCCCCGCTCATGCCATGTTTTCGTCCTGTACCCCCCACCCCCGCTCATGCCCCGTGTCTCCCTCCTGTTCCCCCCTCCCCCTGCTCATGACTGTGTCTCCCTCCCGTTCCCCCCACACCTCGCTCATGCCCCATGTCTCCCCTGTTCCCCCACCCCGCTCATGCCCAGTGTCTCCCTCCCGTTCCCCCCCCTTCATGCCCCGTGTCTCCCTCCTGTACCCCCCACCCCGCTCATGCCCATTTTCTCCCTCCCATTCCCCCCCAGCCCCCGCTCATGCCCCGTGTCTCCCTCCTGTTCCCCCCACCCCCCACTCATGCCCCATCTCTCCCTCCTGTTCCCCCCCACACCCGCTCATGCCCTGTGTCTCCCTGTTCCCCCCCGCTCATGCCCCGTGTCTCCCTCCCATTCCCCCCACCCCCGCTCATACCCCGTGTCTCCCCTGTTCCCACCACCCCCCGCTCATGCCCAGTGTCTCCCTCCCATTCCCCCCACCCCTCGCTCATGCCCCATGTCTCCCCTGTTCCCCCCACCCCCGCTCATGCCCATTTTCTCCCTCCCGTTCCCCCCCACCCCCTGCTCATGCCCCGTGTCTCGCTCCTGTACCCTCCCACCCTCCCTCATGGCCATTGTCTCCCTCCCGTTCCCCCCCAGCCCCCGCTCATGCCCCCTGTCTCCCCTGTTCCCCCCACCCCCCTGCTCATGCCCTGTGTTTTCCTCCTGTACCCCCCACCCCCTGCTCATGCCCCGTGTCTCCCTCCTGTTCCCCCTCCCCCCACTCATGACGGTGTCTCACCTGTTCCCCCATCACCCGCTCATGCCCCGTGTCTCCCCTGTTCCCCCCACCCCCCGCTCATGCCCTGTGTCTCCCTCCTTCCCCCCCCCACCGCCCGCTCATGCCCCGTGTCTCCTATGTTACCCCCCACCCCCGGCTCATGCCAAGTGTCTCCCTCCTGTTCCCCCCACCCCCTGCTCATGCCTCGTGTCTCCCTCCTTTCCCCTCACCTCCCGCTCATGCCCCGTGTCTCCCATGTTACCCCCACCCCTGGCTCATGCCCATTGTCTCCCTCCTTTTCCCCCCACCCCCTGCTCATGCCCTGTGTCTCCCTCCTTTTCCCTACACCCGCTGCTCATCCCCCGTGTCTCCCCTGTTACCCCCACCCCCACTCATGCCCAGTGTCTCCCTCCCGTGAACCCCCACCCCCCGCTCATGCCCCGTGTCTCCCTCCTGTTCCCCCCTCCCCCTGCTCATGACTGTGTCTCCCTCCCATTCCCCCACACCTCGCTCATGCCCCATGTCTCACCTGTTCCCCCACCCCCGCTCATGCCCCGTGTCTCCCTCCCGTTTCCCCCCGCTCATGCCCCGTGTCTCCCTCCTGTACCCCCACCCCCGCTCATGCCCATTTTATCCCTCCCATTCCCCCCCAGCCCCTGCTCATGCCCCGTGTCTCCCTCCTGTTCCCCCCACCCCCCGCTCATGCCCTGTGTCTCCCCTGTTCCCCCCCACCCCCCGCTCATGCCCCGTGTCTCCCTCCCATTCCCCCCCGACCCCGCTCATACCCTGTGTCTCCCCTGTTCCCACCACCCCCCGCTCATGCCCAGTGTCTCCCTCCCATTCCCCCAACCCTCGCTCATGCCCCATGTCTCCCCTGTTCCCCCCACCCCCGCTCATGCCCCGTGTCTCCCTCCCGTTCCCCCCCACCCCCCGCTCATGCCCCGTGTCTCCCTCCTGTACCCCCCCACCCCCGCTCATGCCCATTGTCTCCCTCCCATTCCCCCCAGCTCCCGCTCATGCCCCCTGTCGCCCCTGTTCCCCCCACCCCACCGCTCATGCCCTGTGTTTTCCTCCTGTACCCCCCACCCCCCGCTCATGCCCCGTGTCTCCCTCCTGTTCCCCATCCCCCCGCTCATGACCGTGTCTCCCCTGTTCCCCCCACCCCCCGCTCATGCCCTGTGTCTCCCTCCTTACCGCCCACCACCCGCTCATGCCCCGTGTCTCCTATGTTACCCCCCACCCCCGGCTCATGCCAAGTGTCTCCCTCCTGTTCCCCCCACCCCCTGCTCATGCCCCGTGTCTCCCTCCTTTCCCCCCACCGCACGCTCATGCCCCGTGTCTCCCATGTTACCCCCCACCCCTGGCTCATGCCCATTGTCTCTCTCCTGTTCCCCCCACCCCCTGCTCATGCACCGTGTCTCCCCTGTTCCCCCCACGCCCCGCTCATGCCCCCTGTCTCCCTCCTTTTCCCTCATCCCCCGCTCAAGCCCTGTGTCTCCCCTTTTCCCGCCCACCCCCGCTCATGCCCTGTGTCTCCCTCCCGTTCCCCACCACCCCCCTCATGCCACGTGTCTCCCCTGTTCCCCCCACTCCCCTGCTCATGCCCCGTGTCTCCCATGTTCCCCCCACCCCCCGCTCATGCCCCGTGTCTCCCTCCTTTTCCCCCCCACCCCCTGCTCATGCCAAGTGTCTCCCTCCTGTTCCCCCCACCCCCTGCTCATGCCCCGTGTCTCCCTCCTTTCCCCCCACCGCACGCTCATGCCCCGTGTCTCCCATGTTACCCCCCACCCCTGGCTCATGCCCATTGTCTCTCTCCTGTTCCCCCCACCCCCTGCTCATGCACCGTGTCTCCCCTGTTCCCCCCACGCCCCGCTCATGCCCCCTGTCTCCCTCCTTTTCCCCCATCCCCCACTCATGCCCCGAGTCTCCCCTGTTCCCCCCCACCCTCTGCTCATGCCCTGTGTCTCCCTCCTTTTCCCCCCACCCCCGCTCATGCCCCGTGTCTCCCTCCTTCCCCCCCCACCCCCCGCTCATGCCCCGTGTCTCCCTCCTTTTCCCCCTCACCCCCCGCTCATGCCCCGTGTCTCCCTCCCGTTCCCCCACCCCGCTCATGCCCCGTGTCTCCCTCCCGTTCCCCCCCACCCCGCTCATGCCCTGTGTCTAGCTGACTTTGCCCCCCGCCCCCCACTCATGCCCCGTGTCTCCCTCCTGTTCCCCCCAACCACCGCTCATGCCCCGTGTCTCCCTCCGATCCCCCCACCCCGCTCATGCCCGTGTCGCCCTCCCATTCACCCCCACCACCGCTCATGCCCTGTGTCTCCCATGTTCCCCCCCACCCCCCGCTCATGCCCCGTGTCTCCCCAGTTACCCCCGCTCATGCCCAGAGTCTCCCTCCCATTCCCCCACCCCTCGCTCATGCCTCATGTTTCCCCTGTTCCCCCCACCCCCGCTCATGCCCCGTGTCTCCCTCCCGTTCTCCCCCACCCCCTCTCATGCCCCATGTCTCCCTCCTGTACCCCCCAGCCCCACTCATGCCCAGTGTCTCCCTCCCGTTAACCCCCACCCCCCGCTCATGCCCCGTGTCTGCCCTGTTCCCCCCACCCCCCCGCTCATGCCGTGTTTTCGTCCTGTACCCCCCACCCCCGCTCATGCCCCGTGTCTCCCTCCTGTTCCCCCCTCCCCCTGCTCATGACTGTGTCTCCCTCCCGTTCCCCCCACACCTCGCTCATGCCCCATGTCTCCCCTGTTCCCCCACCCCGCTCATGCCCCGTGGCTCCCTCCCGTTCCCCCCGCTCATGCCCTGTGTCTCCCTCCTGTACCCCCACCCCCGCTCATGCCCATTTTCTCCCTCCCGTTCCCCCCAGCCCCCGCTCATGCCCCGTGTCTCCCTCCTGTTCCCCCCACCCCCAGCTCATGCCCTGTGTCTCCCTGTTCCCCCCACCCCCGCTCATGCCCCGTGTCTCCCTCCCATTCCCCCCACCCCCGCTCAAACCCCGTGTCTCCCCTGTTCCCACCACCCCCGCTCATGCCCAGTGTCTCCCTCCCGTTCCCCCCACCCCTCGCTCATGCCCCATGTCTCCCCTGTTCCCCCCACCCCCGCTCATGCCCAGTGTCTCCCTCCCGTTCCCCCCCGCTCATGCCCCATGTCTCCCTCCTGTACCCCCCCACCCCCGCTCAAGCCCATTGTCTCCCTCCCGTTCCCCCCTAGCCCCCGCTCATGCCCCCTGTCTCCCCTGTTCCCCCCCACCCCCCCCGCTCATGCCCTGTGTTTTCCTCCTGTACCCCCCACCGCCTGCTCATGCCCCGTGTCTCCTATGTTACCCCCCACCCCCGGCTCATGCCAAGTGTCTCCCTCCTGTTCCCCCCACCCCCTGCTCATGCCCCGTGTCTCCCTCCTTTCCCCCCACCGCCCGCTCATGCCCCGTGTCTCCCATGTTACCCCCACCCCTGGCTCATGCCCATTGTCTCCCTCCTTTTCCCTCCACCCGCCGCTCATGCCCCGTGTCTCCCCTGTTACCCCCCACCCCCACTCATGCCCAGTGTCTCCCTGCTGTTAACCCCCACCCCCCGCTCCTGCCCCGTGTCTGCCCTGTTCCCCCCACCCCCCGCTCCTGCTGTGTTTTCGTCCTGTACCCCCCACCCCGCTCATGCCCATTTTCTCCCTCCCGTTCCCCCCCAGCCCCCGCTCATGCCCCGTGTCTCCCTCCTGTTCCCCCCACCCCCCACTCATGCCCTGTGTCTCCCCTGTTCCCCCCCACCCCCCGCTCATGCCCAGTGTCTCCCTCCCATTCCCCCCCACCCCCGCTCATACCCTGTGTCTCCCCTGTTCCCACCACCCCCAGCTCATGCCCAGTGTCTCCCTCCCGTTCCCCCCACCCCTCGCTCATGCCCCACGTCTCCCCTGTTCCCCCCACCCCCGCTCATGCCCCGTGTCTCCCTCCGGTTCCCCCCACCCCCTGCTCATGCCCCGTGTCTCCCTCCTGTACCCCCCCACCCCGCTCATGCCCATTGTCTCCCTCCCGTTCCCCCCCAGCCCCCGCTCATGCCCCCTGTCTCCCCTGTTCCCCCCACCCCCCCGCTCATGCCCTGTGTTTTCCTCCTGTACCCCCCACCCCCCGCTCATGCCCCGTGTCTCCCTCCTGTTCCCCCTCCCCCCGCTCATGACCGTGTCTCACCTGTTCCCCCATCACCCGCTCATGCCCCGTGTCTCTCCTGTTCCCCCCACCACCCGCTCATGCCCTGTGTCTCCCTCCTTCCCCACCACCGCCCGCTCATGACCTGTGTCTCCTATGTTACCCCCCACCCCCGGCTCATGCCAAGTGTCTCCCTCCTGTTCCCCCACCCCCTGCTAATGCCCCAGTTGTCTCCTCCTTTCCCCCCAACGCCCGCTCATGCCCCGTGTCTCCCATGTTACCCCCCACCACTGGCTCATGCCCATTGTCTCTCTCCCTATTCCCCCCAACCCCTGCTCATGCCCCGTGTCTCCCCTGTTCCCCCCAACCCCCGCTCATGCCCCGTGTCTACCTGACGTTCCCCCCACACCCCGCTCATGCCCTGTGTCTCCCTCCTTCCCCACCACCGCCCGCTCATGACCTGTGTCTCCTATGTTACCCCCCACCCCCGGCTCATGCCAAGTGTCTCCCTCCTGTTCCCCCCACCCCCTGCTAATGCCCCGTGTCTCCCTCCTTTCCCCCCAACGCCCGCTCATGCCCCGTGTCTCCATGTTACCCCCCACCACTGGCTCATGCCCATTGTCTCTCTCCTATTCCCCCCAACCCCTGCTCATGCCCCGTGTCTCCCCTGTTCCCCCCAACCCCCGCTCATGCCCCGTGTCTACCTGACGTTCCCCCCACACCCCGCTCATGCCCCCTGTCTCCCTCCGTTTCCCTCACCCCCCGCTCAAGCCCTGTGTCTCCCCTTTTCCCACCCACCCCCGCTCATGCCCTGTGTCTCCCTCCCGTTCCCCACCACTCCCCCTCATGCCCCGTGTCTCCCCTGTTCCCCCCACTCCCCTGCTCATGCCCCGTGTCTCCATGTTCCCCCCCCACCCCCTGCTCATGCCCTGTGTCTCCCTCCTTTTCCCCCCACCCCCTGCTCATGCCCTGTGTCTCCCTCCTTTTCCCTCCCACCCGCCGCTCATGCCCCGTGTCTCCCCTGTTACCCCCCACCCCCTCTCATACCCAGTGTCTTCATACCGTTCCCCCATCCCCCACTCATGCCCCGAGTCTCCCCTGTTCCCCCCCCACCCTCTGCTCATGCCCTGTGTCTCCCTCCTTTTCCCCCCACCCCCGCTCATGCCCCGTGTCTCCCTCCTTCCCCCCCCACTCCCCGCTCATGCCCTGTGTCTCCCTCCTTTTTCCCCTCACCCCCCGCTCATGTCCCGTGTCTCCCTCCCATTCCCCCACCCCCGCTCATGCCCCGTGTCTCCCTCCCGTTCCCCCCCACCCGCTCATGCCTGTGTCTAGCTGACGTTGCCCCCCGCCCCCACTCATGCCCTGTGTCTCCCTCCCGTTCCCCCCACCCCCCGCTCATGCCCATGTCTCCCTCCCGATCCCCCCACCCCCGATTATGCCTTGTGTCTCCCCTGTTCCCCCCGCTCATGCCTCGTGTCTCCCTCCCATTCACACTCACCCCCGCTCATGTCCCGTGTCTCCCTGTTCCCCCCACCACCCATTCATGCCCCGTGTCTCCCTCCTGTTCCCCCCACCCCCCGATCATGCCCTGTGTCTCCCCTGTTCACCCCCACCCCCGCTCATGCCCCGTGTCTCCCCTTCCATTCCCCCACCTCCTGCTCATGCCCTGTGTCTTCCTCCTGTACCCCCCACCCCCCGCTCATGCCCCGTGTCTCCCTCCTGTTCCCCCTCCCCCCACTCATGACCGTGTCTCACCTGTTCCCCCATCACCCGCTCATGCCCCGTGTCTCCCCTGTTCCCCCCACCCCCCGCTCATGCCCTGTGTCTCCCTCCTTCCCCCCCACCGCCCGCTCATGCCCCATGTCTCCTATGTTACCCCCCACCCCCGGCTCATGCCAAGTGTCTCCCTCCTGTTCCCCCCACCCCTGCTCATGCCCCGTGTCTCCCTCCTTTCCCCTCACCGTCCGCTCATGCCCAG